>NC_133237.1:25550217-26203788 GCF_040436345.1 Pagrus major
GCTAAGCGGAGAGCAGCATCAGTGGAGTCGCTTTCAATTAAAGCCGCTGAAGGTGTTAAAAGACGTTTCCTGGAGGTCGTCAGCGTGGAAACTTAACATTTTACAATACAAGAGGCCTCCTCATGTGGCTTCACTGCGTCTGAAATCTTCACATGATTTTCATTCAACCTCTCCTGCAGGAAAAAAAACAAAAACAAACCCCCACAACAGTGACAAGTCAGCAGATTTTCCTCGCCTTGCTCATTTCCCTCCGTTATATCTCGGGGATCACAAGGTGCAGCAGATTTATGGCTCCCTCGACTTGCGGTGACCAATCTGATTCAGCAGATAATTGCTGAGTATGAGTTGTTATCAAGTGGACAACCAAGGTGCCGTGATTTATTACCCAGAGTCTCAGGTTAACTTCATCAGGCGAGCTGTCGGAGGAAGAGGAGGAGAAACACGGGAAGCTGTGCAGGGATGTAGAAGTAACTGCTGCCAGGGGAGGTGGTTCAACTCTCTCTATTTGTAAAGCAATTAATTATATGGATACATGCCAGACTGCATTAAAAAAACAACCCTGAAACTTCACTGTGACGGAATAATAATAAATAAAAGTGTGTTTTAAAAGGGAGGAAGTAAATAGAAGCGACACACGAGCCGTCACTCCGTCTGATTAGTGAGTGACTTCAGATATAAATGACACAACCAGCAGGAAACTGTTTAATTAATCATCCTTCAATCTGTGATCCAGTAACACAGCAGGACGCTACTACAGTCAAGCAGAAGTAAGAAGGTTATTATTTTATTATTAGTTGTGAATTAATTAAAGAATCCAAAGAATAATAAGTTAAAGGTTAATTCAGCCGCAGCTGAAACCAAGAGAGACGAAGTGTTGTAAGACGTCATGCTGGAGTAAAAGTAAAGACGTCTTGTTCAAATAAAATGTAAAAAGTGTCACATGATGAGCACTTGATCAGTACCTGATATTAAATGTATTAATGATATATGATGATATTAATTGTATACTCTGGGTCGACTAATCGCGATTATCAGGTCCGATATTCAACATTTTTATGATTATCAGAATCAGCAGGGAGGTTTTCTTTCAGCCCGTGTCCGTCTGTTTGTCCGTCTGTTAGCAGCAGGATTACACAAAAACTAGTGAACACATTTCTGCTAAAGTGTGATGGAGGATTTGTTTTAAATTGTTCACTAAGCTCTGTTTTTCAGTACCTACAGTATTTTTTGCTGTCTATATTAATGCTCCTCATTTCTTCAAAGTTAATGTATTTCTGTATTTCCTGTTTGTGTTGTTGTAATTTCTGTGTTTTCTGTTTATAACTGGTCTGAATGTCAGTTTTAAACAATAAAAAAAATCCTCTGTAGTGGACAAAAAGAATAATGTCATGCCACGTTGGTGTCGTTCCAGGAACCTTCGTTTCAACTTACGGCGCTGCGACAGAAACCGTGTCTGGAGGGAGCGGTTCTGGCCGAGTGGTTTCAGAACAGGACTCAGGAGATTGACTCGGACTCAGAATCCTGTCCGGGGCATGTTCACTTATTATTTCATCACTTTATAGTTTTCTGCTGCCGTTTGGTTTCAGCAACAATAATACTTTAAAATAAATCCTTTTACGCTGTTTGAAAGGAAAACTTCTCTCACATGCAAACATGTGATTGGTCAGCTGAGATGATGTTTCAGTGCCTTGAACTTTTACTGCTTTTATTAATGTGATTAATTAATATTTAAATCTCTTTAATATTCCAGCCAGAAAACAGTGAGGGAGCTCACATGACTGCTGAAGCTGTCTTTGTATTTATTATTTTGAAAATATTGTAAGAAATATTTGCAAATCTGCCTCATATCACAGTTTTCTTGTTGTGAAGTACAACTCATTTGCTATTTTCTGCTGTAAAAACGTCTTTTTATGCCCCTGTAAAGCATTTTGAATTGCCCTGGTGTAAAATAAATTTGCTTTCCAATGCATTTAAGCACAAAATGTCATCAAAATGTGCAGAATCGAACGCTGATTTTTGATTTATTTTAGTAAATTTGGTTGCATTTGCGTGCGAGTGTGTTCAATATTTTCAGGTATATTGAAAAAAACTTCACCTACAAAAGTTTTGCAACCAGAATGTTGGAAAAAAGACTGAGAAGAAATGTCTGATTGATTAGTTCATCTTTAAAGCTCAACTTCCCACCAAGTTTACATTAATATAGGTGTATTTTTGAGAAATCTCGTCACCAGGATGTCATTTTTTTACACTTTCCTCTCCGTGTGTGGGTCCGTTGTGTTGCATGCGACTGCTGTTGTGTTTCCACAGAGCGAAGAAAGGCAAGACAAAGCAAAAGAGAGCTGATGTTTGCGTGGGCGGACAAATGACATCAACGGTCTTCTTCAAGGACATCCCAAGGTAACCAAGGAGCTCGCACTCCTCTGTACATCACTGCTCCGTTCGCCATAGGCCACGTCGGAGTGCTCTCTCACCATTATCCCTCTCCTTCCACTGTGACGACAGCCTCTTTAAAATGCCACCCACAAGGGCCAAAAGATGATTGCCGGGTTGTGATTGGCTCTGCCGGGGCTGCCCGGTTGCTATGCAGCAGCAGCAGCGAGGGCTTTCGAAAAAAAAAAAAGCTGATTTTCACACGTCTCGAGAGGATGTAGTGACGCCTATATGGCAAGACCGGTCGGTGATTTGTCATATGTCTTAAATTAGAGGCAGATCAGATGAAAGTTTAATGAATTTTAATGATCGCTGCGAGAAAAATGGGTCAGTTCAGCTGCAAATAGTCAGAAAAAAAAGGGTATTAATAGCAAACAGAGCGTTTGTTCTGTTAACTTACAGTGTTGACAGTGGACATGTTTAAATCTATATGGAGGAGTTGTGGCTGGATCATTAAAGGGGCGTGTGAAGTCAAAAAACACCATGATTGACAAATATGAAGTAAAAAAGAAATAATGTACATTATGAAACAGGTTTAAATGTTGTTTTATTAAGTTTAAAAGGCTGAAAACGATGATTTTATGATGTTTTCAGCAGTTTTGGCTTTTTTTGTATCTATAGTCTCATGTTGAGGCTGTCGAAGGACGGTCACAGGTGGAAATCTCTAAAAGTCTGCAGAAATAAAATCAAATTTTTTCACAGCTGAAAGGGTTTTTATGTGAAATCTTTTCCTTAATAAAAAGCTGAGGGTTGAAGGACGACATTCAACCCGTGTTTTCATCACAAAGAAGGAAAAGTCTTGTTTGAAATAAGTTCGACTAGATAGACGAAATGTTCGATACAAAGTGATGCCTAAAAAAAGACTAAACTGTCAAGTTTCATCGACTGAACGAGACAAAAATAGTTTTCTTTAGCTGAGATAAGACTAACATCCTCAGATCTGTGATATGTGAAACAACATTGTAAGTTTACATGACTTTCTGCAAAAACAAAACAAGAAAAACTACTTTCATAGTGGGCATCAGTGACTAACTGACTGCCCACAGACAACCAGGCGATCACACTCGTGAACAAGCTCGGAGGTAGGTTTGGTCTCAGGAGTGTGAGAAGTCCTGCTCTGAAGTCTCGTGAGAGGTGAGTTGTTGCAGGAAGATGACGCTGGGAATGTGAGTCAGAGTTTGAGCCATTGTTACAAGCTGCCTTTGGAGATCTGAAAGACTTGGACCTCTTGGACCTGCCATCAACAAACATCCTGAGTGATCCAGTGACAAGTAGACGGCTCTCAGTAAAGGTGTGAATGGTCAATATCCCCAGACTCCATTAACAAATCATGCCATTTTGAGAGTTGTTGAGTCAGAAGAAACTTTGTGAAATCTTTTCTTTCCTTGACCATAAATAAATTCCCCAGACTCCCTTAAAAAAACGCTTAATTTTGTGAGTTGTTGAGTCAGAAGTAACTTTATAATAATAATGAGATGCTCTCTGTGACAAAGTCTCACCTTTATGGTTCTTCTTGTTAATTCGGCAAATGTTTTACACATTTAGTTCCACCTACACTTCTTTGAGACACTTGTTAATAACCAGGTTTGAACAGACAGACTCAGAGCCGTCCACTTGTCACTGGATCTCTGAGGACGGATGGTAATACCGGTCTGAACAGCTTCTCTGCTTGGTATTTTACTGCAGAGGGCACAAACAGTCGTTCAGTCATGTTAACACTGAATCTGACCTTGTTGCCAACACTGTAAACACGGTCATAAAGTAGGACTGTCGTATCAAAAGTATCTTCACCACCTGGAAACAATTTACTTGAGAAACTAAACTCCTCTCTCTCTCACTCTCGATCCTCCACCTTGTAAAATCCATTATACCTGTTGATTATCTACTAATTAGAGAGTAAATGTTGCCTCGGACACCGAGGCGGTAAATACGGACAGCGGTGCCATGCATGTGAAATTGATTTCCTGCTCTCAATTTCCAAAGGATAACAGTGAGGATGAATTATTCAGAAAGTCCACACCTCTCAATGGATGGCTGACCTTTAAGAAGGACTTTAGCTGCGCTTGTTAGTACCTGACTGATAAACTTGGAAGCTTTCAGGCCTCTAAAAATCACAGGCTGAGACGTGAAATATGAGAGATTATTCCCGCCCGTCCTCGTCTTTCGTACATTCGCTCTGGCAGGTTGTGGAAAACTCAATTTGCCATGAAAATCTGCATCACCACGAGAGACATATCACATTAGATCCGACTGATTGTAAACTCATTACCCCGGATGCAAATTGAGGCGAACGAAATGAGTTTATCATTTCGGTTACGCCTCGAGATTCTGACCAGCAGCACATTTTCCACAAATGAAGCCGCGCCGTCGTTTGCGTTTAGGCCTTTGAACATTGATCCAGTCGGAGAAACTCATCTATACGTGAGGTGAATGTTCCCCATAAATGATCGAGTCTCGTCGGTGGAAACAGACTCAGCACTTACGTCAGACTCATTTGTGGGTTCTTACATCGAAGAGGCTTGTTATTTCATCCCATAAAATCCTCGACCATGTCAATATGGATTTTATTGTTCGACAGCTCCTCCATTACGGCTCCTTCTAACACTATACAGCCTTGAAAAAAAAGAAGCTAAAGTGTCTCTCTAGATAGCCTGAACTGCAATATTTCACCCATCAGTCTGAAAGAGAATAAAACATTTGCCCTCCACACATGCTTCCCTTTCCAAGTATAATTCCCAGACTGCTGGAAATCTCAACAGCTCCATCTTCCTTTCATGCATTTTTGAGGAGAGGAATAGGATCCAAAGGCCGGTGATACTTTGATCGTTCAGTGGTTTGTTTGTTTGTTTGTGTGAAGCTCGATTCGCTTATTTTTTTCCCCCTCTTTTACTTTGAATTGATAAACCATCTGCTCCCGTGACAGTTCAGAGCAGAGAGTCATCAACTGCAGCGCTCACACTCTCGCAGATGCTGCTGTCAGACTGCCAGCCGGAGATCCAGACACATGTCCTACTGCAGACTGTGTGTGTGTGTGTGTGTGTGTGTGTGTGTGTGTGTGTGTGTGTGTGTGTGTGTGTGTGTGTGTGTGTGTGTGTGAGGGGTGTTTACTAGGAAACTGTTTCTGGCATCTTATAAGTGGATGTGGATATGAACACGTCTTTAAACACCTTTAAACTTCAATAAAAGGCAGTTTTATTCACTGACTTGATGCATAAATCTGCTGATATTCTATATTTTTCTTATTCTCAACGACTCCCCCTCTGACTCTGTTGGAGTTATCTCCGGTACCAGTCAGTGGATCGTCTTCGTACACAGGATGATTATCTGGAAGTGCTGCTGATGGGCTAACTGTGTCATCGGAGCATCTTTCTTTTGTCGGATGCACGCAAGAAGGCGAAGAATCACAGATCCTACGTTTAATGTCGATGATTTAAATCAAGAGTCAAGTGTGATTTATTTTTTTTTAGTTTATGTTACGTAAGTTAACATACATAAATGACTTTACTTATGTTACGTGAGTGACATACTTACATCACCTTTGATACGTGATATGTGAAGTATGAACTTTCTCCTAAACCTAACTTAGTAGTTTTGGAGCCTCAACCTGTCACACTTGAGCAGAGAAGGTGGAGCCAAATGCAGGAGATGGGAGGCAGGAAGTGAAACTGATGAAGTTAATTTCAGGATCACGGCACACCAGGAACAGGCAAACAACAGAAGGATCAGGGAAACTCAGCAGAACAGATGACTTGACAAAGACTGAACTAAAGACTTGATCGCGGAGGCCTTCACATGCAAAACGGATGACTGAAGCTTAAGGTCACTGACCAAAGCTGCTGTATTTGTTTAAGTTTGGACTGAGAATGTGTTTTAATGAAGCTCTTGTTGCGTTATTGACAGAACCTCATCTGAAAAACAACCGTTTTAACATACACAGGGTCTAATCAAATTAGCCAGGTTTGTCCGTTGCCAGTTTGATGTTAATTTCATGTGAGCGAAGCCGAGAGTCTCCATCCTGTCAGTTCATTACACCGTCAGAAATGAAGGGTGGGTTTTCAAGACAATATAGGCATATGTTAATACTTCATGCAGCTCTTCTCGGATAATGAAACAGGATTTTCAGAGCCTGCTCGTGCACGCTGCACCCGTGCACGCACCTTTTTAAACGATCTATAATGCATCGTGGGTGTTATATTTCCTCAGTTATGTGAGAAGTGGAAATGCAAAGAGACAAAAAGAAAGAATAATATCCACAGCCCCACGGCCTTGCCTCTTGTAGTGTAAATTATTTTCTGAAATGCTGTTGAGCTGCAGTGTTACATGTTACAGCATGCTGCAGGATATGTAGTGTGAGGATGACGGTGGCTGCTGCACTCTGGGTTAACTGAGAGCATGTAAAAACACAAAAGCTGCACTGGGAAATCTCCCTTTTTTTCGTCTATTATTCAACCCGCCTTCCTTTTGAAATGTGGCTTATGTATGATTGAACAGGGCTTAATTTTAGATAGGATTTTTTGACAGGAGCACTTGCTATTTTAAGTCCCAACTTCTGTCACACTGACGGGATGTATGACAGGAGGACAGCTGGTGAATGACATGGTTAATATTCGCTCCGCTCGGTCACCTTAAGGACCGAGAGGAGCCGACGGTGAGTGATGCCGAGGGAACAAAAGCTGCAGGAGAAGAGGATCGATCAAAAACCCTCAGCATGTGTAAATATTCAGGTCAAATACACTGATGGAGACGACTGTAGTACAACACAGAAGGAAGCAGGGAAATTAAAGGGTTTGACGTCACAGGGGTATCGATTAAAGACAGAATGCTGCATGAAGGAGTGGAGACAAATGTCTAGACACTCAGTAAAATACACCAATGGTCACAGAGAAACAGATTTTTCCACTCAATATGGTCAGTGAACGCACCACAACTCACTAGAGGTTGGAAATAACGAAGTACAAATACTTTGTTACTGTACAACTTTTGACTCTTCCTCCCAACATCTGAACTTTCTCCGTCTTATATTTTCAGAACAGGCTCGTTACTTTAGTTTGAGTTTGTCGCTGCATGCCGCCATCCCAGCATCACGACTGATTTCAGACGTAGCGAGACGAGACAAAGACGTAAACAGACAGAGAGGGAGGCTGGAATGGGGAGAAAAGGCGTGTTAGTGTCTCGTATCTGCAGAGATTTTCTTATTTTCTCACTTTGTTGCTGCTCGGGACGCTTTACCAACCCAAAATGTGGCTATTTGACGTCCTGGGAATGAGACTCAACAATCAAATATCTTTGTGGTGCGTTCAGGAACTTTAATATGTTTTCTCTCCTTCACAGCTTCAGGGTCTGAGACAGAGCACATCCTGAGTGCTTTCTTATGTAGAGGCTTCAGAGATCACACTCAGGTGTGCTGATGGTGGAAGATACCATGTTTAACTGGGTCAGGGGGTCTGTTACTTTATTAATTAACTGATGTGTTTTTTTATTTTAAAGATATTTGACCGGGAAGTGGTGATGAATGACATAAGAATGGGCAGTAAAGTTGTATAATTGTGTAAAATGGCAGATAATTGAGATAATCAGCCTTTGTTTTGGTCCAGAGGGAGGGACTCAACGTTTCTAAGCATCTGGCTGCCAAGACTTGCAAGAGTTAGTCTGATGAAGGCAGACAGGTGTGTGACATATATGCTTTTTTTGACGTCGACGTTTCTGCTTCTCAAACACATGCACCACTTTAATCATGTTTAACTTTATTGCATTCAGAAGAAATAAAACATTTCAAGACAAAAATGGCTTTTCATTGAACAAATAGTCTCAGCACCTCCCATGGGTGTGGCTGCATTCACAGGACAGGTGCAGATCTTTAAGCACAACACAAACCAACACTGAGTTCACAGGAAATGTGTCATAAAAGATGAGCCAGATTTTTTATTTTCATCTTGAGGGAATTTTTGTTGTGCAAAGTTGCAGTACAGAGTAGAAAAGACTGCAAAAAACATCTAAAATCATCAAAACAACCAAATATCTTGAACAAATTTTAAATTCCTGTGTCAGAGCGGCACACAATGAACCTTCAGTGTCGTTTGATGATGTGTGGAGCAGCGTTGCAGCTGAATGAGTGGTCAGAGTGAAGGTTAAATATGACGAATGTGTTTCTTTCAAACAGATGGGACAGAAATCTTTGTCTCCCAGGGACAGTTCAAAATGTACCAACAGGCTCTCGTGAGTATTTTCAAATTCTGATATTGACACACAAACATTAGATTTTTGCAGTATAAAAGCACATTAAAGTAGTTTAGTGTAGTTTATTTAAGAAGAAACAATGCTAATTAATAAAACACATTGCAATACACCCAAACGGTTATTTTTAATCTGTGGTCTGCGGGCCAAGGTGTTAAAAAGGCTTCCTAAAATACAACAAAGCGAAGACAAAAAGTATTGAAGTCGTACTAATTGATGTTTTTTGTGGCTTCATAGGTGAATTGCCAGTGACTCTCAAAACCACGCCCTATGTCACGGTTCACAAAACAACAGGACCGTTGCAGCGTACCTGTGACAGGCGTACCGGACCTTAGTCGTACGCTTGCAGTTCGATGAGGGTTTACAATAAAAATATACCTGCAGGGTTAAATGTTAAATTGTGGACCGTCATCATCATCATTGTTCTGAAGCAGGGACGCTGTGTTCCCTCTGTGCTTTCAGAATATTACCTCTTATTTCTTACTTTTCCTTACATGTCCGACTTATTTATGATTTTCTGCCTAAAGAGAGAAAAGAGAAAATGAGAACCCAGCGTCGAATCCCCGAGGCTTAGATTTACTCAAACCACAAAACAGTCTGAACTCCTCTGAGTGAAACGGAGTTCAGCACACCTGCATGCAGCCGGTCTGCAGAGGCTTAGAGACGACGTCGTCTTATGCAAAGTTTTATGTTTACCTCTATATTTCTGATTATCTTTACCTGCTGTTTCTTCCCCCTAGTTGTTTAAGACACTGTCCTCTTTTATCCCAGCAGACACAATAGTCAACACTGAGGTTTGTTTAAATATAAAGCCACAGTAAATGAATCCTCCGGATTACTGGCAACCAGGAAATGGCGGAGGATTACAATAAAAATATACCTGTAGGGTTAAATTGTATTTATCTTTTATTAAAAACGAGATCGCGGCTAATGATCTGATTCAGCTACTTTAATCACAGCCTCACTGGGAGGCTGTTAACCAGAGCTGCTGTTAATGAGATATTTTCATCAGTGAATATAAGAGAACTGTAGAAAAATACTCACATGACAGCTTCTTCTTTGACAGCGAGCCAATAAAACAAAGTTTTGCCCGGAAAAAAGGTTTAATTGCAGGAGAATAGAACGCATCAAATATCCCATGTGAGAAATTGAGTCTAAAATGTGTGTGTGCTGCTTCGCTATCAGCGAGTTTTAACTCACCCACAGGATTTTCATAAACACTGTTAATTTGGATGAAGTCATATTTGGCAAAAATGTTCCCGTGCAGCTCCGGTAATTTCCAACAGTTTCCTTTTTTTTTTTTTTTTTCCTGGAAGAGAAATTTAATTTGATCTGTTTTCGGCAGAATTAACCAAATTAGATTGAGAGTATCATGATACAGTCGGAAGCTGTTTCAGTGAGAACTCTGTGGTTAAAAGTAGATGATTACAGGAGTTTGTTGCAGGGGAATTGACATCCAATTAGCCTGAAGTTCAGTGTGATTGTCATCAGCGTTTTTGCTCTGTCCCTCTGTGCCTCCAGAATTTGGATCACGTTATGATCATGGCCGAAGTCCTAACTCCTCCTAAACAGCCTCGTCTCCAGGACCAATGTTTGCAGTAAACGTTTCTGCAAACCAGATATGTCCAAACATAGGTTATGTACCATACTGACATTTGCACATTACATCTTCGCATACATACGCTTTTTGTGTAGAAACTAACATGACAACTTGTGTTTTCTCTGCTGGTGTCCAGGCTCTGACCTTGCTGGGATGGCATGTCTGAAGGTCCCACACGTCGAGTATTATTAAACTCGATAAGAACTTTAGTAGATTGTTCCGTTGTAGTAAACGTCAGGACATCACAACGCAATCAGTTAATCACGGAGGGTAAATACACCCGCTGGAATCACAGCTGATATCTTCTAATCCAACCCGACAGACAAATCACCGAAAAGGGGAAACACGGCAGGAAGCGTTTTCATTTTAGATAATCATCTTATGCTCTGTTTGAAGTGACCAAAGATTGTCGCCCTATTTTCTGCAGCCGTCACCTGTCAAACACCTCCTCCACGTTCTCCACGCTGACATCAGCCCCCACTGCGAGGGAGAAATGGGTGATGATGTTGGGTGGAGTGATGGGAGGCGGCGGTGGGGTTACACGTGTGCACTTTCAAGAGCATGACACTTGCCGTCTGGCAGCATTTGTGTGTTTGTGTATTTCTTTTTTTTTATTTTGGAGGAGTTTGTCGAGCGTCCCCATCAAATCCTGTCCCCCCCGGAGGACGCTCGGGCGCTGGCATGTTGACAAGAGCAGCTGCCTCAGTCAACCCTGCGCACTGATAAGAAGCAGCACATCTAAAGACTGAATAATGGCCTGCTGTCCTCAACGCCTGCAGATCACTCCCATGCTGCAGGACAGCAGGGGACAGGCAATCAGCGCTCAATCTCTGGGTATCAGGAACAAGAAGAAGAAGAAGAAAAAAAATCAGAAGAAGAAGAAGCGGTTCATGCAGTCGGCAGGAGACAGGAGGATGATGTGTTTACGTCGACATCTGCACAACTGGGATACACTTGTACACATACAGCTGAATGTACGAGGATCTGGTGCTTTTAGAAAAGTATTGATCAGTTGTCATACGTGGACAGTGTAAGTGCAATACTCAGGCAACTCTGTCTCAGAGAAGTCATGTTTGTATATCGCAAAACTGTTGACGATTTGGCCTGATGCTCATGCTGAAGCAAATGACATATTAAGAGGGTTCATCCTCTGAGGACCACGATCATAACTGCAATTTTGACATGTATGTGTTGTGATTAGTTTAAGCATTAGGTCGATGGAAATAGCTACTTCATTGTGAGATAAGAGCAAAAGGGTATCCTCAAAATGATTAAAATTCATCCTCTGGTGGCCATGAATGTTTACAAATGTCTTGGTAAAAGGGACAGTTCAGTGACTATTCAAATGCTTTGATTCTAGCATCCAAGGTTCACGTCCAGACCTCACTGGAAAACTCGACCCGAGTCCTTCACAAAGACCGGCTCGACATCCACAGGCTTGTATAGGCAGCCAAGAGGATGTGGAGATCTCGTCATCTTAAAATCCGCTCACACAGCCATTAAAAAAGTGATTAATACGTGTAAATTGCTACGATTGTTAAATAAAGTCCCTTTAAAATGCATAAATGCAAAAGAAATCAGCCTCATTTATCTAATATGTTTGAATTTCTAAGAAATAGGTCAGTAGAGGTCAAGGAACAGCTTCTACCAATATACATTTTAATTGAAAACAACCTCAGTTCAAGTTTGTGAAGGTCCTTTCGCTTCAATCTACATATAAAAAACCAAAAAGCTAAGATTAATAAGAACGAGTCCTTTCACTTTGATCCTCAGCGGATTCAGAAATGGGTTTTCCTGGACTTTAACCCAGCCACTGTAAAAAAAAAACTGGTGCTTCACTGGACTTTTATGAGCTTGAGGAAAATGTAATTAACAAAAAGCACTTTGGTTCAGGTCAAGGAAACATCGTGCTTTCTGTTAAATGTTTGCAATAAAACAGTATGTCTCAAGGCACTGCTGCGCTTTTGTCTGCGCTAAACATTAACTGACAAAATGATCACATCTTTGTTGCCCCTTTGTTCAGCAAACAGAATATCATAACAAAAAAAAAAGTATTTTCTGGCGTAAACTCGGATATAAATGTATTTCCAGGAGACGGGGCTGTTTCAGGGAACCAGAGTCCATGACACGCTTCATCTTTTTTCTTTTCTTTTTTTTTTATACCTTCAGCACTTTTAAATCCACCTGTATCAGAGGGTACTTTTTCTTCTTTTGGCATGAAAAGAGTAAGGCCCTTATCTCTGTCCTTCAAATGTCTTGTAAACAGGATTTGATGGACTAAAGCTCTCCGGTCCAGAAAGCAGAAGTGTTGCGAGCACTGATGAGCATCGCTCCTCCTGCCCAGCTGAGGAAACTTCTCTCTGAAACTCACTCTCTGCATCAGCAAACTCACCTACTGTCTGTCTGCAAATTATCAGCGGATGACAGTTTTACAATTCTGCGGGGACGATGAGATTATGCTTCTCAATCTAACTTACAGCTTGTGTGAATATTGCCTTCCAATATGTTTGTATCACAAGTGTCACATTAAGTTAGTCATTTTCTGCTGCAGTGCTGCAGTTTTCCTCAGTGTAAAGATTTTAGGTCCATCAACCCCCAGTTCTGCTTTTGTGGAAGATATAAAGTCTATGATGAGATTATGAGCAGTTACTGTGATAAAAGACAAGCTGTACTTCTGGAGAAACATATAACTTCTTAAACATTTTCATCATTATATTATGAGTCTGTTTAAACTTTTCCCCCACAAAGTTTCCTCTTTCTTTTCACTGTTGTCCTTTCTTTGTCCTCCATGCTAACGTGGGCTCAGATAAAACATTTATCTCTTAGAAGATGTACTTTTTGTTATTGCAGGCCTCTAAAATCTCCATTTAAGAGATCCAATGCACCAGAGTGACACCACACTTTCTTTTCACTGACGAGAAAATGCCAGAAATGTACGGGAGGTCGAACAGACTAAGATTGATCTGGATTTAATTAATTATTTGTTGAGTCAGTGAAGACCAACATAAGATCTGTAAGTAATTCCACCAGATCCGTGTTCGGTCCGTGTCTGATCCGCATCCTTTGGGGAGAAGGATTTAAAATCTCCCTCAATCCATTCTGTTGGAGATATCTTACACAGAGACTTGACAATTTGACCTGACGCTCATGCTAAAGGAAAAGGACATATTAGGATGGTTCACCCTCTGAGGACCGTGATCATGAATGCAATTTTAATTCAAATGTATTGCAGTAACCTTCAGGGTCAGATAAACGAGAGAAAGAGTCCTCCAAATGACTAAAATTCATCCTCTGGGGATCATGAATGAAACATCGAAACGCTCGGAAAAGGGCGTTTCAGTTATTTAAATGAGTCTCTAAACGTAAAGAAGTCCCATTTATCTCATGTTATCATGTACTTTGGTCAAGCAGAGGTGAAGGATACTTTAAACAACGTACATTTTAATTAAAAACAACCTCAGGTCACGCTGTGAAGGTCCTTTTCCTTCCCTCTGCCGATAAAAACCAAAAGCTAAGAACAAAAAACTGACAGCCTCTTTCAGTTTGATCCTCAGAACATTCAGAAATGAAATTTTCCTGGACTTTAACCCAGCCACTGTAACCGGTGCTTCACTCACTATTATGTGCGTTTTTTGTGTGCAGGAAAATGTAATTAACTGAGCTGTAAAAGGCCCAGATAGTTTAGAGCAGCTGGCTGAACCTTTATTGGACCGACAGAAACAAAGTGTATTGTTTGATGAACTCCTTCCTTGTAATTCTCTGCTCGATACAAGAGAGACTTTTTCAGAATATTAATTGCAGGTGTAGCATCGCTCCTTCGCAGCATTGTTATTCATGAAAATTAGATATTTAAAAACCTCCTGAGCGAACCAGGTTTCAGACAAGCTCACTGTGTAGTCTCACTGGCTCCGGGGCCTGTGGATGGACGGGAAGTATCTCAACGGCTGCTGGCTACATTGCCTTCAATGTCAGCAGATCATGATCTCTAATGACTTTGGTAACATGTAGCTGTCGGCTGCATTTGAAATTTGAATTGATCTGCAGAGGATGAACCCCTTACACAGTTTTTGAACACCTCATGAGCTTTTCTGCTTCATGCCGCCATCAGGCCATCATCTAAAGATGGACAACGCGTCTCCACTTCCTCCTCCTTTACATTTTACGGCCTTTTTACACAATCAAATAACTAAATAAACAAAACTGACGTGTAGATTAACACTTGAACATACAACATTTATTGACATGTTTTTGTTTCTTCTCTCTTATTTGGTGTGAGATTTGTTTTGGTGGTGTGAGCTGTGGCTCAGCTGGTCTGGACGACAGAGTCGGGTGCAGATCCAGACCGTCTGGAGGAATAAACACCTGCAGTCACGTCGGATTCAGCTCTGATCCGGAGCTGTTTACTGACGGAAGGAGAGCTCAGAGATTTATTAAAAACTGAATTCATCTCCAGTTTATCAACGTGACAGCAGCAACAAATCCTGTAGGTGACCTCCATTGTCGGGTGTTTGTGTTCTGCAATGTTGACAGCTGACTGGAGCTGGAGGGGAAATGTGCTTTACTTCATGAATGTAGTCTCAGGTGAGTGCTGAGTTCAGTGAGAGTTGACCTCAATTCAAACACACGGACACACACAAACCTCGCTGTGTGCTGCGGCTCACTAGCTTACGGCTACAGCAGAGTTATCTGGCAGTTTTGAGCAACAACACACAAATGATCCAGCAGTCAAACTTCTGTATACGTCTTCACATAATAATCATGACTCATCGTGTTATGTTTAGTCCTTCCTCACTCTCTGACTCTCTCCTGTAAGCAGCATGCAACCAAATTAAACACACCGTCACACCGTTACCTTGACTTTGGGATGATGTACGTTTACAAATCAACAAAAATATAACAAAGGTTAGTTTTTTTAATGCAGAAATCCTCCATTAAGGGCTGTATTCATGAACAGAAACCACTCCCTGTCATGTCTTTATTGTCGGAGAAGCCCACCCAACCTTTTCTTACATAATGTCAGAATGTTTAGTCAAGGATTGAGGCTGTAAAACTTCCCCCTCAGATGATTCCTCGTGGAGACAGCTGTGATATTGTGCTGACAAAATGTTTGCTCATCACAGGAGCACTTTAACTCTCCAGTAACAAGGCAAACATTCCCACCTTCCCCGCTTTACCGTGATGCATTTCCGATGCGAGCGCTATCAATGAAGTGTCACTAAGTATCAGTCAGGTGAAGACGACGTGATCAAACAATTCGCTCTGAAGTGATTTGGGCCTCTCTGATGATGTATAGCCAGCTGCCACCGTGGCTGTTTATTCCTTATGCATAATTCATTTGAAATGTATGACCCATAATGCATTCTCTATCCATTAATGAGACAATGCTCATTATTTTCCCCTCTGCTTATCACGCAGCCTCACAACAAAACAAAATCAATCTGCGTCACCGGCTCCCGTTTAGGTCAGGAAGAAAAAGGGGCAAATATTGCTGAGCTGCGTGTGTTTAAAAAACCAGACGCTGCCGTCTGTTTGCAGCAGAAAAAAAAAGGGAAAACCGAGTGATCAATCTGATTTTCCAAACAAAAGCCGGTCTGTTTGGTAAAGTATACACCGATCTTCTCCAAAAAGGGCTGGAATGAGGATTTAGATCAATAGCAGATACTAAGAGGCTGCTGCAGCCAAGACAAATGTTGTTTCTTCTCCCGGACTAAAGTCTCATGCACCATTAAATAATGGAGCATAAATAGCCGGGCTTATGTTTCATCTTCGGAAAAACTAAATCAGACGAATGTTCTGCTGAAATTACACCCGAGCCATCACATCAAAGTCTGTGTGCAGATAGAGGAGAGTGAAGTTGTATTCGGAGCTCATTATGTGAGCGCGAGGGACAGACCAGAGCTTTTTTTTACTGGGCAACACAAGTTTTGAGACTGAGACACAAATATGAAACGCTCGCAGTTGTGTTTAGTGCGCGTAACCGCATGCTGCTAGCTGGTCCTGTAGCGCTTCGGCTGCCGGCGATTGCTAAATCTGTTCACAGCACAACATACAGAATCAATAGACAATCAGGTTATCCTGTTGTTTCCCCTCAGTTTGGTAATTACTGCCTTTAATGCCTCGCAGGGCTCTGACATGGGAGTTTTTGTAATGCTCCATACGTCTCTGCAGTCGAGAAATAAAAGACACCGATGTTACTTTTGTTTCAGTGACACAGACTTTTTGTTTGAGTCTAAACTAAAACCTGACAAGAAGATTGGAAGCAAGTTCCCCTCCTATGTCTCTGCTAGACGGTTTTGTTAGGAAGGGACACCAACACTTTAAAGCCAGACGATACAAGTGTAAACAGGTGATTTTGCTTCTATGACATGTCTTCTTTCCAAAGGTGGGACGCAACAAAGTACAAATACTTTGTTACTGTACTTAAGTAAAGTACAGATACCTGAAAAATCTACTTGAGTGTTTTTCCTCCCGAAATCTGAGCACAAATATCTGAACTTTCTCCTCTCAAGATGTATCTGAGGCGAATTATGGGTTATTTTCATCTTGCGTCATCGCTCGCCGTCTTCGCAACGTCACAGGACTGATTTCAGACGCTGCGAGACGAAACAAAGACGTAAGAAGACAGAGAGGGAGGCTGGAATGGGGAGAAAAGGCGTGTTAGTGTCTCGTATCTGCAGAGATTTTCTTATTTTCTCACTTTGTTGCTTCTCGGGACGCTTTACCAACCCAAAATGTGGCTATTTGACGTCCTGGGAATGAGACTCAACAATCAACTATCTTTGTGGTGCGTTCAGGAACAGCTGGGACAAAATCCTACTGATTCTACCTTTAACTTTAATAGTCTTTTTTATTATATTAATATGACGTGAGCTTCAGTTAGCTTTGACCTTTGAGACTTTTTACTGTGATACTCTGAGTACATTTCAGAGCCTGTACTCTATTACTTTTACTGGAGTGAAGACTGTGTGGACCATCTCTGCTTCTTTCAGACAAATCAAAAGAGGTTTTTTCTCCTCCTGAGCCAGAAAATCTCCACATCAGCAGCACTTACATCCACCAAACTCTCCAGTTTTTCTTCTATCTATATTCTGAAGGTTTTCACTGAGAGGTTCGTTCTTATATCATCCACAGTCGGATTTATGGAACATTTTATTTCCAACAAGTTGTCGCAAATTGATTTTTTCTTCGGCTGCTGAGATGTAAAAACAAAATGAAACAAGAATATTGAACGTGTATGCAAATTAGTACATTTTTAACCAGATTTAATTGGATATGTTTAATTAGACAAACATAAAATACATAAACAAAGAATAATTGTCATAATGTGAGAACTCATCCGGGGAAGTTTCATGATGATATCCATTAGTTACCATATTTTATTCCCCAGAAGGGTTTTGCCAGCGGCAGATTTACTGATAATAATGCCTCAGTATTCAAACTGTGATGGGTTTTAAAACATCAACAGTGAGTTTGGAGGAAAATCTGGGGATTTGTGTGTGTGCGTCACTCGGTGCAAAACCACGGAGTGTAATCTTGCAGTTTTGGCTCGTATTGGGATGGTTTGTTAATTTTTAAATGCTTTTTGTGCATCTGAAGCTGCTGGTTGGACGTAGAGGAGTAAGAGAATTAATGATTGAAATTAGTTTGGTCATTCAGTGACTGATGTGTAGTGATGTTGGAGGTGTTGGTTAACAGATCAGTCAGTCTGGCTGATGTGATTGTTCAGAGCAAAATATCTCAACCACGGAGCACATCTCCATTAAATCTGGTCTGAAAACTCAGTCAGTCCTGAGAGGAAACAGAAAAACACCTGGATCAATAAGATCATAAAATATTTGGGATGCTCTCCTGTTTTAAAATCAGATGTTTAGTTAATCCATCCAACAACCTCCTCCCCTTTCTACTCCTCCTCCTCTTTCTCCTCCTCGTCTTCCTCCTCTTTCTCTTTCCCTTCCTCCTCTTTCTCCTTTTCTCTGCTCCTCCTCCTTCTCCTCCTCCTCCTTTTCCTCTTTCTTTCCCTTCCTCCTACTCCTCTTTCTCCTCCTCCTCCTCCTCCCTACACCATCTTTCTGAATGACTGACTCTCTCTCGGATGGACAGTCAACCTTTAGTTAAATCTTTCCTTTTACGCCACCATACTGATAAAATCTCCACTGGAATATAAATATAAACTAAGAACGTAACCAAATAATGTTGTACACATCTTAACATCGTGTCCACAGGGTGAACCATTTATACTTTGTGAGTTACCTGTTCATAACCTTCAAGATGATCCAATCTAATCTAATTTAAACAGAATTTACTCCAAGAATTAATCAAGAAAGATCGAGAGAGAGATGAATCAAGAAAAATTCTCTACAGATCTAAAAGAATCCAGATCTTTTAATTTAAAAGTCATAATTACAATAAACAACACGACTTTATATCACTAAATATAGATAAAAGCCTTCATAACGTCCTCGAGACACTGACCCAACACTAAAACTCAAACTGTCGTGGAAACTCAGAGTGCACTTCAGGAACATATGTGCTCCTGTTCCCAGAGTCCTGCTCCTGATTTTAACCCATGTGTGAACCCTCCCTCTGTGGGCTGTGACATCTGCCATGCCCCCGGGCCTCCGAGGCGGGGAGGGTGTTTCTGGACTGACGGCTGAATACGGTAGGTTGATCATTTCCCCAGCAGGATGTCCTCCACAAAGTCAAGTCACACACTTCAGTCTCCAATTTCCTCCCTCGTAAACAAGTATATGTGTGAGGCGAGGTGAGCGGCGTGATGCAAATGTGGAGTGATGGCGAGGGCACGAGGATGTTAATTGAAAGTCAGACTGTGTTTCCGGGCTCTGATTTCAGACTATAAAGGAACCGTCTCATTTCTGCTTAACCCCTCCCGCCTCACCTCCGTCTTTTATCGGGGCGCACACTCCTCCAGGTGACGGTCAGGTGGAAGAAAAACAACTTCCTCCTGCTGCAGGGACGCTGCTAACAACTTTATCAGCACTTTCAGGCCTCGCAGGTGAGTGTGAAGAAGAAGAGGATGTGTTGGATCGGCTGTAACGGACACACAGGGCTACAGTCTTCGGTAGTTATTGATGTTTTAAAGCAAATCTTCTCTTGATTTTCAAGTGAGACCCAGATAAATTCAAAATATGACCTATGATTTAAATTTTGACCCAGATAAAAAATTCATGGTGGCTGCATTAACCTTTAGAGAGGCCTCGGAGACTGTAAAACTTTATTAATCAAGTTATTTAAGGCTCTAATTAAAGTATTTTCTCAATTAAGTGAAAGGAATCTGTCGGTACCCTGCAAACTGATGACATGCATGGTGTTTTTTTCTGTTAACACTGCAAACTTTGACTAAACAGCAGGATGTTTATTACAATACGATACATTAGAAGAGGATACAATCATAAAATACACTAACAACAGAGAAAAATCTCTCGTTATCCTTGAAATTGTCAATCTTATTTATTTTAGAAAGTAACCAGAGGTGGAAGAAGTACTCAGATCTTTCTCTTAAGTAAGAGTAGTAGTTACAAGTACAAGTAATCCTTTTAAATGTTTACTTAAATAAAAGTGCAGAAGCTGTAGCATCAAAATGTACCAATAGTATGAGTAAAAGTACTTATTGTGCAGGGATCAATACAGTTTTAATCTATAATATAATATCATAATGTATATTTTTGATCTTATTTTGTATTAAACTAAATCTACAAAGTTGTCGGATTAATGTAGAGAAGGGTAAAAAGTACGATATTTGCCTCTGAATTGTTGTTGTGGAGTACAGTAGAAGTATAAAGTAGCCGAAAATGGAAATACTCGAGTACAGTAGGCTAAAAGTACCTCAAAAATACTTCACTACAGAGTAAAAATGTATTACAATTAAGACTTGTGTGACTGCTTCACTGATTTAATTTTGCAACACGATCAACACAGCAGAACCAGAGATAACATCTGTTTTTAAAAAACCTGCCGCCTACATTACCCACAATGCAACTCAGAGATTATGCTCAACACCACTTAAAGTCTGAATTCCTACTTGTGAACCTGCAGCAGCCCACCCGGGGAGGTGGTATGTCTGTAGACGACACGTATATTTGCGTATGAGGCTTGTAAATGGAACATTTCGATATGTTTCTTGTTTGTAAAATCGTCCGTCAAGTACTCGTACAGGAATATTATCCCAGGAAACGATCAACAATGTGAACCAGTGCTCTGATTTTTGTTTCCCAGCATCATTCTGCTTTTGATTTTTCACACACTCCTGTTGAATAATGCAACACAACTCCTTCTGCCTTTATCAGAACATATTCGACAACTACAACCTCAACTTTTATCTCTTTTTTTGGTGGTATTAAATAAGCCAGTTAATACAAATTCAAATACGCCTCAGAAGTGACTCACGCCCGTGTTTCTTCTTCTCAGATTTCTGTCGACAGCTGTAAATAATTATCCGTCTGATTCCTGCCGTGTTGAAAGGCTTTTTTTAAGACTCAATTATGAAACAGAAATGACACGATAATGTGGAAACATCTCGCAGTGGACACGCCGTCTCTTCTCAGAATTCAACATCTGACAATATGACCCATCAGGAAATCATCAGTCATTTTCCTCCTCCCTGCAATCTGCAGCCTCAGCGCTGCCTGGAGGCGGCTCGTCCTCTCCTCTGGGGGGGCATTTCTTGGATTGGGGCGTCTGATGGGCTGCGGGGCTGTAATGACTGTCCCCAGGTGTTTCATGTAGATCTGTCTGCTATAGTGCTCCTCTGACGGTGCACGTCTTGCATGTGGCTCTGTGATTGAGGCCGCGAATTCTGCCGGGGATGATTATGTCTGAGGCAGAAAAGGGACAGCTGCCAACTGACGGAGCTTTCAGCCAGAGAAAGAGCGAAATGTGGAAAGTAATGATAAAGCCACTCTGTTTTTTTTTCTACGTGAACATCTTCGGCTCAGACCTGCCGGTGCATCCTGTAACCTTTAACTGCTCCCACAGATGGCTGACAAAGACTTATCACTCAGGGGAAAACGTTTATTCTTTCACCTCATTTGATAAAATCAGTACAAAACATTCCCAGGATTCGTTTTGTTTTTTTAAATTTTACTTGATTAATTACATCTTAAACATGCAGAGTGTCATTTATGCAGCCTCTCAATCAAAACAGTAGAAAAACAAGATGTGGGTTGATGTTGTGAAGTAGCATTGGGACCATGGGAGTTGTTTTCATTAATAAAACAGCCACTATAGCCGATTAAAATCTATCTGACGTGACTTGGGCACAAATGTTCACGGACGAGGTGATGTTTTAAAGATTTATTCACGTTGCTTTAAGCCACGTCCGCCGACTTCCTTCCTCACTCTTCTGTTTACCCAGAAGTCGTAGCGACAGGCGACCAGATGTGACGCACCTTCACCTTGTGTTAAGTTTTTGGACGCATTTTTGTTAATGTAAGTACACAACTCAACAAAATATATCCCAAAGGTATCTGTTTTAGTGGGGAATGTTACATAATATATCTTTAAAGGTGCAGTATGTAGGTTTTGGGGAATAAATGTTAATGAGAAGAGAAAGATTTTTTTTTTCTGCCTAAACAAACTAAACAAACAAACTCTTTGTTTTCATGACTGAATAAACTGAACAAACAAACAAACTGACCTTAAAGGACAATTTCATGCTGTTTTACTTTATTTATATGTGGCGGACCCTGCCACCTTTCTAGCTTCAAACAGTGTTCTGGGACCTTATTTATTTGTGAGAACAGCTGGTTTATTCACTGATGGAACAAATATATATTTCTGAGTTTATTATTCCCTCATTAATATTGAAAATATTTTAAAAAAGCAAACTGCCCCTTTAATATCTAAACTGTGACTTCTACGCCCTTTAAAATATGACTTTTTGATTTATATTTTAAAAGCGTTGTCGTGTAAACATGGGAAAAACTGTGCCACTGACTCATCTGAACATCTGTCCACTTAAAGGTCTCATACGCTGCCTCTGTAGGCTGTTTCTCTTTTTTTATTTTATTTTGCTGTCATTAATAAAAATGCACACTTACTCATTCCACAGCTTCATTTCCTTCACCACTGTGCACACATACATATTAAGCATCCTCGCAAAATGTCATTGTATGTGAAATGTGGTCGGTATCAAAGTTTGCCCCATTTTCTATGAAATGTCACTGGTTGCCCTTTGATGTTATACATTATTTTTTCTGCTACAGCTCTCTCCACCATGTGTTTGGATTTCCAGTTGATCAATATACTTGTGGTTTATTTATTTTCATCATTATTGATCTCTCTCACGATCGAAAATATGATTTTGTATCTGCAGATGTTATTGTGAGTGACAGCATCAGCTGATTCAGAGCTTTTAAATTCGAAAAAACTTTGACAGTGTCACAAATCCTCACAATGTGACTGCTGTATGACCCACATCTACAAAACCGACCAATCACAGCACAGCTTGAAATGACACAGAGTGGAGTTACAGAGTGTAAAGGAGCTTTTCAGACTTGAAAGTAAAAAGCCTCGAACATGTTGTGATTCACAGTCGGAGCACTTCTACAGCTTGAATTGGCATGAAACTCTCCGGGTTGAATCCTCAGAGCAAATTTTATATATTAACAAGTGCGTTAGAAAATATCACATTCTTTGATAAAAAGTTGTCCCAACAGATCACTGTGCAACGTCATACTTCTACTCAACAACATCTCCAAGGCAAAGGTTGCCCTTTTTACCCCTCTACATTTGTCTGACAACTTTAGTTACTAGCTGCTTTTTCAGATTACAATTTTTTCATGCCCTTCCAGTGAAAACCATGTAAATTCTCTCACTTCTTAAGCTAAATGAAGCTTAGATACACTGAAGTCTTCAGCTGACAGCTTGTCGATCGAATCACCGTTACCAGTCAGTCTCACGCCAATCACAGCTCTTCTCACCACAGAGCGGTCCATTTAAAGAGGTCATATTATGCAAAATTTTCAGGTTCATACTTTTATTTGGGGGTCCTAGTAGAATAAGTTGACATACTTTAATTTTCAAAAAAACACATTATTTTTCTCATATCTCATTTTCTCATCGCTGCGGCATCCCTGTGCCTTGAACGCTCCGTTTAAGCTACGGAGTGAGACATCTCGCCTCTGTTCAATCTTTGATAAGAGCTGCACACTACCTAGAGGGCAGGATGTAGCCAATCAGAGGCAGAGTAGAGCGGGTCATACCGAGCAAGGTAGTGTGATCTAAAATAACGCTGCTACAGCAGTAGCAGCTGTATGTCTGCTGACTGACTGAAGTGCATATATTTTATAATAAATATGTAAATATATATATTTATGTAACATCTGTTACATAGTGACTCACATAAGTTACGAAGTAAAGGCTGGACTCCAAACCAGGTGTTTCAGGCAATGCAGGAGCAGAGTTTTTCACTTTGCAGACCTTTTACACGCACAAAAATGCTTCATAACACAATAAAGGAAAGGCAAAAACCCCAAAAGCAGAATATGACCTCTTTAAATATGGCTCCCTCCCTTTTTTTAAAAAAGTAGAGTCCTATCAGGGCACGCTGCGTGGTCGATTCAGGGAAGTATCTTCTGTATTCCATCTGTTGCAATAAATGGTTAAACTTTTTGACGAGAGTCTTCCTGACTGAAATAAACTCGTTAAGAACCCTGTTGGATTAGCTGGAAAATGCTGTGTCACAAAGCTGAAGGCAAGCTGTTTCCATCACACCGTGAGAAGCCGACTTTTTTTTCTCCACTTTTGTCACAAAATGAGCTCAACCATAAAACATCCACAGCAGTATAATGCAACATATAGATTAATTATATACTTTAAGTCAAGTAGTTTGCCTCTGCGGAGGTAAACCCATCCTTTTAACATCCTCTACAGAAAGAAACCCCGTCAGGAACCCTGAAATAACTGGACTTATTTTTCATTACTCGTCTGCACTTCCATAAGAAACATCCGGAAAAATCCAACACGCACACATTTCTTTATCTTAATAATGAGGATGTGTGTGTGTGTGTGTGTGTGTGTGCAACAGGTTAAACTCACCTGAGCCTCAGTGGCGGAGAGAAATTAGGTGAAGGACAAACTGTGGATTGTGATTCATTGCTCGCCCTCTCTTCATCCCTGCTCTGAGCCAGCAGAAGAAGTTAAATAAATAAATTAAATAAAAAAAAGCAGCTCCACCAGCGTTCAGGAGCTCCTTCTTTACAGCCCGGGTGTCCTACTTAGAATTCGCTGTCAGTACCGCTGGCATCGGGGCTCCGTGTGCAGTCAGCTGCTGCCGATCCGGTGCCGGCGCGTCAAACACACACTGTGCTAGTCATTAGTGGAACAACGGCTGAGCCTGATGATTAAGCCGAGTTAAGATTTTCAAAGGAATTTTCAACAACCAAGAGAGCAGAGAAGCAGTTTTTTGGGCTTTATGATTAGACAAGGGAGCGGCTCTGTTTGAGTCTGTATGCTTCCAAAAGGTAATTACACCGCTTCACTGATTAATGTCAAACACAGGGAAGGTGATTTGTGATGTGTTTTTTTTTTAAATGCCACAAACCTATTTGTCTCTGACATGCTGTGATGAGACGAGGCAGCAACAACACCAACGATGAGGTGAGATATGCGGGTCGGCCAGGTTAAAGTGAGGAGTCGTTTTTATGATCTGAGCCTGAAACGGGATCAGTGGGTTCAATGACTGTGTGTTAAATGAGAAAGGGGCTGTTTAAGCGATAAACCCGCCTATTTCGGGAGCATTCGAGTGTCTTTCAGCTCATGATTTTGGGTTTTCCAGCCCGAAACTTCACTGTTTAGTTCAATCTCAGCGGCCTCGTCAGTGTCACTTTCAGTGTCAGTTTTCCGCAGCATGCAGCTTTCAACGAAAACACTGTACACTACCTGCTCAGCAGCAAACAGCAGACAGTCACAGCTAGAGACTAGCTGGTAAACATTGTGCAGTTAAAGAGGTCTCTCAGGAGTTGGTGGAGAGTATTATCACAATCTTTACAGGCTACATCGCTTCAAAAGTGCTTCATAAACGTGAGGAGTGGGCAACAAATATCAAATGTCACAACAGTTTGATGGAATACCTCCTATCAACATTGCAATATCAATATTGTGGGGATTACTGTTGGTTTTTGATTAATAATAATGTGCATATAATGACTATGGGGTTAACTGAAAGTATTAGAGCAAGTAGAACAGTCTGACAACACTTAAAGACGTATCATGATATGACGGTATTCATAATACATCAACCCAATCTGCAGAATAAATGTTATCCAAGCATATTTCTGCAAAACCACAGATAACTTCCACCTGTGTTTTATTTATGTTGCAACTTTTATGTTTGTTTCGGGTGAATTTTCTATTTCTCTCTCGTCACAACGCCATGTTTACACTCTGTTGAGGTTCAGGCACAAAAAACACTTGGTTAGGGTTAGAAGAACATCATGTTTTGGCTCAAAATACCTGTTTTGACCTGCAGTCAGCCGTTTAGCAGCCATGTTGCCTTGTGATAACGTGACGTTAACTCATCTTTATAATGCTGAAAAGTTGAAGTTGCTGTCTGAAAATGCAAAATACTTTAAAGGACTTAAAGTAACCATTAACCAAAGCTGTTATAAAAATATAACAGATTGAAAGAGCGCAATATTTCAAGAAGTATCTAACGCTAGTGTCTGAGACAATGTAGTAACAATGTTTAATGTCTGTCCTCTGTACAAAACACATGTATTGTATATATACTGTATGTATTTCCATTTTTTTGTGTTTTTCCGTATTTCAAAGTGATTTTGGCTCAAGTAAATTAAATGGACTTGACTTGGGTACTTAAGAAAATGTTTTTGGCTGTTTTCCACCACTGTTTCCTACCAACCAGTGTAATAAAAGAATAAAAGACGGAGGATTCATGGAGAGACAAATCCACCTTCAACGACCTCGACTCGAGTCCTGATCGACACTCGGGGTCACCCCTGCACCATCTCCTCAGGTCGTACATCTCCTGCGCCATAATCACATGACATTTACAACCGAGCTTCTTTCACCAGCATGAATAACACCACACACACACACACACACACACACACAGACACACACACACACACACACCCGCGCACAGTGAGACACATAATTAATTACAGTAACATCCCGTCCAGTAGAAAGGAGTGACTTTTAAGGTTGACTGTTTCGGTTACGTTGCCATGCTGTGCCGTGGACTTTTCACATTTCTCAGACCTTTCTGTCAGAGGAGCGCCTTCACAAAGTGTCAAAAGACTTCCCAGCCGTGGCACATTAAAATGAACAAAGTGCTCACCATCTCCCATTAGCTGTTGAATTTCTTTGAGTCCGTGACCCTCGGGGAGGCCTGTCTCAAGAAGAAATAGCTCTCCTAATTAAGTGAGGGGATTGTACGCCGAGTCAAGAGTACCGAAGCGAGTGGACATAAACTTTGACTGAAAAATAAAAGATTTTGCTGGGGAAGCACTTTCTTTTTATGAAACCCAGGGGGGAAACAGAAGAGGAGAGTCATGTCGTGTATGGTCTTATTGTCCACCGGCCTCATCACAAACTGCACAGAGCTGGATAATGTCTATTTGACAGCAGCGCAGAGGACCATGGGGGGAATGCTGAGGCGGCCACTGCGGCGCCCGCAGCTGATTAACTCCAATCGAGGACTCATTAGCATTCCTGCCGGATCATCACATGCACAGTTGTTGATGAAAATCAGTACTGACAAGTCTATAATTATGGGACACTTCTGAATTGGTTTGGATGACCGACTCCTTTCAGGATGAGGGCACGGGGAGAGGAAAAAACCCACCAACTCGCAGTGATGAGGACAAAAATGACATTTGCAGACTTGGGCCGGTTCCCATTGATTGCTTTGTCAACATGTAATCTCAGTGTGGCACCGCCAGGGAAAGGTCGTCCAAGCGGGGACGGCCCAGGGGGAGAATCTGAATAACGTAGATAATGTAAGTGAAACGTAACAGAGGAGAGGGGAGGTATTTTATTCCTCCCCTCTCCTCCCCTCGTCGTGGTCCTGCTCCAGTGCCCTTGTCGCCGTCTCTTTTCCCTCCGTGCCTCAGCATGTCCCACTTTCACAATGGGCAAGATTTACCACTTTGCAGACGAGGAGAGCACACTTTCACCGAGATGAAGGCTATTTATTTTCCCCCTTCAGCGCGTGGCAGATTGAGAGCTTGATATACAGGTTATCACTGGTGTATCTAGGTTTCCTCCGCTGAGGATCACACTTGCAGCCACATACTGTACTGTAGCCCAGTTCTATCTGGGGGTTGCACTGGTGGCTTCAGTCTGTTGATTATCAGTGTGTGTGTGTGTGCTGCAGATGTGGAGCTCCAAAAAGAGAAACATGGCAGATAATAAAATATTCAGTCAGAGTGATCAGAGGCAGCGTCAGGAGCGTTTTAAGTAGGAAGGAGATATTGTTCATTTGGAGCTGTGTGATGAACAGATGTCGACACGCAGCGTCTCTGGCAGAGGCTGCAGGAGTCGACAGATGCCCTGAGCCTCGTTCCACCTTGGACATCGTGATCAACATCACCTGTGTGAATCTCACTGATAATTTGGTGCACCTGGTGTACAAAGTACATCGCGCACTACATATTATTCAAAACACTTGCACATGTTTGATCAGACATACACATAAAATACATCAAAATGTGCGGAACGATCGGGACAAGTGTGCTGTGTCTTTTTGGTAACAATTCGTATAACCATTTTCGCAAAATTATGAAAAACACGCTACAAAATGTCAATTTCAAAAACCCATAAGGAATAATGGGAAATCGTTGTCAAGTGAGTTCAAACCCAACCCTCTTTGGAGCCTTGTTGCTTCGTCGTACCTTAAACCTTAAAATACTGGCCTTAATTCACATTTTGATATCTTGAGCGGTTTAAGAGCAATTGCAGTTTATGTTTTGGGGACATTTTCAGATTTTATAATGCAATAACTCTGAACGTGAAGCCGTTTATTTATTTACACAATCCTCTAACTACATCGATATAAATCCATGATGAATGTTATGTTTTGTTCGCTACACCAAACCTCCATTGTGATTTTGAAGGTTTTTTCTCTGCGTGTTTATTAACAGAATAATGCCGCAGTAAATTCAGTTTGTGACACTATTGAAACTACTGACTTGTTTGAAGATAAAGTCGGCATGAAACCTTTTTTAATTAATACATTTTTTAAGACGGCATGAAACAGGGTTAGTTAAGGTTCACTGTAAACAGTCTTTAAAGTTGTTGCAGATACACTGCAGGGTTTGAGAAACCTGTAACCAGCGGCTGATTGGTATACAGATTGTTTGGATCCACAGATGAAGGTGCAAAGACTGCCAAGAGACCCAGTTCTCAGCTACTATTGGTCAGGGTGACTTAGTTTAATGGTTGAGTATTGAATAACTGAAGCTGAGTCTGATCCACCAGGAGAGGGTCCATGCCTAATTCATTACAGCGACCATTTTCCACTTGTGCTTCTCAAAAACACTATGATAATATCAGTAAACTTAGTGTGCAGAGTTCCCGCATTGATTATAATTTCAGAATAATTCAGAATGAGTCTGCTGCTTGTTATTTCTGTTGATAAGCAGTGGATTGACTTGTTATTCAGCTGCAGCAGGCGTCACTTTCATCTGCTTTATTAAAACATGGGTTGAGTTTTCGAACATGTACTTGCTCCTGCCAACGTATGAAAGTTTGGACATATGAGCTTCCCTTCAGCGTCCTGTTGTCATCATTTGTGTGAGGAACCAAAAAAAGTTACCATTCAGTCGGTGACTTTCTATCACAGTTAGTGAGACATATGGCAGGAGCCCAGGACTGGATGTGATCTATGGTATTCCAGCAGATGATTTGGTGGCAGTGAGCACAGCCTTTATGGAGGAACCAGCCCGGTTTGACAGAAGTGGTACCTTGGGGTGATCTTGTACTTCTGGCAGATCGGCTCAGGGGTGGCAGGGGCAGAAATATGAACGTCGTCGTCGGTGGTTGTGCAGCATATCACATTAATAAACCACCTCAATGCATCATTCTCTGGCCCTCTGGCCTGGACCGCTGCCCAGAACAAAGAGATTGAAAGTCATTTGAATCAGGGGTGCAGAGCAGAACTTACATGAAATGAAAGCTACCGAGCGCACCGCCGGTGAATACCAATCAGCCAGAGAAGGCCGTCGGAGCGATTGGTTAAAAGAGATGAGAGACACGGGGGAGGTAACTTATTCAGGATTGGAAAAAAATCCAACGCATCCAAAATTCATCCAGAAACTGTCATGCCACAAAGTTAGGTTATTTTTTAAGGGGTGTCACCCTTTAGTACTTAAATATTTATGTGGTGAGGTGTCCTGTGCAGTTAAAGCAACATTATGTGACTTTTTTGATGTCTCTGTTACTCTGTTTCTGCACTATGTGACTTCAGTGAGAGGGCAGGATCACAGCTTTATATACATGTTTACCTCAAGATACAAGTTTAACACATAACCTTGTTATGACGTCATGAGTTTGGTTTGTAGTCAAGTTAACCCCGCCAGTTAACCCCGTCTGCATTTACATATTTTGGACATGCATGAAAGGACGAAGTCAGGTGACCTTCATTGTCATGGTAACAGTGATAAACATATGTATAACGTTATAAATGTTTGGTTAGGCACCAAAATTACTAAACTATTATATATAAACATTTATCCAGTCCTATAAAATTACAATTATCTGATTTAAAAGTGCAAAATGTAAGATACTGACCGCTATTTGCTGCTAACTGTAGCCGCTGTCTAATTAGCTCAGTTAGCCGTGAAGCTAGTGGTCCGGAGTGGAAGCTCGAAGCGTGGGGAAGTGTATGTTTATACCGTTAGCACAGGAACGTTGGACCAAGACAGGCTGGGGTGAGCTTATAATACGTAGACGTCATGATGTCAACACTGTTATTTCTTCCCATTCTGTTGATAATTTTAGTTCATTTTTTAAAATGTTTTGAACTAAAATCTTACATATTGCACCTTTAAATCCTGACCACACATACTTCTTCAGTGGAAACTTAGTGAAAGAATATATCAGGATGCTACAAGAACAAAAAACAAACATTTCACACATTAAATGTCCCAAAATAACATGTGATTTATTTGTTTTATTTGAAAAAGAAGCCTTTTGTATTATAGTTTGAAACACTCCTGAGGTCCAGTGCTTAACCTACCTACTTTTAATAAAAGACTATTATGTTGGACACTTATGGTTCAAAAAGTGCTGCGTTTACAAATAAAAACACTTTTCTTGCGTCCATAAAGTTTAAGTGCACTTCTCAGACTGCTTTTCATCTTATCTATGTCATCATTGACTTCTACAACAACAACAGCAGAGAGGATGAAGTGCACTGATCCTCTGTTTTTAGTCCACAAGTACACTGAAGAGTAAGTAACTAAGTTCTGAAGGGCTAATTGCTCCGCGAGGATCGAGACATAACGACTGCTCCGACGCTCACTGCCTCACCTGACAGACTTCAGAAACAAACAGGAGTTACTTACAGTAGAGCTGCTGCTTGTGCATTTTCATCACTTCAGTCCTCATCCCTCAATTTTCACTTAAACACACAATATGTAATTTCTACCGTTAGGGGTCTCAATTAAAAACAAAACTAAAATGTTCGCCAAGTGTTGTGTGCAAAGATCCAGAGTCACATAGTACTCTGCTCTGATCCGGAGCCGTTTACCGATGAGAGGAGCGCTCAGAGATGACTTTTTTTAAACTTTTGGGATTAAAAACTGGATTTATCTTCACTCCTGTTTATCAACCTGACTGCAGCAGCGATCTGCGGAGGTGACCTCCATTGTCGGGTGTTTATGTTCTGTAATGTTGACTGCTGACTGGAGCTGGAGGGGAAATGTGTTATCGTTTTTTGTTATGTTATTTCCTGTTTTATTGCCTGTTTTATTTTGTAGTTTTAATCCTCAGGTGTCTTGTTCTGTTTTATGCCTCCTTTCTTTTGTGTTTGCTGCTTTTTTAAATGTTTTTTTTTCTCATATTTATGTTCCCTGGTCTTGCGTTTTCTCCTTGTGTGCCGTCATTGTTCCTGCTTTTGTTCCTTGTTTGTTCTGGTTTGTTATTTTTGTATTCTTAGTTTTTTCTCTTGGATTCTCTTTAGCCCAGTTTTGTTGCCTGCTTTTTGATTTTTTGAATTCCCACTTTGGCAATAAAGCTTTCCTTTATTATTTATTTATTTATTTTTAACTTGCCTGCCTCTGTGTCTGCGTTTGTAATAGTTTTCTTTATTTATTGACTTCACTGTTTTTTCATGTTAGGTTTTGTCTTGTTCTCCAACCTCCCCCCCTTCCTCTCTGACTCTCTCCGGGAGACTCAAAGCATCATTAACTCGAATAAATTTGTGGATTTCTCTGGTTTGAACATTGTTGGAAACATTTGGGATAACGTGAGTACATAACTCAACAACATATACATCAAGTCTGATTGTTTGTAAAACATTTCATGCAGAAATCTTTTGTTATATCAGCATTTTTCTTCTTCAAGATAGCAGCCACATTAGAGCCGTTTAGAGAGAAGACAAAAATGTTTGTTTACACATGCTGAGATTGAAACAGCTGTTTATTGAGTAAAGTCAGGAAATATTGATGACCTAATTCAAATAAGAGAGACACAAATGAAGCTGATGTTATTTCAATAACTAAACCATTCGGGGTTTAGTTGCTTTCAGATAAATTCTCGACCCTGTTGAAATAAACATCAACCCCATTTTAAAAAAAACATCTCTAATAGTCAAAGTAAATGAGCTTCTTGGAACAGGCATTCATCACCGAGTTAATTAGCAAACATTACATCCGCTTTCACTTCGCACGGAGCTGCTGGTGAACTATTTATTATCAAATGATTCAATCCAGTGAAATTATATAGAGACTGAAAAAGGGAGCTTGTACCCTTCCAACAGATACCGGAGAAACATTTCCACTAAAACGAGACAGAAATGTTTCACGTCATTCTTGAAACTTTTCTGTGCTTTAGAAATCTTTCTTTTGACATGATTTATGTGTAAAAAAAAACATGTTCCAGTGCAGCTAAAATGGTCCGCTGGCGTCAGAGATGTTTGGGTTTCGGCGCCCTTCAGCTGATTGCATCTCTGTTTTTCTGTTTCACAACATGCTCTTGGTTGTGATGTTTCTCTGGCCGCCTGCTGTGCATCCTGCTATGGTTTGGTATCGCTGAGAGACAATCCCAAAATTACAAAAGGGTTTCTCTCTTTATTTTTTTATTTATCCAGCTCTTCTTCTTCCATGCTGTTGCTTTGTTTCCCAGACGGACAAACGTATTACAGCTAATTGAAAATGACCCGCTGACAGCTGTCTGAAATAATGAAGCCTCTTTTCCTCACATTTTCTCCCCCAGGATGGCCGCCCTCTCCTGCACTTCGGTCCACATCAAAGTGCCTTATCAGTGTGGAATCTGGGGCTGAAGGAATTATTGATCAGCCTGAGAGCCTGGGCCTCCATATTTACTGCTTCTGCACTGAGAGAGAGACGGTATTATGGAGCCAAAAGCCAGGCTTTCAGTGCGGAGACAATGGTTGGATAATACATGTTTTTTTTGGTTTGTTTTTTTGGTATTTTAGATAATTCTGTCTTAAAATCAGGGTGCATAAAAGAGAATCCAAAAGCAACCAAGAATCTGTGAGCAGTAATGGGATCAATTTATGATATAATTGCTTCTAAATGTGTTTATTTGGCTCTAAAATAACCCAAAATGAGTTAATCATTAGCTTGAAATTGCAGCCTGCACATTAGATGAGATTGAGCCAAAATGTCTGAGTTGACTTTTAATTAAATCCTGAAGAATCACAAAGCATATAGTGTCAAAAAGTTGCTCTAATATGATTTATATGCAGCTGACGGCTCCCTTTGTTAGTCAGTCGATCTCAGAAGGCCAGTCACAAAAACAAAATCTCTGCATTTTATGTACAGATGCATTAAAATGTGTCTGTGTCATATGAACCACATCAACGTATCAGCTAGGTGGGATGGTTGCCAAGCCAGAGACCACTGTTGGAGACAGTGTTTCAACATTTGTGTGAGCTTTGTGGTGACAAACGAGCCAAAACATAATCGTTTCCTAACCCTAACTGAGTGTTTTCTGTGCCCGGTATAAGACAGAAAACTGAACCTAAAGAAACGTAAAGTTTCAACATATCTTTAGTTTGCAGAAACTTGATATGCCACCGTTTATTTTAGGAACTGGGCTGGATCTAGGGGAGACAGCAGAAAAATTACTGGTATTGCTTTCACTCCCAAAACGGTCATATGTCGTTTTAGGAGTCATTGGCAATCCTTTATGTGGACAGTTGTGGTTGCTCACTTCCTCAGTTTTTGTAGAGTGACACAGTCAAGTTAAAATTTCTATCTTCAAAATAAATGTCCATATTTCTATAATTTTTCCAGTGCGTATTCGTGGTCTCCAGAGGAAGATTTATTATGTCTTTGTTGACCCACTGACATTTTCTCTACAGCCCAGTCGGCAGGATGTTGGCATTGAACGTTCAAACCACTAATAGGTTCACAACGTATAGGCGTGTAGGCTACATGTGTCAATATGTGTCATATCACGTTCACATTACACGTTTATGACCCGACTTTCATATCTGGAGGTCGAGGGAATATCAAACTGTATATTTTTGACAAGAAGTCGGGACATTTCCAGACATGTTTTTGGCGACAAAACCTGATATTTTAAGCTGAAACATGATGTTTTCCTAACCCTAACCAGACCACAAGCACAGCGAGGGTTGAAACATTTAATTTAAAAGGAGAGAGAATGAATCTAAAGAAATATAAAGTTGCAACATAAAGAAATAAAACATTTCAGGTGATTGGGTTGGTATCTGTGGCCACACATTTCCACTTGTTTACCATAGATATCCAAATAATTGGACTTTAGCAGCTGAAGGATGAAACCTTTCCACTGTGAACACTTCATGTGATTTCCTCCTCTTCACCACCTCCACTGTAACCCAGACTAATGAATCTCTTTCCGTTTGAGCGGCTCTTTAAGACACGGTGACCCCCCCACATCTTCAATGACAGTAATACTCTGGGGATAAATTGCTACCTTTAACTGGATTTATCTGGAAAAAATCAATTACTGTAAGTGGTATTTCATGGCAGTTTTATGAAGCAGTGGTCGGGGGAGAAACCTGCAATATATCATGAGAACTTTTTATGTAAAAGTGCAAAACAGAGACACTGTTTGTTTTCTGTTTGACCAAAGTTTATGTGGACGGTCTTCAACACTGTGGCCCTCCGGTGTGTTTTATAATGACGCTGACTGATGCTTCCATGTGTGCTGGATTAATGGCGCCCAGTGTCATTTGTTTATGAGTGGAGATTGTCAGAAGAGGCCCCTGACACTTCACAGAGTAATGAAAATGTAAATCTGCAGATGATTAGCCATACTGGTGACTGACAAGGTATTATAATGGCCTTCACATCATAATGAGGTTGTTAATAGAACACAGTACAGCAACAATGACACTGATATACTCGTCTCCTGCTACATGATCCTATTGATTTTAATCACCTCTGAATATGCTGCAAATATTCCAACCGCAGCTTCGAGCTTAAAATATTCTGTGGTTTTGGACAAATGTTTGGGTTTCATATTGATTTCGTATTTGGTTTTAAGGGATGTTAATAGATTAAAGTCACTGATGCTTAAACCTGAAGCCTGAAGTTTAAACCCTGTACTAGATGAATTGTCTTAAAGTAAAAAAAACTGAGAAATGAAAGAAATAAAACTGTCAAAATTGAGCACGATTTAATATAAGAAGGTAAACAAATGTCCAAAAAGCTGTTATAGTTTATAAGAACCATTTGAAAACCGTTCATGATATTCTTCAATTACCAAATCGTATTTTAAATGCACCTGAAAACAACTCACTACAATATTCAAATAATGTGTATCCGACTAGTATTTCTGGTGGCCGCTAGCAAGAGTAGCAATGTTTAAGGCAACTAATCATGCATGTCCCTTGGTCATTTCTTTCAACAATATGGCGTCACGAACAGGATCCAAATATGAAGTGATGTCAGAGGAATGTCTGCCCATGTATGTAAAGAAATTGTTTTGCATTAAAGGCACATATTGGGATCAATACATTTCACCTGCAACAATGCTGCTAAATGCCCTGAAACTATCGTATATACTGAAACCCAGAAAAACACTTGCAACAAACCAGATATGCATTAATAACAGTCATAGGTTCACCAAGTTGACTCCAATGGACTTTATCTAGAGACGAGTGTATGGTACAGGAAATGATACCAATCAGAACCTGAGAATAACCAAACAAGTTGATTTGACACTTACTGACTATATTGAACAAAGTTGTAAAATACAGTCACAAAGGGTTGTGAGTGTCAACACAGGCTGCATCTTAATATTTCAGCTGAGATTTGATTAAATCATGTGTGAAGGAACCAGGATTAGTTTCCTGTAATAAGTTGTCGACGTAAGTAACATACGACGAAGGAACAGGCTCACACCCAACCCAATCGCCAGAATAAATGTTGCCAATGTATGTCATTGCAAAAACCGCAGATATGTTGAAATTTTGACACTTCTATTACGTTCAACAAATCGACAAATCCACTTGGTTAGGGTTAGGAAAACATCTCATTCAGTCACGACTAACACAGCTGGAAAATGTCCCTACGTCTCGTTAAAATCTCACCCTGCTGTCACAACACCACCAATCATCCCACATCACGAATTAAACATTAATATGTAAACATGATATTATTGTAGAAATGTTGAATTAATACACATGACGTGCAAATTTGAACGCATCCTTGGTTTGAAGCGACATAAAACGCTTTTATTTAAATTTCCATTCTTGCAACTGCGAAACCAGATCAGTTTAATACCAGGTCAAACGTCAGAATACATCTAATAATCAGTAATTGTATTATGTTCAGTTACAGTAGTGATTGTACATTAACACAAAAATGAAAATGAAAATATCAGCCTGAGGAGGAATCTGCAGAAAACTCACCCTCAAGAAACATTTTCATAAAAAAACAAGTTGTGATTCAGCCGATGTTCTTATCAAGTCGATATCTGTTTATTATTTGTGAGAGCTGATGTAGCTCAGGGTCCTCTGACATGTCAGCTGGTTAGGAGGCAGGATTGGTAACAGAGAGGGTTTGTGGGTAAAACGCCGTCTGAATCTGTAAACAATCTCTTCTACTCTGTGTTTCACTCAGACACTTTTTATCAATCAATTTGTTTACTGCTTTGTCAATGATTGTTTCCAGTAATGTCACATTTCTACATTTTAATCAATCTTTAGTTTATAACCTTTCAACGTTTTTCCTGTTACATAATTTGTATAGTTGCATATTGTATTGACCCTGCACCGCTTTAATATAAGCAGAGATTAAACATGCCATACAACCCATCATAACTCGAGGTCTCCACACTCTCAGTGCCAAACTACGACCTGTCTCTTTTCGCTTTCTGTGGACAGAACATGTATTTGCATTTTAAGATGTTCTTCTGCCATAAAAGATTCATGAGTCCAGACTGACGATTCACACCAAATTCAGGAGGACTTCGGCTCAGACTCTCAGACATTTTGTACACATTCTTCGTCTTTTTAATAAGGGATGAGGTCCAAATTGGAGGCGGTAGATTCAGATGTAGGAGCAAAGTATCGAGGTAAAGACATTTCACGCGCCACCTTTTTCCTCTCTATTGTGCAGAAGTGTGTTATTTATGGACACTCGGGGGCAAGAGAGAAGAAATACAGCTCTATTTATGACCTGTAAAAACCTGAGAAATGACCCTGCCACACCGCAGAAATACTTACGAGACACCCAACGGACTATGGAGAGCGCACTCCTTCTCACATGGGGCATTTCAAAACGCTGTATCTTTTTTTTTTTATTGATTTACAATCAAACAAATCATTAGACAATCAACCTGCTGCCTTCATGCCCCGTGTGCTCAGTAGGACAAACCGCTCATCAATCCAGACACTCGTCAGAATAAAAGTCCTCATGTTCTCATTTTAACTCACTCTGCTTTTTAACAGAGGTTATTTTTTGTTCGTGCAGAGCAGAGAGGCATGAGCGCTCTCTGAGGCACATGTCTGCAAACATGGCAGTGAACTTTAAAAGTAATTTATTCATCAGACAGGAGCAGAGAGAGATTGATGTTCATATTTCATCCATCAATGGTTTTTATAATTCACCCGCCTGGTGGACGTGTGCTAGTCAGAGCTTGTCAAGCAAGCTATGGCAAGTACATTCTCGATTCAGCCGGCTTATTGATAATCAAATCTCTGCAGCGAGCGTGTCTCGGGGTACATTATGATCAGAGCAAATGTTTGTGTCAGGGGACAGCTGAGGGGGGAAGGCTGTGCTGACGACGATGGACTCCACGAGCCTCGACTGCCATGATGTTACGTCTCTGCGACACATGTCGTTAATAATCAATTTAAAGTGTAATTGAATACATGGAATGCAAAATATCAAATTTCTTCCCAACATTGTCCGTTTTTTGCTGGTGCTTTTGTGATTAAGAGGTTTCCTGATGTCACACAGGACCTTTGTGGTATTAGTTGTATCTTAAGTCAATGACCGGACCCTTCAGAGGATGATAGACCACTGATGGACTGTAACTAAGTACATGCATGAAGATGCAGCGGCCCGTAGCTCCTCCAACTTATGCTACATTTTTGCTTTTTTAACACTGATTTTTTTTTTGGTTATGTTGCTGAAGCACGTTCTGCTTATAGCGGCGGCTGTTTTGGATTAAGAGCAGTGGACTTTGAGACCATCCAACTTGATGGACCGCCTCAGGGAGGAAGAGAGTCGGAATAAGAGTCCTGCTAATCAAGCTTGGTTCAAAGCTGCTTCTGGCTAATGTCTGCTCACAGGAAAAGGAAATGGACAAAACAAACTTTATATTTTCACATCCACATAAATGATTGATTTCACTCTGATTATGTATTTACTTATTTATGTATTCAATTACACGTTTGACTAATCAGATTGCCCGTCATGTCCCCTCTGGGTCTCCACACGACCTACAGCGTCCCCGTCATCCGGCCGTCAGCTCAGCCCCAGAAATCGCTCATACTCAGGTGAATAATAAAGTTATTATTCTTCAATAAACATCTAATTGGTTGTTTTCCTGCTTCTTTAATTCCTCTAAATTGAAACGCTCTTATTGACATTCTGCAGTTAGTCTTAACCTGTCGGCCATAAATAATTATATAAAAAACAATAATCAAAATGCAAGGAAGCTCAGGCCTGTCAGTTAATATTTAATGAGCAATATGCAGTTTGCGAAGAGGAAAATGGAATTACTGATGGGATTGTTTTCCCCCCTCTCTTAATTCATAAAGGGCAAAGACAGAGACGACTCCATCCTCGGTTAAACTCGGGTGACGTGGAAATGAGAAAACTTTGCGGGGAAAGTTTTTACTTTCTGAGGTCACCGTTCAAAAACCGGAGCTGTCATCGATCGGGCACCGTCACCACCGAGGCAGTCTTGAGTCTCAAGCCTGTTTATAACAACCAGCATGTTTCCGGCTACCTGGAGCTTCTCACACATGAAGCCGCCTTCGATGCGATTCTCCCTGACGTTACGTGACTAATTGCTTCCCAAATGTTCTGCCTAGACGCTTGTTTCAATTTGTAGCGGGGCGGATAAACTCTCTTTCTCCTCGACGGGCTCAGGCGGTACGCTACCTCTCGATGACCGCGGCTGACAGCTTATCATGGCCCACGAGTTTTGTTTTTCCTCGTTTGTTCACAGTTTTGACAGGGATGGATGTCTCAGTAAGGCACCGGAGACAAACGATGACAAATCCAGAACGTCGGATATCCTCCGATCTGTCAAGTCTTCTTTGGATTTTTATTTACCGGTTGCAGACGACATTTTATCTTTTAGTTGTAAATATATATTCTCACTTTATTTTTTAAAAAGGGAGCTTTTAATAATAGATATAGAACGATGGTGGAATAATTCTTAACTTTGGGACCAAAACACAAATTTAAATATACTCAAAAGTGCCAAACAGCTGCTGATTCCAGCTTCTGAAATACGAAGATTTCGGGCTTTTCTCTAATTTATTTCATTTCATTATTCTGATTTGGTCCCTGACTCACTGCAGATCTTCTCCAAACAGACAGAGGAGCCAGAACCTCTGCTCAGTTTGGACCATTTTGATTTCTTTGCCCAGCTGAGTGACCATCAGAAGTCACCACCAGTTACGTGCATCAGGGCCGTGTATCGCTGCTTTTCAATACTCTGGCATCTGCAGGTTTATCGTAACTGAAGCCCTCTATCCCATTTCATTTAGTTTGGGACTCTAGATGTGGTTAGAAGTGTATTTCAGTTTCATTATCCCCTGGAGAGGCATTATATGATTGTTATCCAAGTCTACATTAGTGACAGATAGATATATATATTTGTTGTTGATATTTTCTGTGGTTTGAGGCTGGTTTTTAGGCATTTTCCTCCCAGTGCTGCCACACGTCTGTTTGCATCATGCAGTGTGACACATCTCCTTCACGTAGAGTTAACCAGGTTGTTGTTTCAGGGGGATGGATCATCTTGGCAAAGGGGCAAGTGCTGACTGACACGAGTGATCGGTCTTCAACTGAGGGGTTGGGCCCTTCAAAAGGGTCACGAGATCTAGCTGAGGGGTCTTGAGATGATTAATGGGAGAGGAAAGAAGAAAAAAAAACAACATTCTGCCACATGAATTGCAATTTGTTTTTTTTGGAAATGTATCCAATCTTTGCAATTTTTGAGTTACATATTTTAATTTTAATGTACATCTTTTTTATTTTCTTTAAACATGTCAGAGGTTTTAGAGCGAAAATGCGTCTCAGACATCTGAATCATGATTGAATCATCTGAATATTTCCCTTGAAAATGTAATAGAGTAAAAGTAGAAAGTAGAAAATGGAAATCCTTGCCTCCATAACTTCATACATACATCCATAATTGTATTTAATTATGTATTTTTACTCAAGTATTGTACTTACTTTGCACTGTTGCTGCATTGTTTCCTTGGTAAGGATGTCAAAGCAACAACTCTTCTGTTCTTTCAAAGTAAAGCAGCTCAGTTCTTCATACTTTAGTTTCTAAAATGCAGCCTTATCAAAACGTCCAGTTGCTGAACACGGAAAGCGCAACAACCTCCGTGTTTAACTTTGTTTACTAAAGTAAAAACAGCCCTGGTGTTGACACGGCCTTAATCTTCCACAGGCCCGGCTGTGATAACAGAGCTGGTTCGGGCTGCAGGCGTGATGCTGCAGAGCTCCTGGTGGACGCAGAGTCTTTGTTACAGAGCACTCCACACCATTATACATCGGACCTGAGAGAGCAGCCTACAGCAACTTCTTAAAGCTTAATTTGCACATTAATTCTTGCTGACAAGGGTTACAGATAGCCGGCATGAAATGGCTCAGAAAATGAACCTGCTGGATTTTCTTAATAGGCCGCCAGCATGTAAAAAAAATATTAGAAGTTAATGGAATTACCTTTCTGTCGCTCTCAGGCATCCCAAACACTTTAACGCAAATATTAGGACACAGATAGGAGCTGTGCAGGATTCTGGTGATTTATGATGTTGAGATGTTTCCCACATTTCTTATTCATGTTTTGTACTCGTTGTGGTTGCCAGGTTTGAGCACCGTCTGAACAAAACTCAGCTGATTCATGGATGGTTTAGTAACAACAGAAGGCTCAATAAGACAGTTTCAGAGCTCAGAACAGAAAAACAATATTAGTCATTATTCAAGCAACTCCAGAAAACCTATTTTGAAGTTTTCCTGTTAAGTAATAAACTCCAGTCATTGTGCTGATGATTGTATCTGAGAAGCAAAAGCAAAAAAAAAGGACAAAGTGTTGGATTGTTATGACGCAGAACCTCCTTGAAGAGGCGTCTGGGCTGAATATGACTAACCAACCTGACATGCCAGATGGTTTGTCTGGAAAGGTACTGCTAGAAAAGGTTTGTAAAAGGGTAGGAACTTTGAAAAAATACTTTGCAGGTGGTTGGAGGAACTTTCCGTCTGCTCTTCTTTCAATGAACCCTCCAGTTCTGATATAACTGATGCTGTAGCAGCTATGCTAACCTCTAGAGGAGCTGCCACTGATGATTTCAAATAACAAGTCGCCTGTTAGTGTTGTGTTTAGCGAGGCGAAAAATGTCCTTATCTTTATAGAAAATAAAAGATAAAACTGATGTATTTCCTCGTCTAAATCAGGTTTTATGGCAATCACATAAATTCCCCAAACTGCTGAACTGTTCCTCTGCGCAAACATTATGAACTAATATCATAATGGGGCCTTTTGGAAGGTCGTCGTGATTCCTACTTGTCAGAGGCAGTTTTTTAATTTCGCTAACTGTTAAGAGAAACAGAATAATGTCTCCTTACATTCTCTGATCAATCCAACCATCGTCAACATGAACCATCATGAATTCATCCTCCTGGAGTCGGCATCGTGTTTAGTTTTCCTCATCCAAACTCATGTTGTGTCGAAGGTTCTTGCTCGTATGTGGGTGTCGGTATTTTGGATGAATTGGCAACAAGAATGCGCACGTTGTTGCTAATTCAGTCTTTGTTTTAAAGTTCAGTTCATAATATAAATGAATTCACTGAAGCTCTGACCTATTATCTTTTCTTTCATTTCTTTGTTTCAAATAACTAATAATTATTTGAGAAATGTCCAAAAAAAGGAAGAAATTGCAGAATTTCAGTTTATTAAAGTGATTATTTATGACCCAATCCCCAGAATGCAGTTTGCATGTATGTTTCTGTCATATGCATGTAATCTGACCATTATATGACATACATATGTAGTAATGATGTAACACATAACAATGAAATGTACAAAATATACATATCCCTGGTTTGCAGAGACATAAACGCCTGTTTTTCTTCAGGCAGCTGGTGAGATTTATTGTGTAGTTATTTTATTGAAGGGATTCGATAAGATTCAGATTTGAATCCGACCATCTGCTCGTACTTTTTCCACGACCGCTTTTGTAGCTTAAACCAAAGAAAGACCAACCTGTGACCTGCAGCGGGATAATGTAATTACTGCTCCATAATTAAAGTGTAATGTGGTGTGTTTTCCCCCTTTTATTTTTAAACTGGCACTAATTTATACACTGAGGCACATATTGTGCAGAGAGCCATTGTATTAGCCGCGCTTATTACGCCCACACATAGCTCATTCATAATTAAGCTGCATATCTTAATAGCTCCAGTTGAATTGTCTCACTTTACTGTGTGGATATTTAATGGGAGGGAGGTGGAGGTTGAGTGGCTCTTCCTTTTTTTTATATTTCATAAACATTTGCACATTTGATGACTTGAATGTGGCTGAAAACACAAAATGTCACACGAATAAAAAAGGCTGATAGATTTATATAAAAAATAGAGGAAAATGTGCACGTCACAACGAGACAAATGAATCAGGAGACGTGTCATAAAATCGTCTGTCGGCTGTTAAATAAATCAAACTGTTTTTCCTGCTCGGTGCTCTGCGGCTCCCTAAAACAAAACCTCCATTGTAAATATAAGATGCTCGAGTCCTGCCTCTTTACTTCCCTCTGCTTGTGTTTGTGCATCTACCTGCAAAGTCACACTAAAGAGGCTCTTTCTCAGCATGGCAGATCGAAAACGCAGCGAGCCCTGGTGCATGAATGCTATGAATGAAGTTGAGTCTGGAGTAATAGAAAACAGCCTCTGGGCCTCATCCGCCTGCATTCATCTCCCTGCTATCAGCCCCGAGAACGCTGCCCTTCAAAAAGCTCTCGGAGGGCGAAGCTGAGAAGACACGCCGACGGATAAAGTCGGCGGCTCTATTGCGCCTGTCATCAGACGCCCATCACTGCGTGCTTCCTGCAGCAGCGATAAAGATGGATGAGGTTGCCACGCGAAGATCGCAGCCAGCCGAATCACAAGTCAGAGTGACGCTGATGGAGAGCTTGTTGAGGAGAAGATAGGAGTGCTGTCTGTCTGTCTCATACAGGTGTGTTTACTCCATATGGAGCCTTCAGCAGACTGACATCAGCACTAAATCTGCAGCTGCAAAAGGTCTAAATGTTGTATGTGCTGGTTATATAGGCTCTGCTTATACCACAGAGGATGTATGATGTCATTTAGAGGCGTCTCTTTAAAGATTTCTAGCGCTAATAAGGTGAATCTACACAATCTAAATGCAAGAAATGAGATGAACTTCTGTTGAAGCTCTCATTTGGGTGTAAAGTCACATCATCTTGCCTATTTCAGCTGTAATGGGCTTCACTAATTGGCCGGTCGTAATAAAGGTGGTTCAGCTGCACCAGGAAGTCAGTTTTCATTCCACACTGTGAACATAATGAAAGTCTAACCATCAGCCTCTCAGTTAACTGAGATGTACAACCGGCAGAAACTCCCCACAATGTAACATGAAGTCTAATAAAAACCCACTCGTTTTATTTTCACGCTGTTCTTTTTTTGAATAAAAATAGCATGGGGCTGAATTATACAGCACACTGGTTTTAACCCAAAGCACCGACTGGGTCCAGAAGAACTGTAAGTGGCCACTGAGGGAGTTGGAATATGTATCTGATAGAGAGCGTTAAAACAACAAGTTTAGAAAGAGACTTTTTATGGCTTCTAAACTTTTTAGGGGGGAAAATACAACAGAGAGCCATAAAAAGCATAAAGATTAATCACCTTATGTAACCAGAAGAATCCATGATATGAAAAGTGATATTTATATCTGGAAGCTGCCGAGTCGGATCTGTTGGTCACCGCAGCTCCACTGAGGAATTAATATCAAGTGCTTTGCTCAAGAGCACATCAGTGAAAACGTATTTCTAAACTCCCAGGCCACTGATCCGGAGGCAAACTCTTGAGTCAGACTCTGGGCGGACCACCTGCTGTGCATGTTGCTGGTGCTCTTGCTAATTGTTGACATATTACCCAACATAAAAGAAAGAGACATCAGAGACGTGAGAACATTTTGCTTTCTTTCAGCTTTAGTCATCTGATTATGCGCTTGCATAACTGGACTGTGATGGCGTCATCGGCAGCCGAAATCACCACTGAGGATCGAGTTTGAGGCAGGCTTTTATACTGAAAAGCTGGAAGTGGAAGGAACCAACTCCTTAAAGGTCCTTTTTGTATAATAAGTTGATTTTTTTTTTAAGTCTCACTCCCAACTCCTCAAAAACTGACACTTAGGGATTGTAGGACGGGTCAGCCGCCATCCAAAAGCGTCAATTTTTGCACAGTTTTTCTTGCGAATAGGTCCTTTAAAGACTTGAGGAACGGCAGCATGTGGACATTTCTCTTGGTTTAAGGGTGATGTTATCATTTTCACCATTTACAGTTTCTGGTGTTTCTCCTTTGTGTTTGTGTCGGCTGGTCTACGTATATTTAAACTCCTCTTTTTATGTCATTTGAGAAGTCAGGTTTGTTTAGTTCTTCTGTTTTTTTGTTTTGTTGACCCCAATTAAGTCTAAGGGCCTCGATCTGGAACAACTATGTTGATACTCCAATTCTGTTTTTTCAGTGATTGAATGTTTTGTTTTGCTTAAATTCGGCCCAATCTTGAAAATTAATTTTCTGAGATTAACCTTGTGTCGCTGCCTTTTGCTGCTTGGTCCCTAACATGGACTCAAAACCGCTTGCCAATGTGTATTCTGGCAATTTCACAATCAATATACACAGGTGAGGTTAATTACTGGCAACTGGCGCACTCCGGTGTTGTGTCAAAGTCTGTTCCTCTGTTGACATGTGTCCCCCTTACCTCCAGGAATTGAGACGTTTTAAACCCGTCATTCTGTCTACGAGATCCTGCGGCACTTATTAGAAAGTGTAACCAATTATTCTCCTCACGCTGACAAAAGCAATCATCCACAATGACCCGAGCAGCTGGAGTAAAGTTTGCTAATTGGATTTGGATGATTTATCAAAAGCTGTTTTTTGTAAATATTGTAGAAATGATGGAGATTATTGAATTGTTTTCTAGGAAACACAAACTGAAACAACACTTTGAGTTGGCTCGCATGGCTTTGTTTATGTGTACATCTGTGTGTGTACAACACATTCCTGCCTAATAATGAGAATGCAGCACTATTGATAAGCTGCTTTCTGTCCACTGAACATCTGGCCCGACCTTGTATTGCGGAGCCAACTAAATAAGACTGAATGATAATGATGTTTTTACTGGCCCCAGTGCCCGCATTAATCTCTATGAGCAGGTGCTCACACAGGCAGGACTGTGTTTACCTTCGGTCTGTTAGCATTGAGCTAGTCATCTAACTGCTGTCTTGGGGGAGCGTTGTTTATTCTACTCGCACAATGCACTGTGTGTACTGCACTGTGGCACTCTGTAGCAAGCACAATCACAGACCAATACTTGAGACAGACGAGAAAAAGTAACGGCGAGATGCTGCTTCTTTCAGTCTCCTGTGCAGTCATGCATACGTTAGAAGCAAAGGTACCTCCTGAACAGATAATGGACATTTAAATACAGAGTACTTTGATTTAAAACTATTCAGAGTTGTGTCTTTGCAGAGTATCATGATGCCACAGTGCATTTAACCTCTGACCTCTTGGATATCAAATGTCATAACTTCAACATTTCATCCTAAAACACGGATCAGATCCTCTCTGCACAAAATATAGAATTGCTTTTTCTTTTTATTCTAGTGTAAAACCTTGTGTGTTTGAACTTTGAGTAACACTGGAGAAAGATATAATGATATATTTAATGAAGACAGAGTCAAACCAACAACTTTTCTTTCACCAAAACCTCTCTGAGCTACCTCAGCTCTCACACAGCAAGTCATTTTATAAAAAATTCAGTTGAGTGGACTGAAACCACAGATAGGATTGATTATATGTCAGCAATGAAATCTGGGTAGACAAGATCATTGTTGAAACCAAAGAGAATATGAAATGATGAAAAATCCCTGCTGGACAAAAACACAGAAATGTTTTTTGGTTTGATTTTATTGAAATGAAATCTCTGCATCTTTCAAACTCTCATAAGCACAGATGGTTAGTAATGGACTGATATAATAAATAGATTTAGAGTTAAAGCTACAGACAAAACCTTAAAAAACAACAAACATTTTCTGCTTCTTAACCAGTTGAACCATCAAGACTTGCTGAGCTACCTCAGCTCTCACGCTGCAAATAATTTCATAGAGTTCAGAGAAAAAGAGCTACAAAAATGCAGCTAATGTCCTTAACTGATCACATAATGCTTCTCTGCAGCTGATACCACCCGATGTTGTCATTCATACTCCTGTTTGTGTTGTGTGTTCACTGCAGAACCATGAACTTAGTCGATGGAGGAAGGGAAGGCTCTGTCGCTGCCCTGTTTCTGCCAGCTCTCTGTGATGAGGAGCTACATTAATCAACCCCGTCCAGTAAACGAGGGGAGAGTCCAAAATTAACATGTCACCAAATTTAGCCCACTTTTCCCCTCTGCAGGAATACCCTGTCCCAAATATCCCTCTCTCTCTCTGCCAAGAAGAGAAGAGAACCTTCATTATAATGTTAAAGGTTAAGGTAATATTAAATTGACTCTGGCGCTGAAATTGTTTGGGTTAAGTAAAACATAAAATATAATGCTGAGCAGGTACTAAATTAGGAAGGTCATATTAATTTATTATGAAAGGCTAATTAAACAGACATGAATCTATTATAGCTCCTAGTTTGACTGGCTGATTGCTGCAGGCAGAAAAAAAGGCCCAGGCACCTCTGCAGAAAAACAGCCTCTTTTCACACAATGGAGCTCGATATATTGATTTGGTATTGCTTCAAGACACAAAAAGATCCCTGCCCTTAGCTTCACACTTATTTTTTGGGGGGCGAGAGCATTGCAGCAAATCAGATAACATTGTTAGAGAGTGAGACAGAACAGAAGGATTACCCGGTTAGGATGCAATAGGAAGGTTTTTTCTTTTTTTGGCTCTCATCTGCAGGCCCCGGCTCTCATCCCGCTGGCCGATACAAGATGTAATTTTGTCACACCAGATTGAGCACCTCTCTGTCGACCCGATGTGCGGCCGGCACTCTGTTAGTTATGGTGACAGAGAGTGCGGCCATTTATCAGCCCAGGCGATTTCTTAAATGAGGACATATTGGCAGGTGCCCAAGCAGCGTGAGACGGGATGAGGGCTTCACGCCGGCTGCAGCCAAGAGTGCTGAAGTGACAGCGGACATCCTCCCTGGTTTTAATGGGGAGAAGAGGGCCAGAATAAAAAAAGACGGATGTTTTTTCTTCTATTGTCCATATGTTACAAGTCTGTGGACCAAAAACCCAAAACTGGCCGAAGCCACTCAACATTTGTTTTAAAAGGAGCTCTGTGTAACAATTTATATGTATAAATCACGTTTTATTGGCCTTATGTGAGCGGCCTCGTCTCCCTTGGTTGCCTATACAAGCCTGTGGATGATTTGTTTAAGGAATGCTGCTGGACTGTAGATTTCTTTCTGAAGGACTCGGGTCGGCTTTTATGCTCTCGAGTGCCTCGTCTCTGTGCCTCTCTCTGATCCACTAACAGAGCTGTAGCTAACATTAGTTTAGAAATTGAGTCTGCTAACATCAACTGATGACCAGCTTCCAACACAACACAGATGTTCCAGAGAGCTCCTTTAAACATATTGGTTTTTAAAGCTCAATCAGGTACTGATCTGAATCTAAAATACATCGCAAAGCCAATTTGTTTTGGACAAGATTACTGATCGATCAGTTTTATGAACACGGCAAAACAGGAAGTGAGGCCAAGTCGTTCTGGTCTCGATAAAAACAAGAGAAGCCTTCAAGCAAACCTGACTGGTGTTGGTGATGTGATTAGGCTAACTCCTCTTGATGTAACGTTACAGAAATGTTATACATTAGCTAGCCAGTTAGCTAGCTTTTTGCTAACATTAGCTAAGCTAATGATGTCACTTTATGCAATATAATGTATCCTTAAAGACTGAGGCATTAATATAATGTGACTTAAATGACCACTTTGTAAGAAAGTTGATTCCTCAACCTGACCTACAATCCCAGTGTCACCATTTGACAAGCTGGGAATGAGACTCAAAAATCAACTTTCTCACAAAGTGGATCTTTTAACGTCATAATGTTGCCTTTTGAAAAAAATGTAGATGTCTTTGATAACAGGAAACAGGAAAGGTACCAAGCTCGCTCAACTGTTATTGGAGCACAGAACAAAAACAGGCGGGGCTTAGGAAAGGTCAAATGATACTAATCATTACAAGGTAGCACAACACATTATAACATGACACAATATATGGCCTAGTGACGAGTGGGACAATATAAAACAATGTGCTCTACACTTATATATCGATATATCATTAACGTCCTCATATAGTCATGTTTTATGTGCATATTGCCTGTATTAAATAATAAAAAAAAATAAGAGTGTGTTCATATTTGCATTCCCTGCATTGTCACAGTGCTGCACGCTGGATGCATTTTAATAGGAAACAAAAACAAGCCCTGAAAAACAAACTGTAGAAAATACAAATGATAAACAAGGACTGTCTTAGAAATATTTCATGGGCTGTCTGTTCAAATATGATAACAAGACACTTTTTCTGTATAAATCAATAAAGTTGGCCTGTTATCAATTATAATTCTTTTTGCTAAGGGTTGCAGTATAGCTGCAGTCGAACAACACCCCTGCCTGGGCCACATAATGAGAGATGAGACAAGCTCACTGATTAATTTATAACAAAAGAGTCAACAAAGGAAACAGCATTGTATATCACCTGGTGCAGACAAGATAAGTACAGGGGCTAAATTATATTTGTTGAGATACAAACATAGATGGATTACCTCTGCTCCCACACAGTAAATTAAAATGCAGCATATTCACCTCAGCAGGCGCCTCCTCCTGCTGCAAAAACTTCTTTTCCCCTTTTAATTTATTTGCTTGTTTATTTATTTATTTTTTTTCCCATTTAAGCAGGCGGCAGGATGGAATAATAAATCGTCCTCTTTGGTGGTTGCTTAAGACTCATTAAAAATCTCTATAAAGCACTGGAGCCAACTGAGACTGTGTACCGTGTTGAATAGCCTGCAAAATAAATATTGTGCCTCAGCCATATTTTCTTTCAGGGATTTACATTAATAAGATAGTGGGTGTGCAGTAATCAGCTAATGGCAAGCGTGGCCAAGGAGGGCTAATAGCAGCGAGGTTGTGTTACAATTAGCTGGTGATTGCAGGCAACACAGCTGAGACATTGCGTTTCTTTTCGGAGGAGGAGGAACGGACTTTTGTTTTATGAGATTGTTTAAACATGTAATGCTTTCTCCAGTTTGTGAGCAAAATGCAGCCCAAATAATCCATCTGTGATCTCTGATATCTGGATTTTTCTGCAGAAACAAAACTCTTCCTCTAGTGAACAAAGACTGAACACTAAGCACACTGTGATCTCAAGTTTGTGTTGTGTGTTTGTTGCAGTAAAGACTCGGCTGTTCATTTCCAGACCTGTCACATAACTCCAGCCCGTGCAGCCCTTTTTAATACAGCAGTTAAACAAGGAACCTGACTGTGAGCAGAGGACCTGACCTCTATTCAAAAGGACATCATGTAAGCCCTTGCAATAGAACAGAAGGAGTAAAAATAGCAGCCTCCTGGTTTCTGAGTTTTTTTTTAAAAGTCCTCCTAACTCATCCCACATTGCTGCGTTTCTCCAACATTTCTGCACTTACGAGTTAGTGAGCGAAGGAGGAAAAAGAAGGAAATCATCACCGAAGAAGAGGCCAAGTCTTTCATGTGACAGAAATCAGCGTTGTGCAAGCTCACGGTTTGGTTTACACAGATTAAAAAGTAGTTCACGACTTTGAAATGAGTTCACAGGCCCCAAAGAAATGAACCAATTCCAATCACTTGCTTCAGATCTCCTACAGTTGGCACAAGTTGGTCTAACTGTTGGTGGTCTTTACCTTTTGTTAAAGATTTCTGGTTATTAGGCGCCCTGGTAGCTCAGTTTGGTAGAGCGGTCATCCCATGTACAGCGGCTGTGTCCTCGCTGTGGTGGCCCAGTGGTTTGAATCTGAAGTCATCCCCCCAATTCCTGTCATTGGTCCAACATCAGTGAACTGCACATTTCCCAAGACTGGTCAGATGCATTGTTTAAAAAGTGTTGCTGATGTATCTGACATTCAGAGATTAAGATTTTTCTGCACACGGCCACCACTAGTGAAGAAGCCAATGCAGAAATACCCTCATGTCGACACACACTGGTAGGAACAGGCCGGATAATTGTCCTTTTCCCCCAGAATCAACTTTTATTTTCTCCAAAAAGGCAAACGTTTCATTAGATGTGTCATCTTCAAGCCGAGGTTGCAGCTCTGTAGCAAAGCCGGTCAGTCCTCCACTTCGTTCCTGACAAAAAATTATGAATCCTAATGACTTTTTGGATTTATGACCGCAAAAGCCCCATCAGCAGAATGAACATGGTAACGGGAACATGGTAAACATATTGACTACACACTGTTGTTATTATTAGCATGTTAGCATCCCAGAGTAGCTAAAGTGGTTGTGGACTCTGAAAAGATGTTGTCATGTTTCTAAGCTGCTGACTTCTAGCAAACTACTTTTTCACTCATACCAAGAACAACCTGTGGAAGAACTTTTGCCGGTCCTGCTGTGGGCCTCTGCAGAGCTGATCACCAGTTACCTGTCTGAAGCCGGTATTTCCCCTCCAGTCTTCGGCCGTGAAGCCCTCGGTGGTAACACCAAGACCTCGCTTTGAGTAGATTTTTTGCAATTCAAGCTGTTTTTTCGCCTTCTATCCCTCTGTCCTGCAGACTTATATAAGCTTGTACGTGTTTGCTTATTTGTTGATTAAGAACCACCGGCACCAATCAGTCTGTAACACCTACACTTTCTGCAGTAAAGGACAGACCGGGTGTAAAAGAGTAAACATGAGTGAGGAGTATTAATAAGGATGTTTTGCCGGTGTTTCTGTAAATCAAAGCTGGAGGGCAGAAGGATTTCTCAGCAGGCGGCTGCCTCCCGTCAGCAGGAAGGGAAACCGATTCCCTTCTTCTCAAACCTTCAGCTTGACTTTAAGACCTTTCGGACCTGACCTCCTCAGACCTCGCTCATTAATGCTGATCATGAAGATTGCTTAAAAAACCTTCTCAGGTATGTGGTCACGCTTTCGATTTAGCAATTAATACAATGAGTGCATAAGAGCGTGTCTTAATGACAATCTGGGCCAACAGAGTTATAGATTATACAAATTTATTACCCTGCGTCTGCGTCACTTCGGCTCTGATTCGGTGATCTTTATTCTCGGCGGTAATTGAGGGCAAGACAAAGTCATTTAATGCCGGAGCTCCAGCTCACAAGAGTCGAGGCTGGAAGGGAATTAAATCTATTAGCTTTGCATACATAAATTATTAAAATGGTTAAGTTCACTTTGTTATGTTTTTAATTTGCATTATGTATTTTTTTTAAATGTTTTTTTCCTCTTTTCACAGAAAAAACAGCCAAGATAGAAATGATGAGAGTTGAGTTGATGTGCAGGCAACTTTACTTTTCTTCAGGTTCAATTTCTGGTTTTATCTTGTGACAATGCTGTGCTGATGCTACGTTTATGTTTGGACACAAAAAACACTTCAAAATTATCTTTTTTGTCGCCACAAACACGTCTGGAAATTGTCTGGAGTTCTCATAAAAACACCTGTTTTTTTGTTGCTCAAACATGGCTGCTCATGTCCCGACTTCCTGTCGAATATCTGTTTTTTGTCACCACCATCATGTCCCGAGGTCTCATTAAAATCACCCAGTTATGTTGCGACAAACCCTGCTTGATGTCTGAGCTTCCTGTGAGAGATATCTGTGTTTTCTCACCACTGACACAGCTGGACATTATCCTGAGGTCTCGTTAAAAACAGGAGCTTTTGTTCTGACGAACACAGCTGGCGATTTCCTGACATCCAGTCAAAAATATCCGGTTTCTGTGTTGCACTTTCAAATAGTGAGACGCTGTCTGCGACCATCCTGTCATCAAAGTCAGGTCATAAACATGTAACGTGAACATGATGTGACACATGTTGTTGTCAGTATGGTTTGCAGCCTGTGACATGTACAGATGTGAACGTATCCGTGGTGACTCAGAAAGCCTCAGACTGAGCCGGTGCTGGAGGAGTTCTGATTGCTGCTTCCAGTGATGAATGAGGAAACAGCACCGGGTCAGGACCCACCAGCACCCTGCTGAGTTGTGCCTTTGCCCTCTCCTGGAGAGCCATCGAGGACGTTTCAAAGACTCTTGTTGTTTTGTTGTTATTCCTCTCTGTTTTCTAGTGTTTTCCAGCTTCTCTCCATCTCCTGAGGGCCAAACGGAGGTGGTAGAGGTACGAGCCGCGGAGCTGTTCACCCGCCTCACATTCAAAGACAGCGAGACGTTGCCTCTCCTCCGTCAACCCCTTTATGGTGGATTAATGATTTATTGCTCTGACTTCTCGCTCTTCTCATCTTACTTGGAGGGGGGGCAGTTTAACAAGCAGGCTCGTTTTCTCCCCCGGCCTTCAGATAGTCCTCTCCACACTGAGAAATGTGCCATGGTGCCACTGTGTGCAGCACAGCTGTGACCCAGTTCAGAGTCTTCTTCACCAGATCGGCCTCAGAGGGGAGAAATCCAGCAAGGAACCCGAAACCTGCCGGGCAGCTAGACACTCTGCTCCAAGTGCCTCAGACCTGCTCCTCAACATGCTGATAACTCACGTAGACAAAATAATGTGAACACTTTATTAAAAAAGGGGGTCATGTGAGGTTGCAGTGCCCCGTTTGTGACCTCCGTACTGTATGTTGCTCCACGATTCAGAGATGTTTCCTTCGCAAACTTCAGGGAAAGAAATCGATGAACCTGTTATCCTGCAGCAGGCCGCATCTTCAAACAAGCTTCGAGGTCCGACCGATGTTTCTCAGCTCAGAATGATAAAAATGTTCGCCTGGAGCAACAAAACATTTAAATCCAAAAATTTCCCCAAACCGTGACCCCGAAAAGCTGCGAGAGAGGCGAAGAAATGTTCAATGAAGAGAGATTAGATGAACTCCTGGACTGTGAGCGAGCGTCTTCTCTTTGCTGGATTCATGAAAACAAAAACACGTCTGCCTCCAACACAGTCGTTGACGTTTGTACTTTTGAATGACGATGATAGTCAACAGTCGTTATTTTCACAGCAGGTAAAAAAAAAAATCTGCATGATTGCTACAAATGCATCTCATCTGTCTATCTCATGTCTTCTGTGGCAGTTATTCCTGCTTTAAACTTTATGTTTTATTATTTTTATGACTTGGGAGTAAACTTTTCAGCGTGCACACACACACTTGACTTCTGCAGCCATTGTATTAAAGCCGCAATAACCTTCAGGATGTTCCTCGCTGATTATGGGTGCTTTGGTGCTGCACCGACATCATAGCCATAATCCCAGGGAAGAACATCCTCCTGGGTGTTTTTGCTAAAGGGCAATAACAACCTCATTATCAATACACTTTGAGTTTACAACACATTTTTGCCTGACAGGATGCTAATAGAAGCAAAAAAAAAAGTGTTTGCATCTGCTTTTAGATACGGTGAGTATCTACGTTATGTGTCGACTCGACCACCAAATGTGCCTGTGTGCTCTCACATGCGCTGCCATTTTCATCTCCTCCCATCACGTATGACTTGAGCGACGTGTAATTCACAGGAGAGGCAGCAGTCGTCAGGTGAAACATGACATTTACATGAATCTTTAAACGATATTCCTCTACGCTTGTAAAGCAAATCCTTCTCTTCAACTTTACCAAACATTTAAAAAGGTGGATTTTATGAGCCGATAGCCATCTTAATCTTTTTACTATCACGAGATCCGAATCAATTAACGAAACCGCCGTCGATTCCTTCACAAAGCAGCGAGTTTGTTTTAATCTCCTGGATGTTTCACTGTCTGGTTCCTTCTCTCTTTACGCATACAGATGGTTTTTCCCTGTCGCTGATTTATGGTCTGCAGTATCAGAGTCTCTGAAATAGCTTTTTATTAGCTGATTTTATTCACAGCTCCATCTTTTGAACCTGCACAATAACCTTCAATCTGTACCGAGTGTAACCACCACAGATCCAGGAAGCAGTTTTATCAGTGTCCATTTTAAGAGTCTGATATAAAGCAGTGGTTTCCAGTTGGGTTTTTTTTAGCCCATCATCACATGTACGAATATGAGTTTTGAGAAGTTCAACCAAATAGATTTTAGTTTTCATTGTGTCGCTGTAAGAAGCGTGAAGACGCCTCTCGTTGCCTTTAGCGAGATTTAAAAAAAGATCGAAATCTGAGCGGCTCGTTTTTGCAAGTTTTTCTTCTCTTCTTTCCCATTAATCTTCCTGTGACCTCTCCGCTTGTTCTGACACCTTCGGTATAGTTTGGTGCGTTCGGTCCGGACCACAGAAACATTCTGGCTGAAGGGGAACTAATTCATCAGGCGGGTTCTGGTGTGTTTCTGCATCAGAAGAGCTGGGTTTAGTTAAAAACAGGCATTTTGTTAAAAACAGGCATTTTGTGACGGTGTTTTTTTACCCACTCTTTAAGGAGGAACTGCAACAACACCTGAAGGACAGAAGCTCGACAAATTTCTGTTTTAATCAAGCAAATCAGGGGACAGTACAGAGCGATAAAGTCTGTGTGAGGCTGATGAATGTGGCGAACAGATAAAGTGACTTTCACCCAGCAGACCTGCTGTTCGTGTCCTCAACCAAAAGTCAACATCGACTTATTTTAACTAAAGTCACATACTGATTTTAACCCGAACATGATCTTTAGATCTCTGTTTGGTATTTGACGACCTCAGGATGAGAACAGGTTGTTGGAGTCTTTAATCTAAACCCAGTTTGGGGTTAAAACCGAAGGCGAGAGTTAAAATCATCAGAGAAAACTCTCCATCGCCGAGTGTTCATGTGACAAGTGGGCTTGTGAAATGCACAGTATGTTATTTATGTTGCTAGGAGTCTCAATACAACAACCAAAACCAAATATGTAGTTTGATGATGTTGTGAAGTAGCGTGGGATCATGGGAGTTGTTGTCTTCATTGTTAAACAGCCACCATTGCTCATGTAAATCAGTCTGTTGTGACTCGGACGAGGTGATGTTGTGTTAGATCGTTCTGGGTCTGAACTGTGTTGGAAACATTTTGGGACAATTTAAGAGCACAACTTAAAGAAATACACAACAAAGGTTTCACTGCTTTTAGCAATGTTGGAGAATGAAGCTTTGTGTTTTCACGAACCCTCTCTGAGGTTTTTTTTTTGGCCTGGTGTTTCTCCACCAGCTCAACTGAACCAAGCTGGTCAAACAGAGGAATAAAACACCTCCTCTCCACACTGATAGACCTGTTTATGAGGCTGTCACACGCAGCCAGCCCACCTGGGAGCGATGCCATCAGCGTTTGGGATGTCCTGGTTCGGATTCTTGTTCAATCACCGCTCTCCTGGCCGCCGGTCGTGTTGCCCGTGGCATTTTGATTGAATGTTTTCTATTCGCACGCAGAACTCCCCTTTAATGGCCCCTTTTCATGTGACAGTGATCTATATGCAGGTAATTACAATTGGCCATGATGGATAGCGCTGTCCGATTTACCATGATTATCCTGAGATTAAACATGTTTCAGAAATCCCAAATGTCAAAAACTATTACAAGGTCACAGGAAAGAGCTGCTTCTCTGCTTCTTCACAGTATGATTTATTTGAAATGATGTCACCGCAGGGCTCACCGGGAGTGTATGAATTTCTTTGTATTGGAAACATCACGTGATGTTTGCTGAGAAGCTCCATGTGCCATGAAATCAGACAGCATGTACTCTATATACCATGTGTGCCTTGTTTACCGTGATTAAATCTCTTAGCATGGCTGTCACACGGCAGACTGTGAAAATACACTCGTCTGATGTTTAGTCAGACAGGTTTCCACCGGCTTATCTGACTGACTGAAGCCTGCCAGGACTGTGACGGATGCTTTTGGAGACGTGATGACAGAGCGAGTGATGTGGAGTCATCTGTCAGCGTCTGTGCAGGAAACAAAATGGAGAAAATGGTATTGCAGTTATTTAAAGGAACAGTTTATCCAAAAAAAAAGTACAGTACAGTCATTATTTCCTCTCCGCCCACATGCTGATGGAAAGTCTGGTGAAAGTTTCGTAGACCATAAAAACATTTCTGGAGCTTCACAGCAAAACAGCGTTACAGCCTTCTCCTAAAAAACTGAAGTAGATGGGGACAGTAGCTCCGTACAGCTCATGTGGCATAATCCACATCTCTGGAAGCTCTGAGATCCCACATTTATTTGAAAAGATGCAATTTACACCCTCAACACGAGGTCAAGCTTGTGCACCCACTTCAGATGCTGTGCTAACGCTTTTAGCATCGTAGCTACAGTGAAGATTTTGACTTAAAAAGGGTGTAATCAGTGCTTTAAGTGGGCCGGTATGCTGTATGGTGTTTCTGCCCTCCCCACATCATGGCAGTGACACGCGGGAGGTGGATGCGCTGTTACTCTCCACTTCTGTCAAGGTACAAGGTAATTTTGTGGTCATTATACACTAAACACAGAACATAGTGTATATACAGTTATTAAAATAAAAATATACATAAACACAATTTGGTTCGGGTGAATGTAAACAGCAGCAGCAGCAACATGGTGATGTTAACATGGTTGAGTGTTGAGTCCACGTCCTGCTGTAGCCCTGTGCACTGTTGTCCTGGGACATGGTGAAACCCAGAGTCTCATCTGTCCATTTCCTTTTCCTGCGACCAACCAGGTCGGATAACCACGACTCTTATTCCGACTCTCTTCCTCCCTGGGGTTTCCCAAAAAAAGATGAAAGCATTTCTGTCACAGGCAATAAAGCTGAAAAAAACATGTTAAAAACTAAAATGGTGGTGCTACTGGCCACTGCATCTTCATGCCATGCCAGACTGAAACTGTAGGAGCCATTTTATGTTTTTTTGGCTACCTGCTGCAACGCTGTTTTTCTGTAAAGCTCCAGAAATGTTTTGTTTCACTACAATACTTCACCTGACTTTCCATCGGCATGATGGGGGAATAGGTGATGACTAAACTTTTCCTTTTGTGTGAACTGTTCCTTTAATTGTCTCGTTGGCCTCTACCTCTGTTGTGTGGTGTTGCTCTTTGTTTTTTTCGAGAGTGCATTCATCTGGACCGTCATCACGAGCAACCATTTGTTCTTAATTGACCTCCATTGTTAAATAAAGGTGATGTAGAATATAAAAAGAAAAAAAAGCTCAAGGTTGTCCTCTGAAAGCTTGGCTGGACCTCGGCCAGCGAGACGGGAGGAAGCCAAAGAGTTTCCTGAACTAAGAGGACAACCGCCAGAAAGACAAGGCTTTAAATTCTAATTGGTCTGATTAGAGGGACTCCTAAGCCAGCACTTCTGATTAAGTGGAGTGATGGAGGTGATAAAGGCCGACTGGCAGGTGGCGCTGGACCATTAAGTGGGCAGAATGAAGCAAAAGTTCGCTCCTGGCTGGATGGGGATCCCGTCTTTCCACTTCGTCCTCTGTGAGCGGTGAGATGTGACCGTATCAGTCATCATCTCACGCCGGCGCCGGCTCCATGCATCTTGCTGCTGCAGCCATTCATGGACTTGACACACGCTGGGAGTGTTGAACAAGAAGCAAAAGGGCAGAGGCAGGAACATTTCTGCTCCGAGAGGTTCACATTTTTCCTCCTTTAGTCGACGTTTAATCGCCTCATTCTTTCTCATTCTTTTGTGTTTTTTATGCTGCTGGACCCTAAACTTTTCTTTTTTTCTCCCTGCACCTCCTGCAATATGCACAATTCAATAGCTGCACTTATATATATATAATAAGCTGATTAGATTTTCCTTTTTAGAGACACACCACCAAGTTAAAATTCAGTTTAAAAACAATAACTGGGGAAGAGGAGAAAGCAAAGATGCCCATGTAGCTCTGCAGGGCGTGAACTGTAACTGAGTTTACACACCACAGAAGAAAAAAAAGCTTTTTTCTCCCAAATCTGGTGATGTAAGGCTGTTTTATAATGTTCTTTAGCTTAAAAAAAAACACAGTTTCTGCTGAATACACAACACTTACTATGAAATATAAAAGCACAAGGGGCATATTTTTGTTAAATGCCTTCGCACTGTCAGCCTCGCAGTGTAATTTCAGGACACGAGTCTTGATAAGGAATTAGGTCGTGTGCGCCGGGTGAGGAGGAGGAAAATCGTGCGCCTGGAAAAAGAGAATATTATAACCACAGAGAAAAACTTAAAGCTTATCCTCACTCCTCAGCTATATATGAGACTGGATTTATCACTGTGGACAAGTGCAAGTGACACTCAGCAGCCAATTCAACTGTGAACATCGCGTACAGTCACCACAAACACTGAGGATCTCAGCAAACTGCCCCCTTTTTTGCATTTGTTGAATACTGAGGTTAGTCAGCAACCTCGTGAGAACTTGAGATCATCGTGTAACGGTGTTAGGAAGCTTGTCTCATTATTTTAATATCTGTACTCTGCAGTGTGAGGAAGGCAAACCTCTTTAAGTTGGTTTTAAATTTTGAAATCTCGGTTTTATTTTGAGGTTGTTCAGGCTGGTTTTCATCAACTTTTCTGAAAAAAGGTGCACTGTGTAGTTTTGGAGAAGAAATTCAAACTGTGAATTTTAATGTTTACAATATTAATGAACTCAGAAATATGTATTTTTTCCATAACTGAACAAACAAGCTGTTCTCGGAGGAAAATAAGGTCCCAGAACACTGTAAAGTAAAACAGTATAAATTGTGAGTATTTGTTTAGTTTGTTACGGCCGAAAAAAAAAAATCAAATGTACTGTAGATCTTTCTCTTCTGATTAAAACTACATAATGCACCTTTAATGAGCATTAAAGAAAAATGTTGTGTACATCCTTGTGAATATTATCATTAATTATCATTAATTAATATATTATATTACTAATTATGTGACAATGAATCTCAGGTGACCAAATGAAACACAGTTATGTTGAGAAAAGTTGTGGATTCCTCTGGGATTGAACATTTGGGATAATGCAAGTACACAACTCAACAAACTACGTAACAAAAATCAACTTTAATGCAGAAATCTTTCATATTACATCTTGTTTTTTTCTGGAGGAACAACCCCAGCACTGGAGATGACCAGACTCTGATCCTGCTACACCCACACAGCATACACCGAGCTCAGCTCAGCAGAGATTGAGGGGATGGCAGTAAATGCCTGGATGGAAACAGGTGGATGATGATGTGGGACTAAAGTGCTACATGAAGCAGCAGCGAGTGTTTGCAGTCGTGTTACTGCAGAGCTGGTAAATAAGATGTGGAGCAACAGCGCAGAGCGTTGACCGTCAAGTCCACTCACGAGTTGTGTATTTGTTGGAACAGAGTCTGCAAACATCTGAAACATATCAAGTATGATGTGATGTTTGCAGTCTGAGCTCTGATCCCGTCACTTCCCGACGGAAAGCTCGGTGCAGCAGAGAAAAAGGGAGTGACGACAGCAGACTGACTCACAGGCTGCAGAGATGCCGGAGTGGAATCAGTGGTTTTGTAAAATGTACCAGAGCGGCAGCAGCAGCGGGAGCTGACAATGACAAATCATCTCACAAAACGTACGTGAGCACATGGAGTATTATTTACATTAACGTGGTGAAGTGGAGCAGTGATCTCTCAGTTTCTCAGTGTGGAGTAAAAACCTCTGGGATGAGGTTCTTCGCTCTCAAGCTGCTCGACAATAATCAAGTTTCCCTCCAAATCTGAGAGGAAATCTGAACGACGTTTTCTAAAAAATCAGCTAAAGAAAATGTGAATTTATGCTCGTTCCCGTCCATTACAGTCTGACGTTGGTTCATCGTGAGTCAGGCGCCAATAAATTGTAGAAGAGGAGGATGGTGGAAAAACATGATGCAAATGACATTTCTGTTAGCTTCAGCTATGAATGTGAGGAAGGTGACAGTCTCCTCATCGCTCCAACACAGATCTGATGTTTTCTTCTCTTCAGTGGATGTTTAAGTGACATGATTCATGCTTCATGATTCATTTGCTCGATCATTCTCCATTGCACTTTGTTGCATTTTGTTTATTTTTTTGTGTTTTATACACCAACCTTTCGACTTAATCCGAAAAAACCTTCCTCGCAATATTTCTTATTGTCAAATCTGTGTTTTCACTTGTTTTTTTGATTCAAAATGAGCATGAAAACATATCATTCCTTTACAAAGTTGTCCTAAATAGACTTCAGTAAGCTGTTGGTAGGTGTTGGCATGCAGAGACCACCTGCCGAGACTGCGTTATAACATTTCTAAGCACGAACCCACTGGATATTTTTCAGCACAGTTTTTCCAGCCGTTTTTGTCGCACAAAGCCTGGTATTGTTTGTGAAAACCTGATCTTTTCTTACCCCAACAAGGTAGTTTTTATGCCTTAAACCTAACCAGACTTTAGTCACTGTGTTGTTGCAACATAAAAATTAAATCGAAAGATAGATGTTACTGAAAGTTTTGCAAACGAGCAGATCAATAGCAGCTTAAACAGGCCACCTTACTGCAAACACTGAGTTGGATACACTGCATGTTACAGCTAGTTGAGTGTGACATGAGTTTACATTGTTACGATGGTTTGCTTCTGTCATTTTATGAAGTACTTTACATATAACACAAGTACTACTAGTGTGTTACAAGTAAATACAACATTTTGTGTTCTCTCTCTGGAATTTCATATTGCAGTGAGCAAACACTGAAAAATACATTTATTGGCATTTAAATAAAACATTTTTAAAAGAAAGTCAATTTTAATCACTTGGGCAAATAAACTAAACACAATCACTTCCTGCACAGTTTCAGATTTTCATTTACTCCTGAACACACATTGTGTTATAAATGTAAAACTAAACGATGGTAAACAATCAGAATAGATTTCCAGGACGAGCCAAGTAATTGGTCTGCATGCAGTCTTTGGTTTCTCCGTCTGCAACAGCAATATGAATTTAAACACAGACGGATGATTAAGTAAGTATTTTGGCCAATATTTCTTATCAACATGATATTCATCCCCCAGGCAATTATCATTACATAAAGCAGAACATCTTTTATTCCTCTGCAGATTGTTGTATCTTCCATTAGAAACTCTGAGATTACAAATAGTTTGAGATTCAAACATTCTGTATATACGACATGGGCTATATGGACGTATCCATAGTCTCCAGCTGCACACGCCTGCATCTTCACTCACATTACAGTGAGACAATATCACAAAAACCGAGTTATGCCGCTCCACTGTTCTGCAGCCTGAGCCTGAATACAATATCTCTGAATGAAGTCGAAGCAATGACTGCAATCTCCTCTCCTCCTTCTCTTCTCTTCTCTTTTTAACAAACACCGTCCTCTGAGCATGAGAGGAAGAAGAAAGGCTTAAGAGATTCCTCTTCTCATAATACGCGTCAAGTCCTTATTGCCTCGAGGTTATTAAAAGTAAATGTTATATTGACATTTCAATCACTCAGCCTTATTGCTTTCTTCAAGTCGCTGACAGTGACTGCTTGTATCCGAGGTGATTTTCTTCGGACTTGGTGTTTTCGGTTACATGCAGAGCTTCTGTTGCCAGAGCAAAGGTCATCTATAGAGTCTCTGAGTGTCTCTGGAGGCTGCCTTTACGCTGCGTTATGAGGTTCACATGATAACTTATACACTTTAGGTCACACTTTAGAGTCTCTGGGGAGATTATATCCAGTGTGGAAATGATTAAATGAGCATGTTGTAAGATGTGGTCAGAAGTTTAGTTTAAAACAAAAAAAATGAATTTACATTATCTGTCTGTGCGCTGTGTTGCAGAGATTTCTACTGAAGTTAGCATGCTAACCAGCTAGCCCTGTTCCTGTGTTGTAAAATCAATTTTGCATGTTTCAGCTGGGGGTTGTGACTATGTTTCACAAGCTCTCTTAAGTTTTAATGAAATAAACACACAATATGTCAAGAAAGGAAAATACTCTTGAGCTCAGAACGTGCACGGTTCAAGACGAGCTTCATTGCCTCGTTAACTCATCCTAAAACACACAAGATGTGAAAATATTACAGCTCCACATGACGTGTTCACTCACTGCTGATGTCCGGAGCCATACAGCTGGAAATCGCCTCTGTACTGTATCCCCTGTCTCCAGACGGACCTCTGCTGGTCTTGGAGGTTGTGTTCAGTCCCAGTCTGGTGTCGAGTCATGTTCACTCTCAGGCTGCTAAACCTGGTTGAGGTGACCACTGTCGCCCGTGATGACTCCCCCTTGTGATCCGAGGTCTTGATCCAGGAAAACTCCAGTGTGACTGGCTCCTCAGATAACGGAAACATGAGCTAATGGTAGCTAGCTATAGCCAAGAATAGCTAGCAAAGAGCAGCTTCCCTCGTATTCTGGCTGTATTTTACACCTTACACTTTTATCATATTTTATATATTTAGATGTCTCACAGCTGGCAGAACCACTTTGCCCATGTCAAAAAAACATAAAGCCCTGATTAAAAGCTTTGGGCATGTAAAGGAACATTTAATCACATCACTTAGTTTAAGGTCCTTGTAAACAGAAAAGTCTGAATCTCTGATCAGATTGAAGAAATAGTGCTCACAGTAGCTGTGGTAATATGCACACTGAGTTTTCTATTTCCTGTTTTCTGCCTCTGCAAGTAAAAGATGAGTTTTAATTGGAAATATGTCTTCTTTCTTTTTTTTTTAGCAGCAGGAATGTGTGTTTATGAAACCCTCAGCATCTCTTCCATCCTTAATAAAGCAGCGGTTCCTCTCAGTCTCTGCCCAGTGACAGTTTCCAAAGCTATGACATTTATATCCAAATGGTAATTGATTCAGGGGAGGCTGTTAGTATGCAGCTACAATTTAACAACTCTCCTCTTGGGGGAGGAGGAGGGATCAAGCTCTGCGAAGGAGATACAAGATTTTTTTTTTTCTTTTTTATGTAGCTGTTGTTTTCAGTGTTTAAGGCAGCCACCTCCCCTCGAGATGGGGGCGGGGGTTGGAAAAAACGAGAGGTGGCTTGTTTTCCACGTTTTGCTTCCCGACAAACACACACACACACACACACACACACACACACACACACACACACACACACACACACAGTGCACACACACACAGTGCAGTGGGATGCTGCTGAGGCTGTTATTGATTGGATGCCACTGACAGAATGGACTTTGCCACAGGCAGTACTCTCCGCTCAGGCTGCAGGCTGTGTTTACTGGTGCGTCTCACCTACGAAGTCGAGGCACAAACACCAGCACAGACGACGACGACAACAACAACAACATGAGGGACTGAGAGGCTGCAGTAATCCTCCCCAGATACTGTCAGGCCTGCTGCACAGAAATAATGGCATCACATCCAGCGAGCTGACTGCATGCAGACCCCGCAAAATTGCCAGAGTTGTCACTCATGATTACCGCTCGTGAGCACCGGCCGTGGACCGTTACAATTATGACACACTTAAGGAGAACAAATGAAGCCATGATTGGCCGTGTAATGTGACCTCTGCAACTGCCAGCTGAGGTTCATTGTGCGTCCTTAGTGTGTGTTTTCTTTCAACAGCTGCTAACACGGATGAAGGCAATCACTTATCATGAAAGACACACCAGAAAACCAGAGCAATCGCTGCGCCCAAAGATTCCTCCGTTCATTACAGCGATCCAGAGCTCCTCTCGAACAAACAATCGGGCCGGAGCAGAGGTGGAATGAGTTTAGCGCCACAATCTTTGCTAAACAAGACGAATGCACCGTGTTCGACAGTTTACACCCTCTAATCTAGTCCCCCCCCACCCGCCCCGATGGTTAGTGTTGCACAAGTGATGAACAGAAAAGAGGAAATCATCAGCTCTGCGAGGTTTCCCGGCAGCTTTCATTAAGCTCCACTATCTCAGAGTCATGCAAACCAGCGTGAGAAGGAGGCATGACTGACAGCTTTAATCAAGACTGTTCTCCTTTACTACAATTATACAATTTTTTTTATATTTTCATGATGTTTTCAGGTCTTCTGTCCGTCCCATTCTCATGAATGTGATATCTGAGGAACGCCTCGAGGGAATTTCTTCCAATTTGGCACCAGCTGTAGCAGACTGTCTGCATGTTTTTAGGTGTTTCATCCCACGTTTTTAAGTTTGAGGTCAATCCCCGAACAAACATCTCTGGCAAGGTTCAAATGCTATGTTCAGTTTTTCCACACGGGACTCATGTTTACACAATTAAAAATAATAAAACAAAATAAAATATAAACACTCCAGTCAGTCAGCAGACATAGAATTGCTACAGCTGTAGCGGGGTTATTTTAGATCACACTACCTTGCTCGGCATGACCCACCCTACTCTGCCTCTGATTGGCTACATCCTGCCCGTTAAGTAATGTGCATGTGCAACTCTCACCAAAGATTGAACAGAGGAGAGATGTCTCACTCCGTACCTAAAACGGAGCGTTCAAGACACAGTGTGTAAAGGGACACTGCAGCGATGCACCATATGAGAAAAATGTGTTTTTTGAAAATTTAAGTATGTAAACCTTTTTCTACTAGGACCCTCAAATAAAAGTATGAACCTGATAATTAGCATAATATGACCTCTTTAATGCTAATGCCAACCGAACATTTCTAACTGCTGCAGCTTCACATTAAAAGCCTTTAACTCGTAAAATGCAGGTTGAATTTTATTATGGAGTGGGCTCGTGACAGGAAATGCAGCGTGTTCAGTGAGTTACCGGCATCGTTCATCCAAAATGTGTCTACAGAGTCTGCTGTACGGAGAGAACGCCCTCAGTTTATAATTGAAGAATCAATCGTGCGACTAAGTATTGATTTTAAAAAAGGGGAAAAAAAGGCTAAAATACAATTGGCAAGTAATGTAATCGGTGTAAACCATGTAACACCAACTACTGCAGCATCTTTGCAACAAACATTGTCATCTCACACAATCTCACTGCTTCTTCCTGATATTGACCCTCAGGCGATTGTCGTTCCATCAGTCCTCTGAACTCCTCCTTAAAAAATATTCTGTAAGTATCACATTTCCTCAAAGTCTTTACGACGAAGAAGTCTGGATGGACGTGAGTGTAAAGTGCAACTTGACTGGCCGAAAGAGGCGAACGACTGTGAGGTGGTGATTCTAGTTTATTATATTTAGATTTTTATGTGAAGAGCAGAAATCTATGAGTTTGCTGTGATGTCCTTCTTAAAGACCGAAGCATTCACTCTTAAAACTGCACTTTATTTCCCCTCCAACTCTGACGGCCAGATGTCTGCTCGTCAATAAATGTTAGTTAGTCACTGAACACCTGTGACGCACTCACACAGTCTGCTCCTCGATTCTGTTTTGATATTTACTTTGCAATCACTCATCTCCTCTGAGAACAACCTCTGCAGTTGCACGGTGGTGGTTCTGTACGTTACGTTCACGCCCTGCCCGTGTGCAACGTCTGAAAAAAACACACATTTAAAACAAACAAAAGATGCTCAAAGTTTTAATTTCCCCCGACCTTTCTTTGCACTCTTTCGGAAATTCATTAAGTATTCTTTAAGGTGCAACTCATTCAGTCACTGAGGTCCAAATTAGAAGTTTAGGCGTAGCTTTGTAATCCTCTTCTATGCATGAAAGAGCAGTGAGGTGTGTCAATTAGAAACAAAATACAGGAGCAGAACACACCACCAGGTCTCTATGGCAGCTCAGGATTACTAAGTTTGAAGGGAAAGACAAAGACGAACCTCTGAAACTTTTCTTGATCATCTGTCATTCTCACACCGAACATCTCTGGAGAAGTTTATACAGAGAGTGAGTCAGTTTATCCACATTGTAACAGAGCGTTTGTCCTTTTTCCAATCACAGGAGGCGATCGCTGTATACTACTGTAGGACATCTGCCAGCCCAGCGACTTCAATCAGTATGAATTCTTTTAAATAACACAACTTTAGACTTTTTACATGCAGCTGACTCACCACCTTCCAGTTAAGCTCGGTAGAAAACAGATGTCCAACTACCACACATAAAAAATGCCACCCAGTTGCCAGAATACATTTTAGTCAAGTAAGAATCTGAAAAAACACACAAGTTAAAACCAAATGCGTTTACATTGAAGTTTATATTTCTCTCTTATGACAACGCTGTGCTTATGCTCTGGTTGGAGTTAGGAAAACATCATGGTTTGGCTTAAAAAAAACCCTGATCTTCTGTCTTGCTTGCCACGATCACGGATAGTCAAGTAAGAATCTGAAAAACCACACATAGATTAAAACCGAATGCTTCTTTATGTTGCAACTTTAAGTTTGTTCTGGTTGAAGTTTATATTTCTCTCTTATGACAACACTGTGCTTATGCTCTGGGTAGAGTTAGGAAAACATCATGGTTTGGCTAAAAAAAAACCTGATCTCCTGTCTTGCTCGCCATGATCACAGATGGAGATGGTCCTGACCTTCTCGTGAAAAATTGCCAGTTTGGTTGCCATAAAAATGCCTCGAAATATCTCCAGGTGTCCTTAAAAATATCCGCTAGTGTGACTTGAACTGAGGTCGGACGATTGGCAGCCTCGTTGGCAGAAAATGTCAGGTGTTATAGTGTAAAGTCAAAGCTGTTCGACCAGCTGACAAACAGTTCTGACAGAGGATACTGGCAGCAAGCCTTGGAAGCAACCCTTTAATAAAGGAAAACAAATATTAATGTATCTGTGTATTCCACCTTCATCAAGAAAACTTTGTGTAACTCTCAGATATTCCCAACAGGGTGTGAGCAGCACTCTCCGAGAAAAAAAGAAGGCAACAAAGAGTTTCATCATTTCCATAATATTTGGTAAATAATTCATCAGATCATCAGGATCTCTTCCACATGGGAATAAAAAGTGTTGGTGACAGGTGGGTTGGCAGCGAGGAACAATGCTCAGTCAGAGTGCAGCGGCATCACTTAAAATATTATCTGTTAGCTGAAATGTTTTGTTCTGCCTCGAGAGAGTCCTGTAATTAGTAAATAACATTTTGCAAGTGAAATTGTCAATCAGAGCTTCTTTTTTTTCTTCTCACCACTGAATAAAAAGATGCTGTAAGTCTGGAATATTTGTGCATATTTCATGAAAGGAGCATCACTGATTTAAAATGTTTCCAGTGCAGCTCAGTCGTTCGTTACTTCAGAGTTACCTGTTGTTCTGACTAACAGGAGCTGCCTGGTTAATCTCGCCAGTGTTGCCAGATTTGACTGACAAAAACAAGCCTAATGAGAGACGAGATCCGGCCAAGTTATCACTAAAAGGTAGCTCCGTTTTTTACAAAAAAAAAAATTAAAAAGCCTTTTCTGTGATCTGAAATGTTTGTGTATTTTCTGAAATATTGTTTTCAGAAAATGTTCTGTTTTCCCATTTTTCCCCCCCAAATGTTGTGTTTTGTGAAATAAAGATGTTTTGTCCAAAGTTTTGTTTTGCTTCTTAAAAATATTTGTGTTTTCCTAAATGTTATTGGTTGTCGAAGATGTGTGTTTTTTGAAATATTTTTTGTATTTTCTGAAATGTTGTTGTGTTTTCCTATATGTTTTATTTGTGAAAAGTCATTGTGTTTTGTGAAATATTAAATGTTGTTGTGTTTTCCGAAAAAGTTCATGTGCTTTTTGAAAAACTGTTTTCTCAAATTGTGTTTTCCTAAATGTTGTTGGTTTTCAAAGATGTTATGTTTTGTAAAATATAGTTGTATTCTCCACAGTTTTGTTTTCCAAAATCTGTGTTTTGTGAAAATGTTGCTGTGTTTTGACCCCTCAGGGCCACCTTATATTTATTTAATAATAAACAGTTTTGGCCTTCTTATCTTCGCTCAGTTCTGAAGGCAACATATAAATATATATGCTCATAACGTCATACTGGTGTCTCTCTGCAGGTTCATGTGCTCGATGCAAAGTAAAGATGATTATGGGAGCACTTAAAGTCGAGAGGCACAGTATGGAGGATCAGACGCCTACAAGGTCAACGGGAAAACGAGCCGCGTGGCCTCTTTAGTGATGCTCAGTCACACCAGAATGGTGTTAGGATTCACTTTGCATCGAGTGTTGAGCTTTTTGAAACATGTTGAGGCTGCCTGGCTCATTAACAAAGGCGACGGAGCGGACCCTTGAACAGGGCCGGTGTCAGAGGAGAGCAATTCCCCTCTGCACCAGAACTGGGGCAGACATTTTGGTTGGTGCTCTGAGCTAAACCAAATCAAGACCCACATAGACTCCCTGATTGAATGACAAAATATAGACCAACTAGATACTAGAGAGAGAATGTGGGGCAAATATTCGTGATACTAATCAACGTGACAATTACAAGGCAAAGAGCTTTCACGAGCCGCCCCGCAGCGCTGCAGAGAGCCGTGTTACTTTCTCCTGCGTGATTGTTTTTGTGCTGTTGGCTGTTGGAAAGCCGAAGCTCCAGATCTTCTCTGGTGTCATTCATTATTTCATTCTTCTGTTGGAAATATGGTCTCATTATTCTTCAGCCAATGTCGACCCCGCCGTTACCTGTCAGCGCTTTTCTGCTGAGGCCAGCTTATGTGCACTCGGAGCTGTTTAACACTAATGGACAATTCCTCTTCCCTTTTGTGCTCAACATGCCATCTGATGTGCCATTTTGACTGACAGAGGAATGGAGGGGCCAATTTGCAAATGCTGACTTCCGGAGCATCCAGTGTGGAAAGACATTCATCAAAAGCTCCGTGCCCTTTTTTTCTCTCTTCTCCTTGTCATATTATCTGTACGGCGCTGTCAGGGAGCGCCGCCGAGCTGATCTCACTTTATTTCTACGGGCCTGCACGAGTAGATCAAACGACTGGTGTAAAGTGTGGCTGGACAATTAAAGGTCCACTTCCTCTTCTGCCTGGGCTGTGAAGTTAGCAGTCTGAGAGAAAAGTACAGCTGAGGTCCAGAAGGGAAACCAGGAATCAGGGTCTTTAGATTAACCATCATTAATTGATGGTAAATACGTCGTTAATTAAACTTTAGTTAGTAGTTGAAGCATTTAGTTAACTGTTCTTAAACATCAGTTGTGACTTTACAACGGCATGATAAATGTCTCATAAAGCATTTAATTGTTTGTTGACAGGAAAAGTTTAATTAAAAAAGGTGAAATATGTAAGATTTTTAGTTTAAACCATTAAAAAAAAATAACTAAAATCATCAGCACAATGTAGAAAATAACAGTTTTGATAATGTCAGACATCTTCTGAAGTTAGCATGCTAACCAGCTAGCCACTTTTTACCCCCTGAGGTGCTCCAAGCTAATAGGAGTGCTATCTACATGGCTAACTTAGCTAACTAGGTGCTCTTTTCTTACATATTGCACCTTTAACTCTGAATGCACCGTTTATTAGTGACGGTTAATATAAAGTCATATCAGTGTGGTGCACATACTTGTGTTATCCTGTGTTTTAATGATCGATAATCTTTCTACAGTTTAATACTACTGATACATCAGCTGGACTAATATATACTGTCGATAAAGAGATACTAGGACAGTCCTTCTTTGAGAAAACGATGTCTTCATGACCTGTAGCAAGAAAAGACAGATTGTCCACTTTGTCTTATTGTTACAATAATCAGAGATTCGTACAGGCGAAAGAAAGAAAAAGCTAAAAAGATAAATGTCTTGTTTGTGGTTAGCTTTGACTACAAATGTCCTTCAGAGGGAGACGTTTTACTCTGATACTCTGAGTACATTTCAGAGCCTGAAGTTGAATCAGTACTTCTACTTTTACCAGTCTTTTTTTTCTTCACACAAGTATCTGAACTTCTACTGGAGGAGACACAGTGTGGACTTTTTCCACCTCTGAAGCTTTGATGATGTAACTTTGAAGGAACATTTTGAATTCGCTTTGCTGATCTGATAAAAACATAAAACACGTGGGATAAACAGCGTCTCATGTTGTACTTGTACTAAAAAAGAGTCCAACAAGTCGTGCCGAGCGATAAAGACGACTTTGTTAAAGGCTGCTGGTTTGTGGCTGTTTAGTGTCGGTGTAATAACTCCAGTGTAGTTAAATGTTGCAGAGGGCTCCGGTGAATATAATCACCTGGGTCCACCGGGGGCCACACGGGCCCTCTGTGCTGTAAAGGTAATAACAGCAGACCTTGGTCAAACAGCATTCACCTTGATCAAATAGCACTCAGGCCGGCTAAGACAAATAAATCCCAGCAGTGGTTTTTTTAGTCGGCGCACCAGATGGATGAGCTTTGACACGCCAGGTAATAACTGAGTGAATGAGGACAGCGTAGTTCAGCCAATGACAGCAAAGTATTTGAAAGTCAATTTTGATTTGATTTCCTTTCACCTGTCTGCGATGTTTTTTAATGTGCTCGTTTTCACCATCTGGCACAACCGGACTTTACCAGAGGGGTGAATACCATTAAAAACATTTTCCACCAGCAATTTTTCTCCTTGTGGTGCCTTTGTGGAGACGGACTGTTGAAATTAACTTAATGTAGGTACAAATAAAACTAGAGACCATCCATACTGACGTTCTGACCCTCGAGTCCTCAACATTCATGGGTCGGACCATGCCCATCTTTAAGTTTCATGTCTGCATGTTGCACGATTGTGACAAATAAACACCTGACAAAATACTCAGAGCTGTTTCTGTGTTTGTTCCCGCTACAAAACCACATTTTGCCTCGATGATACGCACACAGACTCACACACGGTGATGTTGATGTTGGATAAAACAAGATGACGTAGTAAAAAGTAAAAAGTAAAGTAAAAATTCTGGATTTTGATAAAATTCTGGATTCTGAGAGTAAAGTGGATTCAAGAAAATGTCAATCAAGTGGCGATCGGGTTGAAAATACAACCCGAGTGACAACTACCAACATAAAGGACAAACCTGAGTTTATTCATGAATGTAGTCGTATAATCGAGACATGGAAGCAGATAGAAATGGTGACATTTCCTCTGGAGACTTAACGCACGGTGGCAGACAGACTTCATGATGATAGGTTAAAGAAAAAAAACTTAATTGTGAGTTTGAAGTCACATTTCAGGCTAAAAGTTATGAATCTCAGATCAAAAGTCAGATTAAAGTCGTGATTCTGAGAAACAACTTTTAGGCTAACTGTTCATAACTTGGCATTTTAAAGGCTGCTGGTCTGGAGGAAAATGATCTGAGTGGTTTGAAGTGTAAGTGTGTTTAAATGCATCCAGAGAGCTTCGCAAAACTTAGTCTCAGATCTTAAATTGGTCTTGGGAAGGTTAAATATTCACAACAATCAAAAGTTAAAGATATAATCTGTACATTTCTGTGTGTAAATGTGAAAAACAGCGAGACCTTTTCATATATTTTCCTGCCTTGTGTACAAAATCCAAAGAAATCCGTAATTTCATTCAAGATAATGGTGCGTTTCATTCGGTCGCCTGTCGTTAAGACCTCCAAGGAAACATCAGATGATACGTCAGAGAGTGAGGAAGGACGTCAGCGAAGGTGCTTTTCATCAGCAATGGTGGTTGTGTAACAGTGAGAACAACAAGTCACTCAAAAATATGTTTTTTTGTGTCGTGTAAACCGTAATTTCATTCAAGGTAACGGTGTTTCATTCTTTTTCCAATTTTATTGTGAGTTTAAAGTCCCATTTCAGACTAAAAGCTCAGATCAAAGTCAGATTAAACTCGTGATTCTGTGAAAAAAAACAATTTTGTGAGACAGAAAATCTAAAAAACTCAAAAGTGACATTTAAGTCATCATTTTCAGAATAAAGTCATAATTCTGGGGGAGAAGTTGGTATTTGTAGAAGTTTCTGAGGTCATAAACTGAAGAGATTAGTGAGTTTTCTGTCTGTGAAAAAGGAAAACATCTTCGGTTGGTCTCTTTTGAACCAAGATTGTTTCATGTGCTTTTATATGTAATTTATTCTATAGAGTGTCCCATCTTTTATCAGGACCCTGAATGTGAATATCTATAGATTCATTAGGAAAATTTTCAGAATAAAAGCCAGAAGTCAGCGTTCATCTGTCAGATTTCAGACAAAAAGCAGATTTCTTCTGAAGATCTGTCATTGTTGTGCTTTAAATCACAACCTTTCCCCCACATATATCCCTTTACACACATCCATCCAATAATAAGTGATTTTACTTTGAAAGTCAGAACAGAAATTTCCCACTTTGTGTCAAACAGCAACTGAATCCTTCCTCCTCCTCCTCCTCTCTGCTCTGCCATTTGATTTCTAAAGTCAACCAGCTCAGGCATGTTTTCACATTTCAGACACACACACACACACACACACACACACACACACACACGCACACCGCGGACACTGATTGGTGACTTGTGAGTGGATGCAGCTTGTGTGCGCGCTGATGCGTGAATGTACACCAACAGCAGCGCCTCGCCTCTTACACACAATCTCTAACACACTTATCTTTTTTTTCTTCTCTCTCCACCTCCGCGAGTTATCGAGTGAAGCCTGGAGGTATATGACCGAAGCAGAGAGTGAGTGGTGGTGGAGGGGGGAGAAGAAGAAGAAGAAGAAGAGATGCCGATTGATAATTAACTGAGGTACCTGAATCAGTGACGTGGGTGGAGGGGTGAGAGGAGAGAGAGAGAGAGAGAGAGGAGAGAGAGGGAGGGAGGCGGGCCGGAGAGGAGAGAGAGGTCTTGGCTCTTGTCTTGCTGAGGCTCTTTGATTCAGTGGCAGAGGCTGAGACGAGCCCGTTACCGGCCACCGCTCCCCCGGTAAGTCCTCACCGTCTTCTCCCTCTTTTTTTTAAAATCAAACCAAGTCTTCAGTTTTTATCTCTTATTGGGAAAAAAACCGGCGAAGTTAAAGCTCCGGATGGAAGAAAGTTCGTGCGTAAAATCGAGGCAAAAGAGGCGATTTTTGGTTTTATTTTTGGATTTCTGTGCAACTCAGGAACACAGATTGTATGTATTTTCCAGTTGAACAGCTCGGTTTTATGTTTAAAGTGAAATTAAAACAGAAAAAATGTCGAATCTCTTTCACTTTTTGGTGCTGAAGCGCGCAAAACACCCAAATGGGAACTCGGGCGCTGTCCGCGGTGCTGAACGCGCTCAAACCGCAGTTATCAAACTCTTCTTTCTCTAATTAGTCAAGTTTCTCACTGATATTTAATCCTAATTCATCGATTAAATCCCTCTTTACATTCTCCACAGTCTTAACTACGAGCTTCAAGATCAACAGCTCCCGGCAAAGAGAAGACAGATTTCCCAGGAGGACATCGGCTCTTTACGCGTCTCTGCACCAGAAATCAAAGAGAGGAAATTTGCCCAAAGCGAAACTTTTTCCGAGAAGAACCGGCTCTGCACTGGGTGACAAAGTCAGAAGATGCCTCCTTGTGTGTGTGATGAGCAGTCAAAGTCCGTCAGTGAACGCTTGGCACACGAAGGAGTAGCTGCGATGGAGAAAGCCGTCAGACGCTCCAGTCGGTAAGAAGAGTGACACTCCGAGAGGCAGATCCGTCAGAAGAAGAGTGGAGGCCGAAGAACAAACACCAGCGCGTCCTCAAATGATGGGGATACAGCACCTTCTGCTTCTTTTGATTTACTTAGACCCGCTGAATGTCCTGTGCGCCGCCACCGCCAATAAAAAGAGCAAAAACCCGCCGAGGAGGACCTCAAAGGTGAAGGAGGTCAACGGCAGCACCACTGCGGTCCCGCTGGCCGCGGTCGTCCCGGGGAGGATCACGCAGGTCCAGGCGCCCACGGTGCAGCACGACACCTGCCTGGGCTACTACGACGTGAGCGGCCAGTACGACAAAGAGTTCTCCTGCAACAACACCGACCACCGCTTCTGCTGCGGCAGCTGCTTCCTGCGCTTCTGCTGCGCGGACCGGGGGAAGCGGCTGGAGCAGAAGACCTGCACCAACTACAACACACCGGACTGGATCAAAACCCAGCCCCCGTCACCGGCGCCAACAGGTGACACGTACGACCCGGAGCTGGACCAGACCAACACCACGGTGTACATCAGCTGCGGGGTCGTTGCGCTCATCATCGCCATTGGGATTTCTGCTAAAGTTGCCTATGATAAAGCCACCAAGCCGCCTCAGGAGATGAATGTACACAGGTGAGATCTTTTCTTACAACATTTCATAGATGATGAGCTGTGAAAAAAAAACATAAAATGTGCACAGGATGTGGTTTTTGCGCAGGATTTGGAGCTTAACGCACCAATGTGTTCCTGGAGATGTGTTTCCAGTGCGCTCACTGCGTTACTGTTTGATCGTTTTAGTAAGAAAACGTGTTAAATTCATCTTCCTCTGCTGAAAACTGCATTAAAAACGACTTCACACTGTCACACAACACTGCATGTATCTTCTGTTTGGTGCCCATCTGCGTAAAACTGTAAAAACATGACTGACATTTCCCTTTAAGTGAACATCTGCAGCCTACATAACTCACAGCGTCGATATCACGGGTTCAATCAAGCTCCTGCCCTTTAACACGTGCCATTACTCTCCTCCCCAGAGCCCCCCTGTCAAAAAATGTCACCATTGTATACCTTTCTATGGTACACATCCCATCCCAGTCGATCCCAGGAGGGGGAGGCCGTGGTATTTTGTGTCCGTGCAGCCTCAGGGGGCGATGAAGTAAATGCCACTGAAAGCCATTATCCGTGAGCACGTTCACCGTGATGGGAGTGGTCCCTGCTACAGTGACAATATGTTTGAATCCTCCAGGCACCCATAGCGGTCAGAGAATTGCTTGATGAGCGTGAAAGCAAACATAGAAGAAAAGATGTCCTATGGCCATTTCAGCCAGCAGCCGAACAAATTGCTGCACAGGGATCCTGATCACCACCACACCAAATGATTTCTTAATGTTGGAAATGATTTCTATTCATTGTTTAGATAGTTTCTTCCAGCGAGCGGCTGTTATCTGCACATGTGTCCTGAAACAAAACCTCCCAGAGAGACTCAATAGATTCAAAACAACTCAAATCGACAAATTATGGCCATAACTTAGCATTTTAAGTGTAAGTGTGTTTAAATGCATCCAGAGAGCTTCGAAAAACTTAGTTTCAGATCTTAAATTCGTCTCAAGAACATTAAATATTCTCGACAATCAAAAGTTAAAGATATAATCTGAACATTTCTGCATTAAAATGTCAAAATACGACGAGACCTTTTCACATATTTTCCTGCCTTGTGTACCAAATCCAAAGAAATCCGTAATTTCATTCAAGGTAACGGTTTCATTTGGTCGCCTGTCGCTAAAACCTCTGAGGAAACGTCAGATGATACGTCAGAGGGTGAGGAAGGAAGTCGGTGAAGGTGCTTCACTGCCTGAGTGACGTCAGACATTGCTGGTGGTTGTGTAACAGTGAAGACAACAACTCCCATGATCTCACGCTACTTCATGACGTCAGAGGTCCGAATTTTCTAGTGCACGATGTCGAACGTGAACAAAAAACGTGTCTGACGGTGACAAAATGACAAGTGTACACACGAGTGAAGCCTCAGCAGTGCAGCATGTGTGAATATACAAACGAGACAGAGGAGGGGAATCGCACACGAGGTAACAGACGCCATTAAGCATTCACAACCGTCTGCGATACATCCTACCTCCTCTCCCTGGGTGCTGCCACTGTTGTGACGTCAGACAACTGCTCCCTCATGAAGTCGGGGCTCATGACGTGGCATTCGATTGAACTTTTGCTCGTAGGAGGTGAAAGTTTTGATTTCCGAGTTGTCTGGAAGGCGGCGTGACTATTTAGTTTCCCTTGTTTTGACCGAGGAACTTATTAAAGAAGGTGGGGTCATTACGTCACCGAATCTCGCCTTGGTGCCAGACTGTGGTGACGGCTGTATTGAAGTCTATGGGAGATGCGTGGAGAAACACTAAAACCCAACAGATCTACGTCGTTTGACTTCTGATGAAGAAACGCATCCAGGAAATGAAAGAACACACTTCAGAGAGTAGATTAACATCTGATTTTTTTATCTACACGTTGTTCCTTTCCTCACATTTGTGTAAGAAAGGCTCCTGTTCACGCTGCTGCTCACAGTGTAATTGCAGTCTCATCAGCGGAAATCAGTCAGACCTGCCTCGTTTGATCACTTGAGGGCAAAATCAGACGTTAACCTCCTCTCTGAAGTGTGATGTTTCATTTTCTGGAGGCATTTCTTCATCAGAAGTCAGGCGACGTAGATCAAATGGGTTGAAGTGTGTTTCTCCATGAATCTCCCATAGACTTCAATACAACCAGCACCGCAGTCTGGCCCGAAAGTGAGATTCGGTGACGTCCTTCTTCCTTAAGTTCCTTAAATAAAAATTGACCTGACTTGAATTGAGAGACCTCTAGTGGCAGAAATTTGTATTTATTAAAAAAAATTACCCAGTAAACTCTTTTCAAAACATTGATAAATGTCTGAGGTTTGATCAGCTGTGATTGACAGGAGCTCTGCCACATTAGCCAACAACCCCCCTAACTGTTAAAAAAGACTTGGATTCAAATGATGCTGATGCAGAAGTATGTGACATCACCTTTTTCAGACGGAGCCCCGCCCACGAGACATGTGACAAACAGTTTGAACGTTGGCAGCTCAGCTGATTGAGTCAATACGTTTTTCTGGGTCGTTTAAGGACGACGAATCCTGCTTTTAACTTTTTTGATGATGGTCATTTTTCATCCAAAATATCAAACATTTGGTGGTTGTACTTCTAAAATTTTGAGGATTTGATGCTTCTCATCATTTTTCATGATACTCAACTGAACTTCTTTGAGTTTTACGACACAAAGCGAGCGATTGAAAGAAGTCAGCTTTTGGCATTTTCACAATTTTACGAGTTTCGAGAGCAAATGATTAAATCGATAGTAAAAATGATGGTTAGTTGCAGCCCCTCGTAACACTCCATGCATAAAGTGAAGGTTAGTGTATTGTGAGGTAAGATATGACATCACCTTTTCCCAGCTAGGCCCCGCCCACTTCATCCCAGAAGTACAGTAAATCCGTCATGTGACAAACTGCTTGAATGTTGACGGATCATTTTGCGTTCATGTCGGACTCCTTGCTCCCAGGGAGAAGCTAATTGAGAAGATAAGTCCCTCAGGCTCTTTAAGAGGACGACGGATCCTGTAACCAGAGCTGACTGACAGATAATTTAACTTATTGAAATATTTTTTGAACTACTTATTGTATTTTTTTAACCAAAATGTCAAAAATAAGGTGGTTTTACTTCTAAAATATGAGGATTTGATGCTTTTTCTCATCTTTCATAATACTGAACTGAATATCTTTGAGTTTTTTGGACCCAAGGCAAGCAATTTAAAAAAAGGTGTCAGCTTCGTCTATGGGAATCTGTTTTTAAGAGTTTGTAGAGCGAATGATTAATCAATAATTAGCTGCAGCCCCACCTGTAACACTCCAGGCATAAAGGAAAGTTTGGTGTATCGTGTTGAAAAGCCTAAAGCAAGAAACGATCTCGGATTGATTTACATCTATGAAGGATTTAAACATTTTTAGGGTGTCTCAATGGTTTGATGCATATCTTCATCTGTCCACTCGTCCCAAAGTTCAAACACATGCAGGTCAGCTGAAGAGGAAACCTGAAATTGAATGTGCTCGTCTCAGAGTGGTATAAGTATCTCAACTATCCGTACTCTTCATCCCAACTGACGCAGGCATTGAGGATGCAAAAAAATTAGGATAAATGGACTTTTAATTGGGGTGACGACCAAATAAAATTGCATGTTTTCCACCCACAATCATCGCCTCTTAGTCACTGCTCTTACACAAGAATCACCTGAGTCACCTGCCATTAAGAGTGCATTTTGGACGGAGCAGAGGAGGTACTGATTTAAAAAAGACATGAATATAATTGAGCATTGTTGCCTCGGTCATTAAACTTTGGTGCCTGCTGCTTTGGAAAATGTCAAGGGAGATTACTCAGCTTCCTCGCTCAGCCAAACACGGTGACACGTTCCTGATAAAAGAAAAACAAAACAATCCAAATTGGAGCCCTGACGACAACACAAAGGAGCTCTTTCAGTAGATCAGTTGTAGATTAAATTTAAGCTCCAGCGATCGCCGTAAGTGTCTTTTCAGAAAAGTTGGCACAGTCAGCTTTTAATATCCATATGGACTCATGAGTTTTTTTTTTTATTTCAAAACACAAAAGGAACAACAAAACTCCTGATGCAGCACTTTTTTCCATCTCTGCTCTGAGAAATGAAGAGATGGTGAAGTTTATGTCTTCGTACATCGCACTTCTGTTGTCGCCACTGGGCGTACTTTCAAATGGATCAACGCAAATGGCGCCACTTCAATACGAGCGGTGGCCGTGAGAGTTTATAGAGAGCCGACATGGCTTCCTGGGTGCTCAATAGTCTCTTTTTTTCTTTTTTATGATTTGTTTATTTTTTCACCGACCGTTTGGCACACAGAGCTGTCGTAATGATGTCTGCTGGAATAGACCTCAGAGGCTGGCAGCACACATTCACGCTGACAGCCGTGACCAAGAAAGAAGTAGTGGAACATGGGATTAGCTTTATATTTGGCAAGGGCCCCGCTCCTAAAAAGTGGGAGCTTCTCTTGTTAATTTCCGGTGCTTCTCGAATGTCATTTAGACTCCTACCTCTGCGACCGAGGGGAGGACTGTGAGCAGAATACTGAGCCGCTGGCAGACCTTTGCTGTTTGGTCCGTGACCTTCACCGAAACACAAGAAAATGCCGAGTGAGAGCTGAAGCCAGTGATTTGAACAGGATGTATTGATCACCTTCTTGCAGAGCAAACCCAAGATGCAATTTATGCCGGCAAGGTGGTGAGAATAATGCTTGGTTCTCCGATTGCAGGAGCCGAAAGGCAAACTGTGGACGGGCAGAAATAGAAGCAGACAGACAAAGTTCAATGGAAAATGGACAGAAAAGGGCAAAGTTTGTACAAGAAGTCTGCAGTTAGGATTTAGAGCAGATTTTTATATGTGTTGGACTATAAAGACCATCAGAGTCTTGTTTTGTTGATTAGATTGATTGTTTGTCTCCTACACCATCTAGATTCTAGAAAGTTGACTGTCTTAAAAGGTGAAGGCTGATGTTCTGTGCTTTTGTTTCTTTCAATAATGTCCGATGAAAACAACAAAACCCAATAATGTCTCACAATACTTTATCTACCTCGTCTGCTGCCCTCAGGCCAAAGTACTGATCCACCATTAAGACCTGGATGCATCGTGTTGCTTCTCAGGTTTGCTTCCAATTTTGCCCAGTTACAGTGAAACATTCCCCCTGAGGACCAAAAACCTTTTTCCCTGTAGAGCACCATTATAAAAGAGACGTCTGTTAAATTGACAGGACGCCTCGAATTGCAAGAAAGGTAAAATGACTCTTTATTATTAATTTTTTGATCTATGGAGGTTTTATATTTGTACAACTTTCCTTGATTTAGTGATTTAAAAACCTATGACATCATCAAAATGTAGTCTGTGGGCCGCATAACCAGGAAGTAAACTTTTTGAAGCATATGCGCCATGCGAGCAGTTCTCATTGGACTGATTTGACACCATCTTTGCATTCAGTGTTAACGGTGCGTTCAGGTGCTGTCGGATTTATTGGAAAAGGAAAATTCACATGAATGCCTTCAACTCAGAACAACATCTAGGAAACCTGAAAAAAAAGTTGGCACATGAGTTGACGTCACATGACGCTGAAACATGGCGGATGAAAGTAAACATTACGTTGATGTTAAGAAACATGCCAAAGTCATGTGTTGCATTAGTCATTGTTTCGTTTCTTTAGCGCTTCCATGTCACTCAAATACTGGAAACAGTCGTCAACGTTTTGTTTAAATGCTCTGGGCACTAAAATGCAAAAACATCATCCATGTCGCTCCCACATTCCGACATTTTCATGGGATTTGTTGACACTAAGCAAAATATGGAATACAACCAACTTACGTGTGAGAAGGGTAACGCTACTGTACATAAGTTTAGTTGTGGCATTCCCCAGGGATCCGTCCTCAGCCCACTGTTGTTTTCACTTCTAAACACTTTCCTGTATATATCTTTGGTTCTGCATTAATTTTAAAATCTTTACATCAGATACTAAAAGGAAATAAATGATTTTGTGTCAGAACATTTCACAGATTTGTTGACTCCTTATGTGCCAGTGTGTCACCTTGGGTCTATGAATGGAGCTCTGCTGCTTATTTTTAGGTCTCGGTTCAAGACAAAGGGTGACCAAGCCTTCAGTCAACACCTATATGTACACTCAAAGATATCAAACTTACGTCTTATAAAACAGCTTTTGTCAATATTTCATATGTTTGATTTGATATATTTTCATCTAGAGTCAACATTAATCTTCTATACAAGTGTTTTATTTCATTTTTTAAAAGTTTCTTTTTCTTTTTTACTGTCCTTTGTAAAGCTTTTTATAAAATTTTATAAAGTTGTCATACTTATCAGTATTTATCTTCACAGTTTAGCAATCCTTGTCAAAAGGTTGTAGGATATACTGTATATAGTGTGTTGCAAAGTCTCATTCCCAACTCATCCAAAGTGTCAGTAGTTGACGGGTTGGGAATTCTTACAAATTGGACCTTTAAACTCTCAAATATTATTAGTGTCATCCCCAAAATTCAGTATTAATCAGGCTCTATTCGGAGTATAAACAGTAACAGCATTTCTGACTAATCCTCATGTGACTTGATGTCAATTAGAAGTTCTTCTTGCTTCTGTGATTTCATTTCTTGGACCAGATGTTGTTCCATCTTAGAAAACATATGTTAAAAGTCGGGCCTGTCCCTGCAAAACTGCTGTAGATCCCTGCTGCACACGACATATCCGCCAACTGGGACAATGCAAAAAAAATCAGGTCGCCTCCGTCTGCGAAAAAGAAAACGGCTAAAGTGTGCTCATCCTGGAAGGGAAATGCTATTAATATATACTGTATCTCCCAAAGTCACAGAGTTCTGGAAAAGTGGACTGTGTGGTTCCTTTAGGTTGACATTGACACAGTTAAATTGGCCTCTCATTTCCTTTAAGAAGACGCAGCGCTGGTGGTCCGTCGCAGTCGAGTGTCACTGTGCCTCTAAAAGTTGGTATTGGTGAACTACTGCTTTTATTTTGAGGCTGAAGAGGAGACACCGACTTAACTCTCAATAAATGGGCTTTCAGCTTGCGTCCAGCACACATAATAGGACTTGTCTGTACCTTGTGTACCAGGCTATTGAAACTCCCTAACTCCCTCGTGACTGTGGGTGTAATTAGGATTTCCTCTCTTCCTCGCTTCAAACCTCTATGATTCAAATTGGAGCTAAATAAATTAGGAAGACCTTTAGGGGTTGAATAGCAAGGAGAGAAAAAAAAGAAAAAAGGTTGGTAATTGGAAAACATTTCAGTTTCAGCATTTTTTTTTTCACTTTTCAGAGCCCTGGCAGACATTCTGAGGCAACAAGGACCGGTTCCAATATCTCAGTACGAACATGAAAACATCGCAGCGATTGATGGGTCGCCCAAAGACGAGACGCCGGTCAGAACCTCCAAGAATCATTACACACCTGTTCACGGCAAGACATCAAACCACGGTAAGAGACCCAGCTCTGCTTTTATACAGATTAACAGCTCTGAATGCAGAAATGTTTTGTTGCACATGCTTACTCTGCGAATTGGGTTGCTACTGCACAAATGATGGATATGTTAAACTTTACATTTCTTTATGGTGCACCTTTACATTTGTTTAGTCTTAATTTTCAATTGTATGTAGTGACAACACCGTGCTTATAGTCTGGTTAGGTTTAGGCACAAAAATCACTTGGTAAGGTTTTGGAAAAGACAGTTGATGTTTGGTTTCACATGGGACACAAACCCTGTGAAGGTCCTGTGTGTGGCCCACCACTCATGATCTGGTATTGCCATGTTGGTGTTGTTTCTAAAACATCGTTGCAACACACCAATAACTTTAACATTGTGAAAGGGTCTGCTTTAACCCAACACTTAGTTTTGTCGCCACAAACACAGCTGAACATTGTCCCGAGGAATCCTCAAATTTCCAGTTGCTCTCTTACAAATATTGAAACAGTCTTGAACAAGGGTCACTGGCTTGCCAGCCTTCCTACAACTCCACCACAATCCTCTCCACCTCCTGATATGAAAGTCAGTTCATATACATGTTACGTGAACTTGATGTGATACATTTTGTATGTAACATTTTAGTCTAACCTGCTCTGGAGAAAGAGCATGTTTGAAAACCAAATAACTGTCTTATGTGAAGCTTTCTCTGCATGTCCATTTAAAAAAAAATCCAACTTTACATTACTACGATGGTGTTAAGCTTAAGTGTTGTATAGAAAAACTTTCTGCTTTCCTAAATCTGCCACTTCCTTTGATTGACATCCACTGAAAGAGATGGACGGGCTGTGAATCTTAAGCTTCTCCTCTCCAAGAGAACATATAAGGAAATATATAGCGAATTAAATGCAATGCTGCAGTCCCATAAGCCTACTCAGCATTGGGCTCAAAATTGAGATGCAAATTATCATCTTCTGCGGGAGACGCGTGCTTTTTTGTCCAGAGATAATTCTGTCGTGCAATGCTGTTCCCTCCTACTTTTATCCGCTCGGTCTCCAGATCCCTGCTCCAGGGATCAGCTCGTTTGCTAAGTGCCCTAGTATGGTGTCCCAGATTCAACAGTGTTATGTTTCACTCTGGTGTCACCCTGCCTCCACCCCTCTTTCTCCATCACCGCTGCCACCACCCAACATGGAGGGAATGTGTCAGAGCAGAGCTGATACAGACCGTTCTGAGCTGCTTCTCCGCAGCAGAACGATTGTTCAGGAGTTCAGTCTTTAGGAGGAGAAGATAAGTTCGACGTGTGTTCGCCAACAGATGGTCCTGAATTATTTTGACTTTGTCGTACATCTGCTGCTGTATTTAAAGCATCATCATCATCTTTAAGATGCAGCTTTCCATTTTTTTAGGTTGAATTTTTTATTTCTCTTTTGTCACAATGCTTATGCTCTGCACAAAAAACACTTTGTTAGGGTCAGGAAAGCATCTTCAGTTAGCTTAAAATACTCGTTTTAGTCGCCTCGCTCACGTATGGAGATGATACGACTTCCCTTGAAAACTTGCAGGTTTTGTTCGCAACAAACAAAGATGGAAATGTGTCCACAGCTCCTTAAAGAAAAAAACTGGGCTGCACTTTTATATACATTATCTGACCCTTTATTCTTTATTAGTAACACATAGTTGATGTTGACAGTTGTCAAAGTGTAATCCAAAGTCCAGCAGCATTAAACAACTTAAACACATCGTCCACAGGCTCTCCAGCCGAGAGAGAGGGGAAGGTCTCACCGTTCACACTAGTTACAATCCGGTCACAAGTGACCAATAAGAAAAAGTGATAACTTTACATACAGCGGAGCCCCTTTAAAACAAAGTTTGTTTGGAATAAGTAAAAGAAGGACTAGTAGAGAAGCTAACTGGAGAAGTTGAAGCCAGCAGGGCTGAACAGACAAGAAGTAGCGCCACTAAGACTTGATTATCCACCGGGCAAAATGGGCAACTGTCCCAAATCATTAAACCTTCATGAGATCCAAATGCTCCAGGTTCACTGTGGGGTAGTTTAATTTATTGCAGACTTGTTTGCATGCACCACTGAAACACTGTTTGGCCAGAATTTATTGTGATCACCAGTGGAAGAAATTAGAGCGTCGGTGGGAGGCCACAGATCATTTGTGCCCCAAGGCTGTCCAGAGTGTTACCCTGGCACTGAGCCCCCAACTAATGCAGTTTCAACTTCATCTGAATAAAAAAACACAAGGAAGACAATATCGCCATACTGGACAACTCAATTAACAGCCAGTTTCTTGGAAAGTAGTACATTATAATCAAAACTAAATCTATAACAATACCTTATAACCTTCATCAAGCTCATGTCTTTGCTGTATTTGTATCAGCAGCAGAAAAAATGGTCTGCTATGACAACAGTTGCCAGTGCTTCTTATTCAAACATGGCCTTTTAGATGTGTAAATACCACCTTTAAAAGAAGACAGTTTGAAAAATGTAACAGTCAGAGCTAATAAAGGTTTGCCCTCGTGCTAATTGTGCACTCATATTTTATCATGACTACACGCTGGCGGCTACAGAGCCTCTGTTTCGAAGTGCAAACACAGAGCAAAGATTACCCGTCTGTGTGATTCACAAAGCCACACATTGTCATTTTGTTCATTATATGATAAACGCCCACGGAAAAGATGTCCTAATTGTCCAACCTGTGTCATATCAGCCTCCTATTGTTTGCTGGGTGAACAGTACCGGGACGTCACATGGCCAGGGTGAGTGCTTCTGAGCGGAGAAGCCTTCAGAGAGGAGGGTGGAGGGAGTCCAAGCAGGGATGGAGGCACTCCAGGGGAGACGTGACTCAGTTTTTGTCATTTTATGACAACAGTGATGTGAATTTAACAAAAAGGATAAAAGACTCTGTTCTTGTGCTAGTGTAGAAATGGTCAAAGCTCATTATATTCATATTTATAATGTGACTGAAATTTCCCAGCTTGCATTTTAAAAGGATTAAAACTTGGTTTTTGGGTAAAGTTTATAATTAGTTACAGGCTGAGGTTAGGAACAACCCAATCACAAGAATAAATGTCGGCAATGCTGAAATTTAGCTTTTTTATGCAATTTTACTTTGTGGTCAGTTTTCACTTTTATGTCGTCACAATGCTGTGCTTATGCTCTGGTTAGGTTGAAGCACAAAACCACTTGGTTAGGTTTAGGAAAGGATCATGTTTTGTGTTAAAATACCTGGTTCTGTCGCCACAAACATGGCTGATATTGTCCTGACATCTCGCTCAAAAGTTAAGGAGCAGTTTCATGTTTGTCTCATGTCATCTCCAAAAGTGGTCTCAGGCTTGGCAGCCATCTCGTGCAGATGGCACGCCGCCGCCACCACCATCCACTCCTCATCTGGACATTAAAGTCGGGCCATACGCATGTAATTTGAGGATGATATGAAACATATCGTAGAAATTTACAAATTTAACATCGTTGGTTCACAGAAACGTGAAATGAAAACATTTTATTCTACCGACTCATGACAAAAGAAAAGCAGTTTACAACAAAGGTTTTTCTCATTATATGCAGATGACTTCTCTGTTTATACGGAAGTTCAGTTGAAACGTCTTCTTCTACATTATTAGATAACAAACCCAATCGCCAGAATAAATGATGCCAATGTATGTTGAAACATTACATTTCTTCAATCACTTTTCGCCTGTTTGCCTACAAAACACATACAGATATAAACAAACAGGTCACAAATGCCTCTTTAACAGATAATGAAACTAAAATATACTTTTTTCAACCACATCTAAAGTCCCGACTGAAATCAAATGGGAATAAACTGAAGGTGTATAAAGGGGCTTGGATATTAAGGAGTGCAGATTATATAAACAGCTAAAGAAACCTGCAGGCACCAGACTATTAAAAGCCAAACAACACTCTTATAAATAAGCACGGCGCTGATGTAGGTACCAGAGTTGATGGTTACTCAACTTTGTTGTTGAATGCTCACAATTTCCCTCAACTAGAAAGAACAAGGATGGCAAGAAATCTCAACAGGGCCTAAACAGAGCAGTGTACAAGGACAGATTCAAAATGAGAACAACCCAACTCTCCCCACCTCTCTTAAGCCTTCACAAAAGGCCCGTCGTCACACTCTGATTGTCTATGAGGGGAATGCCCCAAGCTGCTCTCACTCATTAATTAGGAGTTTCCAGACCCTGCACACAGGTGATCTGAATCCACTGCAATCAATCCAGAGGGACAACGAAAAAAGATAGCAAGTACCACACAATGGCAAAAATGTCCAGTAGTTTCACGTTAAACAGTGGTCTCTGTGGTCCACCATTTCTTTCACACCCCGACATGAAACTCAGCTCATAATACGTGTAATATAAATGTGATGTGACACATATTGTAGGAATGTCAATATGATACGCACAAATTTTAACGTATCCATCGTTTTTGAGAGGAATGGGATAGACTTGTGTAATTTCTGGTTAACTCAAAAGCAAAAAAAAAAAAACACATTTGGTGTCGATATTGTATGCTCAAGTCCTCTTTTGAGAGCTGCAGTCTGCCTGTGTGGTAAAAAACACCATTCTGTGACCTCATGATGTTTCTCATTGTGGTCAAGGATAAGTAGCTGGGAGGAGAACATGATCCTCTTCAGGTTCATAAGATGGCTCTTATGAGGGTCAGCCAGCAGCTGCAGCCATTCTTCGTCCTGAAAACCACCTCCTGGGTCAGATCTGAGAATAAAGATAGATTTTAATAGATATGTTTGGGACGCTGATGTAGAGTCATAAAAGAGAATCAAATAGACTCATTTCGTCTTTTTTAATCCTTTTTTTATCGCTCCTTCTTATACACTGAGTGATTAAAGCTGACCGTAAAATCATTATTACAGTTCAGCCAAAAGAGAGCAATTTTATGGTATTTTTTTACCAGAACGTACAATAAAAAGAGGCTGATGATATGGAGCAGTGGTGGATTCCTGGATTTGAACTGAAAACATCAGCAGTATATGATGTGAAGTCGTCCCACCCGATCTTCCGGAGGAGATATTATACCCACGTGTGATGCTGCGGCGAGGATAGCACTCTCCAGAATTGTCCTGCAGTGAGCATTATCACTTCAATTTCCCAGAGTTCACTTCTCTTCTCTCATTTCGTGCTCGGAAGTTTCCACGGCGCTGCGAAAATAGGCGACAAATGTCTTCCACACATTGCAGAAAAGAACGGGGAATCATCTCTGTAGGACACTCACAGCAGCCGGGTTCATTTCGTCTTTTTAAAAGCATGCAGAAGTTCAGTATGAGAGCAATTTTGGGGTGATATTTTCAGAGGATGACGTCATGCTGCTGATGGTAATGAGTTTGGATGTCTCAGTCTGCCTGCAGAGGAACAATTAGAGACTGTGTGTTTATTCATTCAGCTGAAAGCCGTTAAATTCCCTCCATCACGTCTTTGACATTGAGAATTAACACAACATTTTTACACAACAGAATTTAAACTCTCCACCATAGTGTTTTGGACCCAACTGCAGGGATTTGCTCTCTTTCTCAACCACAACAGCATTAGTGAGGTCCAACACTGATGTCGGGAGATAAGAGCTGGCTCAGGGGGAGGTAAGCTCCGGCTCGCAGCTGGCCTTCCAGTTCATCCCAGAGGTGTTGGATGCGGTTGAGGTCACTGTGCAGGCCAGCGAATAAGTAGAAGGATAAACACAAACTGTTGCCACAAAGTTGGAAGAACTTTATTGTAACTTTAAAATATTATTGTGTAGCAATCGAGGAATAGTTTGACAGTTTACTTATTTGCTTCCTGGTAAGTCAGGGTAAGATAAGATCAGTATCTATCCCTGAAATGTTCAGGAACATTTGAAGTATGAATGGGAGCAGGGATCAATGTTCAGGGAAATCTGTACCACCAATTTCCCACCTCAAGACCTACTACTGTTTCAGAAGAAACGTGTGAAAGGGCTTTATGAACCCACAGACAGAAGCCAGTTAGCTTAGCTTAGCCTAAAGACTAGAAACAAGGGGGATGCAGCCAGCCAGGTTGTGTTTAAAATCTATAACTGCAGCTCACTAATGAACATGGTTCTCTTCTCTTTTATCATCTGTTTAACTGACTCACGTCTAGGAGTCTTGTCATTACAGTGAGGTTGCCAGGCAACCAGCGGAGACGAAGGAAAGTCACTGCTTGTATCCCACAAACTGTCGCACACATAACCCACAATGTGTCAGTTTCATGTTTCAATAAATAACCTGTATGTAGGTGTGCTTTACGATGCTTCAGGCAGAATATGAAGCAAATATTACAGGGGGCACAATTCAATATAAAGTCAATGGAATAACTAGACAATCTATTTTGCCCATCGTGGCACAAATCTTGCCTGAATGAATCTCTGGGCTTTATGGATACTTCATGAAAATACAAAAACGAGAGGAAAAAGTAGGGAGAGAACAGAAAGAACCGGAGTTTAAGGTTAGTTCTCAGTTGAGTCAGAGGCCGAGCTGAGCGCAAACTCACAGACACATTCCTACAAAAAACAGCTAATGTCTGTATACTTGGTTCAACACGTTGGCCGTGTGGAGCAAATAAATCAGCAGGCAAATGCTGGGAGGTGGATTTTGTTACCATTGAACAGAGCCAGGATGGCTTTTTTCCCCCTGTTTTCAGTCTTTATGGCTAAGCTAGCAGGATACAAACCATTCTGTCTGCACATGAAGACCATCAAATGTGGTTGAAAGCCCTGGAAAAGTAGCTATTAGACCTTGAGTAAACAGCTGGACTCGCATTGCTATAGCGGTTTTCCAGCTTTACAACACTTGTCACATTCACCCATTCACGCACTGATGGCAGAGGCTGCCATGCAAGGTGCCAGCTGCTCATCAGGAGCAATCTGGGGTTCAGTATCTTGCTCAAGGACACTTCGACACGCAGCTGGGGGATTCGAAACCAGCGACCTTCCGATTGCTAGACGACCCGCTCTACCTCCTGAGCTACAGCCGGCCTGGTTAACAGCAGCAGTCAAACCTTTTGTGTTAATACGTGACTCTCTTTGACATCAGCTCCTGTCCTGCATGACTGGAGTGCAGAAATGTGCACATTGAGTCACTAATTTGATGACTGTTCACTTTCCCAAAAGGCCAATTCAGATGTTACTTTTTTAGATTTTCGCTTTTTTTCCATCACCAGATTCGACTTTTTATCTCTAAAATAAACCGCTTCGTCCTTCATTCTTGATGAAAACCATTTTAAAAGAAAGGTTAGCCCTTGTTTCATTATGCGGTGTAGATGAGGCAATTTTAAAGACCATTCTCAGAGATAATAAGGGGCTATATGTTTGTGCAGCCACCTGGGAGCAATTTATATCACGGTCAGCATCTCCGGCTACCTGATTTCTGCTCCACGGTGCCGTCCTTGGAGCATGCGGAGGTTATGAATCACCCTCAGAGACATCACATACATACTTGCTTACAAGACTGTGCTTTTTAAAAAGCATTAGATTCTGTGAAATGTGTGAATTATTCTGATTTCTTTTAAAGGTCCCAAATTACCAGATGGTCAGAGTGCGTCAGTAATCGGTGTGTAGTCATCCTCTGGGTTTGTTAATAAGAAACAAACGAGCTGTGCTGCTGAAGCTCGAGTGCCAAACTTGCGGTTGTGATGAAGACCGGGCCGAACCGGTCCCAGGTGTTTCTTCTCATTATGATAATTTGAAATGCTGTTTGATCTCGGCTTCCCGAGGCCCAAAGGTCTGAGTGATGTTATTGACTTTGAAGTGGCTCCTCGGAGAAAGAGGCATTTAGCTGTTCACGAGTTAATGTAGACTAACAGAGAATAAGAAAGAAACAAGGAAGGGGTTTGATAAACTCTCCAGTTTTTGGATTTTTTTGTTGTTTTCCTCCTTTTTTTTGTCGATACTACATTCTTTAATTTCATTGTAAGACTCGTCTGTGATTGACAGGACAATTGAATGTTGTCATGGTGCTAGCAGGCACCTCGTCTTGCTCCTTTGTGCTCAGGCTGCACTCTTCAATTACAGCACTGTTTGGGAGTGGAGTTAACACAAACTGCATTAAGGAGAGATAATCCAAAACGTCTGTACCTGCCTGAGGTGTGCTGGCATCCTCGAGGACGGAGGCTTCAGTCTAAGATCAAGTGTATCAAACCCCGGTCCATTTGCCTCTGAGGAGCCAAAAGCGTTTCCAATTATATTTAATATTTCACTGACTGTGCTGAAAAGAGAAAAGGTGTTTGATAAATGGCTCATACGTTACGCTGATGCCCTGAAACCTGCAGATTGCATCTCTGGCATCCTTAAGCAACACATATTGACGAGCTGATCCCACCTGACAGTCAGTTTTGTCGGTTATGCCATTTTAGCCCTGTTTAGTATTCTTGTCATCTGCGGCTACTGCTTTATAAAAGACAGGCGATGACGGGGGAATTGAGTACAGACACTCCTCGGTGTTATGGCCGGCTCACAGCAGCATTTAAAATGCTGAAATTTGGCAGTGAATTCATTTAAATGGAAAAGGCCACCATCAGTGGATTCGCTCATGGGGGGGATGTAAAATCCACCTTTGCATAGAGTTAAAGTTAAGAGTTAAGTTGCAGAGCAGCTGGCTCAGGAAGTGGATTTCCTCATTCTGTTGATTCAACATTTCAAATATCAACATCCTTCATTTTGCTTCGGATACAAACACAGAACAACCCAGATATTTTAACAAGCGCCCAGCAGAGGGTTGGTTTTAATTATCTCAACTTTGTTTATGAGAAATCAGGTCTTGTCCATCATTATTATGAGCCTGGGCCGCTGCTGAAGCTAATCAGAGGCGCGACCAGAGCGGTAGCAAATACGAAAAGTTTCATCGTTGAGTTTGTGGACTTAACGAGGCACCAGTTAGTGAATCCAAGAGCAAATTAATTTAAGATGCGCACTGTCAGTTTTTCAACACCAATATGTTTAGCTTTCACCCACCATTTGGCCACACATAACAGACTTTAAGCCAGGGATTTGGATGTTACCTGCTGAAATGCATCTTGGGAGTCGTAGTTAACTTTTCCTCTCATATAAGCCTGTGTACTTTAACCTGTTATAAGACAGGTTTCAATGGTACCAATATGTTTTTTGGATAGACGATGAACTTACTGTGCTGTTAGCAACGAACCTCACAAGCTTGCTCACTGACAGCCAACAAAAATTTCAGTCCAAGGAGAATTTTACGGTCTTCATAATTATTTCCTGAATGAATGGATGAACAATCCTGAGAACAAAATGTCAGGGAGGGAGTGAACGACCCAGTACAGAGAAACTAAAAAAAGATCAAAGGCTTGGTGACTGTCTAGTGCTAATATGTTCCTCGAAGGAAATTCCCCAGACTCCCCTAATAAAATCACTCAATTTAGTGAGTTTTCGAGTTAGGAGAAACTTTACAACTTTGTGAAACACTGTCTACGAGAAATGTTTAATTATCTGGGCCTTCTTGTAAATTCGGCATATGTTAAGTCCAGTTACAGTAAGTTCTTTCTTTCTTATAGATTGAGGACACGAGTATAATGTTGTCATTGTTATTATGCTGGGACATTTTAGTGCTTTAGAAATATTTGTTGGGACTCGAGACACCCAGCTTGAAACTTGAAAGCGAGACAATCCGTAATGTTGCCAAAATATTCATTTCCACTTTCCTCTCCTCTCACCAGGCCACTACGGGAAGGAAAACATGCGCAGCGGAGGCCAAGACATGCACAACTTCATCTCCTCCGGCTTTGTGACACTCGGACGTGGCCACTTGAAAGGTAAAGTCCAATCCTCATTATCGGTTTTTCACTTCACAGCTCCCTGAAAAAAAAACAAGTTCAGAATAATAAATCATCCGTCCGGTCTCAAAGCTACCGTGTCATGCTGTCGCTGTCTCTCTCTGCCAAATGTGTGAGTGTGACTTTTGTTCCAGCTCAGTGGAAGTTGGACTTTTGCAAGATGTCACTTCAAGCCCATTCTGCATTGTAAAGTCCACGCACACACATTTATTATCTATGATTAAATCCACACTTTCCCAATGACAAAGTAACACTTCCGCACTTGGTAGGCAGCCAGTGTGCCAGAGTGCAGCATGGCACAGCGGTAGATTTCCCCGCTATTGTCTTCCTTTGGAGTTGTAATGAATCAAGTGTCGGAGCGAGAGCGAGCTGTAAACAAGAGGCCTGTTGTTGTGTCTTTACAGCGCAGCACTCCATCGACGAATCGGGGCAGATGTCCTGGCAGGGCGATCTGGACATCCCCATGTCCTACGGTACGTTCTCCGAATGTTCTGCTCCATCGCCACACACCGGGCTTTCTGCTCGCACCTGATAAGAAAAGTCACACACACACACACAAACACACACACGCGAGCCAGTCGACTGCACTCGGCTGATAATCACGGCGCCGTCATCGGCTGCAGACTGCCAGAGTTGTAATATTTGATTTATTTATGTTTTTTCAGTTGGTGGTTTCGTGAGCCAAAATATTTTCCACTGGTGGTTTTGAATGAATGTGATTGACAGACTATTAAGATTTATTTATTTATATATATGACTTTGATGGACAGGTGAGGGCGTCATTAACAGTGAGAGTCTAGAGAGCTGATAAAAACACGTGTTAGGTGTCTGCAAGGTAAGTGAAAGTTCGATCCAGACACTTAATCTGAGGTGTTAATCTCTGACGGGTGGTTGTTTGATTTATTTATTCACTGATGTCGGTTTTGATTTGTATTTTGCATCCATCACATAATCAGTTTGATGTCGATGTCTCTTTTGTTGATGATATTTGAGCTATTACACACTCAATCCCGATTTAAACACCTCGTTTTTCACAAGTTGCTTGATCCAAAAATTCTTGCAGTTTTGACATTCACAGACTTCCTCTGGGTCTCTTTTATTTTGAAACACACGTCACTTTCGTTCAGCTTCTCCACACCTCTGCTTCAGTTCAGGTCCATTATTTTTTGGCGCCATGAAAACGTCCAGTTTGTTGCTCACAAGTTGCTTTTCTCAGTTCTGTTGCTGCTCTAAGTGACATAAATATCCAGAGAGCGCCGAGACAAAAAGGTGTTTCTCCGTAGAAAGTTCTTGCGGCGGGCTGTGTACTTTATTGAACCGATGATTGTGACCTGACAGCTTTATTTCACAGTCTTTGTGATATAGACAGATGGTCGCTGTGGAAATGGGTTTGCTATCGAACAGGAAAAGACTTCTGAGCTTCTCTTCAACTTGTTCCTACGCTGTCAGAAACAGGGGTACAGTAAGAGTCCACTTCTGTCCCCTAAGGTACAATCTACACTAATGTGATGGGCTCAAATATTGGACCTCAAGGAAACCACTGACGTTTTTCCACTCGGTTTGACTCAGTACATCAGCCCAGCGCGGCAGGGATTTGTATTTCCATGACAACAGGGCTACCTGCTTTAAGGTGTGTCTTTAACTGATGAGCTTGGCTTGTGTGGTGGTCAGACGAGCTGCTGGAGACACAAAAGTGGCAAACAAAGCTCCACTAGTTTGTGGGCAAATATGTTTCATTTCCTATAAACTCTTCACAATAAAAGTTCATATAAAAGCTTTTATTATGAAGCATTAAATCAAGAAATGTTGGATTTACATTTGCAGTTATTTAACACGACATATATGTACCCTTTGAGTGCCAAAAAGGTACATATATGTACAGTTTTTTTAATTGTACCCTTTTTAACGGGTTGAAAAATGCCACCAGAGATACTGGGCTGATACTAGGACTGGGCTCTTTAAAGGTACAAACCACAAGGGTACAAATACATACACAATATGAAGGGTAAAACAGCTGTAGCTTAGAGGGTACTGCCCCAGTGGCAAGCCAAAGTGTACCCCCAAAATAATCCTTCTTTTCTGACAGTGTACAATCTCTACAGCGCTATAAACTTATGAGAGAACACAAGCACTCAATAAATCAGTGTTGAAGGTGAAAAGACCATTAACTTCCTGGTTAAAACCAAGGAACTTATCAAAGAAGGAAGGGTCCCTGAAGCTCGCTTTGGTGCCAGACTGTGGTGACGGCTGTATTGAAGTCTATGGGAGATGCATGTAGAGAAACACTAAAACCTAACGTATCTACATCGTCTGACTTCTGATGAAGAAATGCCTTCAGAAAATGACAGAGGAGGTTCACTTTGATTTTTTATCCACACGTTGTTCCTTTCCTCAGATTTGTTTAGGAAAGGCTCCTGTTCACGTTGTAATTGCAGTCTCATCAGCGGAAATCAGTCAGACCTGCCTCGTTTCATCAGAATATCAAAAAATCAGTAGTTAACTTCGCCTCTGAAGTGTGTCAGACGAAGTAGATATGTTGGGTTGAAGTGTGTTTCTTCATGTATCTCCCAATGACTTCCATACAACCAGCACCGCAGTTCAGGGAAGGTGATTCTGGAGAGAGATAGTTTCATTCCCAGGTCGTCGCTTTCGACGCAAAAATTCATTCAAAAGCATCAGTATTTGACGACCTGAGAATGAGACTCACTCATCAGCCATCTTTCTCCAGAATTGCCTTCCCCTTGCCTTTAAGTGGCCTTATGAGACTTTTTCACGAGGGTAAATCTGAGGACATCTGTCTTGTTAAAAGTCCCAGCTCTGCTGCTGGTAATGAACTAACTGACAGTCATTGTTAGTGACGGGTTAAAAATGACTCAACTGAAATAACTATGACACACTGAAGCAGGCAGAACTGAAACGTCTGTGTTTGATTCCCCCGCGCTGAGCAATTCTGAGAATTAAACAAACAACATTTGCCGTTTGGAAAAAGGCAGCGAGGAAAAGAAGTCGGTGAGATTAAAAAAAAAGAAAAGCTGTTTTTCTTTCCCCCGGTGTGAAACACACACACACACACACACACACACACACACACACACACACACACACACACACCACTAACTTTTGACACAACACCTGGAGGCGAATACTCAACAGCAGGTTGCAAACAGCATGTCAGCGCTCGTGAACTGTGAATCACTTCTGTATTATTTCACTTTGCCACAGAGAGATTTGGGTTATAACACACATTAGTGAGGACTGGCTGTGTGTTAGAAGTCCTTTACTTAAACATATAAGTTAAATAAACAACTCTGCGTCTACATTTCTTTGTATTGTCTTCAAACGCAGAGAAATATTTTTAATTTTTGCTTGAGGTAACCGTGTTTCATTTGGTCGCCTGCTGCTAGAAGCATCAGGCGACTCATCATAAATGTAAACTTTAAAACAGTCACCTCGTCCATGAACATGAAATCTGCTAGAATTAAATCCTACATCCTTCCTACCTTCCTTCACTTGTCTCCTCCTACCTTCCTTCATTTTTGTCTCTTCCTACCTTCCTTCACTTTGTCTCTTCCTACCTTCCTTCACTTTGTCCCTTCCTTCCTTCCTTTGCTCTCTTCCTTCCTTCCTTTCCTTCCTTTGCTCCCTTCCTTCCTTCCTTTGCTCTCTTCCTTCCTTCTTTCCTTTCTTTCTTTGCTCTCTTCCTTCCTTCCTTTCCTTCCTTTGCTCCCTTCCTTCCTTTCCTTTATTTGTTCTCTTCCTTCCTTCCTTTCCTTCCTTTGCTCCCTTCCTTCCTTTCTTTGCTCTCTTTCTTCCTTCCTTCCTTCCTTCCTTCCTTCCTCCCTACCTTCCTTCCTTCATGAAATCAACTAGATATGTGTGTTAGCAGCTTCAGTCAAACACTAATATTATACTTTATAAAGTGTGTGTGAGGCGGCGTCCCTCCCCCTGTACTCCACGCCTCACCCTCTCGCTGCACCTATTAGGAGACGCTCTGTGGCGGCCTGATGGCGGCAGCTGTCATTTCAAAGCTGAGGTCCTGTCAGCCTCCATCCTGCCTGACTTAGTTTAACAGCTGGCTGTCGGCGGGCTCTCAGACCCCCCCATCATCAGCAGCCCTCCTGTCAGGAGGAAGCAGACTGACAGATGTGCACCGTGTCACCACTGAAGTAACTGCTGAACAAACACCTCATACCTCGAATCTGTAGATAACATCTGGAGTTAAACAGATCTGCAGGTCATCCGACTGGACTCGGGTCAGAACTCTGCTTTTATGTGAAGAGGACTTTGTACATCGCTTCTCCTTCTCCTTTTTGATATCATCTTTCCTTGTTTAAATGTTTTTCTTCGTTTTATCCCTTCCGTCCTTGCTTAATCCTTCATACCTTCACTTTGTCCCTTCCTTCCTTTTATCCCTTCCATCCTACCTTCTTTTTATCCCTTCCTTCATTTGCTTTATCCCTTCCTACCTTTTCTTTATTCCCTCCTACCTTTGCTTTATTCCCTCCTACCTTTGCTTTATCCCTTACTACCTTTGCTTTATTCCCTCCTACCTTTGCTTTATTCCCTTCCTTTCTTCCATTCTTCCTCCCTACCTTTGCTTCCTTCCTTCCTTCGCTTTATCCTTTATCCTTTATCCTTTCCTTTCCTTTCCTTTCCTTTCCTTTCCTTTCCTTTCCTTTCCTTTCCTTTCCTTCTTCTTCCCTTTGCTTCTTCGTCTTTTCCTACCTTCTTTTGCTTTATTCCTTCCTTCCTTCCTTCCTTCCTTCCTTCCTTATCTAATCCTCCTTGTTCTCTGCCTTGCATGGTCCCTTTTTTCCACCCTTTTCCATTTTTTCCCTCCCTCCCTTCTATAGTTTTGCCTTTCCTTCTGTCTCTTTAACCTCCTTCATTTTCCTCCTTAGATCTTTTCCTTCTTCTATGCTTTCTTCCTTCCTCCCTTCCTCTTCTCTGTTTTTTCTTTTCTTCAACTGCTCAGAAACCAAAAAAAACCAACACACGACTCAGACTACCCTCCCAGAGATTTGTACTAACTGTTTCTATTTGTTGGTTAAATATTTGTATTCATGAGTTGAATCTGTGGGTGAGAGTATTTTTACACTGTGGCACATTTAATTACAGCCTCGCTTTGCATTTCAAACGTTGAACTTCTTCAGGCAAACAAAACATTCACAGTAATTCCTAGAAATTCTCCCGCTCTCTAACGACGACCCGACCGCGAACTCGGCAGCGTGTGTGTAACGTCGGATTGTTTGCGTGGGCGCATCATAGTGAGGGAACAGTACACACAGTACAGATCTGAGTGTACGTCAGGGCCTAACAAGCTGCTAAACAAAGCTCAGAGTAATGTTGTCATTAATATTCATGCGTCTGTGATGTAACACGACACTCGGAGCTCTGCGCGGATCCACATGAGCAGCGCCGGTTCTACCTGCTCCACTGTTTGACTCATGCGGTAAAGCAGAGTGTGTGAGGACGCCGCCAAGGCTGCGAGATGGATTCCTGTCTGATATGAGCGAGAGCGCCGGAGGATAGTGGTGTGTTCACTGGCCCCCCGTCTGTCCGTCTCTATTGCCTCTGATGGATTGTTTGTAGTGAAGCGGCCATTTAACAGCTCTGGACTGCGGCGAGTTCAGTCTGACGGTGAGGCAAACAGCTGTCACGCAGGAGACGTTCAAACTGAGGAGCTGTACGGTGATTCATTGTGGCTGAGTTGCTTTAAAGTCGTCCTCCGGTCAGAATCGTGTTTGTCTTCTTGTTCCTGCAGTTGAATGTTTGAGCTTTGAGTCAAACTCTGCAAGAACACGTTCTACACGGCGGGTTTGATATCACAGATTTTTTAAAGCCAATCCTGGTCCAATATTCAGTTTAAGTCTCCAGAGTTTTTTCTACTTCATTGTATACTTGTGAGATGAAATATATATTTGTATTTTCATATATTCTGGGTTATATTCTGCAAAAACGAGCCCCATCAGACGCAAACTAGAGAATTTTTACGTATGAAAAGTACAAAGTTTGGTACGACAGGTAAAAAGCAACAAAAGATTATTTTTAACTTGTTCCACCTGAAACTAGACATTAAAATTGCATTTAAAGAGACGATAAAGTGAAGGAAAGGTTAGCAAATAGATAGTTTAAGATTTAAGAAAGATTATCAAAAGCAAGGAAATAAATTTAACTTTTAATTTCCAGGGAAATATTACACTTTGTACAACACTTCTCTGTAGTCTAGTATAATATGATAATAATCCACCTTTTGTTTCCTTCCTTCATTCCCTTCTCGTCTGTTCTTCTTTGTCTTTTTAATATTTATAATTTCCACTCCTACATTTATCTGATGGCTGACAGCTTTTATCTGTTGCCCGTCCTTCTTTCTTATCTTCACCTTTATGCTTCATCCCTCTCTGTATTTCCTTCTTCCCTTTTCTTTGGCTTCCTTGTGTTCTTTTCTTTCTCCATTCTTTCCATTTTTACTTCTTTCCCTCCTAAATTACTTTTTTAGCTTTCTTTTCCTTTTTGATATCATCTTTCCTTTTTAAATTTTTTTTTCGCTTTATCCTTTCTGTCCTTGCTTAATCCTTCCTACCTTCACTTTGTCCCTTCCTTCCTTCCTTTGCTCCATCCCTTCCTTTGCTTTATCCCTTCCTTCCTACCTTCTTTTTACCTCTTCTTTCATTTGCAAGCTTGAAGGAACCATCCTTTATTTACTGTACAAACACTTTATTCACATAACACTTCTTGAGCTTTGATTGACTTTGTCCAAGCTTAGCTGCTCCTTAGGTTTATTTAATTGAAGGCATTTGTGTTAAAATCACCCCAAGTTTGTCTCTGATGGTGTTCATTCTTTAAATAGAGAGACCAGCCGTCTAAAACCCAAAAGGTTGTTCAACCGTTTTGCTTGAATTATGAAAATCGACCAGTAAATCAGAAAAAAACATTTGACTGATCGCTTCCACGTACCCACAGACGTCCGAGGTTAAACGCTCCCGTTTTGTGCGTTTTAGCGATCATCTCCCAGATATCATTGTGTACAAACATTCCCGTCGTCCTCGGGGCTCGTTCATCGCTCTCCTTGCCTTCTCCGCCTGTGGCATCCACTGATGTGCATCCTGCTTAATTACTTTTTCATGAGTTGCTCCCTGTTTTCGTCCCGAGGGAATTGTCCCCCCACCTCCTCCTCCTCCTCCTCCTCATCCCAATCCACTTAAGGTGACCTTGTCTTATTGGGACGCGGTGCTGCTGCAGTGCTCCCACCTCCCCGTGCTGTAATCCCTCCAGGCCCTACAGTGAGTCTGTGCACGGCTGTGTAGCTGAGTGTGAGTGCAAATGGATGGCAGGCGGAGTGTGCCAAGTAGGTATCACTTGCCCAGTTTGCCTCCATTACCGAGTCCTTATATGTCTCCGTCTTTAAAGCGGGCGAGTGGCTCTGGACTCCAGCCGGCCGCAACTGAAAACTTTGATCTTGAGAATCGCGGATCAATAAATCATGTAATGTGACATCATCAGCACGCTGCACACTCATGTTTACCGACCTCACTATGATGCTTTATATCGATTCAAAATGATCGAGCGGTGGTGAGTCAAGTTCTCTCTCTGGATCGAGTGTTCAGCTCGCTGCTGCTGCTGCTTCAGATCCACTCTGAAGTTTCACAGTTTCAGTGTGGATTAGATGTTCGTTCGTACTGCAGCAACAGCTTCATGATGCTTTTAGCGTCCTGATCAACTTTTAGTGGGTTGATAGCAGGTTTTGAAAATCAGTCCACTGGTTCAACACTCCTGTAACACTGTTGGACTCTTTAAAAACAAATGATCAAAGTTGATACAGCAGAACCAGAGATATCGCTGTTTTTATTCCACACGTTCTTCTTCCCTTTCAAATCCTGCTGCCTACATTACCCACAATGCAACATATCCACTGGCAATACCCTTTAATTCCATCTAAATACAAAGTGAAAGCAGGATGAAACCAAGCTGATGAATTAAAAGGTTGTAGTCCCATTTAACAGCCAGGTATCCTTCAGGATTTGAGTCGAAATTCTGACTCGAGCTGCAACAATTTGTCGATCAAAAGAAATTTTTGATAATAATCGATTATAAAAGTTATTTTTCAAGCAAATATGTCAAACATTTGCTGGTTCCAGCTTCTTAAATGTGAGAATTTGCTGCCTTTCTTTGTCATTTATGACAGAAAATGAGTCTTTTGACTGTTGGTTGGACAAAAGAAGAAGTGAAATTGTGAGGAGCATTTTTCACAATGTTATGACATTCATTAGTTGCAACCCTATTTGTGTCCAGTGCCGATGCAGGAAGGAATTAACCCTGTAGAGGTCAGATAGTAGAGCTGCAGAGGTTAAAGGTGGTGGACGGGTATGTCGACCAGAACTTACATCAAATCACAAACCAGCAATTAACATTTAGAAATGTGTTTATCGTTACCACAATCTTTCCTTGACCTTAACCCAGTGTTAACCACAGCTACAGTCTTTCCCTAACACTAACCATGTGTGGGTATTGTAGAAAACAGCAATTTTAAAACCGCCAAACTAAATCTGGGACATAGAAGAATCTGTTTTTTATTATTTTGGAGCATTTTGTATCTTTTTGTGAAAGCAGAAAGTGAAGAAATGAGAGAAATTGAGGGCGAGAGTGATGAGAATGAAGAACTGAGGGAAATTGTGGTTCGTGGTCGGCATCTTAACCTCCATGTGCCCTAATATTGATGCTCTTATCTGGTGATAGGACTGCTTTTTTTAATGAGATCCACCTCCTTCAGTGGACACAGCCTCCACCTTTAATCCTTCACCATCCCTCTCCCTTTCACTCTGAATACGAATGATACAGACGGTTCGCAATCGAGTCATTCGTCGTTCGAACTTCCAGCTCTCGTTCTCTCAAGACCGGCGTGCAGAAGTTTGAGGTTATTAAGACCACATGTAGATGTAAAGGTCATGTTTAGCTTTTTAAAGCAACTGCTCCTGTCATTCTGTTGTGACACATTCAGTCTTTGAATTGAAAGGAAACCCTTCACATCTTCCTTCAGCCATTAACGGTCCCCGAATAGATTCAGAGACAAAAAGCAGAGCTGCAGGAAATCTACTGGTGAGGCAGAAAAGCCTTTGTTAGTCCCGCTGTGCTCTGGACAATGATGCTGCTGTTGTTCTGTTCCCTAACAGGGTTCATCCTCCACACATTTAGCTGTGCTGCACCACAGCTCATCTCACATTTGGCCACATCCATACAGCAACAACATAAAATACCAGAGACAATGGCAGACGCGGTGTGGGAAGTCTTGAGATGATCAAAGTATTCACAGGACTCAACACATGAGATGGAGTAAGAGCTTTAACTCTTTGCCTCTGCAGCTTTTCTGTCACAGAGCTGCGAACTTGTCATCCTGGTGATTTGTGTCGTCGCCGCCCCACGCCGGGACAGATATGAGCCCCCGACGCACACAAATCTTGTAAAAGCTGAGCATTTTGACCAAAACGACACAACTCTGAACTCTCAGATGTGTCTGCAGAGGAAGTTTTTCCCCTCAGAAGTAGAAAAAAAACAAAACAAGGAGAGTCTAAAATATTTATCAAGTTGTCGAGCCGAGGAGGCTTTTGTGCAGCCGCTGAGATTAAAGCAGCAGGTGACAACAAGGTTAAATGAGACACTTTTTGCAACACTAATTGGTTTATTTGCATAAAGTTTGAATTACATTTTCATAGAAAATCCCGTTTAAGAGAAAAACCCATTAAAAACATTTGTCTCTGAGCAAAGTTAGCTGCAGCACTAAACCCCCCAATCCCAAGATATTTACCAGAAACAGCTTTAAACAGTGAATTCTTCTGACAGACTTAATGAATAAATGCATTCGTTTGCTGCATTTTAAGTGTCCGATAGAGGAAAGAAATATGAATCAGAGGTAGAGTTTGGGTCGAGGATATTTGACAGCCAGCAAAGTCATGTTGTCGGGTTTAGTGATACGGCTGCAACAAAATCAGATTTATGAGGCTGTTTTTCTAATATTGATAGATCGCTATTTGGCAGATGTGTGCAAAATTACATTGAGAACCATGTTGAGATGTTGTTTCACTTCTTAAGGTCATCCACACCTGCACAGATGTTTTCAGTTGACGCTCACTGTGTTAAGTGTCAAGTTATGCTGGACCCACGGTACCAAAGTCCAGTTATGAATGACAGAGGTGCAAAGGGAGAAAGAGGGAGTCACTGGCATTAGTGAGTTTATCCTGCTATTCTTGTTTCATGCAGCAGAGAAGGAAAGACCTTCCTTCTCTGTTGATTGAAAGGAAATATTGTTTGTAAGGGAGGAAAATAAAAACTGAGGCAAACTGGATGGAAAACGGTTAAAACACTTCAATAGTTTGGGCCAATTTGTCGGTGTAGATTACGTTTTCATTCATAGACGTAGATTTCCGGGGGAGACATATCCCTCTCAATATTTTAAATACAGGAGTTTGTCCCAAGGGGCCATAGACAATGTGGTGGCAGTATGCAATTTGAAAAAAAAAACTTGGCTGCAATCTGCTGTAAAATGGAAAAAAGGAGCTGCAGCTATACAGGGATGATAACCGTGGAGGAGCCAGAGGGGGAAGGGATAGGGAGGTCTGATTTCTTTACTGAAATACTGATATTTCTGCCATAAATTGCTGCAAAAAACCCACAAATTGGTGCATAAACGTTCACCAGAACGCAGGAAAAGAGGCGTTTGACTCTTTTCATTCCTCAACCATGTGCATGTTCACTCAGAGGCACAAGTCATTAGCTTCATCCTTTCATCATTTTGTGTTTCAGCTCCATTGATATGATTTATGCTACATGTAACCCCCCGAGGGTCAACATGCCCGACACTCAAAACAAATACAAGTATGAAGTTTAACTTGATATGTGTGAAAAAATCCATTTAAACTCCAACCATCCACCTCCCGTCTGTCACCGGGCAGCTTTCGAGCCTCTGATGGTCTTTTATCAGGTCATTTGAAGTCAGCGCGGCGTTCAGGGAACTGGTCATTTCCTCTTCCTTCTCAATGTGCATGATTCAGAACAGCAGGAAGTCGGTCCCTCTCACATAGCTTGGATCTGCTGCCCCGCCAAAAGCACAATATGAATTGATTCCCCTCCTCATCTCTCATGTCCGTTAAATAGGAGGCTAATGAAGCTGATTAGGCTGGTTAGATGAAGATCACACTCTCACAAGTCCTTCCTCCAACAGAGGAGTGAATACTGAGATGGTCGAACAGATAGCCCTTCGACACCTCTCTCATATGCAGCCTCTCCTCATGCATTATGTAGAGCGTGTTTATACACTAAAAATCACAGACTGGACGTCAACCTGCGATATCTCGCATTAAAGCGCCTCCTCGAAACATTCTTTATCTCAAATTGGAAATTTATACGGCCTCTTCTTCCCAGTTTCATATCGCGGCGTCCACACATCTGTCTGTATATATTTGTGTCAGAATATCTTCAATCTGATAGGTCAGCCCTTTTTCATTTACTTATTTATGATCCGACTCTGGACCGAACCGATAAAAACCCTTCTTAAATGTGTAATTTGTGCAGCGTCGGTGTTGATCCGTGAGATTCTCGTGTGTGTTTTTGACTGAAGACATCAGTCCTGAGCGCTGAGTTCTGTCCTCATCTTCACGTTTTGACGCTGTAATTTTTCGATGTTGCATTAGATTGCGTTGAGATTGCATTTTACCCTTCACTGAACCAGCGTCTCTCTGACAGTGTTAAAACTAGAACATAACAGTAAAAGCAAAAGCCCATTTATTTATACTGCACGATTCATACACGAGGATGTTTCAGAGCGCTTTACATGCATTTAAAAAGGAAGTGAAGACAGGCTGAAACGATTCACGCCAGAGCTGTAAAACTAAAGTTAGAACGAAAAATAAACACCGATATTAATGACATTTGCTTGTGTAGGGAGTGGTTCAGTAAAACAGCGTGTGGACTGTGTCAGACACAAAAGGTAAAAGCAGTAAAGTTTACTGTGTCTTTGTTTCAAAGCACAGTTTGATAACAGACAGAAAAGGTTCTGACCAGCGGGGCAAAAGTCTTTAAAAAAGGCAGGAAAAAGGTCATAACAGAGGGAAGAAAGTGACAGCTGGGATACAGACAACCTGTCAGGGGCTTGGAGGTACACACCAGGGAACTGGGAGCAGGTGTGCGAGGGGGATATGGAGGTCAGGTGATAGGAAAATGGTGGGGAAACAGCATCTGAATTTGGCAGCAGAGCATAACAGGGTAAAAATGCTTTTAATGAATTAGCTGCCACTTTGAAATCCATAAATTTGGGGGTGCTCACAAGTGACAGAGAAGAAAAGGGTTGAAAACAGTAGATCCTACGTTTGTTCAGGTTGAGTTTTCTACTTCTCTCCTGTCACAACGCTGTGTTTAAGCTCCGCTTAGGTTTAGCCACAAAAAAACAGTTGGTTAGGGTTCGGAAAACATCATGGTTTGGCTTAAAATGCCTGTTTTGATTGCCACGAGAATGGATGGTCCAACTTCCTGTGAAAAATAGCAGATTTTGATCCCCACAAAATCATCTGGAAATATCCCAGACAATGACTCGAGCTGCAGTCGGCTGTTTGGCAGCCATGTTGGCTTGTAATAACCTGTCGCTTGACAATACAGCAGCCATGGAGCCTGGGACTAAACAACCTCCTCAAGTCTAGTGAGGTCATCGTTACCCATGTGTGCATGACGTCAGAGCAAGTCAGTCAGATCGAACCAGCATGCACTGTGCAGCTATCGATGTGAAGGCCTGGCCCCTTTTCCTTCAAATTTGTGATTTCCGATCATTATTTTTTTATCAAAATATAATTTTCAACCCCGTAGTTTGTTAATTAAATCTATTACCGTTGCATTTCTAGCGATATACACTTTCTGTCACCTGTGTTAAAGGGACAATGGGCTGCATGCTCAGTCTAATGAGCATCGGTTCACCTGCTGAGCCGCGGCTCACACGAGTCGGGCTCTGCTCTCACATCGTTCCCTCTGAAGGCCGCGGGCTGTGCCACCGTGAAATGCTATTAGCAGCATAACAAAGTTGCGAATTGAATGCGGCCGCGATGAGAAAGACATGTGGAATCCTGTTAGGATGCAGATTAGCGTTATCTGCGCTGCACCTGTCAATATCTATTATGGTTGGAGGGCAAGGACAGGCCGGGGCTGGACATGGAAACGCTTCAGTCAGCACGGCGGCCACAATCACATACCGATACTTAAGAGGACGGCTCGCATTGGTATGCAGAGAGTCAGCTCTGATACAGTAGGCAGGCAGGCCGGGCCCCTGAAGCAGCCTTGTTTCTATCACAGGGAAAGTATTCTTCCTTCACAACGAGGAGGGATTGTATTCAAACCAGGAAGCTGCGAGAAAAAGACGGAATAATTCAAGAAAAAAACGCTGACAACCAAGGACGGAGAAAAGCCTCGGTGTGATGAGAAGAGGCAGAGTGTTAACGACTGTGTGCTGAAGGACAACGTCCTCATTTGGAAAACAAATGCAGAGTACTCACACACACACACACACGCACACACTTACAATTTTATTCATAGGTTTTCATCCTAAATCTAAACTAAAGGAAAGGTTACTTCCCGAGAGGAGAAAACAGTTTAAAGAGCCACTTCACACCATGTTCATACATCAAGACAGAAGCTCAGAGCTGTTTGAGCTGCTAGCTTTATGTTAGCTTAGCAGGGTTTTAGCAGAGGCAGTGACAGAAACAATGATTGCATAAAATAGTGACATCTCTAGTGTTCATTGTATGTAAGCTTATGAAAAAAAAACCTTTTCACTGGATGGAAAAGGGAAATAAAAACCAAATAAACATTAAAAACACCACTTTTTTTTCTTGGTTCGTGGTTTTTACAGGGCAGCGACTGTAGTGTTTGCACACTGACAATAATCTAATCTGGAGTGCTCACACATCTACAGTCAGAGTACGCATCACACAAAGGACTGGGTAAAAGGCACAATGAGCTCATCAGAGAGACAGAAACATCACCCTACAAACAAATCAGCGCCCAGTTGGGTGGAGATGTGATTTTTGTTCCAAATCAAACCTCCCACTCTCTCCAGCTCCTCTCCACAAAGCGCTGCTGCTGCTGCTTCTGCAGCTCGAGTGTCAGATTGCGTGCAGTGGCGAGCTCTCCGGCTGGTAATTGTATGTAAAAACACATCCGAAATTACAACTGCAGCTCATCTGCAGGTCGACGACCCCGCTGGAGTTTTCCTCCTCTAAATGCTTCATTACTCGCTGCCTCTGAATGTTTTCTGTGAATGGGAGAAGACGAGCGCTGCTCTGACAGCCGCCGCCCACCACATTCCCGTGACCCTTCGGGTGGACCTGCAGTCGGCTCGAGTGATGCATCCTACACACAGCAGGCTTCATTCATAAATCTGGCTCTTTTAAAAAAGCACAGACGTGCGGGAGACCTCGCCTTGCACTGAAGTGAAAAAATTCAGCATCCGTGCAGCAGCATGCTGTGACAGTAGGATCAGGGATTGCAGGATTAAATCTTGGGAGTCAGACTGAGGTGTTGAGAGCTGGGAGTGAGTAGCAGTGATAAACCTGTGATTAGCACCGTCCCTTGTGTGTTGTCCTGGAAAAGCAACCAGGCTGCCCTGCCCTGCCTGACAGAGCGGCACAGAGAGGCTGAGGTAAAGACAGGAGGGAGAGCCGGAGGGGGCGGCAGGTTCACTTTTTTCCTTATGAGGACCTTTTCTTCACCCGTAATGTGAAACATCCATCAGCGATGTTTCAACAAGCCGTGTGGCCACTTTTCTGTAGCGCTCATTAAGAGTCGTCACCAGCTGGGTGCCTGCAGAAATGCATGATGGTTCATTATAATATTTACCCACTTTTTGCTCCCATTCATCACGGGGTGTAATGTGGTTTGCAGAGAGCCATCAGCGTTAGGTGTTTATTATGAGTGTGTACCACTGAGCCGCCTGGTGCCTCGCAGTATGAAAAAGGTCCTGGAGCAGGATAGCTGGGTGGTTTCCAAGATAATGGCCAGAATACATTTCTGCAAACCACAGATATATAAGTTTAAGTTCAGGTTTATGTTGTGACAAGGCTGTGTTTATGGTCTGGTTAGGTTTAGGCACAAAAACACTTGGTTATGTTTAGGAAAACATCACGTCGTGGTTTAAAATGCCTGGTTTTGTTGCCACTAACAACTGGAAAATGTCCAGAAGTCTTGTTACTTAAGAAACAATCTTAATGTATCCATGGTTTGCAGAAACTTTGCAGAAATTTGGCTTTGTTTCCCCCTAATTTCCCCCGTATGCAGGTACAGTAACATGGATGAGAGACTAGATTCCTGTTCAGGGTTTATCCTTCTTCTCACTCAGTGCATACAGGGACAAATGCATTGAATAAGATAAGCAGTATAGAAAATGAATGCATGGACGACTACAGACAGAAGTTTTGAGGCCATATCTACATTTTTTCTCCCAGCCAGCAGTAAAAAGGTATGCAAAGCAGAAATGGAACCAGGTCACCCTTGAAACAAAGTCAGTCTCTAGTCTGAAGCTCGGCGTAAAGAAGGTCGACATTTATAATCATGTAAATCTTCTGTCATTGGATATTTCTACAGAATCTGGGCCCGGCAGCTACAGACAGTATGGTCCGATTTATGGCAGGCTCTGGAAGGTCACTGTCTGGTGGTTCGTCTCAGACAGGAAACAGACTTTGGTCTCTGGCGTTGACGTCGACCTCCTGACTTTTATTCACCACTCTACTACTTTCTTGTGTTCGTACTAAATACTGCCACCAATCCACTGGACACTTTGTAGTTTAATATCCCTTAAAATGCAACTTTTTTTAAATTTTCTAAATCAGGTGCCGCACATGATCAATAAAAGCCTGGTATTATATAGGAAGACTGAGTATTAGACACTGTTCAGGAAGCTAAATCTGATGAGAACAGGTCTCTGTTTTACTATCTGTCTCTTTACTCCACTACAGTTGACTGATCACACACTTTGTTTTATTTGTATTTATATTAATTTGCTTGATTTCATCGACTGTGAAGCACTTTGTGCCTCAAGTCTGAAGGATGGTGTATGAATAAACTTTGCTTGCTTATCTTCACGGCAGAGTTTTAATACAACGTAGACAGTAATTACTTCTGGCATTTTAAATCCTGTTTTATTGTTGAGATGTTTGTCTCCTAAGTCGTCATTTGTTACACTTTTGATCACAGTTTTTAAAATGGAGCTAAATTTGTGCCTCATCCTTTGTGCCACATGTCAGGTCTGCTGTTATAAAATCTGTGGCTTGTCAGATTTGAGGGTTTTGAAAGGTCAACTAAAAAAACAGGACCTCATCTAAAACCCTTTAACAAACTGTTATTCAGACCAACATACTTTGTTTTGTCTTTATCGCTTCATCAAAGAAACTATGAACGACAGATGGTCGAATGTGTTTTGATTCATAAAGCCTGATTTGATTTGTCGTCGTGGTCACTTGGCTCAGATATCATCGCCCGCAGCCTCCACTAATGGAGGGACGTACATACATCGCTTTTTGCACAGAGGCTCTAAACTTTAGATAAGACAGCTTTGTTTACATGCACACTAATAAACCGATCATTATCTGACCCGTGGAGTTACCAGATTATTCGAGCAGTCATGTAGACGACATAATGCGATATGCTTACATCTGCGTGCGTGTAAAAACTGAAAAGGAACTGGATGCTGTTAAAACGGTGGAGATGCCACAATAAGCGACGTCACGTTGACGGGACAGAACAGTTTTACATCATGTACTTAGAAAGAAATCCAACTAATTGACTGAATCACGTAAACCCATTTTTTTTCTCATTATTGCATAACTAAAGTGCATGTAAACACGTCTAATCAGATTATTATCATAACCTTGATTATTCCTAGATATGGGATTATTGTGGTCATGTGAACGTGCTGAAGGATGAAGCATTATAAGGTTGTAGGTTATGGTTTGGCGTTATTAATTCATTAGACTGCTGCTACTGAGTGAACATGCTCATTATCGTTGGTTAATCACATGTACGTGGCCCTCATAGATCACTTACAGCTCACTGTATTCTAACATCGGTTGATTAATCAGCTATCTGCTTTTTTTCTGCTCCAAACTATCGTCGTTATATCAGCCTTTAAAAATCAGCTGTGAGTCGACCTCTAATGACGATGACTGCTGTTGTTTGAGTGCATATATTTAAACTTTACATACAGAAAAAGTTTTGTTTGATGATAAAAAAAAGGCTTTGTACTCCTGTCTAGACTTTGAATCGATCGCTGTACGTCCGTGCCTCTCCGACGCACCTGCCGATAGTTTCCTGTTCGCTGCGAGTCCATTTTTTTTGCAGAATCCTTTTTTTGACTGTCAAAAATAAAAATGCAATCTGAGGGACGTGGTATTGAGTTTGTTTTGGGGCCTTTGGAGTGCTGCTGCTCCAGTTTGTGTTTGAAAAAATATTTGAAATGCTCACATCACAAAAAAGTCGGTGTTGGACTCAGTGAAATGGAAAAGCCGATGTCCAGGGGAATGTGTTGTACGTTTTACTCAGCCATGTGGAGCTGAGTTTGACTTCAGGTCATGTCTGGAAAAAAAAAGCTTACTGGTTTATTTATTTTGCATTTGAGACTTCATCAAACCGATACGATCGATCTGCAGACCGTCAATTAACTCGACTCTTCAACGAGCTGCGTCTCAGATGGTACGATTCTGAAATGTTCTGTCGAATGAGATGGAAAAAGCGATGTCTTTATGGAGCAGTAATGATGCATGCTGGCCGTCTTGTCTCTCTCTTATCGTCGTGATGTGAGCTTTAATGTGCTGCAGAGCCGCGGCCCTATCAGATCACATGTGGCTCCGGGCGAGTGGAGCCTTCATGGGCGGCGAGGGGATGGAGGAGGGGGAGCGAGGCTGAGCGGCTCGGGGTGCATCATATTCTTCCCATTTCTCTCCAGTTCCAGACAACAGGCCCCGGCGAAATGACTGTGGGTGCCGCCAACTGTGAAATTAATTGAACTTGTGATCCGAGGGGTAGAGACCAGCATCCGGCCTCGAGGAGGCGAGTGTGCAACCACTCTTACATTAGTTCGTGAGAGAGGAACAGCCGAGCCCAGAGGCGCCGGCCGGGATCCTCGGTCAGTTTTCCTCGACAAGATGTCTCCGGACGTGGCCGAGCTTCAGTTGACTTGCGTGACATTGCAGCAGAGTGTGTGAGACGTGTTGTCACGCCGCCGGCTCTTGTTAGAGGCATTACTTCGGAGGGAAGTCGGATTTGTTCACAGATCCATCATGTCAAGTTTATGATAGGTCTGTAGATAAGGGTTGTGTACTCTGTAGGGATTAAGGCTACTTTACCAAGATCCTGAGTGGGTTTTCAAGGATATTTCATTTTTCTTTTTTGTACAATTTGGCCCTAAAACACACCCTGTCTGACAACATTTGCACAATCTTCTGCTTTTGCTAATATAGGTCTGTCTGAAACACCCTGAAGACCTTCGATCGGGAAATATGTGATCTGATTTCCTTAATGAAGATCAAGAGCTACTGCAGGTCTAAATCATGGCTTAAACGAAATCCTCCTAGGAGACAGGTTTAACTTCAGATTAATGCCGTCTGCCAGTGGAATCAACATGAATTATTTGGACTATTTTAATGAAGACATCAAGAAAAAACACCGCCAGCCAGAGAGGCACACTGGCAACGAGCTTTTAAAGTTCCCACACAAGCGAGGAAAACTGCAGTGGAGATCATTTCTCTGCTTTATTACATATTTGCATCGATGTTTACCTCGCTGTAGAGCTAATTATATTAAGAGTTTTTTTGACAGGGTTGTTTTTCTGTTCTTTTCTCCTTTAATTCCAACAAATGAACAGCTTCGTGTGATTTACTCCAGCTCTCGTTATTAGCAGCCTCGGGGTTAGCGCCGTGTGCAGGCACTCTCACTAACGAGGACCAACACAGGTGGAGGAAATTAATCTCGTTTAACTCAGTTCAGGCCTCCAGAGACTAAAAAAAGTGAAGCACAAAGCTACTTTTGAACCGAGATCAACTAGTGAAGCCTGTTTTACAGTGATCAGTGCCAAAAGGGTGAAGTAAATCAGTGGAAACATGAGGATATGCAGATTAAACAACACCTGCCTCCATCCTCCCGTCCAAACTGTTTTCACATTCGAGTCACCGTCTGATGAAACGTAATCAGTCGGGAGTCAAAGAATCAATTACACTTCTCTAATTTTCCTCGTGGCCTCCCGACCAGAGGCCGAGCCGAACAGACCGGAGGCTCTCAGAGTGAAGACGATAGTAGGCCATCTCTATCAGCGCTCCGCTTTAAGCAGTTTGTGTCCCTGAAGTTTTTCCTCGGCTCGGCTCGGGCCCCGTGGATACAATGCAATCTGCGCTGCCCCACATTAGATAAGTATCCTCCAGCTCTCATCCAGGTCACATTGCACCGCAGAGTGCAGCGAGGGGCTTCCAAGACTCTGCTGCTGCTGCTGCTGAGGCTCAGGTGGAGGAAAACACTGCGTACGTGACAGAAAGCCTGTTGGTCCAAAGTGTTTCAGGTCAGCAGTTATACAACAGCTCCGGATGGATCTGAGTCCACTGGTGTGTTCATCGAGAGGTCGTCAGCACAGCAACGTTTAAAGAAGCAGAAATTCAGTCTCTCTTCTATCAAACATTAGTTGTTTTTTCCATCCTGCCAGTTATAAAACTAGATCAACACTGAGGTTTTGTAATCGTCCAGAATCAACTGAATATCTGATATTTGTACAAGTCTTTTGTAGCGAGTCTTCCTCTCAAGTCACATCCAGCCAGGTCCAAGTCAAGTCTTAAATCATGTCATGAGTTTGGTCTCAAGTGCTTGAGGACAAGTCTCATGGCATGTCTGTGAAGTCTCAAGTTTTTAAGGACTCAAGTCTCAAGTCGTGTCCAACAGTAGGAACAGTGGGACAAGTATACGTCAAGTCAAGTTTCAAGTCCTTTAGGGCAAAACTTACATCCAGGTTAAGCCAAGTCAGAAGTCATGTCCACTCAAGTCCAAGTCCAGCACATTACAAATCAGGTCTCAAGTCCTTGACGATAAGTTTGAGACCTGTCTTTTCCAGCCAAGTCTGAGGTGTTTTAAGTCTCAAGATGTGTCCAACAAAGCCCAGATCAAGTAAAATCTCAAGTCCTTTAGTGCAAGTCTGATTTCCAAGGTAGGTCTCGAGTCCATGAAGACAAGTCACAAGTCATCTCCAACAAAGTCCAAATAAAGACAAGTCTCAAGTCTAAAGTCCCTTAGGACAAGTCACGCATCATGTCAGTCAAGTCTTTAGTTGAGTGCAACAAAGTCCAGATTGGGTAAAGTCTCAAGTCCAAGTCTGTTCTAATGACTAGGTCAAGTTTTTGTGGGCAAGCCTCAAGTCATGTCCAACAAAGTCCTGATCAAGTCACGTTTCAAGTCCTTGAGTAAGTCTCACGTCCAAGTCAGGTCTTAAGTCCTTGAGGACAAATCATACGTCATGTCAAGTCTCAGTTAATCCTCAAGTCACGTCCAGCAAAGTCCAAATCAAGTCGAGTTTCAAGTCCTTTTTAAGCAATTTTCTTGTCCAGTCAAGTCCTGAGACTTTGCTTTCAAGTCTTCAGGTGGACAGCTCAGAAAACATCTTCTGCTCAGCGAACATACAAAAGATAAAAGAGCTCGAATTGAAGTTGCATCATGATTTAATGAATGTCACACAAAGAGGTTTTGAACCCTCTGCAACGAAAAACCTCTAAAACTTGCAGCCTTTGTGAAACATAATGTTTGTGGCATAATGAGCGAGGAACTTAATGCACCTCACAAAAAGGTTTAAAGATTTATGTTAAAAAAGCCCCCAAATCTGTCCCAGTGTAGCTGCTGCATCGATCAAACAGCGATAGAACAAAAAGTAGCTGTTTGCTTTTCAAGGATGAACTTCAGCATGACATTCAATTATTAATAGAAGTCAAAGTATAGTGATATTTAATTAGAACTCTTTGAATATGTGGTTCAAATACCACAACCTTTAAGAAAAACAGCCTCCTTTGTTATAAAACTCCACGGCTGCCTGCCCGCCTTAATCAATTAAACGTGTAAGCTTTTAAGCTCTTTCCTCTTGATATCTGTGATATGCATAATAACGACCTCATTACTGGAGGCGTCGGCATTGTGTTGTGGGGAGATTGGATGCAAAAAAAAACGCACTTTTATCATTTGTAATTCATCCTTCAGAGGAGAGGAAACGAATGGCGAGAGGAGACCGGGAGGCTGCGACAGAGAAATCAGACACTGTGCGAAATCGAAAACCAGTCTGAGTCATTCCAGGCATGAACACACATCCAACCGTATGTGGCGTCTCTGTAATGTCTGCCCATGGTCGGCTGCGAGGTGTAGGGACGGATACGTGTCGTCTCCTTGAATATAAAACATCCACTGCTGTTTTGACAAAGGTGTCAACAGCAGAAAGAAAAGACGACCTTTTTTTCCGCAGAGATCAGGCCTTGGCCCTCAACCCGTCTCCTGTTTTTCAAGGTTTCTCTCTGCTGTCAAGGTTTCACTGTGAGCTTTATCTGCTAATGGAAATATTCCTGTTTTGTGTGATAATTGCAGAGCCTTGAACACAACACGGCACAGCTCCGAGTGCTTGGCTCTTTTTTTTTTTTTTTTTTCCACTATCCAGATTTCGGCACAACAATGCAGACGTAAATATATTTTTTTGTGTGTCAGAAATAATTACGTGTTATGAATTGTGTTGACGATGCCTTGCATTTGGAGGCATTTTGCAGATAACTAATTCATGCTTTTTGTGTGTTTTGTTTTTTTCTCTCTCGTGCCAGCAGACAGTCTGAATGTCAAACAGGGGTGTGAAAAGCACTGAGAACAGAGTGGGTTTCAAAAAAAAAAAAAGCAAAGAACGCAGCGCCTCGTTCAATCCTGAAGAGGCAGTTAGTTGTGCCCTTTAAAACCAGAATAACTCAAACACATTTTCACAGATGTGGAGACGTCTGAGATTTAGTATACTTTTAATTATGTGATGTTAGAGCTTTACTTAAACTGCACTTAGAGATTTAAATTCAGATGTTGTTGTCTGTAGTGGAAACATTTGGTTTGCAATGAAGACATTTTATCTCTTTTCTTCTAAGAGTTAATGTTTAGATGCATCGATTTTAAATTAGCCAAATACTTTAACTGTGCGAACAGACTAATGTTTCCACACTGCTGCGTCTTCATCAGAGTCACAGTGGACAAAGACAAGCAATTATAGTCGACCTGGACCAGGTGCACAGGCGTCATTACAAAGAATCCAGGGGTGGGAGTCGCCAAGTGCCAGAAACAAAAACCACAGGCCTCTCTCAAAGAAAACACCTCTCACAGGTGATAAATATAAAAAAACATTGCAAACACATTAATCAGCCAATGTCAAAAGGCCGACATATCAAAACGTTTCCTGTCCTCAAGCTGAGAGAAACCTGATTCAGCTGCAGTTTGTATTTAAATGCATGCATGTGCGTTCCTGCAAACCACATATATGTTCAAACCTTTAACATTTATTTAGGTTTAATTTTCAGTTCCATGTTGTCACAACGCTGTGTTTATGCTCTGGTTAGGTTTAGGCACAAACTCCACTTGGTTAGGCAAACGTGTTTTGGTTTTGTCACAACGAACACGGAGGGAAAACGTCCAAATCAGCTCATTCAGTCTCCATTTTATGAACGTGATATGACCCCAATGTTCTGGTGATCGGGCTGTTAAATAGTCAGCGTCAACACTTTATGTTTCAACTGTCGACTTCTGAAAACGATGATTCAGTTCAGACAGTTGAAGCCACTTGATTAATTTGGTTTGGTACAGATTGTGGTTAATTCAGAAACATCAGCACCAGAACGAGATGTGACGTTAAAGTCAGTCTCCGTGCATGTTCACCTCCTCCTCGACAGTGGATGTAATAAAGTATTGTAAATTAGTTTTTTGGGATGATCTGTAGTGGGAGTTTGGCTGATCACTTCATGAGCAGCCTCAGGACAGAGCAGTGTTGCAGCGCCTCTCACTAACGAGGACCAGCGCAGGTGTTTGAGATTAATCTCGTTTAAGTTAGCTGAGCGCTGCTTTGTCAAGGTTATTTATACGGCCCAGAGCGGCAGAGTGCTCCCAGAGGGTTTTTTAGTGTCTGTACGATGTATGACGCCAACTTTTCTCTTGACTCTTGAGTGAAAAATGTTCTCGACATTCTTGCAATGCAGAAAGAAGTTGCAGCAGTGGGGCTGCAGGGGAATACTTAAACCAATTCATGCAAATTAAAAAGTCACAGAAGTTAGTAGTGAGATCACAACATGCCACAGAGTTTGTAGAAAAAAAGCTGAATATTTACAATTTTGCACACAAACTTTAGGACGCGACAAGTTAAAGAGTATCAAGTGGAAAACTCTGAATCAAATCAAAGTTTTATCGACATTTACAACACTATATTTCGTCCTTTTCGAGCTGAACGCGTCCACTTTAAACGAGGAATCTTCACCACCAGCCTTTACTGACAACAAGCAGCAAACGTGACCTCCCGGTCAGGTCCCCCGGCTCGTCCCTGTGGACCGTCCGTACACTCGGGATACAGATCGAAGCCGAGGTGGGACCAGAGGGGCGGCGTCACAGCGTCAACAGCCGCCTTTAAAGCTCATCAAGTTTATCCCCGCTGAGATCGTTAGCGAGCTGTCACTCCACACGGCAGCAATAACTGTCCCTGAGAGGGTTTTCACCTCCACGCAGCCCTTTAATCAACGAGAGATTAACCTGAGAGACGTCTGGCCGAAAATCTGACAGGATGTTTGGCAACCGGACTCGTGTCTGTTTATTGGCTGGATGTCTCTATTAAATGCTCATGCGAGGACTCGAGCAGACACTGATTTTTAGTGTTTTCCTGTAATTTTGACTTCAATCTGTCTCTCAGCTGAACCTCATTCCTTTTTTTTTCTCACCCTGTTGTTGAAGAAGCAGCGTGTCGCTTTGTTTTTCATTCCAGAAACACAAAAATCTGTCAGACATCTAATCAGACGCTGAATTCTGATGTGGAGTTTCTTGGCTGGTAAATCTGAAAATTGCAGCGCAAAATATTTCACCTGTCTGTCAGAATAACTGGAGGAAAACAGCCAGCTGCTCAAATATTGATCTTTATTTTGTCCAGATGCTTCTTGCGAGTGTATTTCTGCAGTTTTTTAGAAACGAATACGGGAACCATTTCTGATTGGCCAAAACATTTCTACTTTAAATAAATGTAGAAACTTTCAAGACCTCAGCTGTGATTAAATCTAGTCTGACTCACCAAATGTCGGCTGTTGGCATCCAATTCTCTCAGTTAGCTTCTCTTCCGTGTTTTTAAAATCATCGTTTCTGCGGGAATCAACAACCTCCGTTGTTTTTTCATTGTTATAGTGGAACGGCAAAAACCTAAATGAGCTAGCAGCTGTTACTTTTGTCTTTTGGGGGATTAACTGTCTAAATTATGTGTAAATCAAAGTCAGAAAATGTTGGTAGAGTTGATGTGACATGATGCTGAAAAATGGCTACCGAAAGTAAACATTGGGTTGATGGTAACATGCATATTTGTGAAATATATTTCATGACCTGACATGATCAGTTTCCTTTCTCCCACGTTCCAACATGACGCACATGAACGCACCGAAGTCGGATGAACGACTTCCCAACTCGGAAAAATGAGGCCATGAATGCAGCATTAGTCATTTTAACACCAGGGCTCGCCTCTTGACGTGCAAGACAAGCTTCCCAACACTATTTGCAGAGGCACCATCACCATACCCTGCCGTTTAGTGTCGCCAAAGACAACTGCGATTGGTTTAAAGAAATACAAACGAGCCGACGTGTCTTTTTCCCTACAGCAGCATGATAATGGGTGCAGCCAGACAGGCTATGGAGGACGAGATGAAATCAGATGTGTGCTGTAGTACTTTGGAAACATTTATTTAATATCTGACGCTAAAACTAAAGAAGAATCTGCTGTGGGAACCTTAATTTCTATCCCTAAAGTGCAACCTGCACATTTGACCTTTGTTTTCTCCTCACACTGTTTCTTGTTATCACTTCCTACTTCTAAACTAATGTTAATCAGATTCTGCTTCCCTCCGTTTGTTGTGATTACAGCCTCTGAATGTAATCCTGACGGTCTTTGTGAGCGCTGCAGCAGGTCCTCACTGGCTCCATTGTTGTGCACAGATGGTGTTTCCTCTCTGACACCGTCGGGGATTCTTGTTGGCTTGAAAACAGCTTTTGTTTGTGATGATAAAAAAAAAAAATCGAGAAGTTCCACCTTCTCTTTGTGCCGCAGCCTGACTCGCCGAATGCAGACGAACACTTTGGCTGCTTTTATTAACCTCGGTTATTAAATTCTCTTCAGTCACGAGGAGGAGACTCTGAGCTGATGAGGGGCGGCACATCGCTTAATGTTTGACGTGATTTTAGCAACTTTTCCTGGCGGCATGGAGGAAACTTCAGCGACGAGATGAAGTTCAAACTCCTGGGACGTTAATACTGCTGCTGCTTCCAGCACATACAGTAACACTGAGAGCTGAAAACGTAGGCAGTGCGACAAAACGAGCATGTTAACAGGTTGGTTTTGTCGAAGATTGTAGCCTGTAGTTTCCTGCACTGGAATCGAGGGAATTACTGATTTTTTTAATTTAAAATAGGGAAAGTTTCATGATAGGATGCTCGCTGACATCCTATCACAATTGTCATTGTGTAAATGGGTGTTGGAGTGGATTAGAAATGTTTGGACTGAGCTGCTTTTCGGCTAAAAAACCTTTTGCACATTAACGAGGTAACGACTGTGTCTCCGGTGCTGAATTGCCCAATTTCGCAAATCACAATTTTTTTTTGCCCTCAAGGAGCTTTTACGATCTGTACATCATGCAGCATCCTGCAGTTTGAGAAAGTTGGAAAAAAAAACTTTTTATGGGGGGAAAATGTGGAGGGGACTGTCTACCACGACTCGAGATATGAAGTAGATGTTGTGTGTGGAGAACAAACCAACATAATAAAATTACAGTACGGACAATAAGGATGAAAGACTTGATAGATTCACAAGAAAAGAAGAAAAATGCAAAAATGCTGATCAAACTGTAAAATGAGGCTACTACGATCCTATCTTTTAGTTACAGTATAGATGTAATATGATATCGTTTGGTACCAGTTAGTTGCCTTCCTGTTTCCCGTCTCAAAACGGGCGCAGAGCCAAAAGCAAAGCACCGCCCAGTATTTATCGGTGCAGCGCCGTGCATTGTGGTTATTGTAGGTTTTCTACCTTTTTGAGCAAAAGGTAATACCACAGCCCTTTTTCTCTGTTTTAGTTTTATGCAAGGGCCCTCTTTCCAGCAGTGAAATACTTCTCTAACATCAGTGAATTAAGGTGGACTTTTGTCAAACAGAGCGTTTCCTCCACAGACTGTAAACCCAATGACATGATGAGAAACGGCTCCATGAAAAGACCATTAAGTCTTTACCAAGATGTAACATCAGGACGTACATGTTATATTTACAGTTGTTTCATCACCCGACTCTCTGATGTATAAATCACACAGCGTCTCTTTCCTGCAGCATCTGAACATTTTTCCTCACCAGATTTTAATGAAATGAAAAGCAGTCTCACTGTTGTGCTTTTGATTCACTTTAAAGTCATAAAAAAATAATGTATTTTTGTGACACACGTCACTCCAGAAGATTCCCAGTATTGCAGGAGATGTTTTTCACGGAGGGGGAAATGCAATTAGCCGAGCAGCCAGCAGGGATCTCAACTGAAAAGTCACATCTCTTGATGAGTTCATTAGATTTCAGGGGAATGCGTTTTTTGTGCGACGTCGGAGGAACCCTTTCGGCAAACGACTGGTGCACACATGCAGCTCAACAAAACAAAAGTGGCAGCGAGTGATTAAATAAGGTTAACAGATGCTCCGCTGGGCGTTACAGGATCTGCTGAACACTTCATTTTCCATTTGACACTCGTGTGTCGTCAGGAAAGAAGAAACGTCCTCTGCAGCTTTAACTGGCGCCCTCGTCCCCCCTCCTGCGTGAAGATAAACCCTCTGCTGCTCTAATGTCACCATTCATTCACATTTTTGTTTACAGACGACTTTGATGTTCTTGCGTCACGAGTGAAACGACTTGTGATAATCTCCTAACTGATGTTGCACTGGCAATATTTTCACTCGGCAGCTCTGTCGGCAATTAAAATGTCACAGAAGGAGAAGAAAAAAAAAGAGACGTGAGCAGATCAGAGAGGGGCAGAGAGGAAATGAAATTCAGTGTGAAAGGCGGCATATTTAACACTTGACCCCATTATGGAGAGCGGGCCGGGTGGAGGTGTGGCTCTGCTTCGTCGGCCTTTGCACTGATGATGTTCATTTGAGAAAATTACATGATCTCTGGTCGGGATTCGTGGCCTACTTCCTGCCGTGATATCCACACTGTCAAGATCCGACTCTGAATTAATAACTCGAATACATATATCGCTGCTCTCCAACTCTCCGCCTTCCCCCCCCGATTATTAAATCTTTCTCCTCCAGTGTTATTATATTCTTTTTTATTTCCAAAGCAGCCTCAACTCCAGAGTAAAAACTATAAACTCACTGCTCACCTGAGAAGAACTTCAGGATATTTATTGTTCTGTCAAACGTAAGAAGGAAATATATATTCTCTTGATGAGAAGTAATCCATCAAAGTTCATAAAACTGAAGTCAGGCTTTAATAAGGTTTTTGAAAAAATACAGTTAAGACTAGGTTTACACATTTTCAATCTTAAGACTTGAATGTTTGTGAACATGGTTTGTGCACGTTGTGGTTAAAAAGGTGAGGACGCAAACGCAGAAACACACGAGAGGGAAGCAGGTTTGGGAGCTAAAAACGAGCTAAAAGCTACACATTACAACCAGTAAAAACACGAGGAACAAAAAGAAAAACAGAAACATACCACAGGGGAAAACGCCGGGAGACACGGGGAACAGGCTCAGGTGGAAAAACACAGGACGAACTGACAAAGACATCAAGCAGCAACACAGACTGATTCACCAACAAGACACAGGTGGACACAGAAAAGGGGGAGGAACTGAAAAGCAACACATGAAGGCAAAACTTCAAGGTAAAACAGGAAATAGCAAACTGAAACATGACATGGACACATTCACCTCTTTGGGGGCTGTTGATCAGGTCAGGTGCAAGTTTCCTTCTCTGCATTGTGTTCTGTACCAACATCAATATAACATCACCCCAACGTGCATGACATGATGAATTTAATGAATGAATATGAACCATTCAAGATCAACTTAAACGACAGTCTCCAATCTAGATTTGGACGGCGTGAGAGTCAGAACAGCTAATAATCAATAACAATCAAATCACTGAAACCCAAAGATATGATTTCCAATGATTTTCCAGTGAGCAGCGCTTGCGACACAGTCCAGAGACGTTTATAAGAGAGAAGACAAACCGCTTAAAGGATTTTGAAGTCCATAACGCCAAAAAATCAAATGTCTACTTTATCACAGCCCAGCCGGGAAACATATGAGCCAATCTCGTCGCTGCGGCTGCAGAAGGATTTTAAATTTTAGGCTCGGAAGAGGAGGATGTCACAGCAATGCAGAGGATTACCAAAATAAAAGGTGAAGTTATTTTAAAGATTAGACGTTAAATTCACATTTGTTCAAGTGCTCTCTGGATTGAACCGTAAGAGAAGCTGGTGTCGTTTTTATGACTCGGTGACCGTTAAAGTGAAGTCATGGCTCTTTCCCCGTTCACTTAGACAGGAGCTTTAACTGCCCGGATAGCGTTGCCAAGATGGCTGCTGAGTGGCAAGAAGGACTTTGGTCAGCCCCAGATCTGCTCCTGCAGCTTTGCATGCTGGGAGGGAATTATTGTGATTTGAACTTATATTATATCTGCATTTCTTTGTTTTTGTGGCATCTGAGGAGCAGGACAAACTTTAAAATAATTTATCATAAGCATTCATTTGGAGTTTTTAAAGTGTTTCCAGCCAGCAAGAAAGTTCATTATTCTCCTTTTTATCTCTGTTTTGTTCTTTACTATCTCCTCAGCAGCTAAATGCTCCTTTATGTCACCAGCTTGTCGCAAACTTTCTCTGCCTTGCCTTTGCTGGGCAAGTACAGCAATGTACACCAGTGAAACAGGCTCCACGAGAGCAGTAAAAGTGAAATAAAGCAGTAAAGATGGAGGCTGAGAAACCGAAACAAGGAGCCAAAAGACACTAAAGCGCACAGAGTCATCTGATCCATTGTTGACATAAAAATCTTAATTAGTGCAGCTTCATGTGCAACATAAGGACAGTAGATCACCGAACGTAAACACAAGAAGCAGCTTCACGCTTCATGAGAAGAGCTGGCCTGCTGCTCTGTATGTGGTAACCATGGCAACATATCTTTTGTAAGTGGAGATGCCTGTAGTGCGAATGACCGGAGGGTGGTTTAGATATGATGCGCACACACACACACACACCGCGGCGCGATGTGGACACAAGCCCGCGGACTGTGTGTGCATGCTAATGTCCGAGCCCGGCTGGAAACGCCGAGCGCCGAGCTTACGCCCTCGAGGCGTTCTTCTTCGTCTGTTCACAAGCTTCCTGTCGGGAGTGGCTGGCAGATTCTTATGAAGTATCAAGAGTTTGGGGAAAAAAAATCAAAAAGTGAGAGCGGAGAGGAGAGGTGGGGAGGTGGAATGGTACTCTTAACACCGCTGGGGAGAATAAATGCTTTACGGTCGGGTGGTTTCAGGTTGTTTGTGGCAGGATTTACCTGGTCAGACGAGGAAAAAGAAATCCAAGCATACAGTGTGAATCGCTGAGCAAGCTGTTCTCCTCTGAGGGAGAGAGTCTGGCTGGATGAAAGAGGTTTAGTGTGTGAAAAACACTCTCATTACCTCTGGGTTAAAGGGGCATTAAATGATCTTGACTTTTAAGACACGAATACATTTTAGATCCAATAGCAAAATCTGGCAGACTCATGAAAAAATAAGTAACCCGACTGCACTGATCAGAATCTGGGTGCTGAAACTCATCCAACCCGCCCTGAGTGCTGCTGTAAGCCGGCACCGCTAATGATGCAACCTAATCCAGCCACGTAGACCAACTTGAATGATTACCTGGAAGCTTTTGACCCACTTCCTTTGACATTTGCCCAAATAATAAACATTAAAAAAAAAGTTGTATTCTTTTAAAAACCCTCTGGTGACTCCATCTCTGCCTACTCATGCTGTTTTTGCAGAACATTTGTCAAGCTAACCAAACTTTCGAGCTTTAAATTCGAGCTTTATTGCCGTGCTCCTAAACGTACCAACAACGTCAGGCTGAATATCAGGGAAATGGTTTTTAAAGTGTTGCAACGAGACAACGAGAATATTTCTGTCTGATGGGATGCTCCGGCTGCAAAAAGTGTCGGGTTTGAATATTTCACTGTGCGCAGCTTCGGCAAACAGAGATAAGAGACGGAGTATTACTGTGATAATGTCAGACGATGTAGAGAAATATGTTCTCTACCACACAGCTTCTCAAGGTCTAAAAATTGTAGGTCCTTCCTCAGACTAAATTGAAACAACAGCACAACACTGTAGGCTGCAGCTTGGTCAGTGGCCTTCAGCTCTGCCTAACCCTCTACATCAGTTCATGAAGAGACATGAAGGGTTCAACGGTCAACTATGAATAATATGCCCTGGTTAGACTTTCAAAATAAAGCTTGCTGACAAACTGTTCTCATATTATGACTTTTGGACTCTCGCAGTTAGGTTTAGAAGAATATCATACTTTGGGTTAAAATAACTACGATCAGGAACATCAACAGGAGGTGAACCCTTTTCTCCAGAGAAGTCCAGTCAGTGTGTGACGCATCCAACCACCTCCAGATTTAGACCCGTCAAGAAGTGATGCTAGAAAGGTAACTACGGCGTCAAACATCAAAGTGTTACTTACACATAGGCCGAATTAGCTGTTTTCAGTGCACTCATGGATGTACAGACGACTCACTGGATTACTGTGATGCTGAAGAAAACTTTAAAATGTGACATTTCTCAAGCAAGTCTGGGACTGTAAAGGAGCAATTTTTTGTCAATTTTCTCTCACTGAATCTAAAAATATGTGGATAATTTTCTGAGTTATTACTTTGAGAAGGAGAGGAAAATTTGATGCAAATTTGTGCTCTTAAGCAGCCTTTTATATTTCCTGTAAGCGGTGCGTCACAGCCGCTGCTGACTGTGTCGAGGTTTGGCCAAACCAGCAGGCCACAGTACTTTAAATAAGTTCTTGTTGTTTGGGGCCAGTCAGCCAATCAGAGCCACAGAGACCCTCATGACTCACATCAGATATACATAATACCGGTCTCTTTCACCTCATGCAGTGTTTTGTTTCAGGTCGTCGATGGTTTGATTGATCGTCTAAAAGCTTCGGGATGGTCTCTTCACTCAGAGAACAAAAGTTTACTATATAACCAAATGTTTCCCTCACTAAATTTAAAGAAAATTAGACAGCGGAGGGGGAATGCAAAGTGAAAATCGAGAGTTTAAGAAGCTAATTGAAGACTGAGCTAAAAAGACAAAACACTATCATTTGTTTTCCATTGGCTGAACAAGACTTTGGCAACGATTCAGTTTCGGGGCAAAGAACAATTTCCATTTAAAGTCTCCAATTAGTTGAATTGATTCCATGTTCGGCTCAGTCACCAGAGACGAGCAGCGCAAATAGAAAAAGGAGGTGATTTTTTTTAATATTTGGGTCAGCCTCGACTCAGAACTAAAACTTTGTGTTCGTAACGACTCAATTTGAGCACAAAAGCATCTTTTTGTTGTGTCACTGGCCGAACCTTTATACTTTTTATTTTTCTCAGAGTAATAATAATAATGCCTTAATGGTGTGGATGCATAGAGTGGAGCATTAAGGTGAAGCGATGGAGAATAGCTGGTGCTGCATTGTATAACGCAGAGCATTACCTGGGCCCAATCGGAGCCACAGAGACTATCATGACTCACATTAGATTAGACCAGGCTTCTTTCATTGTTCCCCAGGGCCACATAAATCTCCTGGCAGTCACCAAATATTGACTGTAATGGTGACAAATGTGGTGTGCATAGTACAACACTTTACGGCTGATATTGTGCTCTCCTGTATAAGGCCAGTTCATTACTGGAATTCATTATATGTGCAGGACAGACTGGGTAATGCTGCGAGAATTGAAAGGCACCAATTTACTTTTAACAATATGCAAGGCTCCCCTAATCCCTCGCTATAGACCTCATCAGTGGAACGGATGGCTGTGAATATGGAGCCCATGAATCTTTAACCACCGCCGCTCCGTTCGGTCGTTTCTAAAACACCCCCAGTTGTTGAAGTTGCTTGGCTGGCATTGTTAAAAGTCAGAAGTAGAAGCAGCTCTGGAGTTAATCCCCGGGTCTGTGTGCCGGACCTGCCCAGTCGCCCAATCCCGATCACTCGCAGGCGCCCACCACGTCGTTTCTATTATCACAACCTCCAGTCAGAGGGATCCTGCGGCGTCTCGTGTTGGTTTATATAACTCGTGTCCCCCTCCTGCGTGGACAGGTTCGCCATGCAGCGTGCTACACCCCGAGCCTCGTGTGCTGCCCTAGTTAAAGGGGTATTTTAAGAGTTCCCACACGGGTTGATTTGCCCTCGTATCCTTCTGAAGTTCAGCCTTTTTTTTTTCCTTCTGAAGCCTCCTTCAGTGTCAGATGAGAGGAGAGAGCCCGAGACAATTGTTACACCAGCGTCTTGTTACAGTGAATAACGATGTGCATGTTAAGATAATATAAATATATATTTAAGAAATGTGGATGCATAAGGTTGATCCAACATTGTCAAACTGAATGCATCTCTCTTCCATTTCAACTGAAAGATAATGTTGCCTCTCAAATGACGTTATACAACAACTTTCAGGTGACTGTTTTTATGATCTGCCACCTTGTGAAGGTTTGGTTAAATCTGGGCAACTAAGGGTGCCCCGGTGGCTCAGTTGGTAAAGCATGCGCTCCCCCCACAGCTGCTCAGGGTTATAATCTGACCTGTAGCACTTTGATGTGTGCCATCCCCCTCTATCTCCTATTTCCTGTCACCCTAAAGTCATCTGTCACATCAATAAAGCCAAGACAGGAGAAAAAATGATGATGAAAAAGAAAATAATTTTGGCAACTGAACCTACATTGTTTAGGTTTAGACAGAGGAGGACGAGATTTGATATAATATGATGATACGTGGCCCGAAAACCTCTTCTGTAGGTTTAAAGATCGGACAAATAGTGCAAAGAGTTTACAGCCATGCTAGCAGCTCTGTCAGATTGTACCTAGACACAACGGTCCTGCTAACGACAGCATGCTATCATGCTGATGTTAGCATGATGTCGTTAAGGTGTAATATTTACCATGCTCAACAACTTAGGTCAGCATGTCTGCACGCTAAAACATGCTAATTTGCACAAAAAGTATATATAAACTAAATGTTGGAGAAGTTAACAGTTGATCAGATGATGGTGCTGGATGAAATGTCAGCAGGCTTCACCCTCTTGGGACCATGAATGTGGTCCAAGTAGTTATTGAAATATTTCAGTCTGGACTGTCGGGAGGATCACAGTCACGGTGGAAATAAATAAATGTTGATGGCTGGCAGGAGATGAGATGCTGTGGCTATTTAAAACAGCAAAAATCGTTCTAATTGACCTGTAAACTATCATTTAAAGTGATCTATCTATATTACCGCCATCAAAAGTTAGGAGGAGAATCCATTCGGTTTATAGTTCTCGTATTAAAGGAGACTTCACAATGTGCTCCGCTATAAAAGATAAAATGGTTACGGAGGAAATTATGAAACCGTAAAAAGGCCAGAAGCAGATCAGATAAAGAGGATGATAAAACTGAGCCCACAATTGCCAATAAAAAATACTTCACTCTGCACATTTGACAACTATAATTTAAATTGCTTGACTGCAACAAAAAAAATGCTGAAAGATCTGCCAGCTTAAAGGGTAACTCCACCAATTTACACATTAAAGTGTGCTTACAGGTCTTGTCGGAGTGCCACTGTTTATGTGGAAGAAGTCCTGAAGTTGGATGTGTTACACACTGGACTTTCCCCAAAGACACCGAGGTTTGAATCCTGTGTGTGTCAAGGTGGATGTGTTATGTTACGTCCTGTAATTAAGGTAACTTACATGAATCATGTAATTAAGTTATAAGTAACAGTTATATTAACTAAAAACATAATCGTTTCCTAAACCTCACCTAACTTGCCTGTGTGCCTTTACCTAACCAGGTAGTTTTTGAGCCTAAACCTGACCTATAGCTGTTTAGCTTAAACTAAGTAGTTGTTTAGCCTAAACCTGACCTATAGTTTTTTAGCCTAGCTATGTTACTCTGTTACTCGAGCATTTGTGATTTATGTTTGATTTACTTGTGATTTAGTGAGATCAGGTGTGAAGACTGTGTGAACATGCACCCGTTCACACTCTAGCTTTGAGACCATGTAGTGGATAAAAAGTGATGCCTTCAGTTGTGTGCAGGAGAGCAGTGAAACACTGATAAAATGATGTGACCCAGCAGTGTCTCACACTTAATTTTTTTCTCTCTTATCACCTTTTTTATCTTTGGACGTGCCTCAGATGAATGCAATTTCAATATCGCTCCACTCAAACAGCAATCGAGTCATTTTAATGGCTTTTTGCTCGACTTTTGGAGGAATTTAATTAGCAGGATATTATTTGAAATCGTCTTTCCCGCTGTGCTTTGTTATTTGTGCCTCTCTCTGTGACCTGACGGTAACGACTCCTTTCCTCGGAGCGGCTCCTTTTCAAACAACGATCTCCAGTCTGGTTTTCATTCATCAAACGCCGCACAAACCGGAAATGAATTATGAATTTGAAATGTTTGCGCTCGATTGTTTTTAATCTGCCAAGGTGATGATAGGTTTCCAACAGTGTCAGCAGTAACCGAGGTGCCCGGCTGTTCATAATGGAGGCTCATTACTTCACATACTCCTGATCAGCATTTCTGGGAGGTTGGTGGAGACCGATTTTTGTAATAAGATTTAAATCTCCTCCTCCTTCCTCCTTCAATTATGTGTCAATCTTGATGATTTGTCAACCAGATCATTTTAAAGTTAATCTGTGACCTCTGTCGATCTCTGCAATACTAATGACAACATCTCTGACAGACGCAGCTGAAATTAATATTTTACCAGTGGCTGAATAACTATTGTACAGTACAGATCCAACAAAAGAAATTAAGAAATGATTCAGATTTTTAATTGAGCCTTCAAGAGATACATTCGAGTACGTTTGTATCACAGCAAAATACACATTTTATATTCACTATTCACTCTAAAACTTACATTTGCAGCAGTCGGTGATCAGATTATGTTGAAACCTGTGATGCACGATGCTCCTTCCTCACCTGTTTGTTCCTTATATTGGAGCGTTTGAGAGGACAGGCTGCATTCAGCTGCAACAGAAACTGACTTGATTAGAAAATTAATTACTGTTCGTTTTAGTTGAGTCAAATTTTTAATTGAATAGTGATGAATCGTTGTTTTCAAGAGTTTCATTCATTAATTCATCATCTTGTCTTTCACTCGCCCTCCTCTGATGTCCAAACTCGGGTTACTGCAGAAAGCTAACAGTTGAAGTTTATATTAAAGCTACTGTAAGTGTTATTTCCCTTTTTAAGAGACATTTTCTCATATCCTTGCCCACTTTATCCAAACAGGCCAAGAGAAGAAAACGCTTGAAGAAAAGAAAAAGGTGCAATCAGAGCTGCCTTGAAAGAAAGACGTAGAGAGGAGGGAGGGGATCGCTAACTGCAAAACAGACAGGAAGTTAGCTAAGATGCAAATGATGCTTAGAGGAGCTTTAACATGCACAACATGGCCTTAAGTATGTGGACACCGTATAATGACACATGTAATTGTTGAAGCCATAGTTCAAAAACCAATCATGTGCTGCTATAACAGCCTCCACTCGTCTGCTCTCAGGATTTCCAACACATTTTTGAAATCTGGCTGCAGACACAACGAGCATCAGGGAGGTCTAACACTCATATCAGGTGATAAGTCAGGGTTAGGTCAGGGCTCTGTGCAGACCTTTCATTATGGAGCTGGTTTTGTCATGTGGTGACAAAAGGACAATCATAACACTGTTGTATAAAGATATCATGTATCTGTACCTTGAAAATGAATTCACGGTCCATATATTTTCTGTGCAGCACATTGCTACCTCCTGTCCAATTAAGCTTGCTTATCTGCAGCTACTCTCCTCGAAAGCTGCTGTTTTGACATCATGTTTCCTCGTCAGGAGCGACAGCCGACACAGACAGCAGCCTGAATCCCTACACGGATTCCAGTCATGCAATGCCCACTAGGATTTCATCTCTAAGCAGTCACAGCCCCTGCGAACCCACAGACTGATGCGTCTGGCACCGCAAAATGAACAGAAAACAGCAAGAGGTGGAAAAACGAGCCACTCCGAGGAGCTTGTTAGTGCATCGCTCCGTCTTGTGAAAAAGTGCCTCCATGTTGTTGTTCCCGCCGTCGCAGAGGTGTGTTTTCTAACTCCCCTGGACCACCAAACCATCCAGCCTTTTCATATCTCCCATTTCTCTGGGTTCAGTTTTTATTTAGTTTTCATCTATCAGGTCGTAAAAAGTGCAATTTCCCCTTTTTTAAAATACAAATAAAGTGCTGTCTGTGTGGTCGTCGGTGTGTTTACGGCACATATGGCCCCCGTGGCTATTATACCGAGATTTCTTTGCCTCGGTTAATGCAATCTCCTTTCAGATTGAAAAATGTATTTTAAGGTTCACACATGAAAAAGTGAAGCAAGCCTCTTTCCTGGCTCTAATTAAAAAGCGAGATATGTTTGGTTAGAGGGGGAGAAAAGGAGTGAGAGACATGAAAGCAAAGATCAAAATGTGACTGGCGGTGGCTCACCGACAGCAGGAGTCTTCAGATGGGAGACAAGAGGTAGCAGGAACTTCATTTGCTCCACCATGTGAGACACTTGAAGGCACAACGAGGCTCCGAGCAAATCAATCTCTCAAATGATTTTCCTTTTTTTCCCTCTTCCTCATCTCCGACTGTAAATGAACGCCCCGAGGTCTTGCAGTGTACATCCTCTATACACCGAGGAATGCAAATCACGAGTAGCTGTTTGCTTTTGTGCAGCTTTTGTTCAAATTTAAAGCTTTTTTTGTGTGACTGTATGACACTCGCAGGATTTCCTGATATCAGGAGTGGGTTTTTGGGGGGCTTTTCGTATTGATTCCTCACATCAGGTATTTAAATTGAAGGACTGAGAGCAGCTTTTCTCAGGTGAGAGGAGGTGAAGTAATGGCATTACAAATGTCATTACAGCAGGAGGTGTAAATGTTATTCTCTACAGCTCAGGAAAACAAGCCTGCACAAAGGGATTTAGTGTTTTCATCGATCGAACGATGTTGGAGCGTCTAAAAATGGAAATTTTATTGAAACACTTAAAGGAATGTGTCGTGTGTTGTTTGCATTCGTCAATAAGAAAAGCAAATACAAAGCAGTCTGCATTAATATGTGGGTGGCCTTTTCAGCGAGTCATGCATTGACTGTAGACATTAGACAGCCTTAAACCTGAATTCATTCTAATGGCCAGTAGGGGGCGACTCCACTCGTTTCAAAATGAAGTCTTATTGCATGTAAGCTTATGATAAAAACAGTTTCTCAGTGTGTTTATGGTTTCAGTAGCTAGTTTCAAGTCTTCTTCAACACAGCATGTTGTTCATTTAGTACATTAAGGTCTCATTTAGAGTGAAAATAGACGATAAAGCAGTCGATGCTTCAGGGCGATCCAATCAGGATATCAACCGCCATTGACAGCTCCGCCCTCTCATCCAAATATGGTCACTTTCCTGTCTCCAAAAAGAAACAAGATGGCGACAGCTGTAAACGGGTGGAAACAAAACCTGGCACATGAAATTTGCTTCTTCACACGTGAACTGGACATTTTCGCAAGTGATCGGCTTCTTCCACATCTGGATTATAATTTCCACATGTAGCAACAAAACGTGGCACATAAATAACATGAAATATGCTTCTGCACATGTGAATTTCACATCTACATGTGATTGGCTACTTTCACATGTGAAACATTTACATTTTCACATGTGAATAACTGACATTTATATGTGAACGGCTTTTTTTCACAGCTTCAGTGGGAAACGATGAGTTTTGGTTGTCAAATACGCAGCAGGGGATTCATCAGACAGATGAACGTGCTGCTGGTTTTGGTCTTTTCATGGGATTTGTTGATGATAAGAAAGTTTTTTAAAATGCCAGAGTGATGAGTTTTAATCTCTCACTGGTGCACCCTGCTGCACCTCCTCTCTGGGCTGAAGCAACACACTGGGATTGTCTAATTTCTTCAGAACTTCTGAATAACGAGATAAGAAATCTTCATGTCGTGACTTTTTCAAACATTTCCCAGTCCGTGTAATTTTAAAAAGCCGAGACCTGCTCTTAAAGTCCAGGTTTGTGTTTTGCTGTTCATCATCTCGTTCCTCTTTGATGTCGCCTCGGTCAGAAAATGTCTTCCATCCCTTGGAGGGTTGGTTGCGTCCGTCCTCTTCCCTCACCCGTGTTTCTTATTCTCTTTGTTTTGGCCAGGTGGGATTTCTTCACCTGTGCATATGACAGACTATTCTACCCCTTATCTGCTCACTGACCTCTCCTTTTGTACGAACCAGACGGCTCTTCAAAAGCTCCGACAATCACTTCACTGTTTCGTTCGCATTCATTCTCTCTCAGCGCTCTCTTTCATCTCCCGCCTCCCTCCCCTCCCTCCCCTCCCTCCTTATCCCCCCTCCTATCGGAAAGGTTGAGATCAGATAGGAAGCAAAGTATTTTCTTGATTTCTTACTGCAGTCCCCAAAATATACCCTCACTTGCATTCATCGAAATAAACCCTTTTCTCCTGCTGTGATAATCGGATCTCACCTCGCTTTCTTTGTGAGCTACATGAAACAACACGGCGTCAGAATATCATATTTTTTTTGAGCGGTGAGATCATGAAAGAGAAGAAAAACAACAAAAGCTTTTTTAAAAAGTTACATTTTTTGATGTTTTTGGCAGGTGACTTACCTTTTTCACAGCGTGCCTCCCTGCTGTTGTATAATTAGTAATCACTCCTGCAGTGAGGACTGTGGGAGGGGCAGCGCTTTGAGCTCCAGGTAGACGACCGACAACTGTGGACACACAGCGAGAACAAAAAGGACCTCCCTGAGAAACAAGTAAATGAACTCGCTTCCTGAAAGTACGACGGTGTAATTTGGTGACTCTGTGAACTTACAGAGAAGCATGTATTTGTGTGTACTGGCATCGTAATGAGCGTTTCACTCTGGGACATTTAGGCGCTGATGTCTGAGGTTGAACACACCTGACTGATTTGCGCAGCGTTGCATCATTTGACACCCACAAACGTACAACGGACTCGTCAATCAAGGGAGCGAACACCATAAAATTGCTGCCAGTCTGAGTGTGTGTCGACGCTGGAAAACAAAACGGTGACATGTTTAAACTCACAAATAAACTACAGGATTGGTATAAACGGGATGGCAGGTGTCCACGTCCTGTGTCGTCCAACCCAGTTCATCAGAAGTGCAGAGAAGGTCAGTACTTCTGAAACTAGGACAGTTTCTGTGTGATGCTCTTGTTCTCAGATGTTCAATCCCAGTAAATGCTGCTGCTGCTGCAGTCAGAATTATAGGTCTGACTCTGAAGAGACGACAGCATCAGTTTATTTTCTTTAACAGCCTCTTTGGGTCGTGCAAGTGTGTGACGTCTGTAGCGAAACATTTTCGAGGGAGAAGGTCAGGCTGAGAGGTGTGAAGCCATCGCCGGTCTCTTTAAACTAAGTTATTTTTCCGAACCCCGAACAAGGAGCTTCAACACACCTCCAGTATTTAGAGGTCGTGCATGAGAAAATCATCAGATTTACTTATTTTTTAAACAGCAATGGCTCGTTTTGAAAGACACAGACAGACAAAAGTTAAGGAAGACCTTGATATTTGAATATTGAATGCAGCATTTATTCGTGGCATCATTTCTTCCTCCTCAGGTCTTGAAAACAAACCTCACTAAATATCTAAAATAATCTCTTTGAAAGGATCCTTCTATCCAAACATGTTAATACTGAATCCATCAGTACAAAAACTGCTTGCAGGGACATTTTGTCCCTTTTATGAAAATGTCACATGTGAAAATGTCCTTTTCACATGTGAACCGAATGTTTTATAACATGTTTTACATGGGAACTAAAATTTAAACATATAGAAATGTGACTTCAGTTAGATATTTCACATCTGAAATTCACATTTTCACATAAAAATTTTAATCCACATGTGTAAAAGCACATATGAATGTTTGTAATTCACACGTGGAAACGTGTGATTTCCACATTTTCACGGCATTCGACTAGTTTTCTTTGGCCACTGAGCACTTTTCCACCGAAAAGACGTTCAAAAAACTGGTTGAAAAGTCAACGTTTTGTCACCAGTGTTGATTAAATGTTCACATTTAGACTTTATTTTATTGGGATTTGCAATTCAGGCATTCAACTAAGAAATCTGGATGTGGTTTCGTCGTCAGCTCGGCTTCAGAAAATGTCCAAAGTGACTTAAATCACAAAAAATGGTATCGATTTAACCAAAACCACCATCTTTCCCTAACCTTAAAAAAAGCGCTTCAGTTGCCTGAACTGAACCAAAGACGAGATTCAGGATGTGAAGCTGGTCTCTGTCCTTAAAGTCCAATTGTTGCCTCTGAACATAATCCATGTGGTTATTACACCTGTCAAAACATTATGAGCGGGAAAACAACTTGGTAAATGTACTTCGTAGGAGACGTCGCTGCACTGTGACATGTTCCACTTCTTGAAGCGTCCCGGTGTCACGTCAGTAGAAACACCTGTGAGTGAAAGTTCCCCAGCGTGTGAGGGTTATTACAGCATGTCGAATAAAAACGGCAGCTCGGTCTGACCCGAGGTCAAACCTCCATCCAGACGCCTTTCGGTGAATATTTTGCACCTGCAGCCCACCAGCGAGCCTCACGTACGGTACCAGTTCAGAAGCAGCCAGAGGCTCTTTGGGCTCCAAGCCAGAGTTTTAATAAGCAGTCTGACTGTGTACCTGTTGAGGCGCAACCCGACTGCAGGGCATGTTTGACACAAGGCTGCACAGGGTGAGCAAATGTTCTTAACACCTTCACCGAAGGGGCTCCGGGCTGGGCCAGTAAAAATTAAAAAGCACAGCGGGGGACGAGGAGCAGAAACGTGATTATATCTGAAATTTATGAACGCAGGATCGAGACACTGTTGCTCGTTGTTATGAAAATGGGATTTGTGGCATCTATTTATAAAAGGTCCTCCTGTTTGGAAACCCGTTTGGCTTCGTCTTGACATTTCCAAAAGTCCCACTGTGCCCAAATTTTAACGAGTGCTGGCATTATCACTCGAGTGCTCATTTGAGATTCTTATGAGGGCGGTCGATATACGGGATGACAGCACCTAATCAATTAGGCCCGCGGCCTCTCAGACAGTGTGCAGAGCTGCCGCTGCTACTGGGGGGAAAAACAGATCATACTCCGTCTCTTTATGAAGTCGTATTAATCATAAGTCTTCTAACAAACACCATTAGACGAATGCAACAGTGGCGTCTCTCAACGCGCATCACAGTGTTCAGCCATCGTTAATTAGCATCATCATCCCCAATTGTTTACTTGTCGCGAATGATCATTTAATTAGGTAACTTCAGATGGAGGATCCAAATATTATGGATAGATTATAACAAGATCAGTGGCAAACGGCTCCTGCGGCGGCTTAAGGAAGCTCAGCTCCGTGGGACAAGTATCAATCACATTTATATGTAAATAGATGCAATTATCTGTACTAATCATCACACATTACTCACGAGGCAGAGGAAGAGAAGGGCGCTTGTTGCTTTTTAATTCTGTGAAAGTGGCAGAAGTGTGAAGGAGACAAAGCGTCTCAAAGACACAGCAGCACCGAGCCAAGAAACGCTCCTCTGACGGAAACGGCTGTAAAATAACACCCACTTACTCAAAAGGCTTCCTGATGAAAGTCTCTCCGAGTAAATGGGGGAGACTCTGATGCTATTTCTTTGTTGCTTTTTCCCTCCAGGAAACACCAAGGTTACGTTAGCTTGGCATCGACTTTGATTTCACAAGAAAGCTAACACATCTGCAGAGGGGAAAAAAAGAAAAATCTCCTGCTGTGCATTCATATTAGTCACAGCTTTCAGTATCATGTTCGCTCGCCGTCATTAAACAAACTCAGGGTTTCCAGTATTTTGTCCACTCATGTCACAAATCTCTTGGAGCTTCAAAAATCATCTAATCGAGTCCTTTTCAAGTCCTTTTTTTCTTAAAACGTGAGGAAGTTAGAAGACACAGATTAGTTTACTTCATTATGTTGCTTATTCTTCCATTTTTGACATTTCTGTGGTTTTAGGCTCAAAACATTAATATATTAAAATAGAATTTCTCTTTCTGACAGAGCATTTAAATCATCATGTAGGAAGATAAAAATGACAGAAAATAAAATGTATCATCAGCCTCAAAAGCTCTAATTAAACCCAACTTGTACTCACACCTGAACCACTGAGTAGTGATTTCCAATGACTCCCAAAGTGACATACATGACTGCACCCCGACTAAAATAGCCTCCTGTATATGATAGTTGGAGAGTATCAGTGACAGGTGTACCGGACCTTCGTCGTCACACGTTTGGTTACATTTATGCACCAAAAACAACCGGGTTTGGGTTAAAATAAGTATCTTTTGACATCTCTTAAAGTTGAAACTTTACCTCGAGTGTTTCTAAAATGGAGACGTGAAAGCAGAAAGAAATGGTGCCAGCCTCACTGGATCACCTGCCAGCTTGTATTTTCCTGGGAGATTTCATGGCTGATGGACTAAACAAAATTGCAAAATGAAAGCGTAAACACTGCGTAAAAACTTATGTAATGTAATTTAAGTGACATTATGGACATTTCTACCATGTATTTTTGTGCATCAAGTCACCTGACTTCCTTCTTTGCTGCCGTCATAATTACTTCAGCCACTAGAGGTCACCGTCTAACAAATACGTAAATACGGGAATTCGCAGGCTACTCGCAAAGACGACCTGTTGAGGACGGGCAGACAGACACAGTTAGAGACCAGCTGATGAACATACTGTAGTTGAGCATTTAGCAGCTAAAGAGCCAGATATTTCTCTCAGGAGGTGGTGGAGACCATCATGTGGACACAAACACAACTGTATAAATTATCATGTTGCCTTTTCACATATCAAGTTCATCATCGATCAGCTTTTAAAGTCGGTTTGTTTTGTTTATGACTTGTTAAGCTGCTGATTTTTCACATTTTGTTTAAAAATCACGTCCTCGTTTTACTTCTTTGTCCCTCCACGCTCATTTACCGGCTACCCGTTGGCCTCCGGGCTCTGGAGAGCTCAGGAGTTTGTCTACCAGAATTTCTTTTTTTTTTTTACTTTTGTTAAGAAGTCACAAGGTCAGCCTGAGGGGAGGAAACAACAGGCTGAGCTTTCTCTTGACTGGAAAAAAACATGTCAGGAGCGCATGATGTGTCCAGGAGCTGCGACACACAATCCCTAATCGATAAAGGAGAAACAAAGATCCTCGGCCTCGGGGGCCTCTGGTGGGAAGTCTTCATGTGTAATGCCGAGCCGGTCGCCTCTGTTCTCTTTGTGGAGGAGGGAGGGCTGTCTGAACACAAACACACACACACACACACAGACACACACACTGATCTGTCAGAATTATAGATGGCGCTGAGAGAAAGGCAAAGAAATGGTGACAGACACACAAATAGGAGCAGCTGGGATGGAAACAACCTCCGTCATTTCCCTCCGAGGAGTTTCCTTCATTCGGGGGTGAACTTCTATAACTCCGATATGAATTTTTACACGACGCACGACTGCGTAATCACATCCGATCGTGAAGTGTGAACCGGCGTGAACTCAAATTAGCCGCGTCTCAACTGAAGCGCGTTCCCAAAAATTGAAGTGAGAGATGTAAACATCTTCGAATTAGCATCCTGTACGCACTCCTGTTAAACGCAACAAGCATCCGAGCTCGAGTCGTAATTGCAAAGTCATTAAAAGATCTCGGCAGTAATTTTCCAGTGCGTGGTGTCCTCACAAAGATGGCCTTCTCTCCTTTTTTATTTAATCTTTTCATCATCCTGCTTATCAACAGTAGCTTTGTGCCAAACTACTAATATAATTACGGGAAAACACAGAATGTAATTATGGAAAATAAGTTAGTGGGTGATTCGTTTTTTGGAAGTACTCTGCTGCCTTTTTTCTTTTACACCCAACCACGATAAGAGAAAGTTTGGTGTCCTCACTTAATTACTTCTGACATATACTGTCTTGTGTTTGTGCCACGAGTCTTATTAAATTCTGCTTTTCAGCTTTGAACCATTAAAGTTTCATCATGACTGAGCTGTAGTCTGCAGATGTTCTCTAAGTGCTAAGAAGAACAGATGCAGAATAAAAAAACTCGTTCCATTCTTTGAAAGTTCGTCAGAAAGAAAAATGAGCCAGACGTTTTCTTCATGCCTCGCTGAAACTATGGATTTGATATAATTTAAAATGAAATGACTCAGTGTTTTTATGCACATTATAGTCATTAGTATGTGGACACCCAAATATCACAGCCGTATCTGGCTCTTGAACAGGCCGGTCCAAATCATTATTCTGCAGCTGTAACAGCCTCCTCCTGGTTTCCAACAAAGCTTTCCCCACACAGGTGTTTGAACCTGGCTGCAGGGATTTGCTCCAATTCAGACACATGAACATCAGTAAGGTCCAACACTGACGTCTAAAAAATGTGTCTTTCTACAACATCTATGCATAGAAGTAACTGGATGGTTGAGATGAGGACGATATCGTGGTTGGATATTTGGATATTTGAATGGTTTGATATCAGCACTGCAGAAATTACATCTATACGCAAGTTAGTTGCATAAGCTCGTGTTTTAAGGGAAACCTGATGACATGATGAGGAAACGTCAATTATGGTAGCTGGAAAGTTGCAAAAGTGTTGATACTGAACGTGAAATGAGCGTATTTCATTTGTTTTCCGCTAAAAATAGGCAACCTTGCATCATCCACTCGGCCTCATCAGAAAAACGACCTGTGCAAGCAGCTTATCACGACCAATATTAACGTTTCTTGTTAGGTGGCGGCCTCTAGTGGCCTTAGTGATTATTACAGCACGAAGGAGGAAGTCAGGAGATGTAATATAAAGAGCGAAAAGTCTACATATGGAGGACAACAACAGGGTGGAGGGTTGGATCAGACAAGCACAGGACTTTCACCCAGAAGACTGCTGCTCGTGTCGTGTAAACCAAAGGCCCGGTACGCCTGTTGCTTGTATGATGCAACGGTCGTTATGTTTTTGAAATGGTGATATAAGTTATTATTATGTCATTTTGAGAGTCTCTGGCAATCGAGGTATGAGGATTGGTTGGTGTATAACTTGGTTGAGGATATGAAGGGTACAGAAAATGTTAGCTGTACGTTGAGACATGAGATTTTTTTTTTGCTATCTATGCTCGCTATCCACCCCGTGTACCTTCCTGCAGCTCCAGCATTGTACATATACGTAGTGTTTCATTTACTCAAAGAAAAATGTTCCATGCAACATAAAAACATCATTTCTAGGAGGCAGGATTGGAAAGAAATAAACTTGTGGTTCCTGAAGCAACATGCCGGCACAGACTTGACTTTTTCTCAGTGCGTTTTTTTTTGGTTTTGAACGCTGAAATCGGCTCACAGTCGGCGTTCCACAGTGTTTGATGGGCTCTGAGCTGGTGAGTCAAGTTTTTTCCTGGGAAAACTCTCCTTATTGACCTGGTTTTGTGCACTGGGACATCTCAAAACCTAATTTCTAGACAAATATCTCATTACACTCAATATGTGACACAATTACCAACACGGTAACATCTCCGAGAGAGAAACTGGACTTGTACCACGGGCAGATTTGACTGAATACGAGCAAGAAACACCTTTTTTATTCATTGTTGTTTTTTTTTTTGAAGCAGCATTCTCCAGTGTTCACATTTCAGCCTGACAAACTGTTATAATTGGATGTTGTTGATTTCCTGTAATGCAGTGTCCCTAAACTTTTGGCCATAAAGTGTACGCATCAATATATGAGCCAGGCTGTTTTAAAACATTTTTTTACACATATGTATCGAAGTAGATTTGTGTCCCGGTGCAGGTTTTTCTCTGAAGACCTGGACATGATTCAGCCTCAGCTGTCAACAGGGATCCTTCAGCGTCGTCTCGTTTTCTGCCTCGTACTTCACGGAGTCCCATATTCCACGGCAAGGATAACGGCAGCTTTGTGTGATGTTACTTCTGACGTATCGGAGAAGACATCAGATAAATCTGTGCTTATCCTTGTTAGTAATTCACAGACTCCAGAAGAAGCTCTCCGGGACGCCGTCGGTCAAGATCGTGACACCGTACGGGTAAGATGGTGAACAGGGCCGAATGCTCTCTGCTGTGAAAATGTAAGAAAATGCCTTCCAGTAAGTAAAATAAAGCAGGAGGTCTGTTTCTCTGCTGCAACTTCAGATGGAAAATGAAGTGATTTGTGGTCAGCAGAGGATGTTACTCAGTGTACAGATGAACCCCGTCTTTCCTGGAAGTAAACACTGAGTTCAGATTAATTCATGTGCAGAGAGAAATAGCATTATCGAGGTGGAGCGCACAGTGTAAATGTTTTAAATACCCAGTACACTGAGATGTGCCATTAAGAGGCTCAGGGGTGTTTCACTGAAGAGAAGACGCAGACGTGACATCAGCAAGATGCCAGCGAGTCATCAAAGATGAATACAGGCCCACAGATGAAAAACACCAGCTGCACGCATGACGAACATTCACTTCTCTTTTATTTGGCTTCAGCAGTGCAGCTCGTCGCCACGTGACGTCTCGAACAAAACAGCCACAATACATGTCACTTATGCACGATGACACTTTTGAGCATTTTCCAACTGTAATTCTCACACAGCAGTGGAAACACACACTAATTAGCATTTTCTTTTGACAATCTTGAGGACGTTTTGTTGAAATGTGAGCTAAATGTGGATGGAGACCTTCTGAAATGTTTGTTCCCAACTATCTGATGAAAAATGGTCCGAAAACCTTTAATCCTTACAAGTTTGCAGCCATCTCTCCTTGGTCAGTTTTCCCTCTACGCTATAACATCAGCCTGTTAATCAGACTGTTTCGCCGTTTTGTTTCTTTTCATTCATTAACCCCAAAGTTTCTGTTTGAGTTTTTCTTCTGTAAGTTGACTTACAACAACCTGCACAGCTGCATTCATCTCATACGACCTAGATTCTTAGTCTTCAATCGAAATTATTTAAATTGGATTGAGGAAATATCGTCCATTAAAACATTGCTTGTGTTAGTAAAGAACCTGGATTTTAGCAAATCTGGTCGGTCAGTCGGTCCAATGAAATTTCCTCATCACCGGTGGCCTCAGTTTTCACCCTAGGAGGCTGAAATTTGGCATCAGGGTCAAGCGTGTTTGTGTGAAGGTCGGTAGCAAAAGGTGCATCATTTACTGATGAATTCACAGACTTGCGCTGCATTTTGTGGTGGGTAAGTCAAGAGCTAACGTACCACTGACTAACTTTTGTGCTAGTTGGTTAAAAGTGGGTGTGGTCGGGGGAGTGGCCTGTAAAGACGTTTATATTAAGAGAAAAGAGACGCGTGAACACATGAACACTGTTGTGAACACATGAACACACACCATGGTTGTGTGCATTTGAATGCATGAATGAATTGTATCTATTTACAGTAACCCAAAAGAACTATTAGACAACATGTACTGTATCATGACCTATATCAACTCACAGTATAAAATACTGTGACAGAAAATGTCGGCCAACAAAAACTCTGATTGTTCTCCAGCCAGGAGGAAACAGCCAATCAGGAAGCACTAGACCAGATGAGCTGCTGAAACAAAAGCAGCAATTTAGAGGCGTTGGACCAAATTCTGCTGTAACCTCTTTTTCTCCGAGAGCAACACACACTCACCAAGATCTCATTACTGCACAGGATGAGACAAAAACAAGCCAAACTTTCCTTTGTGATCTGCTCAGTTCTAGTTTTCTGGGGCTTCTTGTGTCATTTGATTCTGATGAGAAGTCGCTTCGTGGTAATGATGATAAATTGTAGCTGTTTTTGTCGGATAACGATGTAATTTTCAGATCATCAGATTGTAAATGATTCTCCTGTAACTTGACATTTTAGTATTTGAGTTTTAAATCTCAGCTTCTGAGCGTCGCTGCCATTAAAGTCCTGAATGGTTTTTGAAGGTGAACAACAGCAGGCTCTCGTTCTTTTCTTTGTCTCTCTGTCACTCTGCCTCGCCATCACGCACATGCATACGCACAAGGGCAAAACGAGGTGATCCATCCCACCAGCAGGTCCACATGGTACTCCACACTCTGCCAGCATAATGACATAGCATGGGCTCTCTCCGTCGCCAGCGTCTGTCCATCAGCTTCCCCAGAGCGAGGCGTTTAAAATGGATCTGGGTCACAGTGGGATCCCCTCTGTCCGCCCCGCTGGAACCTGGAAGCATTCGATTCATTTGTGACAGGGCCGCCCCGCGTTACTCCTGCCAATCCGTGTGACACACTTAACCGTCAGTGAGAGCTGCTGCATTATGTATTAACACTTAGCAGGTATGTTCTCCTCCATGTACTTCACATAGTGCAGAGCTCCGTCTCAGCTGGATTCAGGATGTCGAACGCTTCAGTGTGAATGATAAAACTGATATTTTAGAAGAAGTCCTCTGACATTTTTGCTCCACTTTTCTCGGTCAGTTCTGGTCGCAGTGCTACAGTTTAAACCTTTAACACCAGCCGCTGTGAAGAAGATCCAGGACTTTAGCTTCAGATTTGTCTCTTTGTACTTAATACATCTACAACTACCAAAATACTGCAGAGACAGACTGGTTTAAATGGCTTAATCACCTTTAACCTTAAAGTGTAAGTCTGGTGATATTCTGTGTTTTTCTTGGTATCAACAAAAACCAATGAAAAGACCAAATGATCAGGAGTTTGCAGCCTTCATGAAGCTATGTAAAGATTCAAGTTTCAACATCGCTGTCTTGCATTGAATTGTGGGTGAACATTATGAACTGTTCTATGTTTGGAGATGTGGTGGAGGGAGGCAGCAGGTGATAAAGATAAAAAAAAAACCCAGTATTTTGAAAGCATGGAGACATTTCAGACTTTGTGAACCTACTGGGAAACATGAACTGGACCGAACACATGCTGTGTTGTACTTAAAGGACAATCCTAAATAAAAAGGGGGGTTATGATTTATCTGACTGCTTGTATTAATTAATGTATATGTAGCCATGTGCAGTAAAAAAAGAAAATGAAGGATGCCATACATCGAGATGCAAAAGCCAAATATGGATTAATCCACTGCTGACAGTCCTGTTCTTTGTTTCCGTCCTTGTTCCCAGCTGAATGTCTTTCTGTGAGAGTTTTTAATGTGTACACGTACGTACTTGGCCGGCTGTCAACATGACAATTCCCCCGTGCACAAAGCCAGCTCCGTGAAGGTGTAGTTTTTCCTGGTGGCCTTCAAAGGTTGAAGGCACACATCACGTACATGCAGCTTCTCCGGTTTGATTCCAGCCGGGGCCCTTTGTGCATTACATCCCTGCCTCTCTGCTGAAAATGCCCCAAATAATTTCTTTAATAATTAAAAGAATTGGTTTGAAATGAAAGAACTGGACTGGTCTGCACAGAGCCCAGAACCTCAGCCTCATCCAACACCTCTGGGATGAGCTGGAGCACCGACTGTGAGCCAGACTTCAGTGTTGGACCTCACTGACGCTCACATCCCTGCAGCCAGGCATATAAACATCTGATGGACGGACTGAAACCAAAGGGCTGGAGGCTGTCATAGCGGCAGAGTAATGTTTGGGAATGATCTGTTGTCCACATACTTTTCCTCAAACAGCATCGGTTATTATGTCCGTACATGGTTTTCATGTTTATTCGCTCTGTCAGACTTTCTGCACTTGTCAAAGTGTTTGTGGAAACTGCAAATGCAGAGTGACAAACAATGGAAAGAGTCTCCTGCCATCCACCGCTGCTGCAACACACTGGAGTTTATTGCAGCAGCGGTTGGACTCAGTTTCATCGACCGACCTGTCATCCTGCTCTGAGTCTGAGTCTGTGGAGGAAGTCAGATTCTGGTACCTGTGGCTGTTGGGTTCATGTGTTCATCTTTCGTGTCTGAGCCGATGTAAGAACAAACAAAGAAACACGAGTGTGAGCTTCAGACGGCCGTCGATTATTTTCCAGACGTTGTTCAGACATCTCGCTGCAGTTTCGTGGTTCCACTTGAGCTCAGGTGACTTTGTTCTGACGGACCAGCAGCAAACACTCGAGCTGCAGAAAATAACTGTACTTTGCTGTGAATGTGGTCCCTCCTACTGCTTCGTGTGGCGTGATTGCTCACTTTCCACGAGGTTGATTCATGCTTCGCTACACCAGTCGAGTACTTGGACCAGACTCTTCTGTGTAACTTACCCCTCCCATAAACAGATATCTTTCTTTCTTTCTTTCTTTCTTACAACGTGTGCTCAGTTTAGTGCCGCAGCTGCTGCACAATACCAGCAATAACAGTCAGATATCTCACATAAAGGGGATAATTGCATCACGGGAATGTAAACCTCTGAACCAGAGATTACCTCAATGAGAAAAAGCATCGTCGCTCGGTGATAAACTTGTGAACCTTGGTTAAACACTCGCGCTACATTTTAATGTGTGAAATTTACGAGGCGGTCGGTTTTCTCTGCTGTGGCGGGAGAAGAAAAAAAAATCAGTTTCTGCAATTACACTGATAGTAAAAAGGTTGTTATTTATTTGGTGTAAAACTGCTTCCATTTTAACTTCATGGTGGGGTAATTTAGCGTGAGCTCTCTGTAGCTGTTATAATTGGTCCCTTGATCAAAACCTGTGTGATTGGGAAAAAGCAAAGAGTACAGCTGCAGGCAGAACCGACCCAATAAGACTTGTTTTGTAATTATGCTACACAGCTACTTAAAACCATTTAACTCCAGTCTTTATGTTCCTCCATTTTCCTGAGCTGGATATATACATCTCAGCGGAGATTAGCAAGTAAAATTCCAAGACCACAGCGAAAATATGTGAGATTAATCTTCATACTGGCTCTTGGATCTGAGCAAAAAAGTCAAATAACATTTGTCAGAAATGTCACGTCGAGCCGCTGGGAAAAGCATCATGATTGAAACACACACACACTGATCTTTAGCAAAAAGCTGAACACAGCCCTCTCCTGTCGTCAGCTCTAAAGAGCTCATATCTGTAGTTTAAAGCTATCAGAGCTGTGTTTTTATTGTCTTTAGCACCCTTAGAGGATGATAAATGAACATATTTAAATGCAAATAAGGTACAAGTATCACATATCTGTGTTTTGTGTGCGCGCTGTTCAAAAAACAACCCGCTGTAATTGAATAAAGGCGATATTTCCACTCTCGGAAATTATTTGAACTCCCCTCGCAGCTCAGTGATGGAGGTCTCAGATGATGCCGCTTTGTTCTTCTAAGCACTCGAACAACACATAACGATATTACTGCGACATCAAATGACTCCGGAGCAGCAAAAGATGGATCACCACGAGGTGTTTCCATGTTCCCAAATAAAAGAGGCTGTAATCAATCATTTTGGCAAAGCAGTGGTTCGCAGTGGATTCTGTCAAATGGAAAAAAAAAAAAAGAAACGCTCACAGGCCCGTAACTGAGCCGTGACAGTTTACTGCTCACTTGAGACACGGCGAGAAAATCAAAGCTCTTATATCTGAAAAAAACAGCAAACACTGACGGGAGCGGGATGGAAAAGCCGGCTGATACTCCGTCAGCCAGACTTGTGCTTGTTGTGCTCAACTCACAAAGGGATTGTCTTTTAAAAAAGAGTCAGTTTACTAAAATCCCACAACACATTTTTCACCCAGTTGTCCACAATGATACAGTATCTAGACAATGCACAAAGGATTACAAAGGAGAAACGGGGTTCAGAAGGGCTCAATGTTATTAACCTGACACGACAGAAACATCTGGGAGGTCGTCCTTGGAAAAAAGGGCAACGCTCACAGGTGATTGGACAAAACATCTGTCATGATCAATAAAGTAAGAAAGCGCTACCATCCGGGGAGCCAGTTGGTAAATCAAACTCTTTCTGAAACCAGTCGACAGAAGAGCGATAACATGTTTTCAACTGAGAAAAGTCTTCAGAGTCGTCCTTCGCTCCTCTTAGGATGAACTAAACTCTCCGGTTCTGATAGAACTGATGCTGTTGCAGCTACGCTAACCCTTTGTGATCAGCCGCTTCCCTCGATGGTCTTCAGACCGAAACAAACCTCTGTAGCTGCCAGTAGATCCTCACACGACTCTGATTGGTTCAACGGCTGTGATCATGTTATCTCACTAATCCTCTTGTGGCCGGTCTGTGCGACCACGGTCATGTGGGTCATAAAATGAGGTTTGGGCCGGTGGATTCTTGGCGCATTACTATCTTGAGGCAGCAAGAAAGTGATTGCACCATAGACCAATAAATACCCGGGCTAAAGCCAATGGTGCAGTATTTTTCTTGCTATATGAAGAGCTCATTACTCAGATAGTAAGATGCAGATGCAGATTCACAAATATGGACACGCCCATGCTCACACATGCTCAGTGCACTTCATACCGTGTGCTATAAATGTGTTAAATAAGACAGAAAGTGTTTAAATCTTGTATTAAACAAGTTTACTGTTGGGGCTTCAGAAGAAACAGGGTTGTTATGTACAGAAACCACCGAGGTCAAGAGAGAAAATATGTTTTTTTGGGTTGATCTGACCCTTCAGCGTCAAGCGTACGGGCCTGTCCGATCAAATGTCTGATTTTCTTCTCATCACTTGAAGCCGCCATGTTGAAATGAACTCTGGGTTCTTCTCTCTCAACAGGAAACCACCACCATGACTACCAGCACAGCCACCTGGACCTGACCGCGCTCACACCTAAACTGGGTAAGAACACAAAAAGTACACGTAGTCCAACAGCTTCCTGTGTGAACTTGTGACTGCATGCCAGAAATAAACACTGTCTCAGCGTGTCGCGTCGTTTCGATTTGCTAAAATAAAACTTCTGTGTAGGTTTTAAACAAGAATCGCTGACCTGACTTCGACTTTCCCAAAAATGATCTGCTTCATTATCCGTCTCTAAACCAAATCAAGCCAAACACTTCTGGTGATAGACCATTTCCAATTTCAAGGACAAAAGTATATCTTTTCACAGGGAAATTAAAAATCTGAGGAGCCGATAAAGAAGTCCTCTGAGAAAATGAAAAGCAAAAAAAGTGTCTGATAATCAAAAGATCATCTGTGCAGTTTGCCGAAAAAGTTATTGAAAGCCCAATTACTGTTATTGCATCCCATCTATTCCTCTTAATGTGATTTTGTGTGAAAGGGGAGCAGCTCTTAGTGGGGAATTACTGAATGCTCCCGCGACTAAACGGCAATGAAATGAAACACCGTGTAATTAAAGAAGGAATCAGGCCTTTACCCGATACAAAAAAAGAAAAACCTTCTCTGATATTCTAAAAAACATGCAGAGGTCGACGTTTTTGTGGCATTTTTTCAGATTTACAGCGAAGATGATCGTCACCGAGTCCTTGTACAAACTTTTTTTTCCAGTGTTAATGGAGCGCTGCGGTCCACGTTCTGCCACCTTTTCACCGGCGGAAAATGGGTTTCAAAAGTACTTCCAGCACCAAATAAAACTCTTCAAACGCCGCTTTTCGAAGTCTATTTAGCATCCGACGAGGGGGGGTCGCGTCTGCTCTGCATAATTCAAGAGTTTTCTGGTTAACACATTCTTGTAATATTTGGCTTTTGAACAACCTCCTAGTTAATGGGAGGTTTGACTGTGCACATTGATTGTTATTGATCCTTTCTTTCTCACTTGGATTCGTTAGCCCACAGACAAATGAGATACGGTAAGTAATACACATACACATGGTGCCTATGTGTATTTTTTCTTCAACTTCTATCATGTAGAGATCAGTTATTTTCTACCTGCACACTGGGGGTCATTTTTTAAATTCTCCTTTTTCTTTCTTTCTTCTTTTTTTTTTTAAGCGCTTGTGTATTTTTTTGCAACTTCACGCTGCTGCATTACAATCCATGACCTTTAAGTCCAAATCGCTAGATCTCTTTCTTCACACATTTCCACTCCAGCTAACCGGCTCTATCTCCCCCCAACACACATGCACACACTCCCCTCTAACGCCATATGTTTCCTCGGCGTTGCGTGTCCCTGTCCTCCTTGCTGCTGCGGCAGTAGTCGCCCCGTTCCTATTTTTAAATCCAGCACCAGAGTCCCTGCCCGTATCCCAGCACCTCCCCACCCGCTGCGCCTCCTGACCCATGACTGGGCGTCCCAAATACCGAAGCCACAGGAGCTCCAGCGCAGTGCAGGGAGCCTTTAATGGTGCCACACATATCACTGATAGCACAGACGCACAACTGTGAAAGGTATTTCACAATAAACCGAGTGTCAGTCGAGCTGCTTCGACGCAGTTAACAGATGCGGTTTGCAGCTGGCTCAGAATCACAGATTAGTGGATTTTAATGACGCTACGACTCGTCAACATTCAGTTAAACATAACTTTTAAAATACCCAGGGGAATGTCACCAGACTCCATTCAAAAATCAGGGATTTTAATGTTTTTTGCCTTCCACCTCCAGAAAACAGTATGAGCAGTAATTAAGGAACAGGTGAGGAATAATTCTGCAATGTTAATCTTTTAGTGCCACCTTAAGTAAAGTGATACATCACACTAAGTAGTTACTAAGTAGTCCCTGATTACCTCATCATTATGACAATTAGCTGTGACCCCAAGTTAAAACCAAGCTGCTTCTGCTTTTCATGATCGTGAAGAACTGCTAACGATTAAGTAATTATTAATTAATGAGTCATCACTAGTTTGTGCCACTGGTTCATAGTTAAAACCCGGATAGCGGCATTGTTGAGGCCCAGATCTGTCCCCATCAGACACGTTCGTCCGGCCCTGATCCAAATCTGGGCCACAGAGCCCAAAGAGACGTTTTCAAACTGCTTATTCTGTCCAATCAAGAGTCCAAAACCCAAAAAAACTCTTCATTTACTGTCATCACTGACAAAGAAAACATTTTGAGAAGCTGGAACCTGTAAATATTTGTCTATTTTTTGCTTAAAAATGACTAAATTTACTGAAAAAGTTGGCGCTTAATTCACTTTTGATCGACTTTTCGTTGCAGCTGTGAGAATTCAGTTCACAGTCGGTCTGAACGCAGCTTTTAGAAGCAGATGATACGACGTGGTCCCCTGCCTGCAGCCGTGGCTTTAACACCCCAACACGTAAAATCAATCAATCTCTAAATCCCTCCACTAAAGAGGGTGTCACCTCCAGTCTCCCTTCACACTTCTCTCCACATCACACCCTCTCTACCTGCTTCCCTCTCTGTCCTCCAGTAAAGACTCCCAGTGTATAAGCCTTATTTCTGACTGACTGCAGCGCACCGCTTCCTCCCCTTGTCCCCTGTAGAGAGACCCCAGCGGATGAACAACATCCTGACCTCAGCCACGGAGCCGTACGACCTGTCCCTGTCCAGATCCTTCCAGAACCTCAGCCATCTGCCGCCCTCCTACGAGCTGGCCCTCAAGTCTGACTTAAGTAAATACTCCTCCTCCCTCCACAGATTAAGTAGGTGGTCCTTCATTCGTCCTCCATCGCCGTGTTCTGCCTGATGCACTCAAAAAAAGACGGGAATGACGTCACCCTCGTGCCCCCGCGCATTAAAGGGTCGCCGCATTCACCACGTCCGGCCCGATGAAACATCTGAGTGTCCATTACAGAGACATGCATCATGATAAGTATCCACAGATGTTTGGCGCCTCATCACGCAGATCGCCCTCTCACTTTTTCACCTTTTTAAGGGAAATAAACTTCCTTTTTAAAATGCATGACGCTGCGCCAGAGCCTCCATACTCATTCCCATCCTCTCATCCATCGGCCCATCGACTGACAACTAATTGGTGTGTAATTTGGCTCCATCTGCAGCCCATATCATGTTGCTAATGTCTCTTAATGACATATTAAAGGCCGTTTTCTTTCAGCTGAATGGCTTCTATACGCCAACAAGATGGCGCTTTTAATATCTCCGGCAATGCTACAGTTCATTATCTGTGCTGTGGCATTTGACGTGGGCCATGACGTTGTGACCTCGTGACCCGGCATGGCGAGTTTTCTTTTAGATTAGATGCATGTTTCCTGTGTTTATCCAGGTTTTCTGCTTATTGATGTACCCTTTTATTAAACCAGGAGTCAACCAGGAGACACATTTTCTCAAAACAAACCAAAAGTGCACTGTAGTAGCAATCAGTCAGTAGCACAGACAGGACAAGCGGCTTGAAAGAGAGCTTGATGAATTAAAAAAGTTACCTTCGTCATAAAACGTGACGCTTTCACACTTAACACGTTTGGTTGGTTCATTTAGGCTCGTTTGAAAGCTGCTGAACAATCCAACCGAGACCGCTTGAAATCACTTTTGGCGTGAAGGCAAAAGTCAAACCACTCATGAATGATCAAGAAAGCAATCTGTCTGAGCCGCTTATGCATTTCAGGTGCAAGATTTGGTAACGTGTATGTACGTCACTATGAGTTAAATATTGTGTCAGGGTTTGGGGTGTGACTGATATCGCCATGGTGGTGTTGTTACACAGAAAACACTCTCAGGAGCAATTCCTGATGGGGGCACCCCTGAATGTTTTTAGGGACAACCCGGGAAATTATCTCGCCCTGTTTCTCATTACATAACCAGGTGATTTAAGACCTCAGGACATCTACAGCGGCGTTTGTGGCGACTGAAAACACTGTTTCTCTTCCCCAAACCAGGTGTTTTTTTGTGCTTAAACCTAAAACTTTTGTGATAAGAAAAAAAATAGCAGCTTTCTTTAAAGTTAACTCTTGAAAAATATCTACTTACTATGGTCCACAGCACCACCAGCACCACGCTGAGACGCTCCACAGAGACAGGTGTGTGAGCTGCAGGTTGATTGGCAGTGGACCAAACCACTGTGAGGCATGTGGGGGGGGGGGGGGACCAATCTTTAGAAAATCAAAATCACTGATAAAGGTTATTTAGGGGGACAAATGTCTCTTTTTTCAAGAAAGGGGTGGTCCAAACCCCCCTGACCCTCCTTGTGATTCCCGCCTATGATTAAGGTAACAGAAACGCTTTGTTAGGTTTAGGCAGACATGATTGGGTTTAAAATACCCCATGTGCATATTTATCTGGTCTTTTCCCTCGAGTCGCTCAGCTACGTCATTATAAAAATGTGATCAGTCGGTTTCCATGACGGGTCTCGTATCATTAATCATGATCTTGCAGGAAAAACATCAACACAGCGATCATCAGATCGTGCAAAGATTTCCCTGATCAGACAGTTTGGTCGTGTTTGAGTCGCTCTCTGTGCACTTTAACAGCTCACCTCATTAAAAGTGAAACACAGCAGCATCCCTTCCTCCCCCTCCACCTGTAATATCTTGTGTTTGTCCTGTGTCATCGGTTCATTACTCAAACACTAAAAGTCAAGTTGCAGTTCCCACTAATAATGCTCCAGAACATTTTTAGCTGCGTGTGACAGCAGAGGACATAAATATGCACATAAGAAGCATTAAGTGACTTAATGTCAGTCACCAGAACTTGAATTCTCCAGACGGGTTCATACACTGGAAAATTAGCCTCCTTTATGTCACTGAGAAGCTATTTTTTGGTGATTGTTTATCATTTTAAATGTATTATAGTATTTTTTTTAGATGTTTTGACTAGAAATTACAAAGATACACTCTTGATTTTGAGTTTTTGCAGGTCACCAACATCACCAACGATGCCTCATTTTTGTTTCTTGCAGATGAAATGTTCCTAAAAATGACACCAGCACGTGTTATGTAGCTTTTCTCTTTGCACAGACCTGATTTTAGAAGGTTATAAATGTGTTTTTCAGCCGTTCAAGGTTGGATTCGATTGGTAAAATGATAACTGGAGTTTGTTAAAGTCGGCTCAGAGATTAGTAACAGCTGCAGTCGGCCTGATGCTCGGTTGTATCCTGGTTTTGCAGTTTAATGGAGTGAAAACATTTATAGTTACAACATCTTTTTCTTTCATCCTCGGCTCTCTTTGGACGACACCGAGGTGTATAAAAAGCAAAATGCATCATCTCGACGTCGAGCTCTGGAGGATTTTTGCAAACGTTGTTCAAAGAAACCTTTAAAGCAGCAGGAGCAGAAATATTTTATAAAAATCTACCATATTTAGTGACTATTTCCACTTCAGATCCTCCACTTGAGACCCATCCATTTTTCATTTTTTACTTGCGTCAGTGTTTGAGATGGATTCAGAGCGATGAGATCATCAGAGAGAGACGCTTCAGGTTTCAGCTGGACTCTTCTCGTCTGAGCATGAAAATTCCTTCAAGACGTGTGAAATCTAAATCGAACGGCACATTTCCCCTCTCGCAGCTCGTACCTTCAGACTCTTCAGACTTCTTTGTAACACACTCAAGTAAACATGCATTGAATGTGTGTGCCGCTCGGCGTGCCGTCACGTCGCCCATTTGTCAGCTGAGTGAAAGCCCGACAGTGGAAAACACACTGCGTGCTCGCGACTGTATTATGTTGTGAGTTATCACATTTAACACATTTGTTGACAGTAAATCTTTTTTCGAGAAACATTTCCTTTAGCCTCAAGCAGCTCACATCGATTTATTGTTGTTGTCCACATACAGATGTACTTTTTCTTCACAGCGTTTTGTGCAGGACTGAATTCAATGCAGGGACGGTTTTCAAATTGCAATGCACCGTCCTCTGTCCTCGACTCTTAAGAGACGTTAGACAGAAAGCCATTTTAAATGGTGCCATCAGTGGTTGTATGATAGAAAAACATGCATCGGTACAATCTCCTTTCAGCGCATTCAACATTCGTCTTTTCTGCGTTTTTTTTGTTTTTTTTGCCTCTTCACTCCCTTATCAACTCGGGGCTTTGCTCTTATCTCGCTGGAGCCTTGTACACACACACAGAAAATCACAGAGATGAATCACGGCGAACTACAAAAAAGGCTTTTCGAATTTGAGACAGGAGCCCTGTGGAATTTGTCAAACAAGCGAGCGAAGTCGTCCCCTGACGGAGGCCCTTTCACTCGCAGAGAGAGAGGAAATAAATAATAAACTGCAGGTTGAAGCATGAGTGAGGTCTTTGGAAACAAGCCTAAAAGTAATATGATTAGTTGCTTTTTTAATGAAACCATCTGGAGAGTTGATGATGACAAAATTAAATTAGTATAGTTTATTTGCAATTTTAAATGATCGTGTGTGTGTGTGTGTGTGTGCAGACTGTGTGTGTGCGACTCCTCTTCCATCCCGCCGTCCTTCAGCGATGTCAACGAGACAGAGATGGAGGACGCTGCTCTGAAGTAACCTCAGCTCCTCCAAAGAGGCTGCAAACAAGGAGGAGAAACAAATCTGTTGTCTTAATCGCACTGAAAGGGATCAAAACACCTCCGAACAAACAAGTAAAAAAAAAAAAATGTTATGATATCGCTGCGTTTACCCGTTTTAATTCCAGCGCTCCAGCTCTAAAGATCACTTTATAATTGATGTTCCACCAGTTTTCGTGGGTTTTAGTGCATTATATGATTACAGGCTTCTGTGATCAATAGCTGACACATAAATATACCGGCTATATTGAATCTAATCTAGCAGAGTGGGAGCTGGGGGTTTAATTAGCCGTTGTTAGCAATTTACTGTGTTTGTAGCTCCGCTCCACGTTTGGGACCCCTTCGCCCCCTTCGCAATCATGTTAATTGTAAAGTGCTGCATTTTATCAGCGCCGCGGAGATGAGATCGAGCGGTATGCACCGCCCCTGCTAAATCATTTCAGTCACTTAAAGTGTAAACAGTGAAACAAGTGAACGCTCGTAAAGAGCAGGTCCTAAATCAAACGGTGGTCGAGGCCGGTCCAGAGGAAGAGGAAGTGTGTTTGTGGGTGGACATTGTGAGGCAGCGGAGAAAACCCTCTGCTGACATTAATATTACAGCTCTTTTTACCTCAGCGGTAGAGAGAGGTCTACTTTACTCTGATTAAAGTAGGACCTTGTTTTCTGATCCGCTCCGCTTTAATTTGCTGCTAATTACAACGGATGTTAACTGCCTCCATGTTGTCATAATACATGTCTGAGTATTGTACATTTCCGCAGCTCAGTACAGCAGTGATGTCATCCTCACCACTCCCCGGCGCTGATTCACAGCTTTCATTGACTAATTACTTCCACTCACTTGTGCTTTACTGCTTTTCCGGTCTCGAGTGGGGCGATATTACTGGCCAATATCCGCCTATCGAGGATATATTACGCAAATTTATAATTGAGGTTTTTGAGTGAGGTTTAATGTCTCAACAATACAGTTTATTGTTAAACAGTAAAATATTATGTAACAGCTTTCTGGGATCATTGCAAAACAATTATGTTAGAGGGATGACATATTTTTGTCAGGACGCCCTAAAAAGACGGTGTCAGTCCTCCATCACATAGATGCCTTCCAGACGAGGAAACCAGAAGTACAAAAATGCTCATTCATGTCTGCGTTTTAGGACTGCAGGACTCTATAACGAGTGATGAAGTGATAATGGAAATACTTTTACTAACTAACATCATATCGACCCTAAAAATCCTGTATCAGTCGGGCTCTATCTCAGTCATTGTTGCCATCAGTGGGTATGAAACCTACCGAACAGCTCTCCTTTCCTGCTGAGCTTTTATTTAAAGTCTGACACCAATAAATGTTGGTAATGGACGTTTCTGCAAACCCTAGATATGTAGTGATATCACTGTGCTTATGGTCTGGTTAGGTTTAGGCACAAAAGCCACTTGGTTAGGGTTAGAAAAAAACATCATGGTTTGGCTTTAAATACCTGGTTTTGTCGCCACAGACATGGCTGGAAAATGTCTCGATGTCTCCTTGAAAATATCCAGAGGTTTCACGCTTACAGATGTTGAAACAGCGTCTTGAACAGTGGTCTGTTCTTGCTGTAACGCCGCCACCACCCTGATCACCGCCTGACATGAAAGTCAGCTCATACAGTACACATGTACATTGAATATGACATAAAAATACTGATATAATACATACAAATTTAAACATATCCGTGGTTTGCAGAAACGTAAAATGCAGCATTTTATTCCGGTGACTGGACTGCGACCTCTTATTTGAGATCTACTGTGTCCTTTCTTATCATCGAACATATTCCTGCCACATTACTGTCTGAGTCTATAATCACCACAAATCTCTCTCAGTGATTGGATACTTGAGTCTGACCTATTACTGGAGCTATGGGCCTCTGCGTGTAGATCGTCTGTATATTTGTAGCCTCTGGTTGAGTTTGGTTGACATTTCCTGCCATAATGTCACATCTAACCGGACCCCTTGAGGGAGTGATGCTGGAGCACATCGCCACGGGCCAAAAGTTGGGCCTCCGTCATTAAAAATGCACCGAGCGGTGGAAATGAAGCCCCTCATGTAAGGAACAAAAAGGTGACCTTCTGTATCCCAGCCATGACATCTCTCCCAGAGAGCCGGAGCATCCAGACAAAACAATTCCCATCATCCCTCTTCTCCCCAACTCGCTGAAGCGTGGGATGGTCCTAAAGCGGCCGTTCGACCTCTGTGTTCTGCAATAATTAACTACCGCAGAGGTAACGACCCCTCAGCCACAGCAGTTCATCACTGAGCTGCTGTGGTGGCGTCCCCCCTGTGAGCCAGCGCTGCCAAAAACAGGTAGATATAAGTGCGCTGAGAGCCGATTTGCCGACCTGTGGTTAATACAGCCGTGAACGACTTCACCATCAGGAGCGTTTGTGCACCCGCAGAGAGACAGACCCGATTTTCTTGCCAGAGGAATTAAACAACCGGTCGAGCGTTCAGGCACAACCGGCTCATGAACGGTTGAGTATTGTGGCGGCCTGATGAGTCCTCTCCACACTGAAAGGACAATGATGCTGATGAGAGTCTGCTGTCCTGTTGTTCATGAAGCAAAAGGACAAAACTATTTTGAAAACAGTTTGAATGGACTCTTCAGCAGTGTGTTGGTTTCATCATCACTTCATCCATTCAGCAGCAGACAGCAGGTGGAGGACAGATATAATGGAGACTAATGAGTCGACATTATCTGTCCTACATGATGCTTTTTCAACCGCTCATGTTCAGTCGGTGTGTTTGTAAGGTAATGTAAGGACAGGGATACATTTCACAAAAGCGATTGCTGCTTGCAAATTGCAGAGAAATTTGCAAGTCCGTCAGACCCCCCTGCATGATCATGCATGGGTTGCAAGAATGTGTCTGTTTTGAAAAGTGAAATGTTTCAAAATTTACAGGAAATGAAATAATTTGACACTGTGAATTTGGTTCAATGGGCCCCTGATACTGAATCATAACTCTGTCATGAGTAACTGATCACTGCAGAGTAAGAAACTTATAATTTAGACACTTAATATTGATATTGAAGTATCCGAGGGTCAGTAGTCTTGACACTGTTGTCTCTCTGATTACCTTTTGTCTTCCTCCTCAGGTGATAAGGACATCGACGAGTACTACGCAAGGAAGCATCATCATCCTGACTTCGGCGGCCAGGGAACGACCCACATGGTGAAGCTGAACTCAGATCCCCATCAGCACCAGCAGCGGCAGCGTCCCCGCCGAGTCCAAAGGGCCATGTCCCAGGACCACGTCCTGTCTCCTCCCAGGACGCCACGTCGCGGGGACTACGGCCTATCTTCGTACGGCGTCATGGCAGCCAACGCGTACAGCAGCAGCCGCCACCTCTCAGAGGAGCAGCTGCTGTCAGCGGACCGCCTCCACTCCCAGGATCCATTGCTGCTGTCTCCGGCGATGAGGCGCGACAAGTTCCGGGAGAAGGCGATGGCGCGGGCGATGTCTCACGCCGACATGCTGATGCCCGTCACGCCTGTCATGGACCGCCACAAGATGACCAAGATGCACTCTCAGCCCAGTGCCTCTAACGACTCCTACAACACGCTGACGGTCAACCACGGTCAAATGACCACGTCTAAGAGGCAGGCGTTCGCCTCCCGACGAACTCACACGGTGGACCACCTACAGTACATTCCCGGCCACCACCACACATACCGCACTGCCAGCAAGAACGAGGTAACTGTTTAACCTGCGGGGTGGTCAGCTGAAGGATTCCTGAGACTCACCGCGGACGTCAACAGAAATCAGCAAGTCCCCTCAGCAGAGGTGTTTCTGTCTTCTTCTTAAAAAAAACAACCTCCTACATTAAAAACTCTTCCTGCTTTTTAGCACAAGCTTCCTGTGTCATCCAGAATCAACCCCCCGGCAAAGACGTTTTCTCTGTTAGAGCATCATAAGGGCTTTGCGCGTTGACACAAAGAGGGATCCTTCATGTCAGACATTCAACAGCGTGAGGAACTATTTTTTAAACTGGACATGGGACTGGAAGGGAATTGTATCAACTTTATAAATATATAAATATACTATATTTACTATTTGTATTTTCAGTCCTTGTTATAGCTTTAGAGATTCTCATTGACTGATGTAAGCACTTCAAGTGGTGCCTCTTAAAAAGCGTCCCATTTCAACGATGAAGTGGATTTGTGGGTCAAAAAGCACAATTAATGAATTCCCTTTTTTTTATTTTATTTTACTCTTCTTCTTCTTTGGTAATCGGCCAGAACATATCAGCTTATTAGTGAGAACAGAGGCTATTTCTGTTGCGTACAATAGATGATTGTAAATAGGCTATATTAGCAGCATTTAAACAAGAAAAGCTGGCCCTTTTTTGGCGTTACGTTTTTGTTTTTTCTCTCCCACCTGGAAATCTATCACGGATTCCTCAATTAGTAATTTTAATTTTAGATAAGGTCCCACGTTTATATTATTTCCACAGATGTCTGCAAAATATGTGGATGTAATATGTATATGGGGAGTATTTTTTCCTTTTTTTTAACTGTGCTTGTAGCATAGAATGATTGTGTATGAAACCACCGTCGATTGGCAGCTTCAGTCTAAATCCACAGGTGAAAATTGGCGCCTGGTGGTTGCCTGAATTAGCTTAATTTCTCGTTCATTTCCTTGCTTTGTCATCCACGAGGGTGACCCTCCCACCGTGCTTGGGTAGTGATTGGCCTGCTGCTTCCATCTCTACATATCAGGTACTCTGAGGAGCGTTTAGGTGGAGTCGTAGTTTCGTGTCGATGTGTTGACAGAAACAATCAAGTATTAGAAAGGACGTCATAGTCGCTCGTTAATCAAGCATTAATCAAAAACTGTGAACTGTTTTTGTCCAGATGTTTTCATTAAAGCAATGCCTTATTGTATGGATTCCCATATGCTCTTGATTGAACAATCATGCTTTTGTCACACGTCTCGTTTGTCTTGGCTTTTTGTGCAATATTATTGATTTAGAATTTACCAGCAGTTTAAACCTGTACAGTGATAGACGATGCAGTACATATACCTCAAAAAAGGCTAAATTCAATTGAAGGAGTGTCAAACTTTTAAAGGAGAAACAATCAGAACATATGATACTAGAGGGTATTTCTACTGGAAATTTGTTAGACTAATCGCGTTACCTGAATTAGCTTTGTTAAAGGTTTATGGGCTCGTAAGTATACAGTGCTTTTGTTTTCAGCTGTTCAGTCAGATGAACTGCAGAGTCGAGGTCTTCAAGGGTTCATCTGGTTCCCAGTATTCAAGACAAGAGTTGTGACTGGTTCCCGGAGTTATAACCAGTCCAACCAGGTCAGTCCGGGTCCCGCTGGATTTGTTAGGTCTCTGGACTCATTGCCATGATGTATAACACGTCCTCATACCATTTGACCCTCGGTGAGTTCCAGCAACAAGCATACCAGACAAACGCACCTCACCTCCATATAATAACGCCCGACTTTACAGTGAAAATAAACATGTTTAAAGCCTGGTACAAGAAATGTCTTGTTTCCCCCGTTCATGACGACTGTAGGCTCACCTCAGCTTCACCGCTTTGCCCATTTTTGGATTAGCCTGAAACCAACAGCCCGAGCCACCGCGCTGAGCCTCACAATGGCTCTTCAAAAACACCTGTGGGTGAGATCATTCAGACTACATCCATGTTTTATACAGTCTATGGTCCCAATTCAAGTGAAGACCCATGAATATTTGTGGTTTGGGTAGATTTTCCACAGGTCCATTTCCAATCATGTCCACCATTTGGACCTAAACTTATTCCAAAGGCCTTAATATGTAAGTTTAAACAGTTTGAGGGTCAAAAACAGTCGGACGAGAAAGCCTTTATATTTTCGTAAACGTGCACTATCCACTCCCAAAATGCCAAGAATTATGAAATTGTGGGTATCCCTTACTGATAACATTAATCAGATTACAACTTGACCTTATTGTACAGGTAAAACATCAGGAACATTGTTGTTTCTACCATCAGATATTTGAGTTGTACGCTGCTGTATGTAAAGACTTGATTATGATTTTAAAATGGCAGATGTCCCATTGTCTTGTTGTTTTTCTTAAGTTGACTTATTTCTTTAAATAAATGGATTGATGACCTTGTAGGGATGAGGAACTTATTTAAAATTGATGTGCTACTTTTGTTTTTTATGTCAGGTCTGTATTAAATGATGTCAATTAGAGATGGTATTTTTTGTTTTTCCAAAATTATTGTCTTTTTTGTACATATGATTTTTTTGTCCTTTATCTTGGAGAATGTTTGCAGGTCATGTAAGTATATTTGATAGCTAAGGCTGAGGGTGGAGTCGACTGCTTCATATGGATATCTGTACTCTTTCACCTCGCTCAGACGTCGCTCCTTCTTTTCACTTAATTAATAATGATGTCATCCCGAGAGCCTTTTTTCTCTATGTGCAATATTTCCTGTTCATGCAGCATAAACTCTATAGCCACTTGCTCTTTTTGAAAAATGTTGTGCGGTTCATTTGCTGCCATAAAGGCTTTGTTGTCCTTTTTTCATTTCGGACTGTTGTCTTTCATAGTCACAGAGGAGTTTTTTTTATATAATACAGCTCAATGTGGTATGAATGAAAAAGGTGTCTGTGTAACTGCACAAATAACTGGAGACGAATTTAAAGGCTTCAAAACAACAAAATATGACTGTTCTTGTGCATTTTCTGTTTGTTTACTATTAAAGCACATCATGTGTGTTGTATACGTCAATGTCATCACTTATGCTCTTTCATAGTTGTGATATAAGTGTTAGAAACAGACAATGAGATCATTTTGTTTAAGTTATTACCAGAAGAATTTCAAACTTGATGACTTGAAGTTCTTAGAAAAACGATTATAGGCGATACTTCTGATACTCAGTGGAAGTAAAGTATCATAATAACTGACTTAGTCTAGTCCACTCGCTTGCTAACTCACTATTAGCCGGGGTAAGATATGTTCTAGTGCCACCCAAGCAAGCTTAAAGCTAATGTTCAGGAGCTGTCAGAACAATTAACATGATAAATAAAAGTAACATCAGAGCGTCACTGATCTAAAAACACAGAGACAGTGACCCAGAAGAGGTCCTGGTGGTTATTTTCTGAAAAACGAGCTGACTACAGACCTACTTTCATGAGGTAAGACCTAATTTCTCAGCTGGCTTGCTCTGATTATCTTTGTTCCATTTACTTATGATGTGTTAAAAAAAAAAAAAGGCAAAGTGCTGTACAGTAGGAAAATATAGAGGTTAAATGGCTTGGGACTGTTACACCTAAAATATCTCGTCTCGTGATACTGGGTCATGTTAGCATTAGCTAGCCGGAGGCATTGCTCTTCTTCTTCAGACTGACTTACACCTTGTCGCAGTGACTTTCCTACGTAACGCGCCAAATATGCAGCTGTAAAAATGAATCCCCATTTATCCGACTGTTATGCCAAAGACATCCAATGCTCAGAAGGCCTGTAGTTCAGAAAATGTCTTACTTACATACCTAACTTAACTAATCCCAAATGCTTTAAAACGTTAACCATGCGTTTATTAGAGTATTTGGATGTCATCATCAGCGCTTCGGAGCGGTCGGCCTTTGTTTTCAGGACTAATGGGAATAAAAGGCCGTCGGAACAATGGGTCGCTACCATCCGAAACTGAAACCTTCATGATTTTAACAATTACTTTGTGAGCATAGAAACTACAGCTCTCATTAGAAATGTACGAAAAACTCAAAATACTTACTGGACCCATCCTACGATCCCAAAGCGTCATTATTTGACGAGTTGGGAATGAGACTCAAAAATCAACTCTTCTCACAAATTGTACCTTTAAGAGAATGATTACATTGTTAGGCTGCATCCAAATGTCCGGACCTCATGGTACTTGCAGACTCACGGACTTTGCGGGGGCGTTCATCCAGTCCACAAGGTCTCTCAAGCTGACTTTCTGCAGACTTCACCGGACTTCACTGATTTAATTACCCCACAATTCATTGCAATACAGACGTGACATTGCAGAAATGATTATGCATGTATAAAACAATTACTTAAAATTTGTTTATGGGCAGTTTTAACTTCTTTAGCTCGTGAAGGTTTATCCAACAAGGGGAGACGTAGAGCGTAAGCTCTCTTGTTGCAACAGATCAGTCTTTTCACCTCCTTTTGTTTTGCCTCCTCCATCCAGAGTTTCTAGTTTCTTTCTTCATTTTTTATTGATGAGGGCACAGCTTTGTTGCGGTATTGTTTTCCAGTGGTTCCACCCCTCTGCGTAGTATTCGCTGTTCATTTATAGTGAGGCACCTAACGATGTGCCACAGTCAATTCTTTAAAATTTGGGGGGAAATCTCGCCCAGAAACACAGAACAAATAGAAAGGCAGATGCAATAGCCGAGTTTTTACCATTGGTCTCTGTGTTTCTGCAGCCAGTGCACGATGTAATCGAATGCGGCCCTTGAAGAATGAGGCTTTTCAGCTCTCACACTATCAAAAGGCTGATAAAGTTAAAGCAATCCCACAATGTGATTGAACAACCATTTACGTAAAGGCAGTCTTTGTAAGATTTTACCCTTAATCCAGTTTATCTCCTAATAGGTTAAAAGATGTGGACAAAAGGCAACTTGTGTTTTCATTTGGTTTGTTGTTGTTCCCTACATGCGGCCCCATCTGTGATTATTATGTCTGAGAATGCAAGTCGATACTTGTGACCTTGTAGGGAAAGTCTTTCCCAAGTTTCCTTGGAGAGAAAAGCTGTTTGGAGAGAACGGCTTTGTTACAGTTCGAGACAGACTTTGTGTTTGACATTGTGCACAATCGATAAAGACACCGCTCTTTAGTTTCCTACGTGGTCACCGTGGCTCTGATTGCATATGTGTCTTTATTTAAGTGAGTATTTAGACTCACCAAACATCACCTGTTCTGTAAACTCGGTCTTCTTAGCGTTAATTCTTTTGTCCTGAAATTGGACATTTGACTTGTGTTTCCACGGAGAATTTGAAAGGTTTCAAATATTAACGCCGACCTTTAAAGAAAACCCAGAGACAGGGTTGCAGAGATACAATTTTGTGCAAAAATCCAATTAATTTAGAGGACACCGACTCTCTTCCCTTGGAGGACCAAAACCAAAACATAAGGGGGGGCTCGGGCCAAAAGCAAACCCCTGCTTTATTGTATTGTTACACACAAAATGCTGCTGTCCAGCTGTTTTTAGCGACAGAATCAAAACAGGTCAGAGTTGTGACAAGAGAGAAATTGAAAATTGAACCTAAACAAATGCAAAGTAGCAACAGAAACGTACTTAGCTAACATTTATTCTGGCGAGTTGGTTGGTGGCTCTGGGGACCTCACTTGGAAACTGCCACACTCATAATTGGTCAACTTGGCCTTCTTGCGTTTTCTCCTACACGTTTCTGTCTATTTTAGTTGATGGCGAAGAAAACAGACCAATGAATGAAAGACCCGCACTATGGATATCTTAAATTTGTTAGTCTCAATGCTGTGACAACGCTCTGGTTTTTGTCTGGTTAGGATCAGGCACAAAAACACTTGGTTAGGGTTAGAAGAAGATGATTTTTTGGCTTAAAAAAACCTGTTCTGACATAAAGAGAGTTGCTAAACCCAACAACTCCTTAGAAATATTTGATTTTGTTGACACAAAATGTTGAAATGTCATCGTTTTTAACCAGTCGTTCAAAAGTTAGCTTGGCAGCCATCTCACCATCCCTTTCTCCTCCCGACATGAGGAGAGGAGGAGAAAGTCTAACTGCAAAAGTGGAAATAAATCACATTTTCTTTCCGCCCCCATGCTTTTATTCTGGAAACACAAATCACAAAATGCTCACTCTAAACCCGCCTTTGCCTCACAAGCAAAAAAAACTTTAGTGGGTCATCGTACATCCGGTCACTGACACCATCACAGAAAGCACCGAGACTCCTATTACTTCTATGACAAATGTATAAATACCCACTGTTCCCGTCACGTACTAGGCCATCAGAAACCTTCTTGAAATTCATAGGGGAGCGAGTGGGTGAGGCATTCCTCGCAAAAACCAGAACAAAAAAAACTGGTGGTTACAATAGTGCACACACAAATGGGCAGATAGCAAATGGCAGTGGTTTTCACTTTCTTCAATACCCGTCCATTTGCATTTAGATGGAAAAAAGAAACAAGGTTATTTGGACGACAGTGGCCCAAATGGAGGAGCAATGGTCAAATGTTTGGCCATTAAACAATTCTGTCCTGCCAGTGTCCTTATCAGGTGAATTAATTCAGTATGCTTCTTCGAATGATCCCGATCATAGCAAACCAACTTGGTCATCCACCATCCAAAACAGGTGACGATGTGTCTGTTGAAGGCCAACATGCACTGTTATTGTCAGCGAGCCAACCATCAGAGGGGTCCGCCTGAGCCCGAGGGAAGAACACTGTGTCTGTTTAAACCAAATGCCACTGCCAACAATGTAAAATATCCCATAAATCTTCCTGTTCAGTCATTGTGTCTGATGTCGTGCACTGAGGTCCGTCTCTGATGGGATGACCTTTACATTTTTTATGAAAAAAGAAAACATGCAGACCTCTGGGACGAAGCCAGAGCTTTCCGCCTCCCCCCCTCCTGTTTTATTTTATTATTCTCGAAATTTGTGAGCCGACTTGACTGGCAGAGTGAAGGATTTCAAAAAGGCTGGTGTCGACTTTATGTATCACAGCCCGACCTGATCCGATCAGAAGCCACAGCGCCGTGAGGGACAAGTCCGGCCTGATTGATTGACGTGCCAAACAAAGAATAGCAGGTCAGGAGGAAGCCGGGCGGAAAAGAGATGTGTACAGTACAACACAAACAGTCTGACCAACGTCGGCTGAAGAGGTACTGAGGTCGTTTAAAGCTGCACTGATCGATATTTTTCTATTAACGAAGGATCAAATGGACTGCATGTAATGTGAAAGGAGTCAACTGCAGTGATGAACCCACAGATAATTATCACCTGACTGCAGTTTTCTCCTCAGCTTTATGGAGCATTTTAGCGTCTTTTAGCTCGTTTTGCAGTTTTGCAGACAGACACAGTGGTAGAGACCAAAAACAGAGCTAAAAGGGAGTAAATATTGGACTAGCATTCATCAACTGGACATAAACACATTTCCAAATGGATGCCAATGTTCTCTACGTCTGCAAATACGCCATTGATTGCCAACATTTGAGCCAAAACAATTTGTTTGACGTGATTGTATTCCAGTTTTGTGTTCATGCAAATACAATTCAATCTTTGAGAATCTTATTTCTAATCTCACATAATCTTAGTATGTGTTTAATTTAAGGTTTTCATGAAACGTTATCAAACTTTCATTCCCTGTTCTTAGATTTGTGTCACCGTGCTCATATTTGAATTCAGTTTTATTCAAATTTAATCAAACTTTTCTCCATCTTCTCAGATTTTTAATACACTTATATTTTAGAAAAAAGTAGATGACAAGTTGTTGGGTCCTCTTGGAAAACAGGAAAAGGAGTATTTCAAAAACCAGAGGCAATCCATGCACTCTAAATAGAGAAATGTTTGTTTTATGACACATATTTTGCAGTTTATGTTTCTGCAAACCACCGATGCATTAAAATGTGTCTGTCATCTGTAATATTCTGCCGTATCACGTTCACACTACATGAATACAAGCTGACTTTCATGTCGGGAGGTGCAGGGGATAGTGATTGCTTGCCAGAGACAACTGTTTAAGAAGACGTATCAACATTTATAAGCCTGATACCAGTGGATTTCTTTTTAAAGAGACATCAAGACATATCCAGCCATGTTTGTGACATATTTTTGAGGAAACATTGGAACATTTTTGGCCGTGTTTGTAGCAACAAAACCAGGTATTTTAAGCCAAAACACGATCTTTTCCTAACCCTAACCAGGTGGTTTCTATGCCTGAACCCAACCACACAAAGTTGATAAAACATTTCCATGCATGGTTCACAGAAAACATACATTGCCAACATTTATTCTCATATTAAAACTCAAATATTTTCCTGCTTGTTTAGTTAAATCTATAACAATGCATCATATTTAACTCTGTATACTGAAAAAGCACAAAAATCTAATTGCAGTGGGCTGAAAAGTAAACTAATTCCCTCTGAAATTTGATGCTGTAGCATATAAAGATAAAAAAAAAATAATAATAAATGTACTTGGTTATTTCCACTGCTGAACAAACCACCTGGGCAGAAATAGGAAACCATTATCTGAGCTGCAATTATACCAACAGCATCCAACCTGAGCAGAAATTGGACAATTCGTGTTATTTATGGTTCACAGAGCTCCTCACCTCGAGGGAGAAACGATTGGATGTGGGCAACATGTAAATGCAGCGAGTTAATAGAGCCGGGTGCTTAAGGAGGCCGAGTGTGTAAACACCATGGCATTCACCGGTGACCGTACCACCATGGGAGTGCGATGATGAATGCAGCTAATAGGCCGAGGCAGTTCTCATCGCACCACACACTCGCGCACACACATATGTCGTTCTCATAGGCGGCTGGTATCGATCCGTCCGACATACTGCTTCACCACTGCTTAAATGAGAGCAGTCAATAGCAGAGCTGTCTCCGAGATGGCCCCGAGTGTTTTCTGCAGTGGAATGGAAAGCTGTTGATTGAGGAAGAACAGAAAGATTTTTTTAAAAAGAGGGAAATTGTGTAACTGCAGCCTAAAGAGGAAAAAATCGATTTGCGTTTGCAGAATAGATGCTGCAGACAATCTGAATGTCTGTTCGCTTTTTTTGGGGGCGAGAGATTTCTTTCCTTTTGGTTTTTCCTTTCAGCTTCTTATGAGTTTGAAATGAAAAGACCTTCGAACATTATGCATCAACATGTTTTGCTGTTCCTGTTGGTCATGATAGAGGTTTTTTTTGAGTTCTTCATGTCTTCACCATTTCTCTTGAATAAAAATCAGACGTTGCACTTTGATATTTTTTCTCTTGACATTGAGAAATCAAGGCACAGACAAGGCTCGGGAGCGCCCCGCTGTTCACTGCGATCACCCACAGGGAAATCATACTTTGGGGGTGACAAAAAACTTCCCCACAAACTTCTTGGATGTCGGATTGAGAAGCTGCATCTGAAAATGTCTTAAACTTCAATCCACCTTGTAAACACATGACACAAACTAGTTATTTTCAAGCATTAACCATCAGTTAACCAGTGTAATACACCAACATAATACACCTCATTTTCTTGAAAGAGTTTGTTTGCTTTATATAAAGTACAGAGTTTTTTTGTAAGCCCCAGGGAAAATGGATTAAACGCCTACAGGCTCAGAAAAAATGACAATTTTAACAAAGTGGCATCTGGCTGGTTCACCAAACAATATAATCAGAGTTAGGCAAATACGCCCACACCTCAATTTAAGCGTATTGTCATGCTATACATTGTTAGAAAGTTAAACAAAATTGCAGGTACAAAGTTTTTGGCATCTCATCAATAAAGTGTCTGAATGTTTCAGGAGTGCATCAAACTGCAACAAAGACCGGCTTCTCTTATTTCCAAATGTCCACTGGATGCATTTAAGTAACATTTAGTCCAAAACACAATATTCAATGTTTAAATGGTGACAAAATGACATAAAAAAAAATGTAATTGTGGATGCTTTTCCATGGTTTTATCTGTAAAAAAGACTAATTTGCATCTCATTGGAGCTTCTAAGCCCACCCTACAGCCTGCAACAGCCAACGAGTGGTCGTGTAGACCAGTGACGCACCTAATCACTTATTTTCGACTATTTTATATGCATGAAAAATAAGGAAATAAAGAACTATAATGAGTTTTCGCCCTCAAGCAGGGGTATTTTGAAGGGTTTTTTGCTCGATGCCTGAATATTTCCTTAGATATGGGGTTGTGATTGTGTTTTCTGACTTAATATTGGCAGTTACATGTCGTCTGCAGGCTTATTTTTGCATTAAAAGATTCAGGCAGGAAATAAATAATATAAATAAATAATTCAGTGCGTTCAAACTCCTATGGATCAATGACAGAAGCACGTACAGAGCTTTTGACTGATTGGAAAAAAATATAGCCTGTATATCCATGTCTGTACTCCAGATGGTGCAACAACAGCTTTGAATTTACTTTGGGCTGGAGTGAGATCGGTGTTTTAGGAAAATATTACATACATTTTCAGAAATAACAACATCATTTATATTGTACTCCAACTGAAAACACTACCTCTGTGTCAAAAGGGATTTTTTTACCAGTGAATCCTTGTTTGCAACAACAGTCAAGATTAGAAAACACAATTACGTATTTATTCACGGTATATTCCTTTAAAGTGGCTCATCACCGAGCCGTGTCTTCACATAAACACTGAGCTCTCTCCTGTTTTTATAACCCTCTACAAATTAAGATGTGAGTTATTATGAAGTGGCTACCTGCAGGTAATAATCCATAACTTGGATGTGATTTGAGTAATTTCCTAATGAGGCCTGGCAAAGCACCGGCGGACCATGATGATCGGCCGTATACTCTGAATGTGCTCAGGCCTCATCACCTCGGACAGTTTTACCTACCGAACGATTTAAAGGTCCGGTGAGCCACACAAAGCATCCGGCACAAGGACCGGGGAATGATGATGATTATTGCATCATAAACGTAATCACAACAATTATGGGAGTTATTATTAAATCCCTCCTCAAATATCGTGGAAATATCCTCATCACGGTAAACTGCATTCAAAGGAAGCATTATGTTTACCACAGCAGCAGCTGTAGAGTTTCAGAGCCGACATAATGATTTTATTGTTTTATTCGCCCAAATGTCCTGGTTTGATATATATTGTAATCTTTAATTGTGGTAAGGAGGTGGTAATGAGGTGAGTTAAGTAATAATGAACATTCAGTTAAACTGGTCTCATTAGAGCTGAGAAAATGGAAACAGTTCAACCCAATCACCAGGATAAATGTTGGCAGTGTAGGTTTCCACAAGCTACAGGTGTGTCCAAACTTTACATGTCTTTATGTTGTAACTTTACGTTTTTTTAGGTTAAATTTTAAATTTTATTTTGTGACAATACTGTGTTTATGGTCTGGTTAGGTTTAGGCACAAAATACACTTATAAAATACCTGGATTTATCACCATGAACACAGCTGGAAATGTCTCAACATCTCATCAAAAATGTCTGATATTGTTGCCACAAACACCTGGAAATATCCCAACGTCTCATCAAAAATATCCCTTTGTATTTCCACAAACATGGCTGGAAAATGTCCCGACATCTTGTCCAAAAATGTCTGACATTGTTTCCACAAACAGCTGGAAAATGTCTTGACTTCTCAACAGAAATGTCCTGTTTTGTTTCCACAAATGCAGCTGGAAATGTCTCAACGTCTCGTCAAAAATACCCAGTTTTGTTGCCACTAACAGCTGAAAATCTCCTGATGTGTCTTCAAAGATATCCAATTGTGTCGCCATGAATACGGCTGCAAAATGCTAACATTTGCTCATCAGCAGAGGCTGATGAGAATGTCATTCAGGCCCAGGTATCGACCGGAGCGAGTAGTATGTACTCTACGTTACGGCCTTGAAAACAACTCGCAGCTATAAAAAGTCCTATTTCTATGTGCTCCACATCCAGAGAAACATTCTTCAATTATAGTCAGAGCCTCCTGCCAGACTGATGAATTAATATCCCGCCTGCATCGTCTTATTGACAAGCACCTTCATTAATCACAAAACATACACACAATTCAGTCTCCATCTGCTACCGAGATAACAATGGCAGCGGTTTGTTAAATTCTCCACACACTGCCTTCTTCCTCCTCTCCGTCATTCCCTGCCTCCTTCCTCCCTCTCTTCACCTTGAGGTTTTTTTGTTTTTTTTTTCATCTTCTGCTTCAATGTCACTTTCAGTCTTTTTTTTTCTTTTTTTTTTCTCCAGTCTGGACTTTAAGCCATGAAGCTTCAGACGGGTTGAGGCCACAGAGCGGATCAATGTGCAGCACACCAGAGATCAGACCCTCTCTGGAGTCTGCGACTTGGCTCATAGGTCCATTTGATCGAATGCCAGCAAGAAAATATATATAAATATAAGGAATAATGTGAGAGAACACCTTTCACACCTCAGTGAAAGAGCTCAGGGGTTTATCAAAGTGCTCTCAGTTTATTTGCTGCCACTACAAGAGCTCCATGTTGAGCTGACCTGTTGGTGAAAGGTTGAACCTGCCTCACAGGTTCAGCCAGCATCTGATTGTCAATGTGTTGAATTTTTACCTGAATTTCTCCATTGAGGGAATACAGCACAACTTCTCAAGTTAAAATAATGCTCTCAAATAAAGGTTTTCACAGCAAATCTGCAGCTTTTTGTCTCTTTAAGTCCACTGTTTCAGTAAAAACCTGTTCCCAGATGCAGCAGGGCTTCACTAACTAACTAACTAACTAAATCTGAACAGATCGGCGGTTTGCAGAAATGCATTATTTTCGGCATCTGGCCCTTTGACGTTAAAAGCAGTGACACATTCTCTGTAAGTCTGGGTCCCCGGTGGCGACACAGGAACATCATGTGGGGCCTCCTGTTTCCTCTGAAGGTGAGGTGGAGAGGCCTCCGACTGGTTAAACATGATGAGACGAGGATGTTCAACAAGACGCCACTGATCTGGCTGTATCCTGCTGAGAGCTATCTGACGGAGGCAGGGAGCCACCAGCAGAGACCGCCGCTTGTTTACTGAGACGGTGTGTGTGTGTTTGGATCTGTGCTCATTTGTGTCACTGATCTCTGTTCACACTCGATTACCGATTGTTTTTTGGATGTAAGAGTGTATAAGTGAGGGGTTTTAAAAAACATAACAGCCTGAACGCTTTCAGAACGTTTAGCAGCGAGGGGGGTAAAACTCTCTTTTCTTCGTTTTAAAGTTTCATCCCAGCTCGAGCCGACCATTTCCAGGAAGATATTTAATGTGGGCAACTAGGCTGAAGTCTCTCTGAGGGATTTACTGGAGGGGGCACAAAGTAAGCACACAAAAGAAAAAAGAAAATACCCTCCGTGCCCCATAAATTTTCTCAGCAGTAAACAGTGTGGAGAGGCCTCCAGCAGATTGGCTCTTCACAAAGTTCACAAAGGATTTGAGGGTTTTTCAGGAGATCAACTTGTTTTAAGGGGAAGTTATAGTTTACAATCAACCTCCTCAGCTCTTCAGCGCACATTTTGTGGTGCAGCTCCAAAGTGCCTGGTCGCTCCGCCACCCCGGTAATACGAGGTAGATGAACAGCTCGTCCCGTGAGGCGAACCGTCCCAGATTTTAAAGACACTGTATGACCTTGATTTCTACAGGAGGGGAAACCTACAGAGCTCTGATTTATTTCCTTAAGCCTAAAGGAAAAGCTGCACTTTATGTCGGAGCGGTGCGATGCGGTGTGCAGCCTACTTTCAGGATAAAATCTGGTGGGGAGGAGTGAGAACGACTCACACTGATTGGTACTGACAGCGCACAGGTTTGATTCTGAAACTAGAATAAATGTATGTGTAGGATCCAATGAGGGATTAGCTGGATGCTAATGAACTGCAGCTGTGCAGAGGTGGAACAAGTACAAATACTCAAGTACTGATTCAACTTCAGGCTCTGACATGTACTCAGAGTATCAGAGTAAAAAGTCTCCCTCTGAAGGACATCTGTGGTCAAAGCTAACTGAAGCTCACGTCATATTAATATAATTCAAAGACTATTAAAGTTAAAGGTAGAATCAGTAGGATTTGTCCCAGCTGTTCATGAACGCACCACAAAGATAGTTGATTGTTGAGTCTCATTCCCAGGACGTCAAATAGCCACATTTTGGGTTGGTAAAGCGTCCCGAGCAGCAACAAAGTGAGAAAAATAAGAAAATCTCTGCAGATGCGAGACACTAACACGCCTTTTCTCCCCATTCCAGCCTCCCTCTGTCTGTTTACGTCTTCTTACGTTGTTTCGTCTTCCAGTGATGTACTCTGATAATCCATAATTCCCCTCAAATGCATCAAACTACAGTAAAGAGCCTGTTTTGAAAATGTGAGGAGGAGAAAGGTCAGATGTTTGTGTTCAGATGTCGAGAGGAAATTAAAAAAATGTCCTTTCTCTGTGTTTTCTGTTCGCTCATGCTACATGTTCCCACTTCCCTGCTTCCAATCTGAGCTCATAAATTCATAAAAATGTTTATTTTTTCTTTTGTGAGGTAGTGTTCAGTGTCTGGCCTCGGGCCGACAGTTGTGTCCTGATAGTTCATTTCTTCTGGTACAGTTTGTTTCCCCCAGTAAAGAGTAAAGTCGCTGTTTTCGCTGTGTTTTGCTGGCGCCTGAGTTGGCAGGACCGATCGGCGCTGCGGTCCTGTATCTGTGCTGGAAGCGGTCCAGACTCCGCCGGTGGAGCTGAATAGTAAACAACTCTGTGCTTCTGTTTCTGTTTCATTAAAAACAAGCGTGATTGGCTCTCGCCCGGCCGTCGCACACGCTGCCTTTTCAAATCGCTCCCATTCATAATGAATAGCAGCATGTGTGTGTGTGTGTGTGTGTGTGAACGGCCTCCTCACTGACAAGACATGATGATGCTTCACTGCAGCGTGGTCGGAGATAAATGCTGCGTTCAGACCAACAGCGGCACTGCGTCCAAACATGCAGCCTCCTGCAGTGAGACTCTGCCTTGAAACATCACCATATCGAGTTAATTGATATATATATATTGATAAATAGCTCATGTTGATGCTTGTATGTTAGAAATGTCATATGACTCATGAATTCACACCACAACTTCAAATCATCCGAATTTTCAGGACCTAAAAACATGTCTTAAAACATTGTAATCATTTTGGAGAGGAACACAACCAGACTTCATGATTTGCTAAATGATTCCTGGGATGTGAAAAAAAAAAAACCAGGCTAACTGCTAACCTAATTAAAATGGCTTCCCTCCTGTGATTTGCCAAATCGGAGAGTTGCTAATTTCACCCGGCGCTGCACAAGATACCTAAAGCCTGGAAGAAGTCGCTTGTTATCAACTAACTTCTGTGTCTTTATTGACAGGCTCCAGTGATGCACGAGGCTTTTGGCTAAAAAAGAAACAAGATGGAGATAAGAGTCGATTTCTGGGGTGTAAACTTTACTTTTTTAATCCAAGAAAAATTCATTAACTTGCCATTGTCACTTTCTCGCTTGCCAGATGGTGGACACAATAATAGAAACACCTGTAGAACATAATCCAGACGGGTATGACATCCTATCTGTGGTCGTGTTTGAGGTTTTAGTTCATGATTTTGGTTCCACCCTTTATTTTCAGTGAAGGGAAAGGTCATTTTAAACAATAGTGTTAATTACAGGGGTGATTGGGGGGGTTTGACCGCCGCTAATTAAGACTTGGACCCCACCAAAAGAGGTTAAAAACAGAGGTTGAGGGGGTCGAAACATTTATATATCATTCTTACCTTTATTCTTAAATATCACAACCTATATTTTCCACATTCATGCCTGCAAGAATCTTCTAATACAGTTTCAGACACCCCTACACTGGACCACACCATTCCTTCACCAGCTGAACGTCTCGTCTGCCCGCCTGCCTTACGTCTCTCCTGCCTACTGAAGGTTAGAAACTAGTTTTTATGTCAAAGTGCTGAGGATTAATCACTGCACCCGTCTTTCGCTCACTTCCAAACAAGTTAATGGCGCTTTTGTCCACAGGGGTCCCCAGAATCAACACAAAAAAAGGTCCTTGTAGCTGCTTTAACTAAAAAAACAAAACAATATTTTGTAATGCAGGAATCAAACTGTATTTGTTCACTGGGTTATGGAGAGCAGATGAAACGGATATACTGACGTTGATGTTGTATTGCAGGAGATTGCAGCACCAGTTCATTTTCCCACCTTCAGAAACTTTGTTCCCTCGTTGTTGTTTGTTTCTCAGCTGTTACTTCTTATAGCTTCATTCTTCAGGGTCGCTGTCAGTCGTCTCTTATATCACCGGAGAATAACGATGGAAGCTCCACCGCTCAGCCGCACTATCTTCACTGTCTACGGTCCAGCTTCAGGCTCTCTATACCTGATGATATCACCAGTCTGAGTCTTCACTCTCTGGTTTCTGGCTTTAGGAGAATCATTCACAGTCACATGTATTGATTTGAGTGTACGTGAGCGCAAAAAATAACATCAAGAAATCCTTAAATGCGTGTCTCTCGGTGGATTTATGTGCCGGGCTCTCACCGAACCTGATAAAAAAGACTGTTGACCTTAACTAGTGTGCACTGCAGAGGGAGAGGAAATGAGCAGCCTCACTTTATCTGGCATTTCAAGTGTCCTGCGAAGCACTGCGAAGGAATCGGCTAGAGCAAAAAATAAAGAAGCTCATAAATGTTTTGATCTAAAGTGGCAGAAAGATTGCCCCGTTAAGGTCAAACCTCTTTGTGTTTCCTCTGCGAGCGTGGAGAGGCTGCCGAATAATTAAATGCGGCATGACAGTTTGGAGCAAACAAAAACAGATTCGGGGAGAAAAAGAGTACACTCATGAATAATTCAAAGTGGTTAGTCTTTCAGCAAACACCCGCTTTATAATGAACTATGAGTGTAAGAAAAATAAAGCTGCCAAGAACGTGTTGATACTGACAATGTTTGAGTCGATTACAACACACAGGCGTGCAGAGAGGAGGCGACGGATACAATCAGATGTACAGTTTGAGTGTTTAACTTTTGCACGAGGAAGATTTTCAGACAAGCAAACGTTTCTGGAGGAAAAGAAATGTTTGATTTTGAATGTTCTGACAGTGAGGGCCTGCTGTAATTATATTCCTGCTCCTCCTTTTGAAATGAAGCAAGTAAAAGAAATCAATGGCTGTCTGGATGGGGAGATGAGAATGAAGGAGAGAAAACTCAATCGTATCGACGTAAATCCGAGGGAGTCGGTGTTCCTCCGCTCGCCTGTCGGAGAAGCGCTGAATGAAATCTTTAAAGCTCAAACAGCAAAGAGGAAGTCAGACGTCCAGCGTCCACAATGACCACAGCGGAAACCAAACAGCTTGACAGTCATCAAGTCGGCAGAATAAAATGTCTGCTTTTTATGTTCTGTAAGGCACGAATACGTTCAAGTTTGTACTTGCCGTGCATATTATATCAACATTTCTATAATGTTTACAATATGGCCTTCACATTACATGTGTAAGAGCTGAGCATGATGTGAGGAGGTGGACAGGATGTTACAGCTCGATGAGGAGGCTGCAAAGCTAGAGACCGCTGTTTGAGACTGTGTTTCAACATTTGTAAGAGTGAAACCACTGGATACTTTTAAACAGACATCAGGATATTTTACAGCCATGTTTGTGGGGACAAAACAGGATATTTGGGATGAGATGTTGGGACATTTTTCAGCTGTATTTGTTTCAATAAAATGGGATAGTTTTGACGAGGTGTCAGGACATTTCTAGGTGCATTTGTGGCAACAATATCGAATATTTCTGATGAGACATCTGGACATTTTCCAACGGTGTTTGAAACAACAATACTGGATATTTCAGACGAGACGTCAGGACAGAAAAATAGCATGTTTTTGATGAGATGTCGGGACATTTCAAGCCCCATTTGTGGCGACAAAACCAGGTATTTTAAGCCAAAACATGATCTTTTTCTAAACCTAACCAGACCATAAGCAAAGCATTGTCCTGACTAAAGATTGAACCTAACGTAAAGTGTCAACATGGTTTGCAGAAATATACAATGCAGGACTTTTAGGTTTCTTCTGGTATTGCTTTAAAATAATATTGCATTATTTTGCACCGTACATCAATAATACACACAAATGTAATTAACTGGTTATATGTCAAAATTTAATTTACAACAAGTTGTAGAAGAAAAAAAAGACCAAACTACAAACATTTCACAAAAAGTTATGAACTCAAGGTTCACTTACAAGATTTCTGTCAGAGCTTTCAGCCTGAATGTTTAATAAAAATGTAGGAAGTTGTTTTGTTTTTGCCATAAACTCCTATATCTTAGGCCAACAGTGAACATGTGAGAGCTGTTGGGACATTATATCCATAACATTATCCATAATTAATTATCCATATCCATAATCTTCCTCGACCAATGTTTAATGCAAACCTCTTCTTACATAGATATGTTAAATGCATCCCTCCACGAGTCCATGATAGGCATTAATATATAGAAACTGACAGTCGACCCAGTGTGAAAAATAATGGGGGGATTTATAGTTTATTGTGAGTGGAGGAGGATGAAAAGGGGTAACACAGATTTCCAGTCAGCCGTGTTTGTGATGATGATCGTGTTCGGTTCAGGACTCTGAGGGACTCATCACATCGACACCGTGAATTTTCTCTCCGCTTTGTCGGAACGTTTCTCTGCATAACAAGCGACGGAAAAATAACAACCAAATCAGCCAAATGCCATAAAAAGCGATTCATACTTTCCTCAGACTGACACATTAATGGAGCGAGTTGAACAGGTGGTCTAACTTCATCTAACAGCGAGCCGTCTCCACACCGAGGCGGAAATTAATCAAATGAAGGGCGTAAGAGGCCGGAGCAGCGCGTCACGCTGATCGTTTGTGAGAGCCGCTCCCCCGCGGTCGCACCAACAAATGGTGATTTCACATCGAGGTTTTAATGTGATCTCTGACATGTGAGATGATAAACAGCAACATTATATCCACAGAGGAAACTGAGAGCACACACATGAAGGGAACAGGTTATAAAAACAGTTTGTTTGGTGGGAATGTTCCTGTTTTTCTGTCCATTTCTGCTGATAAGAAGCTTAAAAACCAAACCAGGATTTATATTTAGTTAAAGGACATTTTTACATTTTTTTGACTGCACATTGTGAATGAGGTTGTAGTTGAAGGCTACAGAGGCCATGTTAGAGGTTACAGCTTCTATGTGCTGGCTACAGTTTTAATAAGCCAGTTCACTCCGCTGCCTTCGGACAAAAGATACAGAAGTATCTGCTGCCACCACCAGACTACAGAGCGGCTTCTCCCTCAAAAGGTTGTGAGACTCCTGAACTCGTCTCATCACCAAGGACACTCTGGAGAAATGTTGAGGATAAAATTAAAACAAAACCTCAACCTTAACGGGAGCATCGCGCCGCCTCGTTCGAAAACCGAAGAAGAAAGAAATGAAAAACTATTTTAAAATATTGCATTTGCCACTGATAGGAAAGAAATGTCCATGGATTCAGGACAAGAACAGGAAGGTTAAAATGTAAGTATTTCACAATTTTAGAGCCATTATTGTGAAACTACTACGACCAATATAGCTGTTACACATTTTGATGTGACACTCGGTTGCTGCCTGATGTTTGTGACTTGCGCAAGATTGTGTTTTTTTCATCCTTTCTCCTTGTTTTTGGTTTGTGGTTGATTAAGCTACGCAGTTAAATGGCGTCGTTAATTGTCTGTGTTTTATTTTTGAAAATTGACATGATGCACTCTCTGCTGCCAGACTTCCTGTCTAAATCAAATCATGACCTTGACGTTGAAAGACAAATGGGATCGTGGATTTGGAGATTTTTTTGTGTTGTGATACAGAAAACACACATCGTTGTTGTTGTTGCTTCACGTCCTAAACTCTCTCTCCATAAGTCGCCTTCAGCTGAAGCTGCAGAATCAGACTACAGTAGAGGGAAACTTGCAAATTGCTGCTTGTTTTGCGAGAGTCCTGAACTGTTTCCTCTGAGTAATCTAAAGTCTGCGAGGCGTCTGCGCTCCGCAGGGAGTTTCTCCAGGTACCTCAGCAGGACCACCTTATTGACTTTACAGCCGGCAACAAAAGACTCCCCATTTATCTTGATTAGGCCTGAACATCCGTACGGCCTCGACCATCAACGTGTCACTAAACATTAGCCCCGGCGCTCTGCATACGCACAAAATATGGAGTCCTGCGAGGAGAAAAAAGGGGATGTAAAATACTCATCCATATGACCGCAGCTTCTCCTCCTCACTCCTGATGGGGATCGATATCATTGATTGGTCCCTGCTGCTCTGGGGGGGAATTAGCATTTCAAAAGGAACTCCAGCTACAACTGAGAAATTAAATCGACCGCAGGGTTTCTCCATCAAAAGGTGAGACATGTCTAAGCCTTGACCTGTGATCTCGGCAAAGACGGACCGTACCGAACGCCGCGCAGCCTTGAAACCTCGGCATCGTGGAGTACTGATTGTGAGATCTCAGCTGTTTATATACGGGCAGTACCGCACTCCCTTCATCCCTTTGACCCCGGCTAGATTGCTCTTATTTCCCATGGTTCAGGAAGCCAGGCCCTCTTGATATCTGAAATTAGATGTCAGAGTCTCTCTTGTGAAGCAGAGTCATAACTTGCTGTATATTGCTTTACTTGGTTTGTAACCTCGACCGCAAAAAAGCTCCCGACTCCTTCTCGGGGCTGACATCATTAGAGTTTTATTGCTTCTAAAAGGATCATACGGAGGAAGACGGCACACTGGAAGGGTTTCTGAGAGGTCCTGAGGTTTTGTTATCTCCAAATCTGGTGTAAACTACCAGAGTTTCTTTGATGTGCGATGGTCTTCACCTGCAGAAAAACTCAAAATAATATTATCCCTCGTTGCTTAAAGAAAATGGGCTTTCACACTCTCAAAAAACTGACGTGATCTTAGATGACACCTTGAAAATATGATGCTCATAGCGCCGGTTCACCTGTCTGCTGCAATTCTCTTTTATTTCTGATACATGACATCCAGGTAGGATCTATAAATACCGTTAAAATCTTCTTTAAGGCGGCGATCCACGGATTCCTCGTCATCTCCTGAAAGCCCACAGAGGTCACTGCTTAATCAATAACCTGCGACAGTGCTGTCCTTGGATCTTCTCCTGATGACGTTTGACTTGATGTGGGCGGTGCTGATTTTTTCTTCATCTCCACTTTGTCTTGCCTTCAAACTGCAGCTGTGTCCTGATCCCTGTAAATATCTTCTACCTCTATTTGTATTCCAGAAAATCATTGAAATGTAAAACACATCATTTCCTGCTCTTTAAAAAAAAACTGATTTTAATTGGAAAATACATGTTTTCACAGATATAACAGGCGTAATGATCCCTCCTGGGAAAAGAAGCGAAGCCTTTTTGACCTTTTACTTATTTATTTATAGGGCAGGTTGTTAGAAATGAGACAAAAAAACAAGAATACACATAATTTAAAAACTGATACAGGATCAGATAACAGATTTTGGGCCACTTGGGGGCAGCAGAGACAAGTCATGACCACAACACTGATGTGTTTACATTTTTTAAGTTGATGGCTAACTTGTTAGCACACACATTTGTGTCCAGCTGATGACAACACGTCAGATATTCTCTTTCTTTTAGCTCTGTTTTTGGTCTCCACCAGCTCCTGAGATAAACATCTGGGTTTTAAGATGACGATGACTGCGTCTTTCTGCTGTTAAGGCTCCATCCATCCATCCTGCAGAGCGGCGCTGGAAACATTGGGTTTGTCACTACGAGTAGCAACTTAATAGTCATATGATCTATAATCTGATATCATATGATGTTTGCAGATGTGTTTTTTTGGCGACCAACACGGGCTGTTTTTTCACGGGAAGTCGGACCATCTCCAGCTGCGATCGTGGCGACTAAAACAGGCATTCTTAGCCAAACGGTGATGTTTTCCCTTCAGCCTAACCAACGAGCTTAAGCACAGCGTTGTGACAAGAGAGGAAAAGAAAAATTCGGCCTAAAGAAACGTTCAGTCTGAACTTATCGGTGGCGATTGGGTTGCACTGTGATCAAGGAGCAGTGTTTTCAGCGGGAAGGCAGTGAGGGATCACGTCATCTAACCCCGAACGCTTTGTCACAGCACGCTAGAGATAATTTCTGCTTGGTCTGTCCCTTTATCTCATGTTTCTTGTTAGGAAATGGACCGTTTCAAAAGCAGAAAACTACTTTTTTCTTACTCTTTCAGGTACTTTTTTTCTCTGCTTATTATCGGGATGGCATTCAAAAAGTGTAACTCTTGTTTTATGACAGTTTGTGAACTACAGGTCGAGTGTAAATGAAAAACTTATCATATATTAGTTTTTTAGTCAAAGACAAGAGGCATAACACACTTCGCTCTGAGTGTCACCTTAATGCAGATCATCCTCACACCTGTACATCGAGTGGGATTCTTATATCTTACAGTATGTGTGTTTTTAAACTCTCTCACAGAGCAACAACATCATTTATACCCCCACTTATGATCTCTTAAACATTGTTCAGGCTGTATATATTAACAGAAGCACCAGAGAAACTCTTTCACGCAGCCCTTATTAAAGAAATTCAACCTTAAGTGCACCACACTCTGCACTGCTTTTATATACTTCTGCCCAGGAATCTATGGTAAGTGCACATAACAAGACTTTTTTTTACGCTCGCTGCTGTTCTTCCATACAGAAAAAACACTTGTGATGCTCTTTGATGAAAGCTGTATGAGTTCAGCAGCGAAAGCCTGAACAGAGACGTGTTATTTTTAGAGTATTTTATCCTCCGCTGAGCTGCAGATGGTCAAAATGTGCGTAGAAATCAATCCAGCCAACATCATAAAACAAAAAAACAACAGAAAGGTGTTTGGTTCCCACTCAGCATATGAAACTACATGTGTTTTTTTTCTCGGCTGTGTTTTTGTCTCCACAGAGCCTCCTTTCTATTTCAAATACGTGACTCATAACAGACTCATTGTGAGATAACGATTAAGAGAAATCATCGAATTACTCATTTCGAGCGTGAAAATCGCCCTTTGAGTGTCGTCTTCCCGCCCGTGTGGTTTCACCCGCTGACACTCGCAGTCGTATAAAGACAGACTTCTCAGTCTTCTGGCTGATTTCTCACCTGGAGCACCGTGTTCACGCAGACTGGCAGCGACAGCCCCGACACCTCCGGGTCACGTACCCCCACTTTTACCTTTTAAGAGGCTATTTGAAATGGCTGTTATTCCTCAAATCTGTTGAATACAAAGATATTCCCTGAAGCTTCGTTTTCACGGTTTTACCAGAATCCAGTGGGTCAAATACGGAGGAAAATATTGAAGCACTTTGTTGATATTTGATTGCATTGGTAACTGCTGCACCTTAGGGGCTCCAGGTAATTATACAGTTTACTTTTCTTTTCTAGTTTTAGTTTTCTAAAAACTACGCGACTACGAGAAACTTTAAGTGTTCATGAAACAGTCTCGTGACGCGATGACCTGTAACAGCAAACGAAACCATCAGCAAAAAGACTGATGTTTTTATATAGTTATTATTAATGACTGTGTTCAAGATTTTGGGAAAGAAACATATTTGCTTTCCTCCCGATAGTAACATGAGAAGTGTTGATGTCACTTTCATGTGTGTATAAATATATATATAGGTATATTATATAGGTTATCTTAGCTTATCTTAGCACAAAGACTTTAAGCAGAAGGAAGCAGCTAGCCTGGCTCTTTTGCAAAGGTAACATAATCCACCGACAAGCAGCTTTAAAGCTCGTTAATTAATATGTTATATGTGGTTTGTTTTGAAAAATGACTCACTGTGGTTTTACAGGGGGGGATGTGCTCGACTATCGTAGGCGTGGCGGCAACTTCCCTGAAGAAGGTCGACTGGCAACCTCTCTCAGACGACTCAGTCCATGCCCTCTAACTTTAAACTTGATGATTTATTTGGGAAAATTGAGAAACACGACTGCTAAAACACATATAGCAGGGTGAGCAGCGTGTATCCTCCTTAGATTTCCAACTAAACTTCAATTTTACATAAATCATCACATGTGCTTGTGTTAGTGTCCACAGAGATGACTGCTGTTGCTTACTGCAGAGGGATCTACTTGCAGGGCAGCCGGCCTACTAAACCTGCAGCCTGTTTATCTGTGAACATCACTTTTGTTGACATGTTAGAAGCTGTCGGTCGTTATTTATTTAGAGCGTCTACATGCGAGAGAAGATGCAGCAAAGAAGAGAAGAAGTTAGGCAACAGCTCATGATTCATTTCACTCTAATGGCCATCTTGGGTTTATTCCAACCATCGGACACAGTTCAGGAGACACATCAGAAGACCCAGAATGGATTTATTTATCACGTTTCAGCGGATTTTACATTTCCAGAGAATTTTCCTTTAGTTTGGATAAAATGGCTGCTCCAGTATTTGTTCTCTCTGTGCCTAAATGTGCCAATATCTGTGTGTCAGGATGATATTTCAGAGGTCTTCATGGGTCCACCTAAACCCAAGGACCCGAGACCCAACCCAGGTCCTGCACAGGTTCAGGATCCATGTTATATGTGAGTGGCTGGGTCCCATTCTATCACTGTGAGTCCCGGGTTTAACATTATGTGTAATAACCGAGTGGATCCGAGACGACCCGACCATGATGATGGAAGTGTTGTTTGTGTATGAGAACAAATTGGTGTCTGTGTCAGGTCTTCATGGGTCTCGGTCCCAGCTTGGGTCCGGTTCAGTTTCTTGGTCGTACATTTCAAGTACGTGGTATTTTCTTACTGTGTGTGGGCTCATAACATGAAGACTGAGTGACAAACTGATGATATCCAGAGGAATGTCTTAGTATATAGATCTTACCTGTGTGTCCACTAGCCAGTTTCCGTCTGTCAGCACCCTCCAGCACCCCCCCAAACCTTGAAGAGACCGTGAACCATGAGATCAACAGGAGCGAGGCACACTTTGTTCTTCGTCCCAATTATCAGACCGCGAAAACAAATGTGTCAGAAATGAGATGTGGCTGAGCTATTGATCTGCTTATACTGATCTGTCTTTTCCTTTCCCGCAGCATCTATTAGCGCCGGCTGCCTCTCTCCGTCTCTGACATGCCACAGCAGGGGCGGTACAGTGCAGGCCATTGACGTCACCGGAGGGCAGCGTCACCGCAGATACCTGTCCTCTAACTGCTGACGGCACGTATTATTATGAGCTCCATTTTCATTCCAGTGTGGTGAACAAAACCAGACGGCCATGTATATTAGCACAGATGGATGTTGCGATCATCAGAGCGAGGAGATGCATGGGGTGAACGCAGGCCTTCACTTTCCTCCACTGAAAATAAGCGCTGATGGAAAAAAACTCACCCAAAAATTTTTCACTCGGGCAAAAAATTACGAGCGGATGTGTTCAAATCCACACGTTCTGTATGCTGATTATCAAACAACATGATCAGGGTTGTTATTACACTTTAATAACCCTTTATAGGCACATTTAAATTGGGGTAATGCTCATTTAAACAGACAGTGTGTCATTTCTGCTGCAGTCAAAACAATGACAACAAACGACACAGCTTGATGACGTCATGAAGAAGTGTGGGATCATGGGAGTTGTTGCCGATGACGAGGTAATGTTTGTTTTATTCGTATCATGTTCGTCGACGTCCTTCCTCACTCTCCGACGTGTCATCTGGTGTTTCCATGGACGATTGTCAGACTTCCTACCTCGTCAGACTTACTAATCCTGAAAGTTAAACTAGAAAGCAGTTCATGCCAAATTCTACGTTGGTGACAAAAACACCAGCAGGAGATCTTTATTAGTCTGTAACCTCTCTGCCCTCTTTGTGCTGCATGGTGCTGTATGAGATAAGGAAGTTATCTCTGCAGCGTTTGTTACTCTGGCTCTTGTCATGGTTGAACCGAAGCTGCTAACAAGATAATTAGCATCACTTAAGGGTTGATTGTATGTTGTTGTACCTGTTTAACCAACTTTAATTTCCTTCAAAGTCAAACAAATGCTAAGAGAGTCAGGTCAAATCAGAAAATGCGTGAATGGGATGAAATATGTTATCATGCTTCAGAATTAGATCTGAAAAAACAAACACAGTTTTTTCTTTTCTGATTATTCTTAAAGATCAAACTCGTCTCTGTGTGCAGAAGCACAGAGTCAACATCTCCAGGAAGGAACCACACGTGATAAGAAAACCAAGGAGGAAGAGAAATTGTCCCCGATGAGAAACTATAACGGATGATGTTGGAAGTCGAGACGAGCTGAGCTTGGATTTACTTTTTGCCGTAGAGCCTCACAGGTTTTGTTTTTTCGTTGTACTTCATTGATTTATTTTTGCCAAATCTCAGATTGAATTTAACAGTGATGTCGTCTCTTTTCTCATTTAAATAAGAAGGAATAGAGGAGAAACTAGCCGTGTTTCCATCAAGCATTTTGAAGAATATCGCAGTAGAAAGTTTATGGAAATGGCAAAATTCAAAAAAGATTCCTCTAATTTGCAAAAAAGTTTGTACGCCTCCTTGTTTTTTGTCTTTTGCGAATCAGAGTCAATGTGCAAAATGTTTGATGGAAAATAAACTCAGCTCACATGACTGATCAGCTGTTTCCTGTCTGCATCATAATCACTGCATTTCTTCGTCCTCTCCAGACAGCATGCAACATCGTCGTTGCTAGCTGGCATGCAAGAACAATTACAACTTGCCCTGATGAAAGTAACTCCTGAAGACCTCTCTTCATTTTGTCTCCTGGTTTGTTTGCCTCTAGCCGCGTCATCCTCTGACCAAATTACACTCAAAAATTCACTTGACATTTTATGGAAACGTGGCTGCTGTTGGTCTGATCACTGCCTCCGTTCTGTGTCCTTGTCTCGAGAGGAAAGCGAAGGCGATGCCTCTTATCTAATGATCATTAGAGATAGTAAATGTGAAGAAAAGTTGGTGTTTGCAAGTTAAAATAAAGTGGAAACACCTCCAAAGTACAAACTAAGTGAAGGAGCAGTGATACTGAACAGTGTCAGTGAGGTGTTTCTCTGTTAGAGGTTGTTTGGTGGCTAAAAGACAAACTGAATATTACAGATCTGTCTGCATTTCCATGGCTGAAAGCACCTTTATGCTACAGTTGTTTGGATGCCTCTCCCCCTCTGGGATTACTCAACAAAAAGCTGTAAATATGCAAAGCAGATTAATTAGTTTCCCAAGGTCACTTGTACAGAAAAAGGGCTCCATGTGTTAATAAATCAACGGTGTGTTACAGGAAATGTGATTTGTCTGCAGATGGGTGAGTATCCGCAGATGAGTTTGCCGCACAGCTTTTTATTGATATTTGCTCAGGAGTTAACGAGGCTCTGTGCGAGGCTTCATTTGGCCAAAAAGTATTTCTGTTTAATCCACAGCCTTGGAAAAACCGCAAGGGTTGGAGTTGTTAGAGCATCTTAGTTCTGGTGGCTTTAACCGGAGGGCGTGCACGCTGCACCTCAAAGTCCACACTTCATTTGAATCCTGGTCCTAAAACCCTCTGCCAAACCTACAAACTCAGCGTGCTGACTCAAGACGGAGGCTTATTAGCGCTAATCCCTGGCAGCCCCCTGTGTTTGTATTATCAAGCAGGATTAGACTGATACCTGTGTGTCAGTTCACCAATACACTGGCCCCACTTTAACTTTTAAAACACCAACAAGTCAAATAATCCACCTGGGACGTGACAGCTTCCTCTCTGACGACGTCAGTCTGGAAAACCTGCAACTACGCTTTAACTGGTCCTGCACGTCATTTGGATATTTCTTAAAAAACTGTTCTTTGACATAAATGCAGTCAGAGCTCAGTCACCAGAGTTAAATGTTGGCATTTCACATTCATGCGAACAGTGGATGTGATCAAATTTGTACCTCCTACGTATCATAGCAACACTCGTACAGTATGTTTCGCAGTATGTTTTGCATTTGTGGCAACAAAATTGGATATTTTTGATGAGATGTTGGGACATTAACAGCCGTGTTTGTGGCGTCAGGACCGTGTTTCAACAGGATTTTCTAACGATATGTTGTGATATTTTCCAGCCATGTCTTTGGCCACCAAAGCAGGTATTTTAAGCCAAAACATGATATTTTCCTGACCCTGAACAAGCGGTTTCGTGTCTAAACCTAGAGATAAGATAAAGTTTCAACATATCTGTGGTTTGCTGAAACGTACACTACCAATTCTGGTGATTGAGTTGGGCCACAATATCCGAAAGCCTGATCTCATGTTGAGAAATTGTTTGTTTTGTCCAACAAAAATCTCAATATATATTATCACATAAACAACAGCATTAAATGCACAAATGAATGACCGGTTATGTCCATCAACACGTCAGTTCCTCAAAGAATTGTACTTCAAGTTAACCCTTAAATGCACACGCGCCACACTTAAAGGAACAGTTCCTTCAAAAAATAAAAAAAAATACTGTCATCATCTCCTCACCTCCATGTTCACTTCTGGAGCATCACAGTGGAACAGCGCTGCAGCGTTCTGCTAAACAACCGAACTGACTGACTTTCCATCAGCATGAAGGTGAGTAGATAATGCCTGAATTTTCATTTTTGGGTGAACTGTTCCTTTGCATGTTACTTAAACTGCTTAAATGGTTTTATAATCTTGAACCAAACATCTTGATCAAACACACAGTTAAATGGAGGCCTGCGTCTCCGCCTCATCCTTCAGCGGTGTTAAAATACCCTCAGATGAGTATGATCAAGTGAACGGGACACAACCCGCTTTAAATGGACCATTAAGGAGAATTAAGCGCATCATAATCGCAAGATACTGTAGCACATTACACGGAACGGCTGATTAATTTCCCACATGTGGCTGCAAAATAAAAGACTTTCATCCAGAGAGAACTGGAGCTGAAGGTAATTACAAATATACCGAATTAAGCGATTCATTAGCTTATCCTGCTATGAAATATTTCACTAAAAGTTAATGATACAGCAACACTGAGATTCTCAGTCGTTTGCCCCACACGTGAAGACACATGTCAGTACTGCCCTCTGTTGGCCGGAGCGGCTCGTTGCAGGCGCTGACAGGTTTCCATCACATCACCACAGGATGGTGCGTTTTTAAAACAGATGACTTCAGTAATGAGATACGGCAGGAAGCTCCTGTGTTTACTACGCAGGAGGAGCAAGAGCCTTCACGAGCTCTCTGCACAGTGTAATTGTGTTAAAGAGTGGGGCTCAGGTTCAGATCAATGGTCACATACTGACACTGTGTCAGACACACAAACACAAAACGTGATATCAGGAGCTGTTTGATGGAAGCAGGAGTGTCAGGTTGCAGAAACATCTCCTCATTCATTCCCTCCTGACAGGAAGGCGACAATAAATCCTAAATTCCACCAAACGTCTGTTTGATTTCCTCCATTTTTCTGGGGGTTAATTATGCTGCATTGATCTCATGTTCAGCAGATAAAACTACAACTTGCAGATAATTGCTCCAGGGTACTTTGGGATCAATACTGTACCGACATATCAGGCTGTATTGGAAAGTCTGTGTATGGGTGATTGCTTTGCTACATCAATCCGGCTACAACAGAGAGCCATTTCCTAGTTGCTGTCCTGCCCTGCTTCTCTTTGTGTGCAAAGACTTCCAGCCACAAATTGAGGCAGATCTTTTTTTTTCTCCTCTTATTGTCCAGAAGTCCTGGAACATTTCAGGCATTTTGAAACTAAAACTTTTTCTCAAATCGTTTTCACAGACTGATGGAGGTTTCGGCCTGAGTGCTTTTTTTGGTGGGGATCTATGGATATCCTCTGGGGACCGGAAGGCGAGCTACTCGCCCTGGACGCAACATCAGGACTGAGAGGCTGCGATGGTAGATGATGGTAAGGAGATGGTGGTCACAGATTTGTCTCGAAGGAGGTGGAGATAGCACACGAGGGTGGGTTAGATGGTTGTTCAGTGTGGGATCTGTAGCACTGCGTTTTTTACTGGTTTCTCTGGTCGGACAGTGGGCGGAAAATTTTCCTTCGGCTTCTCCTTCAGATTTCTGGACGTTCTCTGATGATTAAGAGATTTAAACTTGTTGTTGATTCTTCAAAAATACAGACAAAGACACTTGATTGTGATTTGAAGGTAGGTGCTTGTCTCCATGTTTATATCTGGTTTGTGGAAATAACAGCAGTTTGTGTTGGTGCTACTTTTACTTCAGTAAAGGATCTGAGTGCGTCTTCCTCTCCAGCTCCAAACACAGTGTTACGATTAAAGGTGCACTTGTGTAGTTTTGGAGAAGACATTTTTAAATCTTAATTGACTTATTTTTCTTTTTTTTCTGCCTAAACAAACTAAATAATCAAACTCTCTTTGTTTTCTTGACTGAATAAACAAACTGACCTTAAAGGACAAAACAATTTATACTGTTTTACTTTGTTTATATGTGGCCATTATATGTGGCCATATAAAGCCAGAAAGGTGGCAGGGTCCTGCCACCTTTCTGGCTTTAAACAGTGTTCTGGGACCTGATTTTTCCTCTGATAACAGCTTGTTTGTTCAGTTATGGAAAAAATACATATTTCTATTATTATTATTGGCTTTTTAAAACGTAAGAAAAATATAAGAAAAAATATTTTTAAGTACTTAAAAGAATAAAAATCTTAAGAATAAAGAATAAAACACAAAACCCAATAATATTATATATATTTGATTGAGTAATGCATGTATGATGTTAATGTCAGAGCTTTCCATACTGCTGCGCAGCTCATTTTATAATAATAAGGTCATATCTTATCTGTCAATAATGTCAAGTATTGATTATTTGAAGCTGCAGAGTCACTAATGACTCAATTCATCAAATAAATGTAGTAAAGAGTCAAGAGAGGGACAGTAATTCCCTCTGGAATGAAGCATAAAATGGAATTACTCCAGTTGAGTACAGTACTTGAGTAAATGTACTTAGTTACTTTACACCACTGGACTCACCTGAGAGAGAAAATGTGTTTTTTCCATCATGCTGATAGTTGAAAAATCAGATTTTTAATGATTTAGTTCACCCAAAAATGAACTGTTCACTCATTACCTCCTCACCCCCACACTGCAGGAAAGTCGGGTGATATGTCTTCGTCCTGGAGCTTCACAGCAAAATGTTTTAAAAGATTAAAAAACAACTGGGAGAAAAAAAACAAACATAAAATGGCTCCATACAGCTCGTCTTTCATTATGTACAACCTTTTTAAAAGCTGAACTCTTCGCTGTAGCTGCTCGGCTACAAGCGTTAGCATGCACGTGGGTGAAAATGATCTTTTTTTTAAAATCAATTTGGGATCTCGGGGCTTCCAGAGAATTGAATTAAGTCGTACGAGCTGCGTGGAGCCATTTTATGTTTTAGTTTTGGGATGTCAGTTGCTGAGGAGAGTGCTGCCAGGCTGTTTTGTAATGAAGCTCCACAAACGTTTTCCTCATCTGACTTTCCATCAGCCTGGCAGGGGGGTAGATAATGAACTGTGCCTGTGAAGTGGCTTCCTGATCACAGTTTTTGTGACGTATATCACACATTATATATCATGTTACGGATAAAACGTTAGGATATTACTGTGTTGTGCTTTACTCATGACCTCAGAGAGACACGTCTCCCCTCACAGACTGATTGTTCCCCCCACAGAGGAGTCACCCAGGAGGCCATGCCGGGCAGCCCAGAGAACATCCCCCTGGGAGAGTGCACCCTCTCCGAGTCCAGGGACCAGCTGACGCCGCCGAGCCGCACGGAGAGCACCGTGTTCAGCCTGTCCCGCAGCGAGTCCCTCTGGACCACGGAGGTCCCTGAAAAGACAAGCGAAGTCTACTGGTTCCCCATCCACATCATGTCCACCGGGGGCAGCTTCCTGGCGTGCGGCATCATCATCAGCGGCCTGTACTTCGCCGGCCACTGCAAGAAGGTCACCAACATCCTGGGACCGGCCCTGCTGTCCATCGGGCTGATGGTGTTCGTGGTGGGCGTGGTCCTGATCCCCATCACCAAGGAGAACAGGAAGAGGGCGAAGAGGAAGAAGGTACCCAGTTACTACAGGCAACCGATGTTCAACCTGTGACGATGCAGCAACACTTCCTGTTCAAACCTGAGGAACTTGGACTGGATTGAAATGATCCTTTTGCAGCATGGGAGCCTCTGTGGAAGCTAATTACTCAAAAGACTCCGCGTGGTGACATTAATGTTTATTCTCTGATTTACCAGGATTGACGACACTAAGCACTTATCTCAGTCTCAAGCGTGCATGACAACATTTTGCATCCATAACCCCGCGAAGCTGACGACCAAGAAGGTGAGAGCTCGAAGGACAACAATGAAATGCAATTATTCACACACAATTTAGCGAGGTTACTAGAAAGCAAACTGTCCTCGTGAATATTTATGAGGGTGGAGTGGACGAGGGGGACTTCCTAATGCTGTGTGGTGGTACAGTATATGCCAATTCATGAATAATTAAAGGTTGTGAGAGCTTATAATTGTCAGTTCCCGCTTTGCTTTGTCTCCTGCGCCTGCTGAAGTCCTTAATGTGGAACCGAGTCACTTTGAATCTGAGTGCGTTCATCCTCAAATGTATGTAAAAGGAAAAACAATTTGCCTGCTGCGACCTGAAAGCACATTTTCATAGGATTTAAATATTATGGGGCCGGAAATTTCTAATTAACCCCTTCAGAAGCAGAGTCTGTAATGCACATGAAATGTTTATTCTCAGCCTCTGACAGTGCAAGGCTCTGACCTGCAGGACTGTATTTAAAGCAGCTATAATCAATACTGAACTGATCTGCTTGTAATCTCAAATTCAAACAGCCTTTATTAGCTTCAGTTAACTAATCATTCAGCTATATAATCAGAATGACAACTGTGTGTGAAAATGTCTGCACATTTCAGTTGTTGTGGTGTCTTTTAAAACAAATTAAAACATTTTAGATTCATGAGTCCTCCACATCAACCTCTTAACTCGGTGTTTCCCACACTTTTTTCTGCCCAGCCTGTGGTTTCTCTTCATTACTCGCCATTTTACCGGTGAAGCCGAGGGTGAGATCTGCCTCATCGTATCTGCTCGTCTTTGCTTTGGTGGCTGTCACTCCTGTCACAGACTTGTCCGCGCTTTGTGCTGCAGAATCATGCCTCAATCATTTAGCCTCGCCACACCTCCGTTGTGGAGGTGTGCCCCCCAATTTGGGAGCCACCATCTTGACCTCTGATACCCCTTTTTGACCAAGGCAGGTCAGGTGCTGGTTCAGAGCCGGTTCCTACTCATTTCAACAGCCAAAGAACTGGCTCTCAGCCAGGAAGACTGGTTCCAGAGCAGCTACGGACGGATAAATTATCAGCACAATAATGGGAAATTTACATTATTGGTTATCAGCAAATAAAGACATTATAATAATAGTGGTGGTATGCACCTTTACAGTTGTTTAGTGAGCAGAAGAAGAAGAACAAACACGCTGTTGTCGCGCTCATAACGCTGAAACTGCTGCAGCTGTGTAGAGCCACGCAATGCAGACAAGAGCCACACATGTCCTGTGTTTAACCATAAAGTCTTATCACAGCTATTGAATATCAATTAAACCATCTTTGCTCTCTACGTCTGAGCCTTTCTTACACTCAGGTGTGCATGAAAAAAAGCATTAAAATGTTGGTTTCTATTATCGGTTATTTTATCGGTATCGGCCACAAGAGTCAGGTAATTATTGGTTATCGCATCGGCTGATAAAAATCCATATCGTGCCTCCCTTTAGATGTAGGTGTTGCCTCTAGTGCTTCATATGTGTTGATGTTATTTTATTTCTAATAAAAATGTACTTTAATCTTTACATGTATTGTTTTTAATAGCGGTAGACTATTGAAACTGAAATTACAAAGTAACTAGTGACTAAATATATCAAATAAATGTCGTGGAGAGGAAGTATAAAGTAGCAGAAAATGGAAATACTCAAGTAAAGTACCTGGAAAAATGTACTCAAGAGCAGAACTTTAGTAAATTGTACACAAAGATTTGAATTTTTACTGCAAATGGAAATCAGTCTCCTCCATTTCCAGTAATCACTATCGGCCCTGACAAATAAACGTGCTGTGTGACCTTCCCTGTTTGAAAAGGTCATGATGGTGAATCCACTCACACAGGCCGAAGACTTCCAGGTAACATAACAATCACCTGTCAGCCTCATTATATCTACACGAGAAGGAGGAAGTGGGGATAAAATCTGACACTAAGTGGTTCAACTTCAACGTGTGATGGCTCACGTGATAAATATAAACTGGTTTATAATAAAAACACAGACAACCTGCGTCACGCTGAGGCTGGATCATCTCTGTGCGCATGAATATCCACATTTGAAAGTCAAATCAGATGTTAAAACGTCCTGCAGCTCTGCTTTTATTTGCATCGTGACTTAAAGGTGAATTCTCGACATGTTTTTTTATTGAACTACCTGCTGCAGCCTGCAGTCAGTGTGTGCTCAGGTGTGTGTTCAGGTGTGCAGTGTGCGCAGTGAGGGAAAACACCCTGTTTGTCTCCACTGTGAGGTGGGGCGTTGCTCTCCAGGTGCCTCAGCTCAGGTAACGCACATACATGAGGCATCCTCCCGTTATCCAGCAGCTGCACGGTGATGTTTCCAGCATGCAGATGCTCAGGTGTATCGGAAGCTGTGTGCCTTTGTTCCTCATGGCCGTCGCGTTTGATGTGGTCGGTCTGATCCTCCTCTTCGTCGGGATTTTCGCCAACCTGCGCGTCGACGGCCGCTTCTATGGAGACTTCTTGATCTACACCGGCGCGCTCGTCGTCTTCTTCAGCCTGGGCTGCTGGCTCATGTGGTACGTGGGCAACGTCCCGGTGTCGGAGGACGACGGCCTGAAGAAGACGAGCAGCATCGTGCAGTTGGCCAGGAAGCTCTCCGAGAGGTTGAGCCAGAAGCTGAAGCGGGGAGAGGACCGCGAGAGATGCGTCAAGGATCAGGAGTGCCACAGCCAGGTGGGCTCACCTGCGCGTAAAGCCAGCCGGGTGACGTGGGGCAAGTCCACGGCCTACCACAACGAAGGGTATGATGACAGTCTGGACTCAGAGGAGAAGACGGTGGAGGCAGAGAGAGAAGAAAAACTAGACATCTGAACTGGGTACCTTCATCTAAAACATGATTTAATGTGTGACAGCTGCAGGAGAGACTCGACAGGTGTATGAAGGATGTTTTACACACCGACACTTTATTCCTCTTTTAAAGGTGCACTATGTAGTTTTGGAGAAGAGTCAGAGGTGATGACACACTGAGCAAACACATCCAGAAGACGTCTGTTCAATGTCTTTGCTGACGTTGAGAAGACGTCCAGTGGAGAGCCAGGATTCTTTTTTTTTGAGCATGTTTTGGTCATCGAGCCTTCATCAAGTAGCGTTACGAGGTTGGATGAACATATGGCAGATAAGTAGCTCTCCTGGTAAAGAACACGGAGTTAGAAAGGTGGCAGGGTCCGCCACATGTAAACAAAGCAAAACAGCATGAAAGTGTGTTGTCCTTTAAGCTCAGTTTGTTTATTCAGAAAACAAATAGAGTTTGTTTATTTAGGGAGGAGAGAAAAAATCAGTCAGTGAAGATCTTATAGTGTCGCCCTCAAAACGACGTACTGCTCCTTTAAAAAATTATATTTATAGCCAGGGGGTCAAAGGTCTCAACATTTCTGTTGTTTTATGTCACGGGTCTGTGATTTCAGAGGGACGTTTCCTAAAAAAAGAGTATCTGGTCCTATTTTTAGGTCATAGCGAGCCACAGTTCACTTGGTGCACTCTCAATTAATCAATCTCAATTCATTGTGACCTACTGAGAGTTGAGTCGGAGCGCAGCAGCAGATCAACACATGTGAAACTGGGCTACAGGAGAGCTGTTAGCTGCTTTGATAATCAGGGTTTTATCGTTTTAAGTCCTTTTTCCAAGCAAAAAAATGTCAAACATTGTTCCAGCTTCTTTTAAATGTGAGGATTTGCTGCTTGAAGAGTCTTTTGGGTTTTGGACAGTTGGTCGGACAAATGAAGCGATCTGAAGACGTCACATCGGGATGATCGGGGACATTGTGATGAGCTTTTCTTTTGGACAATTTATTGACTTGTTCGATTAATGGTGTAAATACTTGGCAGATTGCTCACTTAATGAAATAATGGTGAATGAAATGTAATATAGATGATCTGAGAGACGTGAGACACTTTGTCAATTTTTGTTTGGTGGCTTTCAAAGACCAGCAGACATTCAAACAAACAAATAAATTAATATTTACTTGTTTTAAACGGAGCAGTTCAGGAAAGTCCTTCAATTTTCTACCATATTACATCATAATTCTGTATTTTTATTTTATTCATTCGACTGTCTTCTTGTATTTTTATGTGCACTTTATTTCCAAATGTCAGACCGGACTTTTCCACTCCATGTTGAACTGGTTCTGTTCCAGTTACCATTTGGAGCATTTGGACCTTAAATAAACTGGTAATAGCAGTTTTTCCTTGACTCAAAGTGTGAACCAAAGTGGGCGTGTCATATTGTTCAGGTCGTAGGAAACACTGGCTGGTTCACTCGATGGCACCAAGAATCTTGAGCAGAACCGGTTCAATCACCAGAGCTAATTTGGTGTCCATGTTCACCGAGTGGTTTCTGGTAATTTAATTAATTTTTAAATGTGTTGATTAATATTCTGTTCACCAGTGAAGCACAGTGGACTTGAAGTCAACACTTTAATTATTCAAAGCTTTGGGACCTTTAATTATTTCAGGTTAGATTTGTGTTTTTTTAATCAAATCAATAAAATTATTCTTAATCAAGTTAATTCACGTTTTCTAAATACTCACACAGAGAATGAGACGAACATTTGAATCAATCAATAGGGACCAACAGCATTTTTGGCCCAAAGCCAATCAATCTTTTTTATTTGTTTGTTTTCTTGTTGTTGTTGTTGTTGCAGGAGTGTATTGATTAACACTCAGCGGTCACTTCACTTATTTCAAGTAGACGTATACAGTAATGTGATCCAACACAACAGCTCTGCCATGATTTCTACTTTTACGAAGCTTATTTTTGACGTTGAAAGGTGATAATTCATCTCAGTGGATGATGTTTCTAATATTCTGCCTCTCTCAGGCCTGCAAATAGGGTGGACAAAATATTAGAAACACCTCGCATCACCTTAAACTACAACCTCAGTGATAAACATACAGTGCCAGTTAAAATTGAACGTCTTTGCAGTTACAAAATATCTAAATACGTGACTTCTGTGTCCTCGGTGGTTCATGAAGGCTGGAACAAACCTCTGAACCTCCAGTTTTCAGAGGAAATGTTCCTCATTTCAGATTTATTTGTTCTCACACATGCACCTCAAACATTTAACATATTTTATACTCGTTGTAGCTGCTACTGGACTGAAAACAGTCAAGTCATGCTCCTCTTTGATTTGCTGTCAAAGCAACAACAAAAACACTGGTCCGACTGGTTTCTCTCTGCGGTGTAGTGTTGGTTAAACAAACCTGAAAGCCTTCAACAGAGGATCATGTGACGTGGGGACTGTGTATCTACCAAGATGACTACAGAGTTTCAACCAGTGATCCACACATTGGTCTCACACCTTATGCAAATGTCACAGCTCTGCAGAGCGAGCCTTGACTGACAGCTTAATGCACTTTAATCAAACTCCCGGACAAAGTTACAGTAAATAAAAATTCATCTCTGCTGTCTACACCGGCTCCGGGAGGGCAGGACAGTAAGTCAAAAGCGACGGAGCAGAGACAAATAGTGGCGGATTAACAGGTCAAACAAGGTCCTCGGAGAGAAGTTTCCATTACGTGCATTTCCTCTTTGTGACAGTCACTTCACAATAGGTGTCGTTATTGTCGCGGTGCATGAACCGTGGACTGTTAAATATTTAGGGAGCGCTTGAATGCAGCGTATCCACCCTGCAGAGCTGTTCCCAAGATAAATATAAAAAGGGTAAATATATTTCCAGGGGTAAAAAATCTCTGAACTCGGTGGGAGAGAAGTGAAAGAGGAAGCTCTGACAGGCTGGTAAAGCTGCTAAAAAGATGCACGTTGGTTTCATTAGCCGAACACAAAGATCTCAGGGGGGTCCCAATTAATTATCCCAGGCTTATCGCTGTGACGACGCCGGGCTCGATGGCGGCTGATTGTGAAATATATGTGCATAAATCTGCCACACAGGTTACAGACAATGGGGATGATGTGTCGCATTAATGTCATGAGAGGTGCAAAACAAGTCGGTCCTGCACAGGAATGAAGATGGACCGTGTGACAGCTAATTGCGGCTCAGCCCGTCATTGTGGTTGGATACCAGTCTTGCCACTAAGTCTTGAGCTATGAAGGAAATGTGAGGCGTGCTGAGTGAAAAAGAATGATCCACATGACAGCAGAGCACTTTACCCGAGAGACTCACTCCTGTCAGACCTTCAGACGTCGCCCGACTCACCCGGCCCGGCCATGGAGGAGGGGAAGGCCACCGCCTTCTTCCTCTCGCTGGCTGTGATTATGGACGTCGTCGGCCTCATCCTCTTCTTCCTCGGGATCTTCGCGCCTTTGAGCTTCTGGGACTTCTTCGTGCTGTCCGGGCCTCTGCTGATCTTCCTCAGCCTCGTCTTCTGGATATTCTGGTACTTGGGGAACCTCAGAGTGTCTGAGGAGGAGCTCAACATCAAGAAACAGGGCATCCTGTGACTTCAAAATGAAGCTGGACTGAACTCAAATCAGCAGTATGATGGCGCTGTGGAAGGAAACAGGCGGGTCTGACAGAAGCTTCATCAAAAATCATGTATTTTGTGTGAGACTTGTGGCTCTCCCAACCCCCCTGAGGTGTTTGCCTCTGTGAAGGAAATGTGATAAATCCAAATCCAGGCACGACCAGGAACACATTTGACTAATCCCAGGAGATAAAAAAAAAACTGCTCTATCCTTTGACTTCAGGGAAAACAACTTGTCATGTTGTGTACAGACAGCAGTGACTCCTGGACTCTGTTGAAGTGGAAAATGTTTTTCTCAGCACTTTGATTTGTGGGAAGGTTTTACACACTGCACCACGATGATACTGTCTGCCTTATTTATCTCATTACTAACATGTATGCACATTGTGAGTTGATATTTATTATGTTATATCTCTGCACATCATGTAAAGAAGGAAAAGCTTTGAAATTAGTCACTAAACATGCTTTAAAATGACCTGTTGTTGGTTTTATTTATTTCTGCTTGAGGTTGAGATTCAAAGTCTCTTTTAAAACCTTCTGTTTCTTTATGTTGCAGTTTTATGTTTCTTTAGGTTCAACGCTGTGCTTAAGCTCTGGTTAGGTTTAGGCACAAGAAAAACTTAGTTAGGGTTCGGAAAACATCATGTTTTGGTCACCACAAACACGGCTGGAGATGTCAGGAGGTTTCATGAGTAAAAGAAATGGTTATATCGCTACAAACAGAGCTGGAGATGTCCTGAGCTCACGTTCAAAATATCTGTTTTTTGTCACCATGAACTTGTCTGGTTTTGCCCGATTTCTCTTTCCCGGGCTGGAAATGTCCCGAGATCTTGTTAAAAAAACAGTTGTTGAAGACACAAACATAGCTTGAGACGGCCGGACTTCCCATCAAAAACACCAGGTTCTGTTGACACAAGCCGGCGGGAGTTGTCCCGAGGTCTCTTTGAATATATCCAGTGGTGTCAGACTTCGTTAAACCACCCTGGCTCTTCAAAAACATGTCAATATGGTACGTAGCCTGTGACAAATCTGACAAATGTTAACAGATCTGCGGTTTGCACAAACATTAACTGTGTTCATTGTATCCTGGTGACTGAAGAAATATTAAAACAAGCAGCAAATCACATTAAGACAGTGAATTCATCAGTGATCAGAAACAGGACGTGTGCGTTCAGTGCCCAAATAATCTTTATTCCCCTTTTTTCTCATCTTCCATCCTTATCAAATAATCAAGTTTAAGGTGTAAAAACTTTAAAAGCACTTTGAACAAAGACTGTGTGGGTAAACTGTTCTTTGTGAAGCTGCTCCTTTCGTATGAACTAACCAAACAGGCACTGTCGGTTTGTGCTCGGGGGTTATTTTAGTCAGATCCACCCAGTGCGGAAAGAATAAACATCACTCTAACAGGCAAAACTACTGAGGTGTGTAGAGACGGGAAACTTGTTTCTTCATGAAGTCTCGCTGCAGCTGTAGCACCTATAATCTGCCAAAACCTTTTTGCCAATTAGCAGTTTTCCCCCTCGAGTAAAAACACACCGCAGCGATGTGCGCTTCAGTTTGTTCACCACAACAGCCAGCGAGCAGGCTGAAACTAATACTCCTCCTCCAACTCTTCCCAGCCTTAATCAGCACTCAAGGCACCATTAGCTCCCTCAGACATGGGGAGTGTTATTAATGTGTCCATTTGGTTCCTGCCCCTGAGAGAGGAAATGGAGGAGAGGCGTAATGGCTCTCTCCCTCTACAAAGAGATGGAAACCCTGCTGCTCAGCCCCTCACCCCCCCGCGGGATGCCGCCCTCTCTGTTGTGCTCAAATCCCCAAGTTGTCCTCACTGTATATGTCATTACAACCTTAATCACAAGCACACTCGTCAGTGCATTATAGTGTTTTCCCTTGAGAGACGCAGTTGAGCTGATGTACATCCTGGTAGGTTGTAGCTCAGCTCAAATAACGCAGCATGATGCAGCATATTGTACACTGTAAGGTTGTGAATCCCAATCATGTGGTTGGAGAGAGCTTTGACTTCCCATTAGCCGTGCCACAGCGGGCACTGCTCTTCCTGGATTGTAGTAAAAACTGGACTGACTGTCACCAGTCGACACACAAGTGCTTTAAAGTACTCAGAAAAAACACAGACGGGTCCTTCAAACAAATTTGTGTCAAAGGTTTTTAATATTTCAGATGTGTGTTTCCAAACAGCTTCATTAAAATAATCATGATATGAATTATTACCTGAGATTATTTATTTAAAAAGTGCGATCAATCTCTCATTAATAAACAGATAAATGCTGGTGTGCTTTGGCCTCTTGCCAGGCGATGAAGTGATGATGTCCATCACTCCGCTGCTCTCTGTGTGAACACTACTTCAGCCCTAAAAGCTTAAAATGGCTGGTGAGTTCATGATGTCATCTCTGCAGGATTGTGACGGTGCATGTCTCCCTCCAGTGGTCGGCAGAGTTCGAGGTTAATGTGGCTGATTCTTCAGGGGCAGTTCAACTGTTTCTGTATGCATCAATAAGGAAAAATGATTAAATAAAACCAAATTATTCTGTTTTGTGTCAGAGCTTTGGACTGTTTCTGCTTCTGTCTTACTTTGTTTGTTTAAATGAACTCATGAACTCAATCTGCAGCATTAAGACTCAAATCAAAAGTGTTTTTTTAAAGGAATCGCCCTTTTTTACAACATCGACAGTTTCTTAATTTACTGGGAGAAAGATGCTTTTATTTAACAGGTAAGCTGCTTGTTGGTTTTAAAGTTTATTCAGACACATTTCCAAACAAGTGGAGAATAAACTGCATGCTCACGTGACAACAGAAGCTACAAGAAATTCCTGGTATGGCACTACACACTGTAATCATAGAAAATAATGCATATCACTGGATATGAAGGCATTGCATTAAGAATAAGAATTAACATACTGTGTGAGAAAATCACCATTAATATTAACATATGAAGAAAAATAACCAAAAAGTCCAAATAAAACCCAGAAGAGAAAAGATAACCTGCCACCCGATCACCAGAATAAATGCTGGCAATGTACATTTCTTCAAACTACGGATATATTTATGTTTCTTTAAGTTCAATTTTCAATGTTATATGTGGACAAAAACCACATGGTTTGATTAATTTGATAATTGATTATTCGGTTTGAGTAATTTTTTAAAGAAAAAAGAAGAATCTAGCTTCTTAAATGTGAATATTTTCCTCCTGTATGACAGTAAACTGGATATCTTTTGGGTTGTGTACAAAATACTTGAGGACGTCATCCTAGTCAACATTTTTCATCATTTTTGATATTTAAAGACCAAAAACGACCTGATTAATCAAGAAAATAATCAGCAGATTGATCTACAGTGAAAGTTATTATTAGTTGCAGCCATAGATGGGTCAGTGCATCATACGGTTTTAGGGAGGAAACTTAAAAATACTGTTAAATGTTGATTAGTTGATATTACAAGTTCCTAGAGCCCAAAGTTAAGTATTAAAATGTGCTCAAAAGCCAAATATATTTAATCTACAATCAGTTAAAACAGACTAAAGTTAAAATTTGACAAGCTGAGTGTAAAGTCTTTGACACTGTTACACAATAAATGACTTAAACTATTAATATCTGATAAAAACTGTTGCCTGTTTGCCTTATTTTCTCAGAAAGGGCTGCACATAACATACAATCTTGTATCCAATTTGTATGATTATTCCCACAAGAAGAAAAATTAAGTCTTATTTTATTTTTTATTGATTTATTGATTGATTGATTTATTTAATGATGATTCAAACCAGACTCCAGCTTGCTGTTTGTTTGCCCTCTCTGGATCATCAGTCTGATGCTAACTAACCTTCCTCCATGCTGCATTCAATGACAACCTGTTAACGCCTGCTCATTAGTTCCCACCTTGTCAGAGGTGTTATCATCTGTGATAGAGGGCCTTGGCTGGTCACACACACGCACGCACGCACGCACGCACGCACACACACACACACACACCACTTCCGCACAGACAGTCCCTCAGTGTTTACAAACAAGTGGCCTACAGATGGCAGGGTCACTCACCCTGATGATAACAAGGCGTGCAGACAGACAGACAGCCCGGGCGGACAGACCTGCAGCCCCGGCAGGCTGACATGATGCAGCTCTGTCTGTCTGTCTGTCTGTCTGTCTGCCCTTCTGTCTGTCTGTCTGTCAAGGCAACACGATGTGTTTGCACTGATTACAGCCTGTAACGTGGATTTAAAAAGATATCTAACCTCATCATTATAGAGCAGCAAGGTGCTGCAAAGGGGGCGACGTGGGAAACCAGGCATGGATTCTGTAGTGGAGCAGGAAGACCATCATGCACTGTGTCTTTACGCTGTTGCGACGTGGAGACTGTTTGGAGCCGAATCCTGCAAAATGACCACATACATGTGTTTGTTTCTTCATTTTAAAACGTGACTAGTCAGTGATATCGATGCATGGTCACAGGTAATCGATAATATTTCGCTGCGGTGATTATTGTGACTGATAGCACGTGTAAACTCGCTGCTCCACTCCTTCTCTGCGTGCTTGGAAAAAGTCCACTCCGCCTCTTCGTTCTCACCAGGCAGCATATGCGCGTATTGCTACTCACCAACCGACCTTGAATGTGTCCTCGGATTAATTCTCGCCCGTGATTGGTCGCAGCCTCGAGGCTGCAACGGCTTACTGGATTCTCATTGGTGGAGCGCGCTGTCTGTCAAGTCGTACCCGCCTCCTGCTCCGTTTGGTTGGATCTCTCCGCTACCCTTTCTCTCGGCGGTGGGTCGGAGCCGCTGTCCCTGGCCTCGCATGTTCCCCTCTAAATTCCTGTTTTGAATTTGATGCCCCTCTTGTAGATTTACTCCATTTTCACGCCTCTGTACGGCCACAGTCGGGCGTCTGCACACCGGTGTTTTATTTGTCCCAACATTTGTCGCTCAGAGAGTTTAGCCCGAACATGGCCGTGGTGAGCGGATCGTCTGGGCCGGTTGCCCGGCTCGAGGGCCGTGAATTCGAATACATGATGAAAAAGCGCTCGGTGACCGTCGGCCGGAACTCGTCTCAGGGCTCCGTGGACGTGAGCATGGGCCACTCCAGCTTCATCTCGCGGAGGCATCTGGAGATATTCACCGCCAGCGACGACGGCACCGGCAGCGGAGATTTTTACCTGAGGTGTCTCGGTAAAAACGGGGTGTTTGTAGACGGAGTGTTCCTCCGACGGGGCGCCCCTCCTCTGCAGCTACCGCGAATGTAAGTTTCCCCTCTCGGCGAACATGTGGATGCTAGCGCGAGTAGCCAGTCAGCTAAAGTTAACAGTTAACAACATTGGGTTTATATCGGCTAGCAGGGGTCGATGGGGACCACGTGTTTTAGCATGTTAGCAAGAACTCCGCATCCTGTTCCCAATGCCATTTTCTTTGTTGACATTTTTGCTAGCAACGGTGTTAATTAGCCGCCTGCTCTTATCCCACATTCCTCCCCGTGGTTAAGTTAGCGTTAGCCGCATTCCTCGGTGTCTGTATCGGAGCCGCCTAGCCAAAATAACTCTGCTAGCTCTTAGCTAAAGGGATGCTATTGTTGATGTTGACTTGTGGTGTGTTTTTCTATCACGTGGAGACTCCTTCGAGACGGAAATGTACATCTGTTGATACTGTAAACAGTCACCCTTGTTGTCATGCAAACATGTTAGCTAGCAGTTAGCCGCGGCTTCTGTGTAGTTGTGAATGGAGCTCCTCTCGACCCCTAAAACGTAAACAAACCCGTCGGTCCCCGCCCTGCCGGCTCACAACAGCAGAGCCTGCGGGACCTTTGGCCTCCATTCAAACCAACCGAAGTCAAGCTAGCCAATGTTTTTCACCAATAATCTACCAACTTTAACCATCAAACAAGAGTTGGAGCTTGATTGTTTGATTTAAAGTTAAATTGGACGTTTTTTGTATGGGACGCTGGTTCATCTCCTCAGAGAAAGTTCCTGGGCCATGTTGTGCAGGTTTCAGCTTGCCTGCTCAACTTTTAGGATTGTTGATAATGTGCTGTTGTGAAATGTGCTGCTTTCTAAACAAACATTTATCACACAGAGGAATCTATATCCCTGATATGAACTTAATGGGCTGTAAATCTTGGCATCTGTATAAAAGTAAATATTTTTCTGCTTGCTTTGGATGTAACTCATGCTTAAGTTGGCAAATACAGCAAACCACAGATGAAAGTAAGTGATAAAGTGGCAAGAAATCGGTTTTGTAACGATATGAAACTATGATTTCATCAGCAGAATCCTAATCACCACCCAGTCATCGAAGTTATTCTGCAGCAACAAAAAAGGTCGAAACATTTCCTGGTTCTGGTTTTTCAAACGTGAAGATTTGCTGATTTTTTTCACTTTGAAATCATCGATCATTGAATATCTTTGTGGTTTTGGTCTGTTGGTTGGACAGAACAAGCAATTTTGTCAATGTGGCTGTGGGGAAAGTGTAACTTACAGTTTTCAGTCATGGTTCAAGTTTCTTTATTTGTCACATACACAGAGCATACAATACAATTTAGGTGAGACTCTCCAAGATCTAATCCAAGATGAGAAGAAAAATAGTAATAACATAGAGAGAAAAAAGGAATATTATGTACGTATGTGTTCATGTCATCACCGTTTCTGAACATGAAAAGATGAATCGGTTGGTTTTAAAGTATAAACGTTAGGTGAGCCGACAGTGAAAATAATAATTAGCTCCACAGACAGAATATAAACTACAAACCAGAATGGGAAGATCATCTCGACCAAAAATCAAACAAACCAGTTTGTTGACGTTCGGACCAGACAGATTTATTTGGGATTTGAGCTCGCCAAAGAGCGGCTGCAGTTTATTCACTGGAGTGACTTGTAATGTAGACAAACCTACCAGGCTCTGCCAACTCTGGCCAGACTTCCCACACTGCTCTCAGCTATTGTGCAATCCCTCAATGTGAAACCACTTTTTTTTTTTTTTTTTTTTGTACGCCACAAAGAAAAAGCTTGTTTTGACTTGATGCAATTTCGGCACCACCGAACTGTTTTTTTTTGCACTAAAATATTTTCAGCAGCTGGACGTGTTTTGTGTTGAGGGTGGTGGTTAAATCAGTCGCTGCCCCGCTTGAAGCCACATCAAGCGCGTACCAGTGCATTTCAATCTACCCGGTTCACCACCAGGAACAAGGAAGGAGGAGCGGCGGCGGTTTCAGGTTCTTGTATTGATCGTTGCCAACTGCCAATAAAGAGCTTTTAATCAGCAGCGCTCTTTACTACATCCACTTCCATAAGTAAGACGCTCATGCCACATGCTTTACTGTAATCCTCAAGCCAGATAGGACGCTTAAAGACCCTCACTGTCCACGATAAGACTGCTGCAGCCAAAGATTGACAGCATGAGAGAAGTGGTTGAGCTGTGGCCCGGGGGACGGCTCGGTTGTGTTCCAGGGATTCCTCTTTGGTGATGTAAACAGTCTGAACTGAAAGGAACAGCCTTCCCTTCCCCTCTCTCTCCCCCACCTCCCTGTCCTCTCCCACACCCGCAAATTCTCTCCAAGTTGGTGCTCTTCCCGTCTTGCTGTCTTCTTTTGTTTACACTCTTGTTTTTTAGCAGGGCGGGTGGGGGGTGAAAATCAAGTGAAAGTTTTCAGCCCAACAGGCTTTGTTTTGTTGCCGTCCTCGCAGCTTAGCAGCATAGCAACTGTGCGTTTTGTGTTTTTGGAGTTCGGGCCTCATTGTTCATACAGGAGAGAAATGGGGTTGATAAAGAGGCTTCAGTGAATGCTCGCTTTGAGGGGGGATTCTCAACAATGCGGACGCAGTTTTCCGGACCACCAAGCCTCACCCAGACAATTAAAAATGCCTGATTATGAATTAAAAGTGATGCATGTAGTGCTGTTTAGTTAAATTAAGCAATTAGTTAATGCAAGGACTGTGTATGGGACTATTCCTAGATGTATAGACATCTGGACAATAACTAGAAAAGAATAAGAGCACTATTTTATTTTACTGGTTCTGGTGGATCGGTATCTTTTTAGGACTGACGCCTAAAATGTTCCAAATGATACTCAAACCCTTGATCAAACAAATGTCCCTTGTTTTGGTCATTAAGATGCAGGAAATGGCAAACTTTCGCTGGTCCAAGCTTCTCAAATGTAAAGTTTTATATCATTGCGAAAAACATCTTTGGGCTTTGAGTACTTGTCAACATTTATAGACAAAACATGTAATGATTAACTGTGAATTAAATAAATGGTTTATACAGGATAATCAGATGCAAAGACCTATTACTTATTTTTTTTTTTTTGAATGATAAACGCTACAAATAAAAGGAAGTAATCATTACATAATTTATCTCCTTATATTCAGAACCTTTGTGCACATTTTGATTTAAGCATGCAACAAAATATAAAATATTAACGTATAAATATTCAATCTGAGACTTTTCATGCTCAGACCATCCATAGCACAGAAGTGGCTCCTTGTTTAGTCTCGGCTGGTCACACGCCTCCTGTTCTGTGACACGTTCACTGTCCTCCATGTTTGTGTGTGTTGCCTTTTATGCAAATGTCCTCACTGCATACAATATTTCCTTTACACCAGCAATCTTCAAGTCCCGCCCTAAACTGCCTCTGATTGACTTGTGTTCATTGCCTTCGTTATTTTGGTTGGTTAGGATCGAGGATTAGTCAACCTAATAACGGGCGGGTCTTCGCGGAAATACCGGTTGGGGAAAAGAAATGCTGCTTGCATCCACGTCAAAAAATATTGCTGTAATGGATGAGATTTGTTACTGAACCGAAAAAGGAGCATTTTCTGAAATAACAGATATTGTCACATGAGATAAACGTCATATCACGCAGCTCTATGGTGTATTACTTGATAATGGTCAGCCCCAGTTGGAGAGACAAAACGTTTTATAATGGAAGATTTGATCATCTTCTCAAAAGCCTCATTAAACAATATACCAACATTAAGTCTCGTCCACATACCAACCAAAAAATGTTCATCGGTCAGAGTATCAAACACAGCCAAGTGTCAAAAGTTTGAACCTAATCCAGTCAAATATTTCTTCCATCTGGTTTACTTAGTATTTGATGAGATAGTTCCTGACCTAGTTCTTTGGTTTAGTACAGAAAGAGCATGCATGTATCGCTCAAACCAAGGCAGTGAGACAGATATTATTTTCTAGCAGAGAGGGACCACTTCCTGTGGAAGAGAAGACCGCCTTCACTAATATACAGGCATCAAGTCTTTATTGTCATTGTGCAAAACAACGCAACAGCAAAGCATCTTTCTGAGCGGTGTAGTGCAGAATCTAGATGGAAGTAGTGATAATAAAATAAAATGGCTACTGAAGAATGAAATTGATCCCAAAGAAGGACACAAAAACCTGTTTCCTTGAGGAGTCCCTGAAATATATCAGCTACAAACCTGATTTCAGGGCAGTAAGGAATAGTTAAGGGGATGGCCTTCTTTGTTTAAAGTCCCCTAATTATAGAGAAATATTTCATGCACAGTCTGAACCAACCTACGCTGCCTGTGTACGATACTGTATACAGCCCTCGTGATTTAATATTCCCGTATCAAAGTTGCCCTAATGGCTGACAGCCGAGCTTGTTTGTGTGGTGACTAATATACAGCGGTGCTCGCTGACAGCGCGGTGAACCACAGGGAAGAGCATGAAGGAGCAGGATTGTGTTTGATGATTTATTATTTATCGGTATATTTAGATCATCATTGTCCCCACTCTGTCAGTTAAACACCGCCTCCAGATATTGAGATCGCTCTGATGTTATTTAAGGATCCTCCACAAACTTCATCAGATCCACAGAGAAGAGTCTCTCTACCGTTCCTGAAAGGGTGCTCGGAGGGCACAGGCATAATGAAAGCGTCTCCCCTCAGCAGCCCGGCTCCAGGAAGTGTTTCGGTCTCCTCCTGTGAGTGGCAAAGCTAATTTGAGATGTAGGTGTCGGGGAAACAGTTCTCTCAGCAGATGCCAGCTCTGTGAGGGCCTGGCGAAAGAAACTGTGCCTGGCACCGTTTAACTAAACGAAAACCAAATGTGTGCCCGCTCCGTCTCCGGGATGTTGAGAAGGCTTCCTTCTATTCACTGTTACCTGCCAAAGATTTACCTTCATCCGTCAGATATAAATGTTTACAGTCGTCCAAATGACGAGCCACTCCAAAGTATTTTAATTACAAGGAAACCACCTTTTTAAAATGTGCTCAGTTTCTGTTGGCAGCTGCCATGCATTCCTGACTCCATCTTGTTTCTTGTTGTAGTTTTATAACTCGATATCATCGAAGAGAGACACGATGGTCGTTTTCATGTCCAGCAGTAGAATCCAGTAATAAACGCGAGGGGTGCAGACCTGTTGCATCAGACTGCACAGATATTCATGACACCAGTCTGTAAGTCAGTCATCTGTAGTTATGTCACGTTTTCAAAAAATCAAGTTTGAACGAATGAGTGTGTTGTGGCTCTTTTTCTGTCCACATGCACCGTTTGCCTGCATGCAACCAAAGCCTCCTCACACATGGTTGGTCAGAACTACTTGAACTACAAATCAATTTAAAAATGGAAACCAGAACACTTCAGATACCAAAATCTTGACTTGACATTTATAAGGTAATTAAATATTATCGGTTTTTGATTTTTTTTTTTTTTTGTTATCTTGAACACATAACAAACAAGTGTTTTTGGTAAGGATCCCTCATAGTGTTGTCAAAAGTATTGAAACATCAATTAATACCGATACTGAAAGCGTTTCAATAATCATTTCCACAGTATCGATTCTGATTCTAGCTGCGCTTTCTCAATCTCGACACACACACACACACACACACACACACACACACACCACTGCAGTTCCCATATAGGCCCGCCTCCTCACACCCAGTTACCTAAAATGCCTAACACAGAGTACACAAGCCCTGATATATTTATCTTCTATAAAACTCAAAAGTTGTGAGCATCCATATTTATCACATTTACCATATTTTTTTTAAAAATAGCAGAACATTTGTACAGTCTTGTATTTTGTTATATATCAGCAGACATACAGGCAGATACTCTGGATCTGTGCTCAGCTTTATCAGCCTGACCGTCACCTATTGACGTAGCTTCAGTCCGTGTTGCGGTTGGTTGTTTAGGTGGTTGCAGGTTTGAACGCAGCCTCACCTGTGTCCGGGATTTTTCCGTCTGTGGTGTCACAACCAAGGTGCGTCAGCACGTCACTCCTCAGATGGTTCGGCGTCATGACTATTGACTCGGCAACACAAGCTTTTTGCCGTAATGAGGAGAACAGCAGTAACTTTATTTTATTGAGGGCAGCAGGACGTGCTATAGGTCTGTTCTAGAGGTAGAGGAACCAGATTCTGTTGGAGGCAGCCTCATTGGACCACAAGGTGTGTTGGATTAAAGGGAAAGTGGAACAAGTCCTTAGCCTGTTTTCAGCAACATTTTGAAAGTCGTAGATGAAGTAAAGGTTCAGAGGATGTTGGAGGAATAACAGTGAAATAAGTGTTTGGATATCGCAGGTGGCTGATAACGGTCTTAAATAACTGTTTGAGATGAAAATGAGATAAAATGTCAGAAAATGACAAGTAATATGGCTAAAACTGTTTCCTAGAGCCCACCGTCATGTTTCTTGTTTTGTCCGACCAACAGTCCAAAACTAAAAGAAAATCAACTTGCAGACAGAAAATCAGCAAATCGTCACATTCGAGACACTGGAAGTAGTCAATATTTTTCATTCTACACCTGATACGTCACTGTTATCAGTTCATTTGTTCTAAATCAATTGACACATTTTAAGCAGAAGTGCACCTTGTCATCTGAGACGTGTTTCTAATTTGCTGGCATGATGCTGAGGCCACTGCGCTGTAAGCATACTTTATATTTACCACTCGGACTAATTTAGGCCTGTCCTCCATTGAGGCCACCGCTCCCCCAGAGCAGCCACACCAGAGCAGCTTCACTCCTCTGCAGTGGAGTAAAGTGGAGCCATCTAATAAATCCTTCCTCTGCTGCCTCCGACTAAGAGTTTGAGATGATGCTGGTGGAAGACGGGAGCCTCATCAAGCATCAGTATTCAAATTTAATTAACTTGCACGTCGTCTCTCTCGGCTAATTAAAGTCAGTCAGTCAGTCGGCAAACGGTTCCACCTCAGCTGCAGTTGATGTGTCGTTATCAAGCACTCACTGATTTGATTTTTCCCTCGTGGTTATAAAAGAAAACAGTTTGTAAATCTTGTGTTTGTTTCCTTTCGCAGGTGCACGTTCAGGTTCCCCAGCACAAACATCAAGATCACATTCACAGCCCTGTCCAGCGGGAAGAAGGTGAAGCGTGAAGCGCCAGAGTCCCCAGTGAAACCAGTGCAGCCCCAGATCTCCCCACTGACCATCAACATTCCAGACAACATCGCTCACCTCATGAGCCCCCTGCCATCGCCTACCGGCACCATCAGGTACTGCGAGTTATCATGTGTTTCACAGGCAGGAAGTGACTTTTCTGCATATGACTCAAAAATTCAGCTGCTGCTGAGATGTTTTACTCAACAGATTAGCAGGAAGTCTGCTCGCAGATGATTGTGAAACGTTTAGTGAGTGTCACAGCAGAGATGTGTTAGCATTTAGCAGTAATGTGCTTCTCTGGTTTGAGGCTAGTTTTGAAGCTTAATCCATATGTTTGATAAGGTTGAAGGTCGTCGACGTCGTGTTGTTTTATTGATTGATATTTCTGATTGTGCTAGTGTAACTTCAGTACAATACCTTGGAAAATATCGCTGTTTGATACCATGTTAGATACCACAGGGAATAATTGGCACAACTTTGAGGGCATAACAATTTAGATTTTAATTAAAAGATAAATATATCAAGGCGTGTGTACTGTGTGATAAGCGCAACAGCTTTTAAGGTAACTGGGTTCAAAATATGACGTCCTGACAGACATGAAAACTTTACATAAACTTAAAATAACATTTTACCTGGAAACCAGTAAATCATTGCAACTCCAGTCAAACATTGTCTGTCTCCGTCTTGATCGAGGTTGGTGGACTATGAATGGATTATGGCCCCGTCAACACGCACATGTGTATTTCTTTAAACAAAGCATTTTCTGTGTGTCCGTCTGTCTTTAGTTCATGTAAAGAAATAATAAACTCTGTCCAGGGTGAAGATGTTCAGAAGCTCAGTTTGAGTGTTTAGAGTCTGGATGACAGAAACTAAGGTTGTTTTTATTAAAACCTCATTAAAACACGTGGACAAGGCCTGAGGTTCGTCCTACTTACTGGAGTGGTGAACGTTTCCATCGCATAAGAACCTTACATGATGGCTGTAATTTCTTTTCTTTGGCAAGTGACCATGGTATAAGCGGGATAATGACCTTCTTCAAGGTGTCTATAATCACGAATTAATGGGCCTAATTAATCTGGCTCCCCATTAATTCCTGATAATGAACACCTTGTTGGGCATTATCCCTTACGTATTACAATGTTGTTAATAAACTAAATATCAGAAGTCGTGCTGTATCGGTTTCCCAGGAAGAAGACTGTTGGACCTTCTTCCACCAGTTTTCTGAATCTGCGACCTTCAGTGATCAGCGCAGGGTGGCGAGGAGTCACTCCCACACGCCCCTGGGTGACCTTGACGTGTCAGCTGACCTTGATGTGGCCCCTGCATGGTGATCAGCTTAGGCTTAGTTCAGCAACTGCAGGGCTCAGAGAGAGAGCCGGCTCCATCTCAGACTCTTAGATCCTCTCAGCCCCCTGATCTCAGCCAGATGGCTGAAAACCAACCAGGTTTTCTTCCGTCATACGAGGCCCATTTGAAGGTTATATGATAAAACATGTTTACTGTTGGCAGATAAACAGACAGTGTAATGAAGGAGGCAGCAGGTGCAGCACATGTTCCTAAATCCTGAGCTGCTGCTGCTGCGTCTTTGTTTGGTTTACCAACATCTCCAGAGTCCCCCGAGTGCTGAAACACACATTAAATATGGAGATGGTTCTTTACATTAAGTCTCTTCATCCCCTGGTTATTCACAATATTAACCGGGATAATTAGAAGTGATTAAGATTTGAATGCGTCGTAGCTTTAGGCCTGATTGTGGCTCCTGAAGTGACTGCAGTGTTTTGAGACGATCTGGGAGGTGGTGGTGTGATTTGCATAGAAGTCGGCCAAAAGCATGCCACTGCAGCACAGACTGCGGATGAGCCGAGCCAGGAAACATAAACTGTGGCCCTTCTGGGACACGACAGGCTAGTTATGTTTTAGCTCCGAGCACTTAATCCAAACCTATTGTTGGTTGTTTATTTCTGTAAACCATCTCTGCACTGAGTCTCCTGGCAGCTGACGGTCTTGTTCTTGTGTTGTTTTTTTTTCCTGCAGTGCTGCTAACTCGTGCCCCTCCAGCCCGCGAGGCGCAGGCTCGTCAGGCTACAGGATGGGCGGCCGCATGGTCAGCTCTGCAGAGCTGCAGCTTCTAAACGACAACTCGCAGCCTGAGAACGACAAAGACGCCTCCGGAGGGGACAGTCCCAAGGTGAGAGCGGGACTAACAGTCCAGTCGCTCTGCCAGAGTGTTTCAAAACCTGACCTTTAGTTTGAGATGCTGCTCAACATGTCATCACTTATTTCACTGCCCTTTCATACGCAGCCACAGGGCAGTTTGTTCCAGCTCCAAACTGGTTTTCAATGCGTCTTTAAATACTGCTGTCTACACACAATATGTCATCCTCTGTCACAGCCTTTGTTATTGTCTGCCTCGTCATGCTTACAGAGTATATTGGAAGAGGAATTTCTCCCACATTCAACTTGTAATAATCAACAGGAAAACATTTTTTCTGTATACATTTCCCAGAGCAGCGTCTTCAAATGGTTCTTGTTCTGACCAACAGCTTTACTAGTGTCAGACGAGGAAAACATTAAAATGCACAGTATGCACATTCTGGCACTTTTTCACTCCTTGTTAAAACATTAACAAGCCAATAGAGTACATAATCAGATTCATTGATCGTGCAAATGATCGTTAGATATATATCTCCTGTGATTTAAGCCCAATTGTCTGTAAATATATTTTTCCCTGCTCAGTTTTAAGTGCTGTGTTTACATATTTGACAGCTGCAGTCGTCTGTTGTTTGTTTTCATGGTAGAGGAGCCTCCTGGTGTTTGTAGATACATAATTCATAATGTGTGTTTGTGCTCTGCTCCACAGGACGACTCCAAACCTCCGTACTCCTATGCACAGCTGATAGTCCAGGCCATCACACTGGCTACGGACAAGCAGCTCACACTAAATGGAATCTACAATCACATCACAAAGAACTACCCTTATTACAGGACTGCAGACAAGGGCTGGCAGGTGAGTCAGTCTGTTAGAGGACGCTCTGACTGTTTGCACGATGGCAGTATAACTCACCTGCTCCAAAACAATGTGTATTTTCCAAAAATGCCTCGATAACAAACCTTTTTCTTTCTCCTCTGTTGCAGAACTCGATCCGTCACAACCTGTCGTTGAACCGTTACTTCATCAAAGTGGCGCGGTCGCAGGAGGAGCCGGGCAAAGGTTCGTTCTGGAGGATAGACCCGTCCTCGGAGGGCAAGCTCATCGAGCAGGCCTTTAGGAAACGAAGGCCCCGGGGAGTCCCCTGCTTCAGGACCCCACACGGACCCCTCTCCTCCAGGTCAGTACAGGAACCTTTTTTACTTCTTACACTCAAACAGTCATCAGACAGTCGCCTCTTAACTCTCTACCTGGATACATATACTGACATGTGACTGGCCTGTCTGACCCTCAGGAGTGCCCCAGCGTCTCCCAATCACTCGGGGGTTCTCTCCGCTCACTCCAGCGGCGTCCAGACCCCCGACAGCCTATCACGAGAGGGCTCCCCGGTCCCCCTGGAGCTGGAGACCTCCTCGGCTCCTGCCCCGACCACCACCACAGTGACCCAGCCCAAACTGGCAGTCATCCAGGAAGCACGCTTTGCACAAAACACACCAGGTATGAGCCCCCCTCTCTCTCTCTCTCTCTCTCTCTCTCTCAGCCTCAGCTGTCTGATTGGCCTCCTCTCTCTGACATCAGAGGTTTACAGCAGTGTTTGTGTTGCAGGCTCGCCTGTTAACAACCAGCCGGTACTCATAGCAGTCCCGCGTCAGTTACCTCAAACCATTAAGCCAGTGACCTACACCATGGCCTCCCCCGTGAGCACCAGCACCTCCCAGCCTGCTGTCCAGACGGTCCACGTCCTGCAGCAGATCCCAGCAGGGTCCCTCAGCTCCGCCGTCATCGCCCAGCCGGCCACCATCATCAACAAGAGCGAACTGCAGGAGAACGGAGAGCACACAGAGGTCAAAGGTGAGGCGGGAGGGGAATAGTCTCATCTGCTGCCGTCAGAAGCCTGTTTATCAAGATTTATCAGGATTGTGAATGGGCATTATGCTTGAACAGCGCTCTGTCTTCTCAGGTACTGAGAAAGTATAGTTTTGGTATCAAGACTAAGATGTTTCTATCGATACCGTCGACACCAGCCCTACTGGCAACAGCAGCTGTTGCTCCCAGAGCCTGATCACTTGGCAAAAAAGTGTTGAAGTCTCTGAAACCCTGTTATTTTCTTGATTCATTAGTTGTTTGGTCTATAAAGTGCCATAGATAACATCCTCAAACATTTTGACTTTGTTTTCCCTTAAATATACTCAACCTGATTAATTGATGATGAAAAATGAAGAATTGCTTTGAGTTCATTGCAGCTGTAATGCTTTTATATTTAATTACAAAGATGAATGAAAGTTTGGAAAGTGCTTAATTTTAACCGCTATGTTTTCAAGGTTGGGAATATGCTTGAATTTAATCACAGTCCTTGATGAAATGCTTAATTTTTTAATATAATCTGGTGTTTCATCATCATTCGTCATTCATGTAAACAAAAACATCTTTTTTAATATTTAAAAGGACGTTTGATCCAACCCTGATCAAAACATAGTCAGAGTGAACAGATGGTAAAATGAATTTCTCAGTCAGCAGAGTAGTTAGATATAAATGTAAATACAGTTTGTGTCTACAAAGCAGCTGTAAAGATGCAGCTTACAGCAACATTTAGTTTATGCTTCATAACGTATTGTTTATAATTTAAAAGGAATGATATCAGTTTGTTTCATAACCCTCAACTCTCCATATTATTTGTGTAACAGTACAGTCTGTACTCGGCTTATTTTTATAACAACTGTTGTCTTTTTCTGAGAGTAATGAGATGAAGTGAAGAGGGAGGGAGGGAGGGAGGGGGAGGAACATCTTCCAGACTTTGATCTTTCAGTATATAAATTAGACTCACATGACAGTCAGAGTTTTTTAGTTTTGATTCATTGTTATTTGCTCAAATGTTCCCCAAATAACTGATTTTCTGCCACATGAACCTTCACTGGAGTCATTGTTGAAACGTCTCGTGTCCTCCTCTCAGTCAAAGTGGAGACGGTCCCCACCATCACCTCTATAGGCGGCTCCAGTCGCATCATCCAGAGCACCCAGTCGGCCACGCCCCTGCAGACTGTTACCATAGTGCAGTCGGCCCCCATGGGTCAGCACCAGCTGCCCATTAAGGCCATCACACAGAACGGCACCCACAGCATCACCACTGCCATCCAGGGACCCATCAGCTCAGGTGAGACACGTCAGCTGTGTTTATTTTCATGTTCGCGTGCAGTTATTGCAGTGTCTCTTTACCACCGTCCTGGAAAACTGTTTCAACAGTCCTAAAGTGAATGTAAACGTCCCAAAATCAAAATGTCTTTCCTTTACTTTATCATCAGTAGTATTCAAACTGTACTCAGCTGAAGAACTTTATTTACTCCAAACTTGTGTTGTCTTTCTGTGTTTTGCTGTTAGCTGCATTAGCTCTATTAGCTTTGTTAGCTGTTAGCTTCCTTAGCCAAACACACCACAAGGCTCAGCTTCCCACAGCTAGTTAGCTGCCCAACAACTAAGTAGCTCTCCTGCTGATGTCAGCATAGTGTTTGTGTTTGATGAAGCATCAGGGGGAAAAAGGATTTGTCGATGTTGAGTTTCGGATCTTAATGAGTCATATGTTTCAGGTCTCGCTATGAGTAGACATGCAGTCATAGTAACTATACTAACATTATGAGAAGAGGTGCTTTGTTGTAATGAACATCGGTTGAGTTTGTCTTTTGCTCAGCAACAGTTAAACATCGTCCTGGACAAGATCTCCGTTGACGCAAACACTTAATTTAATCATTTGATCTTAAAAATGTCGGAACATGTTAATCATCACATTTCCCACAGCTCTTTGTGACGTCTTCAGATAGCTGGTAATGTCTAAAATCCAAAGATATTAAATTTACAATCACATGAGATGAAGAAAAGAAGAAAACGTTCATGTTTTAGAAAATGAAACGAGAATTTTTGTCACTTTTGATTTAAAATCTTTTCATCACCTCACTGATTGATGGACTTCTCCTTTAAACTCCTAGTTTAAAATCTTGAGTTGTAATCGTTTCCACTGTGGTTACTAACTCTTCAGACTCAAGTTAACCACAAGGTGTCTGTCAGTAAGTTAGCTGTTAAACAATAAAGACTTTCTGAGCCTCCAGTGAATCACGAGTCTTTGTTATCCGCCCGTTGGTTAACCACAGTGTGAACAGCTCTGACAGTCGAGTGTTTCCTCTGCTAACCTGCCTCTTCTCTTCTGTGTCCTCTCCCGTCCAGCTACAGTTGTGGCGAGCCCCCTCCACCTGCTGGCGACCCACGCCTCCGCCTCAGCCCTCCTCCCCACCAAACGACAGAACGGGGACCAGCTGGCCGCCGAGCAGCCCGACGCCAAGCGCATCAAATCAGAAGACGATGGGGCCCCGGCCTCCTCGACCCCGGCGGACTCGTCAGCAGCTAACAACTCGGGAGCCCACAACTAGTCTGTACAACCACACACCACACGACCCTCCCCCTCCCACCACCACGACCTCCACCTCCACCTTCTCCTCCCTCCACGGTTTCTCTCTCTCGTCCCTGTCGTTCGTTTTGTTTCTCCTCCTTCTACCACTGACTCCCGAGGTGCCAAAACGGAGAGGATTCTTTTCATTTTTCACTTTGGGTTTATCTGTTCTAGAGCATCGAAAAGGAAGAAATAATGTCCACCCCTTTAAAGACTTGGAACGTGGGTTGAGAACAAAAAAAAAAACTAAACGGGACAAAGATGAACTCAAAGGTGTCCCCTGTGAGCCACTGAAACAGGAGAGTGACTAAAAAAAAACCCAAGACCACAGGAAGCCTTAACAACAATTAACCCTTAAGAGCTGACCTTTGATCTCAAGCGGTCCAGCGGGGAGACTCGGCTCGGGCTGGACGCCACCTTTCTGTCGCATCTACCTCAGAGCAGATAGGAGACTCCGGCAGCCAGCAGACGACACCCCCTCCCCCCGGACCCCCGCCGGGACGAAGCGACCAACCAAGCAACACGTGTAACGAAAAACAAAAACGGTCAACGCATTCAGAAAGGGATCAACTCGGAGCCAATATTCCTGAAACTCTGGCAGCTAGCCTCTCACAATACTGACCTTCCTTTATCGCAGCTGTACGTAGATATGCAGTATTTTGTTGTTCAGATGTGGAGCATAGGATTTTCTTCTTTTTTTTAATGTATTTTCAATTATCTAGATAAGTAATTTAATTAAAGGAAGCGTACAGAATGATGAGGTCGATGACATTTCGGTAACTAAGTTAGAAAATCTCACTCTTTTTTTATTTTACGTGGACTTCCTCCTTCTGTTCGGTGAAACAGTGTAATAGTTTTTTCGTAATATTTGTTTCTTTTCTCCCCCTCGTTCTGACATATCCATATGAAATTTGCTTAGTTATACCTACATATTTTAATACTTGCACAGATAACCGATATTAAGCACATGAAATCTCCATGTGTAGTTCCAGATGTTGACCTTGCATGTATCCGACAAACAGAGAAGTTAAACTGTAAATTGAACAGAGGAAAAAAAAAAAAGAGAAAAAAAAGACCTGCTTTGTCCAAAAACCACACCTGCACTTGATTAAATGTTTGTGTTTTTCATTTCCCTCCTCCTTCTTCTTCTTCTTCTTTTGTTTCCCCTCACACCTTCCTCCTCCTCCTCCTGGTCCTGGTCCTCCTCCTCCTCCTGGTCCTCCCGGCTGTGTTGACGTTGTGGTGTTGGCAGACCCCCCCCTCCCTTCCTTTTTGCTTGATTATTTTACTCTGTTCCGGCGACCTGGCGAGTCTGTTTTCTGATTGTACACGTTCCAAACAATAGTAACGAAAAAAATTGATGTTTGTTCTGCTTCAGTGGAGAAATGCTTTTTTTTTAATAAATTAATTTAAAGCCCTGTTCTGCATCCACGTCTTCTGCTTCACCTCATCATGATTTTTTTGACTCATGAGTTTAAACACGGGTTGTAGTCCCACTCTCCTCCACCGGGGGGCGGTGTAGGAATGTTTTTACAGGCTGTCAGATGGTTGGAAAAGCAGCATGTTTGTCCTTTAACACAAGATGGCTGCATCCTAATGACACAAGAGGTCAGGGACACGAGCATGAGTAGAGCAGGAACATTTTAATACATCTAATTAATATTATTACTCATCAAGCCATGAAATATTAGTGTTTTTTCAGTTAACTTCAGGTGTAAGGAGACAGATCATCACTACACACTGATGTAATATAAAATGATTCCCTTTTTTCCATATGACGAATCTTTATTTCTACATTTGACAGCCAACAGTCTCGTTAGTGACGTCGTCTCGTTGAGCTGCTCCTGTTTATTAGCAGCTCACAGAACTGAACCAGAACCAACTCTCCTTTCACAGAACTGCAGTTGTCAATATGAGCAGATTTATTGTGATTTTCATCTTTTTTACTACCTTCTCTGAGACCATGTTGGCGACGATGTAGTTCACAGAGCACAAAACTACATGATATTTTATCTTATCTACGACAAAATGCAACTTTCTTGACTTGAAAAATGATCTTTTAACCCTCAAAGACCTAAAAATATCTATTGTTCTAAAATGTTTAATAACTTTCAAGAGTTTTTCAGCTTTTCATTGGTGTCACACGTCTTGTTTGGGCCTTCAGGGACTCCATAGTGAACCTGATTACACCATCATGTTGTGAAGCACTGATTTGTAGTTTCTTCCTCCGGGCCAACAAGCGATCGTTGTCACCGAGTTACTTTTGTCGCTCACGCACCGTGGAAAATATATTCCTCTGGGAAAAAAAGTCTCTTTTGCTTCAGTGTCCTCTGTTATGATTTAATAAACGTTCAGTTTACTTTTTGGACACATCTACGTGGCCGGTAAATGAAAGATGCTGCTCTTCACTGCGAAACGCCGATGATGATTTAATAATAAACAGCTGTAACTTACTTACAAAAGATCAGATTAAGACCAGAGCTTGTCTGAGTTTACTGTAAAAAGACGACACCAATTTTTGACTGCTGTTTTTTTTTTATTCTCAGACGAAGCAGATGTAGGAATGTGATGATGAATGTCCCACACATCAGATGATGTACGGGACTTGATGCTGACTGCTAGAACAAGGAGGCAAAACTAAATAAATACAGGAGAGTCAGGCCCCGAATATGTTTTATATTATCCTGATATCCTGTCAGTCATCCTCACAGGTCCAGCATCAGGACGTCCACTGAAGATCGGTCTCATACAAACATGTCTGACAGCAATCGAACACGTAACCCTTCTTCTTCAGAGGAGAAGTTCGCAGGGATCTTGACCTTTTCCCTCCATCAGTGATCCAGCTGCAGAGTGAACGCCCAGACCGACCGCCGGGCAGAGAGCTGCTCACCGACTCTCACATGTTGTTCTCATGTGTTGTTGGATAAACAGACGCCCTGCGACAGTGAAACAATTATCCAGTTTGCAGCCCGCTGAGTTCCAACATTCCTCCTTTTGTGTCGGACGAGCTAAATAAAGCCGCCGCGTCGAAGGTGTTTCCTCACTCGAGCTGCGACAGAAAGCTGCGAGCAGATGTGCTGAACACAGCAACAAACCTTCAGAGCGAGAACGACAGGCTGCGGCAGCTTTCAGTCAACGCTTTCATTTGTTTATGGTCTCATGTGATCATTATCTGTGCATGAAACCAAAACTGGTGAATCTCATGACACAGGGTTGTTTTATATGGTACGATAGAACCGAACAGATGTGCACAAACATCAGAAGATTAATCGTCTCCTGCAGGTTTGTTAGTTTATAATGAATCACCGGGAAACTGACTGATGATCGCACATATACAGTATAGTACATAAACAAAGCATCATTTGCTGACATATTAACAAGGTGGAAGCTCATTAACAAGTGTTCACCACGAGCTGTTTACATTCTCAGGTACACAGATGGAGGAGCTGTGGGCAGATGTGGGTTGTGCGTCAGTAAGAAAGTTGTGTATCATCTATTTCAGAGCAGAAATACACCTGCAAGCCGGTCTAGGTGCTGAACAAATACTGTGAGAGCCTAAAGGCCCTGTTCAGACCTGGTATCAACACCCGTCCTGTGATCCGATCACAAGTGGACAGCTTTACGCCGGTTAGTTCAAACCCAACATCAACATGCGCATACTGACTATCGAATCTCACTTACACACGTACATCGCTCAGACAAGCACGATATTTTTTACACAAAGAAATAAATATCTTCCTGTATAACATTTGCCGAATTTACAAGAAGGCCCAAATGATTAAGAATTTGTTGTCGACAGCATTTCACAAGGTTTAGAAAGTTTCTGCTAACTCCACAACTCACAAAATTTAGCGATTTCTTAAGGGAGTCTAGTGGCGTTCTCCACAGGTGACAAAAAAGTAGCCTATATTGGTTACTTTTTACTTTACTTTTACAATTTTACATGCTTACCATCAATAAACCTCATAAATTTAGTGCTTATGTTCAAACAGCCGCTAAATGTCAGATGCACTTTATACACAGAAGCAGACAGGCTGGTACAGCGATGCGGAGACAAACCGACTCTTTTTACAAGGAAATAAACAACTTCATGTTGCATTTAATGCCGAGTTTACAAGAAGGAACATATGATCAAGAATTTGTTGAATATAGTGTTTCACAAAGTTAAAAAGTTTCCCCGAACTCCACAACTCACAGAATTGAGCAATTTCTTAAGGGAGTCTGGTGATTTTCAGGATGGGCTTCAAAGAAGTAGCCTATATTGGTTACTATTTACTGTATAAATTATGTAATGTAATTATGTAAAAATTCAATGAAATTCATAACTTGAGTGTAGTCAAATGTTATGAATACAGTAAACAGTAACCAATATCGGTGACCTTTCTTGAAGTCCTTGAAGAAACTCCCCAGACTCCATTAAGAAAACACTAAAATTTGTGTGCCGTTGTGGAGAAACTTTTTAACTTTGTGAAACGTTGTCGCTGACAAATTCTTAACTATTTGGGCGTTCTTGTTAACTCGGCAAACATTATACATACAGGAGCCATTTTTTAAATTCTCTTTTGGTTGTTTTCCAAGAAAAAAATCCTGCATTTAAACTATTTAAACAACATTAACTACTTCAGTAAAGGTAATTGCAAGTATTAGCATCAAAATATACACACATATAAAGCACCTAAAGTATAAGTACTCATGCAAAAAAAGGCTGATTTCAGTATATATATAAGATATATATATATATATATATTTTACATTACTGTATTATAATTAGTGATATATTAAATGTGTAAGCGTCACTAAGCTGGTAGACGTGCAGCTCACAGGGTTAAATCAGAATGTTGTGCAGCTACGTGTGTTGAGCTTTCGTAAAATGAAAGTTTTGTAGAAAAAATTTATTTCTCAGTATGAGGTTTTGAAAATTTCTACTATTTTGGTATCATTTTTGTCCCTGTTGCATCTCAGCCATGTTATGTAACCAGCTGTTCCACTGATGAGTTCGGTGGTCTGATGATGAGGCTCTGACCTCCAGACAGAAGCTCCTCTGTATGTAAACGCTCTAAACACGGAGTCTGTCTCTAAATATCCAGCTCACTCCGACATTGTGCTGATAAGTGACTAACAACGGGAAGAAGAAGCAGCAGCAGCAGCATTTAAAACGCCGGGAAGTGACGGGGGGTGGGGGTAGATTGACATTATGAACACATTTGTGTTGCCTCCACTGCTGCCTGTGTAGGTGGAGTCTCCATAGAAACCAGGAGCTTATTGAGACGGCCTGATTCGAGTGTTGACGCTCTGGAAGATGCTGTCTAAAAAAAAAAAAAAAGGAAACACCAAAAAATCTGCTCCGCATGATTTTCTTCTTATTCAAACTGTTCGTAGAATCATCTTTTCTTTGAACGTAGGAGACTTTTTCAGACACCCCAAACCAGAGTCTGATGTCTTTTATTAGCTCATCTCTCAGGTCATGAGGTTGCCGGCTGTTTGTGTTCACAGAGCAGGGAAACTATTCCAGGACTCTAATCCTCTGATAATATCTGCACTCTGCATGTTGAACCCTTAAAGCCGCCGTTTCCACGAGGAGCCTCTGAGAATCGGTGGGCGACAGAGGAAGTGGATGTTGTTGTTTTTTTAAATATAAAAAAAGACATTTAAAGCTCGTCAGTTTGCAGAGGAACAGTTCTGGTTACACAAAAATCTCCCTCTACACGTGGACGTCCACTTGTGATCCTGCTATTTTAAGAGACTAAATCCAGTTATTTGGTAATTATTGCAATCCCGGTTTTGACATAACAGTAACAACAAAAAGCCTTTCAGTGTTTTCAGCCTCACAGAAGTGAGTTTATGTCCGATCAGAGCTCCGGATGCTGCGAATGGATCATAAACCGGCGTTGACTGTTGGCCTGAGTATTTACTGACGCTCTTTTCGCCATTATTGCAAACTTTTTCTGCGTGCAGATAGCAAAAAAGTGGAAGAATCATCACTCGTAAATTAAAGATTAACTTGAGAGTCCATGCACACACATTGGTTGCAAGTATGACGTTTAATGTAGTTAGTGAGACGTGTCATAGTTAATGTCAGAAGACATTAGCTCCGAATCACAGGCATTTTGCAAAAAAAAACAGCTTTTGCATTTTATTAACCTCTTTTTTTGCCTTGACAGCCAAACTACATGAGCAGTCTTGCATTGCCAACCACGATCATCTTTCCTTAAAGTAAAATGTGACGGGGAGAACTTGTTTTGCACGAAGGGAGACGAGCCCTGGCATTAAAATGTCTAAATCCCCTCTAAAGGAAAGCTAACAGCTGCTAGCTTGTTTAGGTTTGTACCAAGACCCCAGGAAAACTGTCAGGCTTTCATAGTGGCCAGACCGTGTAATTACATCGTCACCAAAATACTTTTTTCCCGTCAGCTTACATTGTGAAATAAGCGTCCGTAAAACAGTGGAAACATTTATTTTTTTAGCGTCACAACCCCCGAGAAAGACAGTAACATTTGGAAAGTCTAGAAGGTTTCGGTGCATCGGTTGCTACCTCGGAGGTTGTTGATTGTGTCATGGAGCGCTGGGGTTTTAAAGAGGGGAATAGGTGCCCAATGACAGGCTTTATACCACTGGTCTACATCCAGAGAGTCAGAAGGGTACATGAGCGAGTGTTTCACAGGAACCATTTTTTTGCATTTGGTCGTTTTTTTGACATGTTGATTTAATAAACAGATTTACTACTTACGGGGTGAACTACAAGGTTTCTTGTTTTGTGCCTTTAGTAAAAAGCAGCCATCGTTGTGTTTGGCAGTGCAGAGGAAATGCATGAGCCACCTGCTGAACCATGTTGCTGCACAAACCAGGAGTTGGTTTTGTTGCCGTGTGGAGTTACTACTTACCTCGAGAGGCTTCAAACTCTGCCCTTGTGGCTGAACAGGCGCTGAACCAGAAAGTGTCAGCTCCAGCCAGGGTTTAGGTGTGAAAACCAGCGAGAGCGATGTTTAAGAGCGGCACTGAAGGCTTTTCTCCACAGCTTCAGTCACAACACCCAGGTGGCTCGACTGGAAGCTCTCTCCTACTGTTGATCTGATCGGTTTCCTTTTGGTGCCTTTCTAGATGGTTTCATTGTTGTGTTGCATGAAATAATTCCTTGTTTTTGTGCCTGAACCACTTTTTTTTTTCCAACTCTTTTTCTGACTGTGGTGGAAACATTTCTTATTGTGTTACATGAAATGCTTCTTGTGAATTACTGCAGCGCAGACACACTCTGTCATCACTTGTTTTCACCTTATCGACAACATTTCGGTCATCAGTCGTCTGATTGGTGCTTTTTCTTACATAAAAACACAAACACACCTTTTATTCACATGAAATCTGCCTCAGATGATTATTTCAACTGACTGCAGTACTCCTGCTGACCACATGATGGCAGTGCAGAGCAGAGCATGCACACTTGCACATCCACACTCTTGGCCCACACACACACACACACACACACACACACACACACAAACATAACAACACAGTCACAAGTGCTGCACCAGATACCTGAGCGTTCACAACATTACGCAGCACAAGTGCCACCTATGTCGAATCTAATGGCTGTTTTTTTTTTTTGCCCTCTCAGCCTCTCAACTGCTCCGGCAGCCGAGCAGCAGCCATTTCCATGAGCGGCAGAGAGAGGGGAACGAGGACAGAGGCATGAGAGCCTGATGGAGAGAAGAGAATAGCAGTGGAAGTGAGAGATGTGTGGGTGGGTTTGAGAAGCAGAGAGGAAAAGATGCTTCACTCTGGGAGGCAGCGTGGACGCAGGGATGAGGCGCGCTGCCTGTGGTCCTCTGCGGAGACTGTAACCCCGGGTAACAGCTGCTCCACAACTGGCCCAGACCGGTTCCACACAGCTCCCAAACTCACAGGACTTAAAAAACCTCTCTCCGTTGGTTGCTAAGAGCACTCAACAGGCCTCAACAGACGCACTGTGCTGCCGCCGCTGCTGCTGCTGCTGGTGGTGGTGGTGGTGGTGGTGGTGGTGGTGTTTCACGCTAATGGGATGCTAAAATCACTTGACATGCAAAGTACGAGCTGCTCCTGCTTTGTGTCAGCCTTCATGAAGAGTCTTCTGTTTCTTGACCTCCTCTCAGTATCTCATGTTGCATCTCTCGCTACGTGTTGGAGGGGCCGGCATCAAGCGGTGCCTCCGGGTCATCAAATGGTCTGAAAAAACATCACGAGGTCGTCTTGGACCAACATCAGAGGCGTCTCAGGAGTGCAGCAGCGGCAGCAGCGGCGGCGGCGTGTTCGTCCGTCCTGTAACGCATATTTCAGGAGCTTCACAAACACGCGGTAGACTGCGAGGGCGCATTTCAGTCCACAGCTACCGGAAAGACACCGTCATAAACACAATTTGTCGCGGTCAAGAAGTGAGAACATGAGAGCAGCTCCCTGTCTTGTTGCCTCATGATATCCTGAAACCAGACTTCTAATCATGATGTCTTCATGACTTAGAACAATTCAGTGATTGTTCTGTTCTTCTTGGAGGGAAGAAACCTTTGTCCAGACAGTCAACAGAGGTTTAAACTCTTCACATTTTTACAACCCAGACCGACTCAAGTATTTAGAAAGTAAATACCTCCACTGAGGCTGCACAGCCTGCAGAGTTCGGTATTTTAAAGCTCCTGCGTGGATCGTTTTTTATGTGACTGTTCACATTACATCTAAGGACATTTTGAGACAATCTCAGAGAAGACTGGAGCAGTTTATATGTTTCAAGTCCTTTATTTTCAGAGCCAGAACTACTGTTGTTTACTACTGTGTCTTATGTCACTGCGCAAAGTAAAATGCCACATCGGTGCAGGGCAAACATGCTGCAGTGTCAGAAAACAAATGCAAATATACAAAACATGAGCAAATTCAGAAAAGCTTTTCATCAATCTGACAACATTTATGATATTACGAGACAAGACGAGCCGAGGCTAGCTGGCTGGCACGCTAACTTCAGTAAACTCACAATATATAGACGTCTCTGACATGATGGATGGAGCAGCAGAGATGGATGGAAGATGGAGATGGAAAAACAAACAGTTTATGAGTTGTTAAAGTGTTAGCAAACAGTTTCCTATTCACACATCCAGCAAACACGCAGCAACATTATTTGAAGTTAGGCCCACAAAGTTTAAAGCAGCAGTGACGAATTCCAATAAATCTTTTCTGGACTGGCATCAGAAACTGGTCCCTCTGCTTCAGCGCATGGCCAGAATTTTCTTCCAAATTTCATTAAGTGTGTTGTCGAGTTTCTGAGATATGTCGCTCACTGTGAGGGCCACAGTGACCCCACCACGGTTCCTTGGACCAAAGCTCCAGTGAGGCTGTGAGTCACAAACCTGCCTCTGCCTCCATGTTTCTCATTTGCACGACGTCATAGAAAGAAATCAGTGTCAAGGACTTGAGTATTGTTGTCTTTCATAACACAGGACTGTCCTGTTTATGATTATAAGCGTGTCTCTGCAGGTGCTGCCTCCTGATTGGTCCTTTTCCAGCGGTTGCAGAGGTGTTGATTGGCCATAAAGAAGGTTTATGGATATGAGATCTGATGGTAAGCAGGATTTTTGTTTATTCCATTGACTGTCGACAGTCAGCAGGGGGCGACTCAACTGCTGTCAAAAAAAGGTCCAATTGTATTGAAGCTTATGAGAAAATTATCTTTCTTAATTTATTTCCTGATGAGTTTATGGTCTCAATCGTCTTCTTCAACACAGCGTGGTGTCCATTCAGTAAATTATGGTCACATTTTGAGTAAGACAGATGACAGAGCGTGTCCTCCGGTTCAGCTCAGTCAGATCCAATCAGGATATCCTCTCCAAATACGGTCACTTCCGGCGATGACGACAGCCATAACGCCAAACTCGAGACTTCAAAACAGGCATCCACAAACCAATGGGTGACATCACGCTGGGTTTACACCTGATTTATTCGCATTTTTCCTTTTGGTTGTGGTTAAAAGCCCGTGGGCGTTTCTTTAATGTGTGAATTTTAACCAATTTCTTTCCCATTTCCAACCCTGAAGTCATTATGATGATTGCCTTCGACAATGAAATGTGTTCATCACAAGGCAAAATATTTCCCAAAAGGAACAAACTTCTGGTGAAGCTTGATTAAGTGATTAAAGGAGGCAGACATTTATTTCATAACATTCAACTGAGCAGAACACAAGATCTCATGTCTGCTTGGCCCGTTTACAAGAATCCATGAAAGCAGAACACTGTATCTCTGTAACATCGAGTATTAACGTCCATGAGCTACGTGTCCTCTGCAGCCTGAGCCTCGCTCCCAAACTGAAAACATGTACACTCCTTTCTGAAGAAAGCGCAGCGTCATGTATGACCTCGGGTGATGAGTTCAGTTTGTTTATCAGGAATCCATTCGATCAATAACTCAAACTGCAGCTGCAACAGACAAGTTTGAGTTTTTGTTTTCTCAGTGATGTTTCTCAGTGATGCTTTCTGTGAAAGTTACTGTGGGCGTTCATGGTCCTCAGATGATGAATCCTTGGCACAATCTGAAAAAATGTTCACTTATACACAAAAAGACATCAGACTGAGGATGGACCGGCCCATTTTGGACGCTCTCTGAGCAGCACTAGTTAAAAATTGAAGCTTACTGGATTTTAAATAAAACGTGTTGCACGTTCACGCTCACCAGAGGACGAAGCTTTTGCATTTTGGGAACTCCGACTCTATTTTTACATGAGCTTTCAAACCATTTGATTTTGACTAAATGTAAATGTTTCTGCGGATCCTCTGACCTTTCCTCTGTCGCCAAATCTCAATCAAAACCTTTACAAGGACCGATATTTTTGTTCATGACGAGATATCACAGTAACTGAGCTTTCTATGAGAGTCACTGTGGGCGTTCATGGTCCTCAGATGATGAATCCTTGTGTTTTAACCTTTAATCCAGTGGCACAATCTGGAAAAATGTTTACTTATACACAAAAAGACATCAGACTGAGAGTTACTCAGAGCATTGATGCTCGTCAGAGGATGGACCTGCCCATCTTGGAGATTTTAAGTGAAACGTGTTGCACATTCACGCTCACCAGAGGACGAAGCTTTTGCATTTTGGGAACTCGGACTCTATTTTACATAGTACGTAAGCATTCAAACCATTTGATTTTGACTAAATGTAAATGTTTGTGAGGATCCTTTGACCTTTCCTCTATCGCCACCGTCCCGCTGAGCAGAACGCATCCAAGAGACGTCCGAGTCCAAATCGAACCTCCAGCCTCAGTGTGTGTCCAGTGCAACCTTCAGCTTCACTCCTTTAATTGTACTAATTGAATCCAAAAGAGTCCCATCGTGTCTTCATTTACTATCAGCTTTATTGCATAACATGTTTTTGGTCATCAAAACCCTCGTCAGGAATAACTTTTCATTCTGTCTTTTTGAAGTTACACTGACGTCTTTTTTGATTTGTTTTGCTCGGTTGCATCAGTTTGTTGACTACCAGCCTGTCAGTGGCCGATTTTTATCTGTTGTGTCGCATCAATTTTGCATTTTTACACGTTCATGAGCCGCTGGCTCGTGACATCCCTGTCCTCAGTTTGTAAGTATTCATTGAATAATGAAGGTTTCTTTGTTTCCCCGACAGGAAAAGCAAGAATAAATATCAATAATCACAAAGTAAACAATTACAAAACATCGTTCTGCATCTGCTATCGGCCAAATCGACAGAATTTCACAATCCATGCAGCCCTGATTTTAATTTTGTTGTTTGTTCATCCATCAGTGTGTCGTGATAACTCTGTCCTCCAGGCTAGCAGCAGGGCTTTTGGACATTTTCTGTCTGTGTTGAGCAAAGTTGCATCATTTAAATGGACAACAGGAAGCCACACTCAGCTCCTGACCTTTACAGATGTTTTCTTGTTCGTCCAAATGTTTTGACGTCTTTAAAAAATGTGTATGGACCAAAAATCAGACTTTATTATCTTAATAATTCGAGTGTCCCTTTTACCTCAAATGAACCATAATAGCTCCAATTAGAGTAAAAGACTTTTAGTGCCTCTCTGTTAATGTTCTCCTTAAGATGGAGAACATCTGAAGAGAAAAGGGAAAAAAGTTGTGCACACTTCAAATAAAGCGAAGCCAAAAGCTTTATTAATAATCCCCTGAGCTTTTTGCCTTTCTTGGTTGTTTTTAATTGCATTTCTTTGCTGCGGTGACTGAAAAGCTCTTGAAGATAATTTCCTGATGCCGTGCGAGAGGTGCAGCACCGCCGGCCCTCTCTCTCGCCTCTTAATTGGTCAGCGGCACTCTCTCGCAGCACTCAGCTCGGAGATGGAAAGCCTCCTCTCAGTTCCCAAGGAAACGACGAGGCCACTCTCACACTGCAGCAGCTTTCCTTTCTTTTTTTTCAGGGTAGCAATCGTGGGCTTCAACACACACACACACACACACACAGACTGCGTTTCACTGAGTGCTCTTTCTTCTTTCAGCAGTTTAGTCTTTAGATTATCCCATCATCGTCTTGCGAAAGGACCTCCCGTCATTACAAAGCTCACATCTAACGCCGCGTTTTCCATGTTGTAACTCTTCACTTCACAACATGATGTAAAAGGCTCTGTTGAATTTGTTGCATCATGTCTCCACGACTACCGATTCTCTGATGGCGAAAGGCTTTCATAACACTGAGACGGCTCATGTTTTCAGGAGAAAACACACCTGTTCACCTGTGGACGGCCGTGTGATGATACTTCACATCTTACAGTCAACAAGTCCCTTGTCACAATAAACGTATCTACTAACAAGTATTGTGTGCACATTGTGTGCAACAAATGTGGGTTAATCCACCGCTGAAATAGTCCCCAACAAATGTTTTGTTTCCTAAAAACTACAGTGGCTCTTTTATGAAATTACTGATAAAAAAAAGTATATTTGTCAGCTGTTTTTAAAGATTTACATCTGCAGTCAGAACCAAATTATCGTTCTTTAAGTTGTCAGTGAAGCATCAGTCCTTAACAGACCGTCAGGCAGAGACTCTGCTCTGTTGTGATTTCTTTGAGTTTTGCTCACCTTACATCAGCCGCAGCACCCACAGGCTTCTTTATTGAACCCCATTGTACCGAAGCCCTTTTACACCTGACTGCTCCTATTTGATTTCATTTGGGAAACTTCAGAGGGAGAAAAAGTGAAGAAAAACATTTCAGTTTCATTATTACTGCAGAGGGATTTGTGAGATTTGGGATTCCCAGTTAATATTAATTTTCTTCTCATGTGGTTTCAAACTGGTGACATTGAACAAATTCAGTTGGTTTATTGAGATTCAGTGAAATAAATGTAATCAAACAAAAAAAAGACACTTGACAAAAGCTGTTTTAATATCTTCTCAATCAAATATTCAGTTTTGAAGAGTGTTAGTGGCAACCAGGCAACAAAATAAACTGAAAACACAGAATGAACGCAGACGAGTCATCGTGTCTCAGGTCGAGTCTCAAGTCATTTTTTCTTCAAATATTAGTCCATCAGTGAAGAATATCTCCTCATCCAGTTTGTGGTTACTCTCACTGTTGTCTATTTAGAATAAAAAGTTTCCAAAACGCACAGAGAAAAAACTAAAGATGTATCAGTTTGTTGTTGTTTTTTTCATTTTGTTTATGTAAAGCCAATGTACACCCTGCACCCTCAGGATGTTGTGATGACGTAAGTGAAACACTTGAAATGAAAGAGACGAGAGAGAAGTCGAGAGCGAAGTACGTTGCTGCAAAACCACAGACTGAATATTTCTTTGCCGTGCTTCTGTTCTGGTTACACAAAAAACCCAGTAGGTTAGGGTTAGGAAAACATCATGGTTCGGCTTAAAATGCCTTTTCTTGGTCACCAGGATCATGGATGGAGATGATCCAGGTGTCCTTTATAATCATCCTGTGGTCTGACTTGAACTGTGGTCGCCTATTCGGCAGCCTTGTTGCCTGTGATAACTAATGTCCAGCATTGAAACAAAGTAAAATCATCATGAAACCAGGTGGAAAGAGAGAGATTACAGCTTGTCCCTGCTGCCTTTTGGTGTCATTCTGATGAAGACAGCCAGATGTGATTGAAAATATTAAAACTATTAAAAATGTCTCACATCATTTGGACGATGTCATTTTTACAAAACATCCATCAGTTGGTCTTTTTCTCAGCAGACATTTTGACTTGGTGAGAAAACGAATGATGGCTCGGCAGTGACAGTGTGACATCGTGCACAATAGCATGACCCTGAAACTGATCAGCTAAATGGGATTCAGCCATCATTCATCTAATTACATAACTCATCCTGCTGTGACATGTCAGCATGTCGTCCATGAGAATACATAACCGACAGCTACTTGACCCGCTTCGTGTTCACATGAAGAATAAAGTTGAAGGCGACTTACGCAACCAGCAACATGTGACATGGACGTTCGAGGCCACCAGTGGCCAACGACGATGAGAGGACTCCTGATCAACACACTTCAGCCTCTGTTGGACGGTTGGATAATACTCATTAGAAGCACAAAGAGTGATTTCTTATGTCAGCGTCCATCTACGTTACTGTCTGATCCAACCCTGCACTGTGACTTCAACCATTTTATCCTTTTACTGCAGATTATTTCAGACATAAAATGTTCCAAGATGTGTTCTTGCTCATCCTTTATGCCGTCTGACAGCTAACAAACTGAAAGTAGGACCTTGATAATAGGATATGTGATGAATAAAGCTTGATAATCTGTAATGAAGTACTTCAATAACACGATTTGTAATGAGCACAAATGTACATCATAACAGGACCAAGATGGAGGTTTTATTTCATTATTGTCAGTAATCAGACACGCAGGATCAACCACTTTGAAAAGGGCAGACACTTTAAAATAAATACTTGGCAGGTGATTGGACGAACCATCTGTCTATCACCGTCTAACTTCAACCAATCAGATCAACAGTAGGAGAGCGCCACCACCAGTGGAGCCGGTTGGTTAAATGAACTCGTACCACTTCCACTTCTAATATAACTGATGCTACAGCAGCTACGCTAACCTCTTGAGGAGCCGCCATTGTTGTTTTTCAAACCAGCAGTCAGCTTCTGGCTACTTTCTGCAAATCATGGTGACGCGACGCCTCTGGAAACTTCTCGTGTAAAATGTCTTCAGAGTTCCCAAACAAGCTGCCATATTGGTCCGGTTTGTAATGATTTGAATTTTGAAGGCCCGGAGCGATCGGGTGCAGCCAGTGAGTGTCTGCGTGGTTGTTGGAGGGTGTAGTCTGTTTTGTTCAGGCGTCTAAAGCTGTGAATGTAAAACACGAACCTTCAGAGTTCTGTCCTATAAAAGAAAATGTTGACGAGTCGAAGGTGAACGCTGCCAAAACGTCTATAGAAAACTTTTCAAACCGCTCAAACTGAATCAACATAAACCTTCTGATTCTTGTTTAATTGATGTCAGTTGTCACTGAATCAGAAACAGTCGGTCTGTACCACAGGAACAAATCTGAAGTTGTGAAACTCGCAGCTTTTAAACAACACTGGGGACCATTTACTGAAGTTTTTCACATTTTATTGTCTCACAACTTCGAATCAAAATAGATTTAATGTGGCTTTTTGTGACGCTGATCAACAGAACAATGTCCCTTTCAGTGTCAAAGTGAAAACGGATGTCTACGAAGTGATTAAAGTCAATCAAAATATAAAAATCTTCTGTGTTAGAAGTCGCATAATGAGATGGATGGAGATCACCTGTGTGAAGTCGAAGTTTCAGCTGACTGCAGGATAAGTGCACCTGGATGTGACGGCAAAACCTCTGAGAGAAGGTGGCTGGAGAGCACAGGTCAGTGGATACAAGAACATTTCACAGGAGTTAAATCAAAAATCCATTTACCATCTGTCTCCGCGCTGCTGTTAATGCTCATCGTCTGCACCACACTGCACTGACGCCGAGCTCATGCATTGGTTTACTCATCAGTGAGAGTCTGCAGTGAACAAAGAGTCTCTGAGCGTCCGAGAACAGCTGCAGGAGGCTAACCAGTGTCTTTATTTGAGGCGGAGGTCAGAGGTCAAGCCCTCTCAATAATCCGTCCTTTGGTCCAAGATAGCAGCGAAGTATTTCAGCTAATCCATGAAGAGGGAACTCTGAACATCTGATAGATTACATCTGTTCAGTCTCTCTGTTTGCTTTGTTTGTTTCATTCTTTATGGCTCCAACAAACAATTTGAGCAGCTGGACTCAAAACATCGACACTATCTACAACCACTGATGCTGTTTAGAGCCTTTTTTTGGCTTTTACGTGAACTTTCACGTTAAATATTCAGCATTATCTATAAATGATGGAGTATTTATGTTTTGATAAGAGTTCAGCACATTTAACTTCAGGCTGTTGTGTCAGAGGTTGTGTTTCTTTTCACAGCCACTAGGGGCAGAAGACTGACACCTGTTTGTTTTGAAGGCGATTATTTCTTTAAATATGAAGTTTTCTGTGATGTGATGACAACAAACTTTACGCAGTTGACTTTTTAATGTCAAATTGGAGGAAATTTTAATAAGTCACTTAACATGAGAGCTCCTGGGGCGAAAGTAACTAATTAAATCTACTCAAATTACTTTAATTAAGTCATTTGTTGGAAACAGAAACCTCTTTGATCTACTATTGATAATGCATCAAACAGCAACGGTTAGAAAGTAACTAATACTCTGAGTAAAGTTTGAGAGGAATATCCTACTTTTTAACTTTATATGAGTAATATTTAAGTAATGTAACTGTACTTGAGTACAGATTTTCTGTAATCTTTCCACCACTGAGCTCTTTCAACTGAAGGTTGACATGTTTGTGTTTCGAAAGCTTACCGTTAAAATTGCAGGAATGTAACTAAGTACATTTACTCAAGTACAATTTTGAGATACTTGTACTCTTCATTATCTGCAAGTACATCATTTATTCTACTTTTTTACTCCTAATACATTTATTTGATAACTTTAGTGGCAGGTCACTGTGCTTCATCAGAGCCAAAGTAGAACATTTTTAAAAAATATTTATTTTATTGTCATTTGCATTAAAAAAACACCAATTTTGCGGATCAGATTCTCAAAATACTGAATATTGGATCAGATAATGTCGATAAGTTGACCACTACTATACAGTACATACATACATATATGTATAATTTAGTTTTACTTTACTTTTCCTTTAATAAACTTTAATCAAGTCCTGTTTGTATGGCTAAATTTCACTTATTTTAACACGACATCTTTACTTTTACTTACTTGAGTAAATTATCTTCTGACGCTGACTTTAATAAAAGAAAAATGGTTCAATAAACTCTCATTTTTACACATTTCTTCTTCCAGGTCACATAAATGGAGGTGAATCATCTCCCCTAGAGACTGAAATAATTTCCGGACTGTCAAAGTAACGTGTGCTTCTGTTATTTTTATTGCTCTGACTCACACTTGATTGCTGTTATTGTGTGTTTTTCTACCTGTGTGTATATTTAACATGTAAATGTCAATAGCTGAACTGAATTTCAAAGCAGTTGAAGTTGGCATGACTCATCCATTAGTCACCATGACAACCATGTCGTTTAATTAGCAAAGACCGATCTGAAGGTGCTGCTACCAAACGAGCCTGACTGTTGACGGCAGGCGCTGACAAACTGGTTTTACACACCGGCAGCCCGGTCGTCCTCCCCCAGTACCAAGAACTTCAGTCCACCTCGTGTTTGACCTCGGATCTATTTTTATCAGCCAGTGAGTCCCCACATGCGTCCTGCCGCTGGATGCAGAGTGCTGACGGTGTGTCCTACATTTCCCCTCGCTCATGTCCGGCCTCTGTGTGCTGAGAGGAAGCGCTGGCTGTCGCCTCACAGAGAAAGTGTGTTAACTAATTAGTTTTCTCTTAATTTGCCCAGCGAAGGTGTACACTGAAAGCATATCCATACAGATGATGTATCATCCGAGCGAAATGTGTACATATCTGCAGGCTACTCATTATGAAGGGAAATCCTCATTATCTGACTAAAGTTCATTCATTCAAGTTTCTGTAAATAGTTTTATAATAAATATAGCAACTTCTGATGAACACAGATCAATTACAGGCTTGTATTAACGACTTATGATGTTCATTTCTAGTTTAACGCCTCATTTCTACACTTCTGTTATTTGTCTGTAATCAACGCAAGTAATTGCATCTCTTTACGTATGGATAGAAACGCTGCTAACATTAGAGAGGCGCTAATTTTCTCTGTTATCGAGACAAAAAAAGGACCAATAATGCACGGGGACAAACAAGTGAGGTTTTTCTGAAATATTTAGTTAAACAAGTTAGTTAAATGGATCATAATGCCGCCTGTCGGTCAGACAGCAAGCAAACAACTTCTAACTTTTAAATCAACTTTCGATCAGTTATGCTGTGCTGAGACGTATTTCCAAAACTTACCAGGTAGTCTGACTTTCTCGCTCGCTTCCCCTCCACGGCACAAATACACTAAAAGTATCAACATGTCAACAAACCAACTCCCTCAATGTTATTATCATCTTATTTTCACTTTTCTTTCTTTTCTTCGTTTTAAAGGTTTCAGAATGTGTTTGTTTGACATCTGCAGGGAAGAAAGGGGAACTCCACTGGTTTCACACCTCAAAGTTTCGGGGAGTTCCTGAGGAGTTCGACTGCATGTGTACATCTGAGGTTGTGGAGTTGATTGACGTTGATGATACTTGAGTTTATTGTGTCTGTAGACCAAAAGTTTCGGTGTGGAGTTAGAAAGAAGAGAGCTTGACCCGGCATCAGCTTGTGTTTGTCCGTTGTTGGGCAACTTTTTTTTGTTTGGGCTCCAAATGTGACGATGTTGAACTTTAGTCGTCGGAGAGAAAATATGATGACCGCAGAGGGTTCATATTTACCAACAGTCTGCGAAGATATGAGCCAACAGATACCAAAATAGATGAGACGTCGTTTTTTTTGTTGAGGAGCAACATTTGAACACAGTCGATCCTCTATGAATCTCTTCTGGTGCATCATTAAACAGAAAGTCTAAGTCCTGCTGCAGACCAGAGGAAAATGACGCATTAATATGTTCATCCAGTGAAGAACTGCCTTCTGCTTAACGGCAAAATTTATGTTTTCAGCCCAACAGAGAGCCCCCAGATGATTAAAAGTCATTAGATGTTGGAGAACTCATTAATTACTCTCATTACAAAACATAACCAGCCCTGAACAACCTGTAATCAGCTCGTTAATTACAATGTTAGGCATGTTAAATGAGACTGTAGCAATAAATCAAAGCAGTATGATAATTATGAGTTTTGGATGGCATGATGTTTGTGTGCATTTTGTTTGTTTTTCTTTTTGCTTCCTGTGTCTCAGTTTCTGTCCACACTCTGACGGAGCAGCAGAAAAACAGCCCAGCAACAAGTCTCACATCACACCGAGGCTGCAGATAAAAGGATGCAAACGAAAAGGTTAGAAAATAGCAGGAATGCAGAAGAGTGAGAACAGGGTCAGAAAGTTTACGTTGCCCAGATTGATGGTATGACACATGTGTGAGGCCCAGTTTCTGAACTGCATTCCTTGTGCAGGGAGGCCTCCGGGATAGGGGCTTGCTGCAGTATTCTTGTGCCTGCCTGTTTAATCACATTTGGAGGAGGCTACAAGCCACGGTCAGGGACTCCCAGACCGGCTGGATCGGACTCTGGAGCTCACATGGCATACCATGCTTTCTGCTCCGGTCTGGCACCGCCTCCTTTCTCTAAATCCAAACACAAACCAATACCAGCACCCGTCCGTCAACACTCCCCTCCGCCTCCTGATCCCCCTCGGCTCCTCCCTCGGTCCGCCTCCGTGCCGAATTCCACTCCACGTCTTCTCTCGAGCTTGTTCCCTACTTCGAAAAGTAGGTCACTGTTTGCTTTGTATTATTCAGCAACTGGAATGATTGTGCGTGAGGGCTCTTGACTGTGATCTGGGTGACATGCAGCCAGCCGGTGGTGTGCAGAGCAAAGAAGAAAAAAAAAGACAGAGGAGACGAACTGGCCAGGCAACAAGACATCCCCGACCGGTCGATTCGAGATAACGTTTGGCGCTGGAAAACAAAGTGAAACTTTACCAATCAGTTTTGCAGTCTCATGCTCCACGGCACACTGTGAATTTCACGCAGAGGAAACAAAACAGATCCTCAATGAGCAGTCATGAGGAGGCCCATGAATATACAGTAACTAAAGCTGTGAGGAAATGTTTTTAACATGTAAGAAATGAAATGAGGCGCCTGCAGAAACACACAGTCATCGAAGTCTCACCACAGACCCCGAACAGCCGGCAGCACTTTGATACAAATCTGGCAGGAGTTTTGGTTTGTGTGCGTGCAGGTACATACAGCAGATCTGTGCCCACTTTTGTGCAAAAAAGAAAAAATAAAGAGTCTGTATTCGGTCCACAGGGGTATTAGCTCAGGCTGGGATCCTACCTGGAATGCAGAGCTGTTGCATAACTGCAGGACTTTGGATGATCTGTGATTGATGCACTTTGCGGCATGTTGTTTTTGGAGCAGCTCCATCTGAAAATAGGCTACAGCAGCGACACACACACGCACACACACACACACAAAACCAAAATAAAATAAATTTATTGGTTCAAGTGTTGAGCCGCATGTAAACATGAGTAAGCTCATTAATTACAATGATTTATTTTAAATGTACACTTTTATATTTATGAGAGACAAAAGGAAACAAAAAGTGCAGAATGCCACAATCACACATAATATAGGAGGAGGGGGGGGGATCCCTCACAATTAAATATGCCAGTTAATTATTAATTTCATTATCAGTGTCAACTTGACCTTTTTATAAATCAATGTCTCACAATGAAACTCAGATACATGCAAACCTAGAGACCTTTCCTGCATCCTGGTGACATTTAAAGAAAGTAACAAAATAAGTAATATTTATCACTTTTGAGTCATTCATTTTTTGCCCCTTGCACACCACTGCCCTGTGTTTTTTTCAGCAAGATAGTCTCCATACATGAACACTGCTTTTATGATTTTTGAAGCAGAACTGCAAAATTCCCAGAAGTTAAAAAACTAATGTTAGGCTATAAACTAACTACATCGCTGCTTCATAGCTTCAATGTCACCATTAATGAGCTTTCTCCTGCACTATGCTCTATATACACTTGACTATAAACTGATAAATCTACAAGTAGAAAGAAAAATGGTCGGCCTGTGAAGACGGACTAGTGAGCAGATGAGCCTCAGTGTTCGGCGAGATCGATCGAGTATCTTTTTAAAGATACGTAAACGCTTTAAAATTTTACTGCTGTATTTTGTTGTGGAACAAAATGTGGAAATCTCTTATGCTTGTGTTAATCACAGACCTTTTTTCAGAAGTCTAACCAAAAACCTGTTCATAAAAACCCCATTGACTTTGAGTTGAGGAAACCGGAGGTGTAAAAACGCTAACTGATTTCCTTGCTTTAGGTTTCCTTCAGCACTCTATGAAGAAACATGTTCCAATCTTCCAATTTGACAAAATCCTTCCTTTAGCAGCCAAAAAGTCGACAAGAAAGTGAAAGTTTTCCTCTTTTCCCGCCTGAGCTGTGCAGCTCTTTACCCCGGGAAACAAACGGAACAAGGAGGAGGATTTATATCCACTATTACTGAAATCAAGGGAAACGCTCCTGCAGTGCCACAGCAAATGAATCACTGTCCCCACTTGGACACTGCCATGCTGGCAGAGATCACAGCAGGGAGCAATATATGATCTGTGATGGAGTTTCAGCCGTAGAGGTCTGAATATGACTGACTCGGAAACTACTGCAGGGTCACTCCCCATTCTTCCTCTCTCTGCTGAGGTGAGTGAAGTCCTTAAATCTTGTTCCCACTGGGACCAAATCAAAGAGGAGTGAATCAACATCCCACAGAGACATCCAGAGACAGTACCTCTGCCTGATGCTGGGGACCTGAATTGTCCGTCTCTGGACTTATAGTCCACATTTTCTTTGGGAAGTTTTGAGAAGATTTTTGTTTGACAAACTGCAAGAAAAGTACTTTGGCCCATTCTCTAGTATTTGTGAAATTTCTATCGTGTTGTGTTGCTGCCTTACATCGTTTGATGGATTCCCAACCCAATCACCAGAATAAATGTCACTTAAGTACATTTCTGCAAAACCACAGATGAGTTAAAACTTGTCTTTCTTTCTTTTACGCGTTGATCATTTTTTTTGTCACATCGCTGTGCTTATGGTCCATTGAAACACGTGGTTAGGGTTAGGAAAACATCATAGTTTGGCTTAAACTAGCCTGTTTTGGTCTGCACAATAACGGTCGGAAATGTCCCCAAGTCACATTAGAAAAACACCAAGTTTTGTTGCCAGAAAAACAACAGGAGATGGTCCACCTTCCCGTGAAAAATAGCCGGCTTCGGTCAACACAAAAACAGCTGGAGATCTCCCCACAGACTCGAACTGCGGTCGTCCGCTTGGCAGCCTTGTGGCTTGAAAAACCTCCTTCAGTTGGTCCAAAGATTGTAAGCAGTCAGAGTACCATCAACGTGATTTTGAAGCTGTTATTTATTATCTAGCTTTGAAAGGATGGTATGAATTTGTTCTTGTCCTCCAGACAGCCCCCAAACTACCTTCTTCTCTATCTATTTTATAGCCACAAATAAGACTTTATCTGGCATTAAACTTGGTTTTCTAAGGCCTCCTCTATCTCCTGACATTGGTATTTTTTCAGACTAATTCTAGGCCTTCTACACAAAAGAGGAGAACATTCTCTTTATGTTTTCTAACCAAGGTTTTGGAATATACAAAGAAAAAGAGGAGAATTAAAGAGTTTATCTTAGAAGAATATTCACGATGCCCCACGAGGTCAACGGCAAGAAATATTTTATTTTTTTGGTTATTCCAATCCATTACCCCATAATATATCATCCCCTCTGCTTTCCAGATATTGATAAACACCACATTTGACCGAGTATGAGCTTCTATGCCCGTCCTGTGCCTGCAACAGCCAACGACTGATTTAATGGACAAGAGACCCACTCCTTGTTCCGTCCCATCAATTTCCATGATGTTTCCATGGTGTGTTTTTCCAAGTATTAGGGGCGGTTATACCATTTATACATTGCTTGAAGGTGTGTCTTAAACCAATGATGCGCTTGTCCCGATCCCCACAGTACTATCGAAGAATCACCGCTAACAAAGTGGCTCAGCTAACTCAGTCACAAACACGTTTCATTTACAATAAAGTCCTCACAATAAAAGCTGAACCCAATGGTTCAACAACATATTTGGCTGGACTGGGACAGGCGTTTTAGGATAATTTTGGCCGGTAACGGGTTAATAAATGGTCATCTGCACGCGTATTTATTTTGAAATCATGATCACCAGTTAACACACGATCACACACACTAATTGTACCAACACTAACATAAACAGTAATGGAGACGAGGGACAACTAAAACTGATGAAACAGGCTCATGAGACGATACTTTAATCCTCCGTAAGCGCCTCAGATCAAAACCGTGTCTGGAAAAGCGTGTACAACAGGTATGGCGACTGTATTCGACCAGCGATACCGCTGCCACTGGATGCTGGACAGAGCTAGTCACATGCATAATTTGCTGGGCCCTCCTAAAATGAATTGCTAAAAGCCGCCCCGGGTAAAGCCTACCTGATCCAGGTGGATTAGAGTCGATACAACGTCTTCAATTACCATCTGTTGAATCAAACACACTGTGTGTTGTGAAAATGTATCAGCTATCACTCTCTCTGTAGGCTTTTCCATGAGGTGGAGAGAGCTGCCGCCTGTCCTCGATTAACTCTAGTCACTGAAGCGGTGATAACCGTTCAGTTACGGTGATTGCACTTGGTTTAAAAATAGAGCGGCTGGAATGTTTGGGATGCACAGTTTCTATGTTTTCCATAATTCCTGTAGTGAAATGTTGGTGATTATTGTGAAAACTGTACAACAGGACGAGTTCACAACAATAGATCACAGTCACACGGCAGCCATTTTCCTCTTGCTCATCGTGGGAAGCTCAAATGTTACACTGCAATCTGACAAGCCCTCATCATCAACTAACCCTGACTGATCAACAAATTGCTGTCGTGTGATTATGGTTTATGAGATGGTGTGGGAGGATGCCTTGCAGTGATAGACTGAAGAGAATTATCACCTGAATCTGCAGCTCATGGTTTTAGCATCACATCACAACTCGAATGGAGCGTGCATTAACTTGCGATCTAGCAGCACCGATTCACCAAACCTGCTTTCCTGCAGTCTTCTGATTTTATTTTGTTGTAACGAAGATGGTTAGGGGAAATGTATCGAAGTGAAAGTATATATTTTATTTAGGAAATGTAGCGGATTAGAAGCGAAAGTTGCCAGAAATATAAATAACGAAGTGAAGTACAGATACGTGAAAATTCTACGCAAGTACAATAAAGACGTATTTGTACTGAAATACAGTGCAAAAACGCGGGGCACCATTCTGTAGCTCGGTACTCCTCATTTTTGGTTCCCTCTCTTTGCTTGGCGCTTTTGTTAGAAAGAAAGAAAAGCTTGAAAACCAGCGACGGCTCAAACGACAGACACAGGTAGAGACTCGCTGGTGAACATAGTGGCGCATTTAACTGCTAAAAAGTCAGATATTTCCCTCGGGAGATGGTGGAGACCAAAAATGGAGCAACGAGAAAATGTTTAGTGGCCTTACATGCATCTGGTGACACAAACATGACTCCAAATGAACGATATGTTGCTCTCTAACTTGTTTCAGTTGCCAAAAAAATGTTGTTTTTATGGATTTAAGCTTAATTCTAAGTCAGGAGGGAAGATCCATTAACATGTTGTGCCTGTAAATCCATCCAGTCCATCAGTTACTCTCATTCTCTCCTGATACAATTTATTCTCATTTTCCTTGGGCTGAATAAATAACCAGTATAATAACCACAGATGATGTAAGCTGTCATCATGTTAATGCCATTGGCTGAAAGGCTGAATGCCTCCGAACACAAAGCCTGCAGGTTTCAAATTGATACCCTGGCCCGGGATAAAGACAGCGGTGAGCAGGAATAAATCATCTCCTCGTCTCCTGCTGCGATTCTGATAACCTTTTCCTTTCCTCATTAACAGATGGAGATTACAGATGTTCCCCCTTTTTGAAATCTGTCATGGTTTCATCTCAGCGTGATAAAAACCCATCAGACAGGGCTGTCTGATTGACCTGCCACGCTGTTTGCAGCTCCCACATTCATCTTCGTAGCTCATCTTTTCGTCATCAAATTGGATACATACAAAAGTAGTGTGAGGATCTGGGCTTCCTGGAAAAATAAGCGTAGCAGCAAAGATTTATCATCTGCTGTTGCAACATAGGAAGGCTGATAGAGATGCTTCAACAAACCACAGAAAACAAACCAGTTTGTTTCCTCGTGTCATGTCAAAGCTAACGACTGTCACTGACCTGTTTGATCACCTAAAGTTATGAGGTACGCTACATACCTTATTATTTTATAGGTGTGAAGGTGTGGATGAGAACAGTTTGTACATAAGATGTGTCAGGTGTTGCGTGAAAGCAGCAGGTGACATAACAATGTGCGTCCTAACAGAAACTTTTGTGATGTGTCAGTAAAGTCTCTCTCGGATGTGTGAAGTTGTGACACAAGTCCTGTGAAGGAAGGAAAAACAAAATCCTCTCAGTGAAACAAACAAAGGACGACATCAGCTCTCTTCCTTCAGCTGTGATCCTTTAACTCCCTTTCACTTCCTGATTCATACCAATACCACAGAAATAACAACACAAGTCATTTGTTGAAATGGTTAAAGCCACACTAACACTCAGAATCAGAATCAGATGTGATAACTCTTGACTGCATGCGCCATGGTTTTCCTGCCCACAGATAAGTGGTAATGAACCCGAAGCCATTTGGTAACGACTGAAAGTACCAGAGGAACAGAAGAGTTTATAGCCGGCTAACAGCTATAAACTAAACTGACACAAACACATACATGAAGGGCGTTTATGGTTCACGAGCCAAGTCAACTCCAGCCACTTCCTCACCTGTGAAGTTCGATGCTCTTTCACCACAGAGAGGGTTGAACTGATCACGGACTAGAGGTTTGACCGTATGTGCTGAAAACATTGGGGAAACTTTCTTGATGCTGCTCTAATATCAAACATTTCTGCCTTTTAAATTTCCCAAAAAACGACTAGACCTTTTTTGCATACACTGTTGAGTTGTGTACTTAGAGAAATGTTATAGTTTATGAGAAACACCAGATTGTAGTCGGGGAAACACGATTAAATGTAACGTGAGAATAAGGTTTAATACATCACTTCATCTGTGAACATTTCCGCCTGAGTCCAGAAGATAGATTTTAATCCACAATGGTGGTTTAGTTTTAGCAACGTAGACAACATCTCTCCCACAATCCCTCGCTACTTCACCAAGTCGTTAAAGTACATCTTTTTTTTATTCTTTTGATTGAGAGATTGTGTTTTAAATTGAAATGCACGAGGATGATTGAGATTATGTATGTGTCTCAAAGAAATGTGTCACTTTCACATGGCGACAGTTTGCTCTTGTGCGATCAGATAACTATCTGATCTCAGGGCGGCCTGTAACTTTTGCTGAAAAGTAGCCAGTGCGACCACGAGTGACTTCAAGGGGTTTAATGATAAGATATTGAGGCCTCGCTCACACTTAAATGATGCCTGATCTGACAATCCTGTTAATGACAGGAACGTTGGTGTGTTTTGTGTCCGGCTTCCTTGTGCGTATTAAACACAAAATCCTTCCTGTAAGCAACAAGGAAAAAATGTAGCCTGCTTTCAGAGGGAACATGCAGCCCACACAGCTGCCTGCGTGTTTCACTGTGTCTTTGTCTCTCGGCTCAGTGGTGGGTTTATAGCTGGTGCTGTTCTCTGCCTCGTCCTCCACAGGGACCGGCAGAAAATCATCCAAAATGTCCTGCAGAGCCGGAGATGGAGGCCACCGTCTGCTCCACTTCGCTTCTGTATTTGTCACATGTACAAAAAATGAGAGTGAAGCACCTGTTGGCCTTCTTCCTGAGAGTGGAGGGTCCTCCGTGGAGGGCAGCTCCGTCCCGGTGATGTGTTGAGCAGTTTTTTTTTATCACCTTCTGTCCTACCAGGTGGTGATGCAGGACAGTCTCAATCATGCACCTGTAGACGCTGCAGAGTTTCCCGGAGTCCATGTTGCGTCTCCGCTACCTGCGGAGGAAGAAGAGCTGTTGTCTCGCTGTGCTTTTTTCATGGTGTTGTGTAGTTTGTCCGGGTGGTCCACAATCATCTCCTTGTTTTGCTGATGGTGAGACGGAGGGTGTCCCGGCACCAAGATGTCGGGGTTCTGACTTCCTCTCTGTAGGCCGCCTCATCGTCAACGGTTGTGTCATCAGCAATCTTGAAAATTGTGGCTTCGAGTTCGATGTTGAGGTGAAAAAAGCACCAAAACATTCACAGAAATACGGCTTCTTTAAAGAAATATGTCTTGTTTGGTCAAGTGAACGTGGACTTTTGACATCTAAATTAGCTCTGCGGCAACTGAATATTTAGGTTATTCACATTTTAGCAGCTAAAAAACTAAACACAATGATTCAAACATTGTGGTGAAAATCTTTAGCAGTCACATATAAGCCAACCCAATTGGGCTGAGGGCCCGAGGACCAAATCTGAGTTTGTTCGGCCTCATATATAGCTAGATTTTGGTTACATGGGCACATTTGAACTAAAATTCAACTCCAGTTAGCGCTCGGGCTAACGCTGACGTCATGCAAATATGCATGCACATATGTTAAATCTCACCCAAAGCATCAGTGCTTGATGAATTGACAATCAGCTATCTTTCTCCAGAATCGCCTTCCCTACCTTTTTAATTTTAAGAGCCTCATTTTTTTCTTTTGGCCGTCTACTGAAAGGCAAGACCAGGCTAACACAACCAATGACAGGTCCTCTGGTAACAGGCTGGACACACTGGATGCCTGTGTGCTGCGTGTTAGCTGCGGCCTGCCCTATCTGTCTACATGGAGTTTGACTTTGATGATTATCTATAAATCTAATGACGTGATTTTCCTTTACCCGGCTGAAAGAGCGAGAAAGCCAGAGAGGGAGCGAGAGAGAGAAAGTTAAAGAGTGCACAGGAAAGAAAACTACCCCTGACCTCTTCATGTCTGCGACATATTCTACACATACAGACTTTAAAGCCGTAGCGAAACGATGGCTTGATGTCGATACGACTGTCTACAGGTTGATTTTTGCCGAGAACCTCTTGTGTGTCGCGGTAGAAAAAGGCGAGACGCCGTGTCTGTAGATGACGCGATGCAGCAGCCACGCATGACACGCGCGTGTAGCCGGTCGGACCTGTTGACACGGCCGCCGAAACGAAAAGCGAGAGGTAACGCTACGCTTTCTAATCACTAACTGCTGCTGTCATGGTTATGACCCATGTGAGAGTTTAATACTCGTGGCTGCTTTATTATGAGTATCCAACATATTCTCACTCCCAACTCACCCTTTAAGTGTCAGTTTTGCACCTGCAACGTCCAGCTAGACTTTAAAAATCAAGCTTGCGGATGCTAAGAGGGGTAGCTACAGCGTCAGACTTGGATGAGCAGGGCCGCTGACCAGCCTGCTGTGTTTGAGATGTCGGGGTGAGAACAGGTTGTATCACACTCCAGCTTCTTCTGAAAAAAAGGAAAGAAAAAAAGCACTTTGTGTCCCGCGGCCTTGTCATTTTCCCTTTCATATGCTAAGATTCAATTTCCCTCCGTTAGTCACTGACGAGTCGTAATTTAAAATCCTCTGTGGTCTGAAATCTGCAGAAAATTACCAAATGTACCGAAGTCATGGAGCGTGACACAGCGATCAGATCAGTCATGCAATCAAAAATGGATGTTTATCTGTTCTGACGGTATAGTGCCTAATACTTTCTGCAGGATGCTGTCTGCAGACAGACAGACAGACAGACAGACAGACAGACGGACAGCCGACACAGACGAGTCGGTCAAAATGTGGCTGGTTGCTGAACGTGGAGCCGCCATCTGCTGCGTGCCCTGAGCTCAGAGGCTGAAACCAGGAGAGAGTCTTACCCCGTACAACCCCTGAGTGCTGCTTTTATTCATGCTTACTAAGCCCGCTTCTGCCTCGGGAGTCAGACGGATAAACACGGAGAGATCAGTTTGTACCCACTGCCCCGCATCATCACACACTCACAGAACTACATCTGAACTCGCTGTTCATTATTTTCACTCAGGGTAGAAGAGTCACGTAGACAGTTAACTACTTTAGAGACAGAAGCTAAACTAAGGCTGCTCCTGTATTATTAGCTCATGTTGTGGCTTTATTTTTATTATTGTTATTTTGTGATCACATGATGATGTGTTGAATCACACGGGCAGGTTTACGACTAGTTGATTCTACTTCTACTACTACAAAGACGACCACGGAGAAGAAGAAACTCTCTACGACTATGAACAAAGAAAACAAAAAGAAAACAAGACTAAAAAGGAGACAAATATGACGAAGACTACGAAAACTAAGAAGACAAACGTGACAAAGACTACAAAGACGAAAACTACAAAGAAGGCAGACTACAAAGCAGACGAAGACTATGAACAAGACTAAGAAGAAGACAATGATTACGAAGAAGAAGACGAAGACGACTGTCGAAGAAGAGGAAGACTACGAAGAAAGCAAAAACTAAGAGAAGGACGATGAACAGACACACTGAACAGATGATGATCATCAGAGGCCCCTGACAGGATTTTATCTGACCCTGATTATTACTTTGGTATTTTTGCATCAGCAGAGCAGTTTAAACTTCACTGAGCGCACATATTTTTATATAATCATCCACAAAATCTATTTATTGGCAAAACTATTAAAACTCAAGGTCCACTTCACTTGTTCCTTGTTTTACGTGTATTATATGTGAAGCATTGAAAACTCTGAAACAAGTGAAGTAAACCTTGAGTTGAGATTCTTCAATCAACATTTTCATGGTAAAGATTTACATTTGTTTTGCTTTTCATTGACGCATATCGAGCTTTCCTGAGCATTTCTGGTCTCTTAGTTTCCCTTTCCGGGATCAATAAAGTTCATCTTATCTTACGTGTTGGTTGTTCCGTAACTTTATTGATCACTTACAGAGAAATTACAGCTTCTCTCGAGCGTTTGTTTGTTTCCCTGACCGGCACCACCTGTCTGTTAAAGGTGTTTCAGTGAGTCATTGTGGGCAGCGTCACTAACTAACCCAGTTCTTCTGTTGATGTAATATCTCTCCTGCACACCAGGAAACAGCTTGCAGACGTGAGATTGTGTGAAGATTGGATTATTATCTTCACACAATCTTTGTGTTTTTCATGTGTTTTTGCACATTTCTTGCTTGATATCTTGCACACCCCATCCTCAGTCTACAGTCTACAGCTCTTTAATAAAACGTTTAAAAAGATGCATTTATACAGATCTCTGCACCAATAAATCAGGTTGTGGGGTCTGTTTGTGAGCACCTCCTTGCCAATTAACCTGAATTTGATCTTTAATGTGATTATTTCAGAGCAAAAACAAACTCCTTGTCAGGTTTTAAAGGCCTCTGAAGAAGCTTTTAGCACAAATAAGCTCAATCTAACAGCCACATTTATGTAATAAAATATCAAAACTGGTGAGTCTCTGTTTTATTCCAGACTGATCCTCCTCCAGTAGCTGTTGAAGAACATCCTCCCACACCGTACTGTGATTGTTGTGTTGGTCAGGGATCTGTCGACGACAGAAATAGCAGCTTTATTGAAGCAGAAGTGGAGGTGGACGGGCACTGAGGGTTAAACTGAGTGTTCGGACCTGCAGGCTAAACATGCCACTGCTGCTAATTTCTCCTCCAAAGCAGAGGATACAAAAAAGTGGTCAAGGCGAGTCAAAGTCGACACGTAAGTCAGCCGTCGTCTGAGGAGGTGATTGGCTCAGTGTCAGAGAGCGTACATGTGAAACTAGGTCACCCTAACCAGAATACGTAAGACAGTGAGAGCATGAACTCTCCGCTGACTATTTGGCCAGTGGTTGCCTAGAAACAGGGAAACTGCTTATTCCTCACATCTCAGGTTTTATATCGTCGTTGTTTTGGATCATTTGGTCATCGCGGCTGTTCAAGCCCGTGTGATCTGATTCTGAACCACAGCGTCTCCACTCAGTTACTGGTTCTGTTCGAGTCACGTGCGTCTGCCACGGATTTTCTTCTCAATGAGGTGACATAAGTGTGGGGTTACGAGAACAACGACTAATCCTTTATTCTTGATCGAGCAGCGGCTGAAGGGCCTGAATGTTGAAGCACACGGGAAGACGTTCAACACTGTGCAGCGCTGCAACAACACCGCCGCACGCTGTATTTACACGTTACGTTTTATTCTCTTTCACTTCTGGTTCTGTTGATCTAAAGTGCCCTCCGACACATTTAGGTGGCTCGTTAAGAGTTCCAGGACACCAGAGGATTAACTAAGTAATCCTCCCGTCAGCTGGTCAAAGCTAGTGGTCGACTATTTCTGCTCTGCTCATAGTACACCGTACTATTCCTGTGGTGCTTTTCTTTTCGTGGGTGAGCAGGAATACAAGCTGCACCGTGTGGATTATCACGGGGGGACATTAACCGCGTGTTCAACTGGTGGTTTACGTGCATTAGGAGCGTTGTAAACGTACATCAGGGCTTAGATTTTTTACAATATGTGCTCAAAAACATGACACATTAATAATAGATACTGGTCTGTAACAGTTAACTGAACACCAGAAAATGTATCATCAGTTTTCATAGTTTATTCACATTTAAAGGCTGTTTATCAAGCAAAAATACTTCCTTATTCTCTCTGTTGTACATCATTGGAAGCATTTTCCACAGCTTTCTCACATTTTACTTTTAGGAAAAGTAATCGCTTGATTAATAGAGAATTGCAGTTACATCAAAGCTCAGATTTTACAAAAAAAACATTAGATTAATTCATAATTTAACAATGGTCCTGCAATAATTATTGGATTTAATTACCAAACTGAGTACCAGAAAATTAATCATCACAGTTTTCATAATGAATTCACATTTTAAAGTTGTTTATCAAGTGAAAAATACATGCTTGAAAAATAATTGCTTGATTAATCAATAATTGCTGTGTTTTCCCCCTCAGACAGTTGATACTGAGGTCAAGTTACATCAGAGCTCAGATTTTACAGAACACAAACAAAACCATGACACAAATTAATAATTTAACAATGGTCCTGCAAGAATTATTGGATTTAATTTCCTAACTGAGCACCAGACTCATTATTTAAAGTCATTTATCAAGCAAAGATACTTGATTACTTTCTCTGTATCATATCATCAGCATTTATTCACTGCTTTCTGTCATCTTGTGGGGAAAATAATTGCTCGTTTGATAAGGAATTGCATTTTTCCCCCTACAAATGTCAGCGAGTCAGTTTGTATCACTTGGTTTCAGTTGATATTGGGGCTATTTCAGTTTACAAGCCAGACCTTCAGCTCTTTATCCCCAAAAAGGTCACATAAAAATGTTAAAAAATGGAAGTTACTCATATTTTAGAGTGACAGTGGCCCCACGAGGCCTGGAGATTAATCTTCACAAGGTTACAGGATGACGATGATAAAGGACACAGTGAAATGGCTTTAAGCAAGCCATTGATGTAGAGATACACCTTCGCCTCCATTAGCTTTGTAGCCTGCGTTCATTTTTGTATGTTCAGCTTGCTAGGCTACTAAAATGTAGAAATAAAGCACTGTCAATTTTATACGCGATGAGTTCAGCGCTACTGCTCACTGTCGCAGGAAGTCATTCACACTTGGTGTTTGGAAGAGCTGCCAAAAAGTAAAAGTGACTAAGAGCCATAGCGACGAGCTTAACGTTAGCAATGCTGAGTGACTAGCTAATATGAGACGCTGATCATCAAAATGATCAGAAACATTATAAATAGCCTACTATTAACAAGATGTACAACGCTAGCTGTGAAAAGTAAAGTAGGCCAAACTAACTTGGCTATATAGGCTACTACTTAGAATTGACTCTACAATAACGTTAGCTTAGCCTCCAACTTAGCCACTTCACTATTTCACTTTTCACACTTTTTAGATGTGGCTAATAGTATTTAGCCCACCATTAAGATCTTATAGATTGGCTAACCATTAGCGACATCAGCTAGTAACTTTGCTAACGATAGGCCGCTGTGGCTCTTTTTTACACTGTTCGGAAGAGCCGACAAAACTAAAACGACTGACTCACAATGTCTTGTGACAAACCACATCCGTGAACTTGAAGAGACTGAATGTCAACACTCTGCTTTTCAGAAGCTTCGGTCTCAAACTATTTGTGATGGTATCTGGAGAATAAAACCAAGCTGAGCCCTGTTCTCACAAACTTCCTGCCCCTCACTCACACGGAGCAGATGCGGCTAAATGCTTGTTACTTGTTAGCGCTATGACATTAGCATCTGTGTGAATCACTTGGCCTGGAGGCTGACTGGCGAGCCTCCAAGGGGCTTCCGTGACAACACCAGACAGCCAGAGGACAACCTCCCCCCCCCCCACCCCAAACACACACACACACACACATTCATACAATCACACACACAACTCATTTTCCTGGCCCTCGCTCTTCTACTCCAAATCCTCAGCTGGCTCTGCAGACGCTGGCCTGGCTCTGCTCTGGCCGCCTGAAGGCAGGAGGACGGTATCGCCAGGGCAGCAGCTGCTGTTGCCGTACCAACGCTGGTACACCGGAAATAACAGACGAGCCCGATGAGCCTGAGAGCGTTCAGCTGGACTAACGGTGCACCATAATTTATCTGAGAGACTCTCTTTAACCTGGTTCTGAGTTGACAAGTGTAAGAAGAGAAGAAGAATTATCGGATTATGATAAAGGGCACTTGGCTCGCTCCCATATTAAACTGGTTCCTGCGGCATGGAAACTTATTTCACCTTTAGTTGAGCCCACGTAGGACTCGGAACTGGAGATCTGCCAATAGATGGATTACTGAGTGCATGCAAACAGCGAACAGTCACTGTGTATATCATTTAACAGTTTATTGAGACCTCTCCCATAAGACCTGTTTGTTAAACATCACAGAAGCTGCAGCCAACATGCTAAAGCTAGCTGAGGGAACGATTGCGTTGTGCGTGATAACCTCAGATAATCAGTCCAATCTGAACCACAAGAGGCAAATGAGGCAGAGCATGTTTTGACAAATTATCATCTCATGCAAATTCGACATGGCGTTCAGCGCCGATCCAGGAAGTCGCATGCAGATAAAACCGCAGTGGATAGGCGTTTTCCACACTGGCATCCTGGTTAGACTGTTTTATTATAATCTCAGACAGTTGTTACCCCAGGCGTGTGTGTGTGTGTGTGTGTGTGTGTGTGTGTCTGTTTGGCATCTGTATGCTTCTGAACCGATCAACCTTTTAAATTTTTTCTTGTAGTTTTATGACTGAATGCTCAAGGACCTCTCATGCTTGCAGTGATTTTGTAAAAACCTAAAAACCTGTTCATGTTCAGGCTCATTTACGCCCAACGCCCAATTTTATGTGAGTTTTTGAGTAGTTTTAAACATCTGTATGATCTTATTGTGCCTGGGCACAGAGACAAACAGTTACTATAGAACAGTTCGAAGGAAATTGGACAGGAATTAAATGCGAGGTGGACGGTGGTGAAGGAAAACTGGAGGTCCGTCCAAGACCGATTTGACTTTTAGCGGCGCCATCTAGTGGTTGTATTTCTCAAAATCGAAGTATGTGGGTCTTGACGGTTGTGTAAAGGGAGCAAAAATGAACCGTTGGTGTTGGCGGATTGTTCGGCTGACACCTGCCCCCGGACACACCTGGCAGAGATCCTGATTTTCGTTCTACTGAGTGCACTCTTCTAGTTTGAACACGAACTCGGTCGTCAATAGCTTGTCAACATTTCAGTTGTCTAAACTTGAAAATATACTCTGTGATTCTCTTGTAAAGAACTTAATACTGTATCTTAGTCCCTTTAACACCAGCTCTTAAAGTTAAGTCATTCGGTGACTTAAGGATTCCAGTAAAAAGAGACTTGAACTTCCTCAGACTTCGTTCATAGCCAACAGTGACCTCATTCTGTTCTAGCGTGTGTCAGAAGTCCAACCAACAAAGCCATACTTATTAATGGATAATTCTGCCTTTCTTAGATTTGTTTCAGATTAAGCAACCTTTGTACCTAAGTCATATCCCACCGGTCACACTGATCTTTCACTGGGTTGCATCCAGATCAAAACTGCTTCAACGGGAAATGCTCACAATGATGTTACAAGACTATTTGTTTGCCAATCTTCTGCGTGCATGATCACAGTCTTTCATTATCTTCTGCACAGTTTCTCTAATCATACTTGGCCACATGTGGGAATAACCTGCTGAGAAGTGTCTCGTTAATTGTATTTTACTAATATAATATTCGTACTGCAAGAAAGATGGATATGAATCACCACTGAACGTAACTCAGGTAAGTGGGTTGTATGAATGACCGATGGTTCATACTTTTCCCTGTTTGCAGTTATGACACATCGCGCCTCACAGATCAGGATTCAATATGTGGACACCTGAACATTACAACCAGATGTGATGGTTGAACATGTCATTCCCAAAAAATTGGGAATTAACTCCACTCCTCTGGTTTCAAGCTTTCCACCAGATGTTGAACCTGGCTGCAGGGATTTTCTCCCATTAGGCCACAAGAGCGTGAGTGAGGCCCAACACGTCCAGAGGTGTTGGATGAGGTGGAGGTAAACCAGCGTTCGATAAGATGTTCGATCATTCTGTCGCTGAATGTCTCGAGTCGAGTCGTTAGAGTCGTTAGAATCAAACCAAAGAAACTGTTTAATGAAGCCAGATTTAGCCGCAATAAAAGAGGTCGGACAAATAACATCGTTTTTCAAGTCACAAGTAAGTCAAGTGTTGGCTATAAAGTCCCAAGTCACAACCCAAATTGGGACCAACCAGTCCTACTTCGAGACTAACAGGTCCCAAGTCAAGAACAACAAGTCCTATATCAAGAGCAAAAAGTGAGACCTACAAGTTCAGACTAGTCATAAAAGTCGAGATGAATAAGAAAATACCAACAGTTTCCAAGTCAAGATTAACATGTAAAGGTCGACAAAACCCAAGAAAAGACCAACAAGTCCAAAGAGAAGACCAACAAGTCTCAAGTCAAGACTAACATGTAAAGGTCGACAAAACCCAAGTCAAGATCAACAAGTCAATACCAACATTTCCAAAATCAAGTCCCAAGACAAGACCAACAAGTCCCAAGACAAAACCAACAAGTCTCAAGTCAAGATCAACAAAATCCAAGTCACGTCTAACAAGTCAGGACCAACATTTCCCAAATCAAGTCCCAAGTCGAGACCAACAAGTCCTTAGTCAAGACCTTCAAATCCGAGGGCATCACAACAAGTCCTAGGATTTACATTTCAAGTCCTAAACAAGTCAATATGTTCTCTTCCCCAACTTTTCATGCCATTTTGGATGAAAGTCTAAAGTCAACTCGATCACGACTCGAGTCATGTGATGCACGCCTGCAGCTCTGTCTATAACTACAGCTATCATCCATGTTCAGTTCTCTCCTCATACATTCACCTACTGTGGGAGCATTGACATTTATAAGCCAAGTGAAGTTAGCTGTGGTGGATAATCACTCCTTCTCTGATTGCAGCAGTCATTCCCTCACCGAGAGCTGCCGTGGCTCGACACCAATAACTTCAATCAACCGAACATTGGCATGGGAGCAGACAGCAGTCGTTTAATGAGGCGCTCTGCTGGGTCCAGATTGTTTACGCTCGGTGGAAAAATGAGAGGGGCTAAATTAAAATGTTCTGCTGTGCCGTGTGGACATTCACTACCTGTTTTCTGTTTCTCAACGCTCTCCTGCGAGAGGCTATAAACATGGAAATACGCCGGCAACACATGGCCGTAACATCAACACAACAAAAGGGTTTTTGTGTGTGAGGCAGGGAACAGAGAGATGTAGAAACAGGAAGGAGGAAAAAAAAGGTCCGTCCAAATAGGGAGAGGAGAGAGGAGGCAGTGCAAAACACAGCGAGAGGAGATAGAGCGAGAGAGAGACGGAGGGCATGTGCTCGGAAACGTGTTTGTCCATGCTGACAGCATGTGACTCGGTACAAGTCTGAGAGCAGGACACAGCAGGGGAGTGTGTGTGTGTGAATGACTGTGTGTGATTGTGATTTTTAATGGATGTGTGTGTGTGTGTGTCTGAGCCTTTCTCTCTCTGCATGTGTGAGCAGGCCCGCTTCACCAGCTCGAATACAAACCCGCTTTTTTGCAGAATCACGCCGACTGTGAATGAAGTCCGGTCATCATGTCACTTTCAACTCGGTCGACAGCATGTAATCAAACCGGCAGCCTCGCGGCCGTCGTATCGGCGGGAAGGATCAGCCTGGTCTTTTCTGTTTAATCCTCGCAGGCACTGTTGTTTTGGCAGGTCGTCTCCAACAGGAGGAGGCTTCCATGTGTGATGTTGCCTCCTAGTAACACTCCCACCTCCACCGACACCACCACTCGTTCAGGAGGAAATATTATGTGCCACGTGAAGGCCGGCAAGGTGACTAGGTGGAAAAGACAGGATGCATCAAGTGAAGGCGATGATGCGTATCAGATGATGATGCACGGTTGAACACAAAAGAGGGAGAAAATAGAAGCAGATGTTTGATGATAAACAAATCTTACCCACGAGACCCAATCTGTGGGGGGAAAAAAAACGGGTAGCAGAAAAACAGAAATAGATTTTAAAGAGAAATAATGTAAAATTTACTATTTACAATTTTTTCATTTGTCCATTTCCACTGTGGCCAATTGTATTACTGATCAGGTCTCAACTATCTTGATGCCCAAAAGAAGACTTTGAGTTTTTTTCATGATATAATAAAAGATTTTTTATTCATTATCATCAGAGTGTCCAATTTCTTTTAAATTCTCATCCCAAACAACTAACGGATGGTTTGTGATTTCATGATCACCAGAGGATGAATTTTGTGACCCTCTGACTTTAATCTACGTCAACATCAAGTCAACTTTTTGTCCTATATTTAAGTTAATTAAAGACTAAATACCTGCAAAACTAATGTCATTCCCATCAGACTCATCTGTACTTTGTATTTATTGCTAATTAGCAAATACTAAAATGCTAACTATGATTGTGAATATACATCTTAAACATTATCGTGTACCTGCTTTACATCAGCATGTTGGGGGTTGTAATTGTGAGGATGTTAGCGTGCTGGTGTTAGCATTTAGCACACAGCACCACTGTGTCAAAGTCAGTCAATCAATCAAACTTTATTCGTATTCACACTTTTCATACAGCAAAGAAACACAATCAGAACCTCCTCTTCCTTGTCCCGGTCATTGTTTACAGTCTGATTAGTCACTTAAGACACAAGAATTTCATTGGAGTTTCATTTTGGCAAATTTCTTCCGCCTCTTTTTTTTTCTCCACAAGAACTAATCACCTGCACGCAACCGAGGTTTGCTCGGTCAATACTACTCAGACTACAAATGGACTACAGATGAAAAACAGAACCCTTCTGATACCAAAGTCTTTACAGAGATCAGGCCTCTAAAATTAGATGGCACCGGTGTAGACTTGAGGGGAAAGGTTTGTAGGATTCGTCCTCTGGGACCCATAATTGTCTGATCCAGACTCATATATCAAGTATTGTTTGGATTCCTGTGTAATTTGGGTCAAAGTAGTGGACCGACAGGCCAACTGAGAGTCTCTTTTACAGTGTTTTTCCAGCTCAACCCTCCAGTTTGCCTTGTCAGAGATTTTTTCCAAGTGTGTTGGACTCTACTGGAGGATCGAACAGAACATCGTTCTTTCAAAAACATACTTCCTGATTTGCTGTTTTGGTGATGGTGGCAGAGAGCTCCGTCGTTCAGATACATTAACTGTGAAGCTTATACCGTGGGATTTCATCTAATGATTCACTGAGCGCTGATACGCTGTAATGAAAGCATTTCAATTCATGATGTCTTCCCGCTGATTTATGCAAGTTTGCCTTAATTTGTCACACATCCGCTTAAATAAATGATTTGATAGAACAGAAATCCTCCTGTTTTGAGAGAAGAACTTACAAGGTCTGTGGATTTGATGCTGTAATCCAACAGTAATCATTTTCATCACATATGTTATTTTCCTTTACAGCACACACTGGTGTGAAACATTTACTGTAAGATAAGCAACCTCCACAGCGGAGGCTGATGGTCGTCCAAAATCGTTTCTGCCTTTCAAGTTGTTTTCCCTAATTTTTGGCCTCTTTGCTCATTAACGCTGAGAGCAAAGTTCCATCTCCACACGACTTTATGAAATTGAATTTCAAAACCACTGTGAGTAACTTCCTCTCGCCCAGAGCTGTCAAATCATTCACTGGAGTGTCATTCTGCACTCACAAAAAAACTGCAGCATCTGTTGCAAAAAGAATAATCACTTTAATCACATCGCTTTGGTTCAGAGAGTTTGAGCTTTGCGGCAGCAGTGTGCTCTTAAAATGAAAAATGTAATATTCCTTCATATATTTTCTTAACACAGGTCTTAATCTGTCTGCATGTTAAACAGTCAACTGCTAACAATGAAGAAACCCAGCAGAGCATAATTTTTTCCCCCTCCTACCTCTATTAATGGCCCCGACAGCACATTACAGGCTCCAGAAATATACAGTATCTGTCAGCCACTTGTTTCACCTGCAGCCCTCTCGCTGTGTGTGGGCACCTGAGTGTATGGCGGCGAGCGGGGAGGGATGTGAGTGTTTTAATGCAGTGTGTGGGATGTGGAGATGAACAACCCTACACCTCAACATCTCTCACCTGCTGGCAAGAGCAGATGATGATGATGGAAAAAGCAGAGCCGTAACTGCTGTTTCTGTTTCTGCAGGAAGCCTGAAGCTCGAAGATTGTCTGTTGTTTCATGTAATTATCCTGCCATACTGTAAACATGTATTTTGTGCTTCTCCAATCTAATTTTCCTAAAAACAAGGAATAATGAGGATGAAGTCTTGCTTCATTTATTGACTCATCACTCAAGATGTTATCAGGAGTGTCTTTTCTTTCTCCTCGTCTGGCGGGATAACCAGGAAAAACACGAACCTGACACTCGCCGTTGTTTCTAAATGAGTCTTTTGTCGAGGACATTCCAGAGAAATAGATCTCGAAAAAGCGTTTGTCATCGTCCAATTATGTGTCCGAGGAAGTGCTGTCAATTCTGGGAAATGTTTTTCTCACAAAAGCAGCAAATTAAACATCTGCAGAAGTATGTAAATGAGCTGGCTTGATCGTCAATATGGGGTTAATTTTGACTACAATGCAACGCTGTGAGGGAAAATAACAGACGTGTCACAATAGAAAATGTCTGCAGTGAGTTTGAACCACAAAAATGCTGTTTTGTAAACGATATCATTGATGGTAAGTTGTTTTTTTCCCTCTCTTATGTCTTATGTTCAACACAAAGCCTTTTCTCTTGTGACATTAAAAAAAATACAGTTTGAAAATGCAAATAATAAAGCATAACGTACTGCTGTCGTACCTGTAAAACCAGCTCTATACCTCAACACAAGAACAATGCTGTTTTTTTATTTCCAGCATCCACCTTATGCCTCGTATCTGTTAGCTTTAGCTTCAGTTCATATCTATGGCCAGTTTTATAAGGTTAAATGAGTCAGAAACATTAAAAAGTCAAATGGAGACTGTGGATACATTTTTTTTGTAGCGTCACAGTCCCCGTGAAATGATTTGGTCCGATCATATTTGTAAAGTCTGGATGAATTTTAATTGTAAATCTTGCAGCTCGGCAGACGTAACCATTCTGCTCCTCTGCTTTTTTTCTAATTATGCAGTCACATAGAGCTGATCTTTATAATAAACTCTTAACCTCAATAAGTGGGACGTTGCTTCTTCTGTAACAATAAAGTTAAAAGGTCCACAGACTTGCGTGATGATCTGCTCATCTCAACCAGAACCACGAACAACAACAACAACAACAGTCACACCACCCTCGGTGTTCCTGAATTGAAGTGGAAGTGGAAGTAAGAACAGTGAGCAGTTCTCCTGTATTTGCAGGCACCATATCGGAGACTCTTCCTCCTGCACGTCGACTCGCAGTCTTCCTACTGCTTCATCTCAAACGTTCTCTGATTTCGGGATTAAAGGGAACGTTCAGGAACACATTGCAGTCGTTCTGATCCATTTTTAAACACTTCTCATGCTATATACGCTCACTTATCATCAGATAATGTTGGTTTTTATGTGTTTCTAATCGGCCAAAAGAATGCACCATTGTAAATTTGGTCAAAATAGACTGATAGTCAAGTCTCTCGCTTTGGTTTAACTTTCTGAAATAGGCCTGAAAGGAGAATAATGTGCAACTCGTGCTGTTTATCCGCATTCCAAGCATGTATGAGGTGATTACACGGGATTCCTGTGAATATTCTGCCTCTGATAGAGGCGTCAGGCCCGAGTGAAGGTCTGACAGCGTCGGCCGGGATGGTTGTGTTCTGTCAGACTCTGCTGTGACGAGCGAGGGGATAACAGCCTGTGACTCTGTGTAATTGCTTCGCTAAGTGTTACGTAACAGGAATGGTTTTGTTGCAGATTCAGGATCATTTCAGCAGAAAGCTGCAGGCTTAAAGCCTCAGTGCTGCTGGATTATTCTGGTATATTTAATCAAGCTTATTTTGTATTCCCTCCTCCTGTTATCTCGTTTCTCAGAAAGAGAAAAACTTTGCCGTGTGACATCGTTTGACCCATTTATAACATTGGGTTTTGGTTGTTATTGTTATGTAATTTTCATATTGTCAGAACGGTCTGAAAACAACGAGCAAAATGTCTTTTTATTAAAGTGTAAGGAAGTTAAATGTGCAGTGGAAACATTCTGACAAACCTGTCTGCAGACTTTTTTGTGCTTTTCTACTATGGGTTGATGTTTTCCTGGTTCGTGCACCGACAGCATTTGTGCTTTAGGATAAATATTTCAGACAATAGTGTGCTCACAGCTCGGGGAAAGTTCTTTCTTGTTTCAACACGACAATGTTCCCGAGCACAGAGCCACAGGTGAGGTTCTTATCTGGGTTATGATTTTGTTTTGCTCGTTAGATCCGTACCAGCAACACCTCCTTTTTTTCCCACTAATAAACAATTATATCGGCACCAACGTGTCACAAGTCCGACAGTCAGGGAGGGCGTTTAGATGGGCTGCACTGATGAGACAGTGATCGCTGCGGAGATCGTTTAATCTCAACGTCTGTGAAGTGCAGCTTTCTCACCTCGCAATGAACACTAAAACAAGCGTTGCATTGAAGTGGAGTTTAACTGTTTTGATCAGGGACGGTCAGGGACTACATTTTGAATTTTTTCATGTCGTCTGTCTGATTTGAGCCTCCTGCAGCCCTGAACTGTCTAGAAAATGAATGAATAAAAAAAAAAACCCAACAGATTCTTCAGCTACCCAGTGATAGAGCATCAGAAATAGACTTTGTCAACAGCAGACGGTTCAGTGTCATTTAATAACAGCTGTATGTTCAGGTGGAGGTTTCCACGGCAACCAAACAGCTCAGACAACACAATAGGCTCGTATGAGATGAGCCAATTTGGGTCAGTGTCTTGGTGAGTGTATTGCATGATCCGTCCGACTGCAATCAGCTACTCTCGTCCACCGTCGAGGCGAGTCCCGACACGTCTGAAACAAGTCTGATTTTTTCACACATTCAAGGTGTCGGGAGTGTTGGGTGGGGTGGATGGGTTCACCAAAATAAAAACAAAGAATACAGGATTTTGTTACTGTTTCAGTATGCAGATAGTTTCAGTGTTTATGGTGCCAGGGTTTGAGGTACAACACGTTTCTTTACGCAACGAGTTCATCTTGTTTCCTGCGAGTTCTGATGATGTTGCAGGGGAATTATTTAACAAACGTTCATGCATTTAAAGAAAACTCCTGCAAAAGTTGTGTTTTTTTTTTTATTATTATCTTCCTTCTTAGCCCCTGAATATAAACATGAACAAGACCAAATGCTGTCACTCATCATGCAGGAACATTCACTTTCAGGTTACTTAAGAAGGATTTAGTAACTTAAAAATATTTTCTTTATTTGTAAAGCAAACATAGCACAAATATCTTGCCCTGACACTGAGCAGCAGGCCTCTGTTAAACCGTGTAATCCCCTCTGCTTCCACACACAAGTCTTTGTGCTCCGCTGTCACAGTCTGAAATCACATTTTCATAGGGCTGAACTTCTTTGAATTCGTCTTTTTTACGTGTCCTTGACTAACTTGCAGTGATTTGGGGGCATGCTGCTCCATTCAGCTGACCGCTCTCAAACAACACACGTTTTGTTCGGCTTATACGTCACAAATTTCCCTCTACAGAGTTTTTCTCACAGTGGAAAACACAAACTATTCTTGCGCATATTGCATAAACACCTCAACTGCACAGAAAGACGGAAGAAATGCTCCAACATTCAGGTATTTATGTGCAGCTGATTGGCCCCATGTGACCCATAGATACAGCACATGTGTCCTGACCTTTAACCTTTGCTCTCAGTCACTCTTGTGTCTTCAGCCTCTGTTGCTGCAGGACAACAGACTTCCGTTTTGCCTCGAGTGAATAGTTGGAAAACAGCGTAAAAACTAAAAATACATTTGCTCACCACCTCCGTAAAACATCATGAGATCGGTAAACGTCACTTTGTACTTTTTTTTTTTTTGCCACAGTCCTATTTTAGGACCTGACCCCCAAATAAAGAGTTCAAAAAATGGTTTTGATGCATCGATAGTGATTACACAGACGTGATACACATCAGCATACGTACAGTATAAGTCAAAGATATAATATGTAAGAATTCTGCATTAAAATGTCTGAAAAAAATGCGCCTCTACGTCATGAACGCGACAGCAGCTCTGTGGTTGTTGTTCTTCTTCTCTGTGTTTATTGGCAGCTGGCAAACCAACTTTAAAGGTGCATACCGCCACGTACTGAGTGTAAATGTTTGGCTTTTGTCTTATCGGTTCTATTTATCAGCTATAATGTCTTTATCTGCCGATAATGTACGTTTTCCGTTATCAGGCCGATAATTTATCCCTACTTCAAAACAAACAAGGTCAGTAATGCCTCTATTTATTGTAAATGTTTGATCCATGAAGGTTTGATATTTGTAAAACTTTCCTGAAGACGAGAAAAGTGATTAGCCACATAAATAGGAAGTAAACCTGGAAGCTAGAAACTTTTTTTGGGTGCCTAGTGAGCAATTCTCCTCTGTGACAGTTTCTATGCATTAAGTTTCTATTATGAATCTATGAGCGATCATCTGGCACGTCAGGTTAGAGAAATACAACTGTCTTTGCCCAATGAGCCATTGAAATGATGTAGACTATTACTGGTAATTATGTGATGTTTAGTCGATGTTAAGATGCTAACGTCTTCCAAACATATTCTTGTAAAGGATCCATTTAAGCCAGTCAATTATTTGAAGAAATCCAGGGAGATCGGTTCGTAAGACACTTTCTGTTGGAGCAACAGTTTAGAGGAGATTTATAAGCACGTTCACAAAACATCAACAGTGTCCGACCTGTTTGAATTTCAGAGCCCGAGAGGACATTTTCATTCGACAGAGCTTTGAATGTCTTGATGCAAAAAAAACAGACTTCACGATCTTTAGTTTTGATATGGCGTGACATTTATATGAGCATGAGGACAGTTTCAGGTAAAAGGATTTGTCCCACACGCACAGTCAGCGCCTTTCAGTAAGTCTTTTGTCAAATATCTCCTCATGCAACTAGTTTTTCTTCAGCTCGACATTCCTGTCATCTCTGTTTTAGGAGGAGTTTTTGTGTAAAACAAGCGGTGCGGACGACACAGGCTTACTTATCATTTTAAAGCAAACAAACGGGGCAGAGCGGAGACGAGGATTTTACTGTGACTCAGCCGTTACTATACTAGAAAGCATGAGTTTCCATGTGCCACGACCTGCGCAGATAGAATTACAGCCTGACAACACCCATTGGATGAAAGTAGGTCAAGTTTAGATTCACGTCATTCTTCGCTGTGGCACTACAGTGGATCGTGTCCTCGTTGCTCTGACTTAGAGTCGTACACAGCAGCTCTCAAGCGCTCACTTTATCATGACTGTAAGGAAGAACTAAAAGCACAGGATCACTCAGGTTGACTTGTGTGATATCTCAGTTGTTTTGGAGAGTTTTAGACTTATTTATGAGCATATCTCATCTGAGAGAAGAAACTGTAGCAGTCAGGGATCAAATCTGTGTCACTGGAACAAAAGGGAGCTGCTTTATTCATAAAGAAGGACACTAGTTTTACTTTGAGAGCAGAGTTTACATCCAAATTAGCTTCAGTTGGAGGCAAGTTTGTCACAAACATTTACTCATGCACCCGGAAAAATCCATGAAATGACTGGTTGTATCTGTTGTTTTAGGTGTTACGATTGGTTTCTGTTTTGTTCCTGTCATTTTGAGTTAAAGCTGACCTGAAACGTAATGAAAGACTGTAAACTGTATACATTTACCTTGGAAACAAAGATATTTTTAGCCTAGTACACAAACAAAGTTACCAAGCACTCAGTTTTCATGGGCAGGCTGATGAAGGATGATTTAAGAGTGTTTTCAGAGGAAACTGCCCGCAGTCGTAATTTTGGAAAATGTTGGGTTGAACAAACAACCCAACAACATAAAACTAACGTTTGATGCAGCATAACCGAAGAGTTACAGTCTGCTAACAGCCCTGTCCACACATTTTAAATGTTAGCATACCTGCTCTAAATACCTTGCGGAGCTGCAATTGCATGAAAATGACATGAGAGCAATCAGAACATGACAGACTTTTGTAATAAACTGCAACGGGAGTTTATGACGGGCAGTAAATATGATGGATGTGAGTTCAGGGTCAGCAGGTGTAAACCACAAAAACTACATTTTACACATGAACCTGTTGAATGTTGTGGAAAAAAGACACTTATCACCAATTCTGGAGCATTTTGAGCCTGTTGTATCATATTTACTCAAGCTTATTTGAGTCAACAACTACTGCCATCTAAGTGAACCCTGCTGCATGAATGCACACATGCACAGTACGAGAATGTCAAACACTTACTTTACACCACGATTTTGTATTTGTAACTGCTGCCGTTAGCTGTCTCTGTTAGTTGTAGATCTTTTTCTTTACATATTGTCCCTTTAATGTATTGAGAAAATGTCAGAGCGAGAAGGCTGGGCTGTAATCAGACACCTACACATCCTGTGCCATGCTCACGGGCACCTCTGCAGTGCCCAGGATGTAAACAGACACCGGCACCAGCTGCCTGATCGCCCTAGTCTGTGCTGACAGGTTGCTCTGGGTCATTGGCTGGCCACCCTCGGGTCACTGCGCCAAGCGGCATCGGATTGAAGAAAACAGGGGGCATCCGGATTTGAACCGGGGACCTCTTGATCTGCAGTCAAATGCTCTACCACTGAGCTATACCCCCAGATATCTAACTAACACAACAAATAGAGGTGTCATCGGTATCATGCATGAATCACAGTACAAGCTGCAGGTTGTGTTGGTAATGATTATAAGCAATTAAAAAAAAAAAAAATCTAACAATATTACTATTAAAGTTTTCTTTAGAAGTGTGCTTCAGTGTTACTATGACACAAATATTACATAGTACAAGCGTTTAAAAAGGATTAACTGCTTTAAGTTGTGCATTACACTTCAAATACAACATTTCAACACCTGTAAAAAATAAGTTGACAGCAGTGAATTGAGTTTGGGATATATACAATTTTTTTTATCGCAGGAAACAAAATCCAAACATAAACTTTCTACACGAAGGACTGAACTATTCCGTCATTTATTTGTAACCTCAAATACTGAATTCAGACATTTAAAGCCTAAAATATTCCCGACAGTCCCTGAAGGCACCGTATTCCAGAGCTACGAGGTCGTTTTTTTCCACGCGCGACTCGAACGCGCCGCGAGAAAGTAGTTCCCGCCCTCTCGCTGGTTTGACGTCACCGGCGTCCGTCTCCGCACATGGATGGAGAAGTGTAGCGGCTCCGCTCCTCCCGCCCTCCTCCTCCTCCTCCTCCACCTCCTCCACCACCTCCTCCTGCAGCTATTTGCCAGCCAGCCTCGACGACAGACAGCCAGCCAGCCGCTCACAGTCCTGCAGCGCGGAGTCCCGTCTTCTTTTCCCTCCGAGCCCCGGCGTCGTCTGTTTGTTTTTTCCCCCGTCTGCGAGGATCCTCCACGGGCCGGCTTGCGAGTTGGGTCGCGTCTTGTCTTCGGGGGGGAAAAAAAACAAGTCAAGTGTTGTGTCTTTTGCGAGCTTTTTGTTCTCCGGTTGCCCTTGAAGACATATGGAGAAAATGGCCAGACCTCTTCCTTTAAATCCAACTTTCCTGCCGCCGACTCACGGCGTACTGAAATCCCTGCTGGAAAATCCGCTCAAGCTGCCTTTCCACCACGATGAAGGTGCGTTGTTTTTGTTTGTTTTTGTTTGTTTTTCTTGTGGAAACTTAACCTGCAGGGACGCTGACTCGGCTCCAGCCTGCTTGTCGGTGCCGTTTACCTGCGGGCTGTTCGCGGGTTTTGACAGATGAACACAACAAGCCAGGTTGAATGACAGGTTAACCGAGTCCAACCGGAGAGTGACGCTTCCGAATATTCTACGATCTTTGTCGCAAAAATAAACAGTGTGACTTTATTCGATGTGCGGCTGCAGAGATCATTCAAATAGAATGATGGTTGTCGCGTCTGAATTTTTGTTGACGGGAACTCCAGCTCAAGCTAACCAGCTATTTTAGCGTATACTTATGGGCTAAAGTAGCATAATACGCTGTGTGTTATGCTCTCTGTGCTTGTGTTATTATTGTGACTGAGCTGTTTATAACCTTTTAAACCCTCATCCTCAATGGGGATTTATATTAGTGATACCACACGCTGTCGGTAGAGGGCGTCGTTTCTGCCCTGCTCAGCTGTTATTTGTTTGTTATTGGATGTATTGAGTGTAATGACATTATCATTAACTGAGACCTGATTTAAACCTTTTAAAGGGTCCGTTAACACAAATAAATAAAAACACATTTTCTCAGTAGAATGGAGGATTATTAGAAGTAGTCAGTAGAGCTCACAACATTAAAAAATGAGTCAGAAACATGCATACTGACAGGGAAATTACCAGCTTTCTGTAGCACCCGGAGAATTTCTGTAAATTGATTGAACTGACCCTTTAAAATGAAGCTCCAGGCATACTTTCTATTTATACCCATGCAATGACCCGTGATCCTCCCCTGCTGTAAGACAATGACATGCCTGTGTGTGCTAACATTTGCAGGATTTGGAAAAGACAAGGATAAAGGGAAGAAGCTGGAAGATGAGAGCAGCGCGGCAAACCACCCACAGTCGGCTTTCCTGGGTCCAACTCTCTGGGACAAGACCCTGCCCTACGATGGCGACAACTTCCAGCTGGAGTACATGGACCTGGAGGAGTTCCTGTCGGAGAACGGCATCCCCGCCAACACAGCCCAGAGTGACCAGGACCGGCAGGCGGCACAGCCGCAGCAGCAGGCCCCGCCACCAACCCCACCTACCCCGCCCACACCTACTGTGGTGGACCTCAGCAGCCGCGCCACCACCTCAGTTCACACGGGCATGGCGCCTCAGAACTGCCTCCACAGCCCCAGCACAGCAGGTAGGAAAGCACATGCAGCGGAGCCTGATGTACTCCTGAAAACACACCTTCACGTGGGTTCACACCTCTTCTGTTGTAAGGGGGAGGCTCTAGAGGGCTGTGCTGTTGTTTGTTCACCTGCCACACACACTCATACTCCATCATTAGAGTACACAACCAGACAAAACAAGGTATTGTGGTTTCTGTCTTGAGTCACTGAAAGCATCACCCCCTGAGCGCTGTTGCTCATTTAGCTCCTGCTGTTTTACCTTTCTCCTGGTTGGAGCAGGTGACCACAGGTTAGATACACATTGACACACTTCAGCTCTGATTTACAGCCCCAGAACTGGACTTTGGAGTCTGGATTAAAGTGTAAACCCGGCCAAGGATGCAGCTCAGTGTGATTGAGAAAAGTCTCTCTGCGTTTACTTGATCTGCCATCAGTCATGTTAACGTTTTGTGCCGTCGTTATAAACATGTTTTGTGAGAGCGGGTTTCAATTTTGTTTTTCATTCCTAAGAATTGCCCACAGGGTTCGGAGATTCCTAATTAAATGTGCCTGCGTCAGTCAGAAATGTGATTTGTAAATTCCACTGAACTTCATTGAGACTTTGGCCTGCGGTGTCGACTCACTGATTTTAAGGGATTTAAAAAATACTATTAAATTACATTTTCATGTGGCTCTTCAGATCGACATCAGGATCTCCAGTGAGTCATCAGAATATATCAATAAAGGCAGTGTTATGAACCCAAAAGCTTCAGTAGGAATGTTCCTTGTTTCGGTGTTCAAAGAGCTTCTCGTGATGCGAAATCTTTTTTTTATTGTAACGAGCTGACATTAAGTAGGCAGCTGGTATTCAGACTTAAGCGTTAAACTGTGTAACTGAGTTTGTTAAGCTGCTGCCAGACACTATTTGGGTTTTCAATTCACCAGACACCAGAGCGATTTGAATCATTTAAAGGGCCGACGTTCACTGCAAACATAAACACAGCGAATCCTCAGCGGCCAATACCCGACCGCACCACGGGAGACGCTTAGTGTTTCAATTCCAGACCAACACATTAAGGTCTCCTGGTAGAAGATCTGACGATATGTGATGGATAAACAGGTGGTGTGTGTGTGTGTGGGTGTGTGTGTGTGTTGCTGTAAATGCTCTGTTTTGTTTACATGTGTTTTACCTGTAAACGCTGAAGAGGTGGGGTCCAGGTGAAAAGCAACATGTGTTGTTGTGTTAATGGACTTATGAGGCAAATATTTAAATGACACGACCCTGAATCGGTTTCCTGCACATTCACTGTCTGTGTATCGATCCGGATGATGCTGAAATACAGTTTGGATGATAATGGAGGATGGATGGTGGTTGGTCACCATCCTGTCAGCTGTTTTAAGGACTGATTTCGACCTGAGCGAGACTCGTTTACCTGAGATCAGCTTAGTTACCTGAAATGTGTCCGGTCCTGTGCACAACGATCCACGACTTCCCCTTGAACGACACTTGGACACAGACACGTTGAGGTTGTTGTTGTTGTCGTTGCTCAATGTTGATGTGATGTTTCTTAGATCTCCATAGCTGCCACCACACACACACACACTTCCTCTCAGTGTGTTATGTCTCATAGTTGAAGTCTTGAAAGGAAGAAACCTTGATGATGAAACACTACAACTGTAACGTGACGTTATAAATGTCTCGCCAAATTCGATTTAGTAAAATTAAAATGTTAAATACGTAAAATCTCTGAATTAAACAGAGAAAAGCTGCAACAGCCAATGAGATCTCACTCCAACTACAACCAGCCAATCAGGCAGCAAGTAAGTTTATTCAGAGATTCATATTTAACCAAACAACACATGCCGAGCTTTAACAGAGCTTTAAATGTACAATAAACTAATAAAACAATAAAAAATACATTACTGATTCTGTACAGATAACACAGAACATAAACAGTGTGATAAGTGAGGGAGCCAGCATAGAAAATTGCTATAATTGGTTATATTAGTAGTAGTATTATGTTGGAAATACATAATCTAAATCAGCTGGGCCTGGCAGTATTTCTTAATGACATAAGTGTTGTTTTGTCCTGGTTTTAAAGGCAGAATTACAGAAAAGTGATGTCATTTTCTGAACTTGAACAGACTGTTCTACTTGTTCTACTACTTGTGTTTAGACACTTTGTCATTATATCAACGTCAGAAAATCTCATCGTGTTAACACTTACTAATAATTTCTTCCAATAGTCATCTCTCATATCGATATCAAGGTTTTTTTGGTCAAAGTATTGTGAATTTTATCGTGTATCAGGACAAAATAGCCTAAAAATATCTTTAAAAAAAAAATAAAACTTAAAAAACAAAGACTATAACATTATTGCAAATCAATTTAAAAAAAGACAGATTGAAGATCTTTAATTTCTTTTTTTTAAAAACATTGAGAGAGTTTGCCAATTTTAATATCCAGTGTTAGTAAGTCCCACAGTTCAGGGGCATCAAATATAGAAGACACCCTCACCGGGGGAAACATGAGGAACAGACAGAAGATAACTGTTGGCGAACATTAATAAACAAACTTTAAAATCACAAGAAGACAGCAGCAAATCCTCAGATACTGAAAACTGTTGATTTTTGGCACTTAAAATTGATTTAAAGACTAAATATCTGAGCCTTTAGACAGTTTGTCAGGGTGTAGATTTTAGGCTCCATCACCTATAACTCGTTATAAGAAGTTAGTGCAGTAAAACTACTGTTAAGTTTGCTGTAAATTAACATTATTTCATGTCGTCTCCTGTAAAAAATCCCTCATCTCACGTGCACGTAACATGATGTTTTTGTAAACAGCTCAGCTCCTGGATCTAGAGCAAGAAGCGTGTAGATGAAGCTAGTGAGAACAGAGATAAACATATGCTCCAGAGTAGGTGCGTCTGTACGGTACACTTTATTCCAGCCTCAGCCTCTGTCTCCCTGTGCTTCTTCACATTTACCTCTCACGTGAACGCGGCTAGGGTTTCCTGCAGCGTGTCGGGCCATGTGACGGACACATGCAGGCGCCGTGTGCAGCGCTGAGCTGCAAACAGGAGGCTGTCACGGCATGAACCTGCCTCCCTCTCATCCCCTCCCTCCCTCTCACTTTCAGCCTCCCCTCCCTTCCTCTCTCTCGCTCTCCCTCTAACACTTCCCGTCCAGTCTTCCTCTCCCTCCCTTGGCCGGGCTCGGCTTCCACACAGCCTGGACTCGGAGCCAAGGCACAGGCTGTACCCTGCAGAGATCACATGGACTCTGGTGTGCTTTTGTCACATGCGCACAATATTGTTCCAGCTTGCAGAGTCTCGTCTAACCAGCCGCTCCACCACCACCACTACCACCACCACCCACAACAACAACCACAATCCCTCTGTGCATGCGCTCAGCTTGAAAAGCAATACGGCAGGCGGCTGATAACATTGTTATCACAACTAAAGAACAAATGCTCGGGCGTTGTTGCGTTTGTTCTCAGTGTGTTCAGGGCCTGCAGACGTTGAGGGTCTGCAGCAGGAGGCGGTTCAGGTCAGGAGATGGACCCCTGTGCGCTGTTGGCAGGGTCCAAAGGGGAAGTCGGATTGAGGAGGGGGTTGAAGGGTGTGTTGTGGTGCATTCCAGTGAAAGAAAGATCAGTGGGAGACGTTAATCAGCACATTTCTAGGAGCTAAACGTGGAGCTCGTATATTTGTGAAGTCCATACTTTATCAGACCTCTGCTCTGAGGAGTGTGTGTTCTCAACTTTATCTGTCCCATTGTTGCACCAGCTCATTTCCTCTGGCATAGTTTCTTTGAAAACCGAGCAGCTTTCCTCTCAAATGTCTCGTCATGTGGACGGTGGACGGGATAAGTATGTCTTCCCATGTCCTGCAAGAGCGACCAAGTCCTCTTGACTTTATTCACATTGGAAATAAAAAGTAAATTCTTCAGGATTTGATGTTGTCAACAAATCAACCAACAATGTGTCAGAGCTATATTACTATCAGCATATATGTTGTCTGAGTCATTTTGTAAGTTTTTTTTATATATATATCTATATATAATTTTTTTATTTTTAATTCCAGCTTCTTAAATGTGAATATTTCCTGGTTTCTTTCCTCCTCTATGACAGTAATCTGAGTATCTTTAAGCATCTAAGAACCTCATCGTGGGCTTCGATCGACATTTTACACAAACAACTAATCGATTAATCAAGAAAATAATCAATAGTAGCACTTCAGACTGTTGGTCGAGCAAAACAAGCAATTTGAAGACGTCTCCCTGAGCTCAGGACATTTTTATCTATTTACTGAGATTTATTGACCAACGATTAACCAATAAATCTCGGGGGAAAAAGAACATCAGATTAATGGATAATAAAAAAAGACATTTTCTGTATTTTTGGAGAATCAAATTGTCAAGAATGTCCCCAGTATGAAAACAAATTCACTAAAAAGATGCTTGGGGTCATTAAGTTTCCAGTGAGGTTGTTTCAGTGGACTGATTTCATTCTGCACAGTAAAGTTTATTGTTAAAGTGTAAAATATTTGACCATATGGCCTTCGTGTGCTACATTAAAAGAAAATAATATGGCGGTTCTATCATGCTGAAATATATCGTTTTATTTTTAAAACGCATCAGTCATTTGCGCTGTCGTTTTTAACTTAACCTCGCTCTAGCAGGCGAAAATAGTGCGTTTGTTGGGGACTATTTACAGCTGCGGATTACTACACTAATTTAAGTGTAGCGAGTATTTGTGGAAGCAGGTGTGTGTGTGTGTGTGTGCGGGAGATTGAGTCAAAATAAACCACAGTGTGTGTGTGCGTTCGTGGTAATAAAAGTACAGGTGACGCAAGTAACGATTATTCTCATCGTCTGTTAATCTCACAGTTATTTTCGTGTTAGTTGATTAGTTGTTTGGTCTATAAAAGGCTGAGACGACGCCCTCAAATATCTGGTTTTGTCCACAAACGCAAAGATATTGAGATTAATGTCATAGAGGAGAAAGGAAACAGAAAAATTTGATGTTTTTATGTTTAAAAAATGACTCAAATGGATTAATTGATTATCAAAATAGCTGGCGATTCATTCAATAGTTGACAAGTAATCGATTTATCCATTAGTTGAGAACTATTTTGATAATTAACTGATTGTTTCTGACATTTTTCAAAAACAAAACATGAAAACAAGCAAAACACGTCAAATATTTGGTAGTTTTATCTTCTTAAATGTGAGGATTTGCTGCTTTTCTTTGTTTGTCTGACGGTAAATGAAGAGTCTTTGGGTTTTGGACGGTTGGTTGGACAAAAGAAGCAATTCGAAGACGTCGCTTTGGCATTTTTCACTTATACATAAGTACTTGAGATGTACTTCAACTGAACCAGTTTGACCTTCTTGAAGAAACCAGTCACAGCAGTCTTGTCAAACTGTTTTGCAGCCAATTAGAAATATTTTTTTTCGCCCTTCGCCCTCACAGTGGCGTCTTTGAGAGCAAGAAGTGACCGTTGTTACACCCAGGTCAGAGTTCACACCTCTTCACACAGATACCACCAACATCTCCGCTTATCGCTAACTGCAGTGTTATCGCCCACACAGCTCGGTGATAACGCTCCCAGCTGCCTCTGATGTGATCATAGCGTGACACCAACCTGCAGCCAGCGTTGTGTGTCAATACTTAAATACTCTGACGTCAAATGAAAACACGTTCCACAGGTTTTTTAATCAACCTTCTCGCCGGCTCGTTAATTTTAGACTTCCTGCTCAGGAGACTATTTTGTGTTTCCACATTCGAACCGCTTCCTCCCTCCCTCCTGGAATGTGCCGTACATTAGCGAGGATATCACGGGTCAATGAACGGGCCTGAACGTCTACTTTTAGCCCGTGACCATGCCCACTGTGTGTTTTAAAGTCCGCTAATGAGGAGATCAGAACGACGGGTAAAGGTGATTAGGGCGAGGTGAGGTGAGGCGAGGCGAGGCGAGGCTGGTTATTTGCAGGTTTGAGCAGCAGGCCTGACAGATTGTCTACGACGGACAGTGTCTAGTTTTAGTCAGTAAGTAGCTTTCTGTCAGGCTGCGCTGTGTTTATGAACGCTGGGAGGTGACGTGGTGATACGTGTCGGAGTCATGTGATTCAACGAGCTGACGGAGGACAAATCACCTGTGTAGGACCGATTAATAAACCTCCCTAGTGGATTGTTTGATTAGTTAATTGACAGAAAATGGAGAGCTGCAACAGGAAATCAATTAGTTGTCAGCCATTAAATTAATCCCCAACTGTTTGATAATTGATTTTTCATTTTGAGTCATTTTCTAAGAAAACGAAGAGTGAAATTGTGTAAACGTGATTTATTTTCTGGTTTATTTCCTCGTCTTTGACAATAGGCTGAATATCTTTTCGGTTGTGGACAAAAACAAGACATTTGAGGAACATGATCAACATATTGATTATCAACTCGCTGATAAATAGAGAAAATAATCGACAGATTAATCAACGATTAAAATAATATTTAGTTGCAGCCCAAACAAAAATGTCTTTCAAATGATTATTGCCGAAGATTTTCTGGTTCCAGCTCCTCAGATGTGAAGATTTGTGAAGTTGACTAAATTTATACAATTTTTGGTTCAATTTATTTTTGTTTTGGACTTTTGTTCAAACAAACAAGTGATTTGAATACTTGACACTTAATTCTTGGCTCAATCTTTTGGTCATTATCTAGTTACAATTTCTCAAATGTGAAGATTTTACAGCTTTTTTTTACATAATACTGACCACAAGATTGTCAGAAAAATGTCAGAGCGAGAACATCAGATTAATGGGTAATAAAAAATATAAGTGGTTGCATCATTTTTGTGTAATTTTGCGTAACATATTTCCAAGAACCCAAGGTTTGGAATTTGATGTTTGGTCACGTCCAGAAAATAAATCGATAAAGCAGTTTTTTTATTCGGTGTTACCTCGTCATGTCTGTATGACATCAGTTTATGAGGATTCTTGTTCTTTCTTGTCAAATAAAAAGGGTATTTTTTTAAGGAACACATGTCGATTAGATTATTTTCATTATTGATTTATTGTTTACGTCTTCAAGGTGCTTTCTTTAGTGCGACCAACAGTCCAAAACACAAAGACCTTTTCGTTTACTCCCCCGACTCCCTCCTGGAGCACGATAGGTGGAGTCGGGTCGTATATAAACTGGTGACATTCAGCCAGTCTTTCTTTCTCCCCCTCGGTGTGGTTGTTTTGTCGTAATTTCCTTTTAACGTTACGTAAAAGTAGACTTATTCTTCACACCTCCTCCTTCGTCCGGCCGCGAGCCGGGCTGTGACAAGTGTTTTGCTCTGCGTTAGTTTCAAGAGCGTTGGACCACCACAGCGAGAGAGGCAGCATTTTAATCTAGAAAACAAAACATAACAGAAAAAAACGCCACACAAGTCAGGATAAGAGGAAACACTGGTATGAAATGGAGGTATTTCCAACACTACATGTGTTGAAGGATATCTGAAAATGTCTGAGAACGTTGTCGAAGTCGTTCTGTTGTCTCCGGGGTGTGTCCACACCTCTGCTCGGCTTTACGAGGTGATAATTAGCGGTCTCTAATAGTCCGTCATAGTTTTTCTCACAAACACCTCTGTTTTTCCTCGCTGTGCACGTAGAGAAGTCTCGAGCAGTGTGACTCTCAGCTGAGATTTTTTTGTGTGTCTCTGATGAAGAAGACCTTCACTTCCTCTGGGTGGGGCGCTGTCTTCTCATGCACACACTTCCTGTTTGTTTCTGTGAGAGCAGGCTCACATCTCTACCGTTTCAGTGGTGTACGCTCTGACTGAAGGTCAGCTGCATTGACTGGCTGTCACGGCGGGCTCGTAGATGTAGGTCATGATGTACGAGCCGCTGACAGTTCATGAAAACATCCCCCTGCGCTTCACTGTTTTTCGGTCGCTCTCCCTTATTGTCTCGTCACTTGTCGAGCCGGGAATGCAGGTGTAGTCGGCGTGTGACAAAAACAAACTGAAGCTAATGTAATAAGTCAGAGAGTAATCGTTTCCATTTAGGTCGGCTAATGAAGTGAATCACCTCTCGGAGCTTCAGATCAGTCTGAAGGAGCCTGTACACAACGTCGAGGCAGCAGACGTGAAGGCATGCAGGAGCAGATCAGTTCAGAGACAAAATGTGGTGTTTTTGAGATCAGCTGACAGGAGCTGCTGATGGCTGCACAGTCTCACACACAAACAGTTTGACTTCAGTGTGTTCGACTGTTTTAAAGCTGGTGCGACAGCACCACCTGCTGGCCAGATGAGGAAAATACTCCTCTCGACAGATGAAATGTGGTCCCCTGTTCTCTTGCTTTAAACCTGCCTGACATCAGAGCTGCAACTTTAAATCAGTCAATGGATTTGCTGATATCTATTTAATGAGTTGCTTACTATTATGATAAATCAAAATTGTGAAAAATGGCTATCACAGTTTCCCAAAAAGCCAAAGTGATGTTTTGAAGTTGATTCTTCTGTCCAACCAACAGTTCAAAACCAAAAAACTCTTCATTTACTGTCGTTAATGACAAAGAAAAGCAGTTAAATTCTCACTTTGAAGAACTGGAACCAACAAATGTCATTAGTTGCAGCGCTACCTCACATTTCTTTTGTGAATCAGCCCTTAAAGACACAATCGTGAGCTCAGAGTGAAGAAAGGCAGTGTCTAGCTTCCCCCTCACGGGCCTCCTGCTCAGTATGACTCATCAGCACTCGCTCATGACGTTACATAACCAATTAACCCAAATCCGAGGGCCACCTTGACCTTTAATGGTGCCATTAGAGTCAAAATTAGAGGTGGTGAGAGTTTGGCTCCCTGCTGACTTCTCCCGTCGCTGCCAAGTAATTCAACAGGATGATTGTGTGTCCTGCTGGCAGCTAATGTGTCTTATTTTTCATTTGTTCCTCCAGCAGCACTGCCCTCATCCCGGGACACCCCGAGCCCCATCGACCCAGAGTCTATCCAGGTGCCCCTGACCTACGAGCCCGACCCGGCAGACCTGGCTCTGTCCAGCGTGCCCGGCCAGGAAATGTTCGACCCCAGGAAACGCAAGTTCTCCGCTGAGGAGCTGAAGCCGCAGCCCATGATCAAGAAGGCACGCAAGGTCTTCATCCCCGAGGACATGAAGGTGAGCTGCTGCTCTGTCTCCGATCAGATCTCCTGATCTGGACTGTTGTTGTGTCAACAGGTGAGGGTCTGAGGAGACTTGGACCCTGAAACCAAACGGTTTAAACAATATTGTACATATTAACTTTATTATTTTATTCTGACACCTTTTATCAAGTAAAATTTAGCAGAGAGATTTTTATTTTCACACTTTAAATTCTCCTCCAACGTAAAGACAAAAAAACCAAACAGCAGGAAGAAAAATCTGTACTGCAGCTTCAGTCCAAAAGTGTGTGTTTAATACATGTTGCTCTATATTAAGCAGGAATTGTAAGCGTGGTTTGGTTCAGATGAATCACACAACAGCATTAGACAACAGATGAAGCTACACTCTGACTCTCACAGCAGTGAAACAACATCATCCTCTCTTTTATCTTTAGAAGGTTTTGTGTCTTTTGTGAATGTATCTCCTGGTGATGATATTATAAATGGACAGTTTTGGGTCTGCAGAGCTTCATGTGCTGACCTTCTGACCCCGCCTGCAGCTACTGTAGCTCGAGGCTTTCCTCATGGGACTCATTAGACTCAGGGTCAGTGAGGGAAAACAAACAAAACACAAATATCTGAGGAATGTTTGATTATCAGGTCACGTGTAGATTATTTTCCCGGTTAACTGATCAGTTGTTTTTGGTCTATAAAGTCAGAAAATGGTTAAAAAAAAAAAACACAGAGGAGGAAAGAAAACAGAAAATATTCTCATTTAAGAATCTGGAATGAAGAATTTTGACTTTTATTTTCTTTAAAAACATCCATCAAATGAACTGATGATTAATTAAACAGTTGAGCTCGTTGCAGCTCCGTGTTGGCATTTTGTGATCAGCTCTGTCGCTGACCCGTCCGCTCTTCTCTTCTCTTCAGGACGATCGGTACTGGGCCCGGCGCAGAAAGAACAACGTGGCGGCCAAGAGGTCACGGGACGCCCGGCGGCTGAAGGAGAACCAGATCGCCATCCGGGCCAGCTTCCTGGAGAAGGAGAACGCCGCTCTCCGCATGGAGGTGGCGGACATGAGGAAGGAGCTGGGCCGCTGCAAGAACATTGTGGCTAAATACGAGGCCCGACACGGGCCCCTGTGAAGCCTCCCCGCCCCGACACACCCCCACACCCCGACCCGCTTCACCACCCCGACCCACCGTCCCTCGAGTTTGAAGGACAATGTGTCTCTTTTAGTGGCACTGCCCCCCTGTTCTCCTCCACCTCCTCCACCCTTTGACACACCTGTATGATTCTGGTATTATGACTTCTATCATAAGCTTCAATTTGTCGGTCCCTTCTTTGATTTTCTGTACACATCGTTCGACTAAATATATATAAATATATATATATATATATATATACATAGATAAATATATGTATTTACACATGCATACTTCCCACTTTAATGTACTGTGAGGAGTTATGAGCCAACCCACCAGCTGAGTCCCCGCCCCTCTTCCTCCTCCTCCTCCTCCTCCTCCCTCGCTACCTTTTGAAAACGATGCCATGCTGTTTGTTGTTCACTTTCATACCGATTTTATACGTGATATCAGGACTGAAAACTGTTTCCTGTTTCCCTTCTTCGTCTTCTGTGTGTGACGTGTCCGAGAGCCTGCTTTTTACACCCTCTCCTCCGAATCTTGTGTTTTTTTTTTAAATCCTGTAAAACGTTTTTATTTTTTCCTCCGATCAGATTCTTCTTTTTTTCGATGTTGTATTTCAGTCGTCTAACATGACTCTCCCCTCTTCTCTAACAGCTCTCTCAGTATTTTAATCTGATTTTTGCACATTTCTCGTGTGCGATCATGGTGTAGATTTATTTTTTGTTGTTTTTTTTTTTAAAACTAGCGCTTTTGTTTTGTTTTTTCTCTCCATCAGCCGGACACTGAGCAATAATTACTGTCCAGAACTAAACTGACATGACTACCTAACATGCTCCTCAGCCCTCCCCCCGGTCTCACCTCCCCCCCGTCTCATCTTAGCTCACCCCTTCGTTAACTAAGATAACCTTAGTTAACCTCTGCACTAATTAATGCGTGTCTCACAATCTGATCCGGTGCAATGTTTCCACTCACTCAAAATTTCCTCTGCCTCATATTTATCTACCTTTTTATTTCTCAGATGGAAGATTGTTTTTTATATACATATATATATATATATATATATATATATATATATATATATATATATATATATAAATATATATATATATATATATATATGTATATATATATATATAAACATATATATATGTATTCTGTTGATATAATTGTTAGTATTAATACTACTCTTGACATTGTCGTTTAGCCTCCTCTTTGTTTTCAGATTTCAGCATGATTTTCTTTCACAGAAACGAAAAGCTGTTTGCAAATCTTTTAAATCTTTTTGTTTGTTTTGTTTTTATTTTGCAAAGTTGTCAATAATTCTTTTTTTTTTTTTTTTTTTTTTGCTTCTGTTTAACTTAGCATGATTATTAATGCGTGTTTTTATTTTAGAAAAAATCAATACGGATGTCTGTAGTCTCTCGTTGTAGCTCTTGTGTCCGCCCTCTTTTTTTTAAAGATGGCTGTATGAATGTAAAAGATGTTGACGAAACTCAAAAAAAAATATGAAAAAAAATAAGTTGGATGGTGTTGTCCAATACTGTGGTTAACCCAATCAGTTTGTTTACTGCAGACCAAACGATTCACAACAGAGATGATATATTGGTTACAAGAGATATGTTTATATGAACCTATTCTATAAGTTGTTCTTTTTGTACAGTATTTTTCCTATACATTACTGAACTATGTATTTTAAAGGCACAACAGATCCAGAATATTATTAAAGAAAACAAGTATATAACTCAAAGACAAATGCATATAGTGGTATTTTGATATTCTATATTAGCTTAGGATGTAGACGTTTTACAGAGATTTCTGGATATTCAGCAGCACCCAAACCTCCTGGGCATTATCATTATTATCATTATGAATATTATTATTATTATTATGACATGTAGGCGCCACCTTTTAGGCTCCCGTACCATGTTAAACTCTAAAAGAAGCAGATGCTGAAAATGCAGTCGAGAAGAGAGAATGTACGTTTAAAAGCCCTTTTTTAAAAAATCCATCAACTCAAATCTGACAAGAAAAACCCACTTTGATCACGTTTCTAACCTCCCCGACACGTAACGAGTCGTCCAGGCTTTTCTTTCTTTCTCTCAACCATAAACATTCGGGCTTTTTCGAGGCTTTTTGTAACCGCACAGCTTGTGAATCTTTGTTTCTTTTTTTGATCTGATTTGATGGGATGAAGTTACTATGAAGGAAGGGAAATCAACTGTAGCTGGTAACTACTGCTGCTGCTCCGTGTGTGTCTGGTTCCTTTCGGCCGATGCAGTTGTAAAGCGTGTTCCTGTACCTGAGTGATGGACGCTGGGAAGCTTTATTTCTTTTTTTCTTAAATGAAGACTTAACAGTGGAGCCCAAACCTTTTAGTTGTGTCGTAGTTTAGAGCTGCATGCTGCTTTTTGCCAATCACTCCGAGGCCAGGATGTGACCGATTTCGTGCTTTTGAGGGCTGATGTTGACGTTTCTGATCAATTTGTATGGAAGTCCAGGGCTGCCAATATGTAAATGGAACGGCCAGTTTGCTTTTACATTTTTTTGGTGATGAAAAGTTAATTTCACGGTTTTTTATTTGTTTTATTTTATTAATAATTTTTGATTGTGTTCTCATTTGAATTTAAATTTTCAAAGTTTTTATGCATTTCCGAAGAATGAAACTTTTAAAATGCGTTTTTTGACAAACATTATGTGGACACAAACTGCATTTTTTTTATTTAAAAGTGGCAACCCTGAACTTCCATATCTTGTTCTGAACTCTATACATTTTTAAGCATTGATATTTCGGGTTTTTTTTCAGCTTAAAAAATAAAAAAAGCCAATATCAGCCGGATAAAATACGGATACGTAGGTCAAATTTTAGTCTGGGCTTTATTGAACATTATTGATCCGATCCAAAGGTGTGTGTGTGTGTGTGTGTGTGACGCGAAATGATTCTTTTCTAACCACAAACTATCGTCTTAGTACTTCTTGCGCTTTAGAGGGAAGTTTCCCTTCTTCATCTTATCTGCACAGACGCACTCGAGTGAGAACAGGGTCATAGAGAAGAGCGAAGACTGGAATGATGCCTCCTGAAACTGGGGAGCATCTTTTTTTTTTAATGAAATCATACACACACACATATGTATATATATATATACATATATATATATATATATATATATATATATATATATATATATATATATATATATATAGGAAAAGCCAATAATTAATCCATGTGTATCCCAAAATTACCTCACTGTCGAGTGATTTCACTACCTCACCCGGAAATGTTAACCATAAATCTGAGTCTATTCCAGTGCCTTGAATACTGTTCCCCAGTCTCTGAGCAATGTAAAGTTCTCATCACAGCTCCAATCGGATAGGTTCAGACCTGCACTGAAGGGCTTCTTAGTGCATCAAAATATCTATATATTATATACACTGACGACTCTTCATTTCTTATTTTGGACATTGCAACAGACCTGTAACCATTGTATTCATGGCAACACCAACGGACTGTTTCAGAGTGTATAAAATACAACAGAAATGTGTATTCGGTCTTGTTTGTCATGGAATGGATGCATAACATTTATTTGTGCTGTTCAGCCCTCAGCCTCTCCGTCTCTGTAATTTGTAGTGTCTAATAAAAATCCCGATTCTTTTCTGACATGTCTTATTTTTCTGTGCTCATTCCTGCAGAGTGCTTTCAGAAACTTGAAATCATGATGGAAAGCCTTGTGATCGAGATCAAGATGTGTCCAAATACTTATTACTTAACTATAATTTTTTCTGGAGAAATTTTTTGTATTCTGTTATTTCATCTGTTTCACACAAAACAAGCTCCAGAAAAAAAAATAATTTTCACTCGAATCACACATGAAATTACATTTTTTTCCTCCTCAAACACTTTTTTTCACCCGATTTCAAACATGTTAAAAAAAAAATTCTCCAGACATTTTATTATTTCTAAAATGAAATTTTTTTTTTTTTCCTCCACAAAAAGTTTTTTTCACCTGGTTTCAGACACCTAAAAAAAACAAACTGTTTCACACAAAAAAACGGACGGTGTTTGTGGGACATAAACAAGCACCAGAATAAACTCAAGAACAGAGTCAATATAATGAAATAAAAAACACTATTGAATCGGATTATCTTGTGATATCAGTGTCAAAGTTTCCTGGACATCGCTGAAATTTTTTTTTTCATAGATAAATTTCTGGAAAAAACATGAAATTTTTCCGGAAAATTCCTGGACCAGCTCAACCAAAAATTTCAAAGTTTCCTGGCAATTTCCAGTAAATTTCGGCTAAAAATAATATTCTAAAAACAAAATTTTCACACGAGGAAAAAAAGAGGAAAATTCCCGGAAAGTTTCCCGGAAAGTTTCCCGGAAAATTCCCGAAAGTTTCCCGGAAATTTTCCCTGAAAATTCCCGGAAATTTTCCCTGAAAATTCCCGGAAATTTTCCCTGAAAATTCCCGGAAATTTTCCCGGATTTATAAAATCCAGATTTGATTCATGAAAGCTTGTAAATAATGTCAGTGACAGTTCTCATAGAACTTTATATCAGGGGTATTCAGCTAAAATTCAAATAGGTCCAGTGTTACAACCCCAGAGGTCGTATAAATGTTTCTATTGTCTCTCTGCTTAAATAACCCTCTGTTAGCTGAGTGTATGTGATTGGTTGCAGGTGTGTTTGAGTGATGGTAGGTTGTCCACGAAGCTGATTGGTTCCTGCCTCGAAGCCAGGAGTTTAAAGGCCAGCTCTTCCAGTTCCTGTGGGCTCTCCTCTCTCAGCCAGACTAGCAGCATGTCTGTTTGTGTGCTAAATGTGTTTTTGAATAAATCCTTTAAGTTGCTCCGCTGCTGGTGGTGCTTGGGTGATGAGTCATTTTCATGTTGTGCCAGGGTTTGCCCTAGGCCCTGGTCGTAACACCAGTTAGAGAAAATTTCCTCAAGCAAAGGTCATCATAATGTTTAACTAGCGTTATAATTTAGTGTGATATATGAAGTAGCCTAGTAGACAACTGACTGTCAAATCAAATAAAAAAAGAACAATTCAAAAACATTTTAACAACATTTATTGTCACTTAACATTTAATTATACAAATATATAGTACTGTAGATATGTATTTCTTTTCTTCTCTCTTTAAGAAAAAGAAGGGCTGCATTTAAAAAATTAAATAGTGAAAATAAAATAGCTTTTTAAAAATTGTGCATCTTAAAATAAAGTACTTGTGTTTTCTGTGCTCATTCCTGCAGAGTGCTTTCAGAAACTTGAAATCATGATGGAAAGCCTTGTGATCAAGATCAAGATGTGTCCAAATACTTATTACTTAACTATAATTTTTTCTGGAGAAATTTTTTGTATTCTGTTATTTCATCTGTTTCACACAAAACAAGCTCCAGAAAAAAAAATAATTTTCACTCGAATCACACATGAAATTACATTTTTTTCCTCCTCAAACACTTTTTTTCACCCGATTTCAAACATGTTAAAAAAAAAATTCTCCAGACATTTTATTTCTAAAATGAAATTTATTTTTTTTTCCTCCACAAAAAGTTTTTTTTCACCTGGTTTCAGACACCTAAAAAAAAAAAGTGTTTCACACAAAAAAACGGTGTTTGTGGGACATAAACAAGCACCAGAATAAACTCAAGAACAGAGTCAATATAATGAAATAAAAAACACTATTGAATCGGATTATCTTGTGATATCAGTGTCAAAGTTTCCTGGACATCGCTGAAATTTTTTTTTTCATAGATAAATTTCTGGAAAAAACATGAAATTTTTCCGGAAAATTCCTGGACCAGCTCAACCAAAAATTTAAAAGTTTCCTGGCAATTTCCAGTAAATTTCGGCTAAAAATAATATTCTAAAAACAAAATTTTCACACGAGGAAAAAATAAGAAAAATTCCCGGAAAGTTTCCCGGAAAGTTTCCCGGAAAGTTTCCCGGAAAGTTTCCCGGAAAATTCCCGAAAGTTTCCCGGAAATTTTCCTTGAAAATTCCCGGAAATTTTCCCGAAATTTTCCCGGAAATTTTCCGGATTTATAAAATCCAGATTTGATTCATGAAAGCTTGTAAATAATGTCAGTGACAGTTCTCATAGAACTTTATATCAGGGGTATTCAGCTAAAATTCAAATAGGTCCAGTGTTACAACCCCAGAGGTCGTATAAATGTTTCTATTGTCTCTCTGCTTAAATAACCCTCTGTTAGCTGAGTGTATGTGATTGGTTGCAGGTGTGTTTGAGTGATGGTAGGTTGTCCAGGAAGCTGATTGGTTCCTGCCTCGAAGCCAGGAGTTTAAAGGCCAGCTCTTCCAGTTCCTGTGGGCTCTCCTCTCTCAGCCAGACTAGCAGCATGTCTGTTTGTGTGCTAAATGTGTTTTTGAATAAATCCTTTAAGTTGCTTCGCTGCTGGTGGTGCTTGGGTGATGAGTCATTTTCATGTTGTGCCAGGGTTTGCCCTACCCTGGTCGTAACACCAGTTAGAGAAAATTTCCTCAAGCAAAGGTCATCATAATGTTTAACTAGCGTTATAATTTAGTGTGAGATATATTGAAGTAGCCTAGTAGTTTCAACGTCAATGTAATCAACAACTGACTGTCAAATCAAATAAAAAAAGAACAATTCAAAAACATTTCGACAACATTTATTGTCACTTAACATTTAATTATACAGATATATAGTACTGTAGATATGTATTTCTTTTCTTCTCTCTTTAAGAAAAAGAAGGGCTGCATTTAAAAAATTAAATAGTGAAAATAAAATAGCTTTTTAAAAATTGTGCATCTTAAAATAAAGTACTTGTGTGTACTAATGTTTCACATCTCAACAGTCTCAACCAAGTTTACAACAGATAGCTCTCAATACATCTTAACAATTGAACAGTTTCACAGTTTCTCTTTCTTTCCCTCACTCTGTTGTTCAGTGAGAGAATTGAGCTCTAGCTTGTCCTGCCAGGATTTTAAATCTGGGCTGGAATGGTTACAGGGCCATTCTCATATACATGTGCAGGTGCTCATTGGTGAGCCTGGAATGATATTTAGTTTTCATTATGTTTATTCTGGAGAAAGCTGCCTTGCAGCTTTATGTGGAGCCAAACATGATCAAGATGTACAGGGCTACTTTTCTCAGACCTGGGGAATCTGAAACCTGTCCACTTTTCTCTTCTTAGAGAGCGCCATGTCTAGTTATTTTTCTCTGTTGTCTCCGGCTCACTCGTCTCTCTGTCTTCTCTCCCTTTATCACTCACTCGTCTTTCCATCTGTCACTCGCTTCTCACCTCTTTCATCTCACTGTATGCAGAGTCGCAATATTTATTGCCTGAAATGCACAGATTTGATTGGCTGAGTAGCATTCATCCAACTATCGGGGGATCACACTCCTCAGCCTCCCTGGTAAAGTCTATTCCAGGGTACTGGAGAGGAGAATTCGGCCGATAGTCGAACCTCGGATTCAGGAGGAACAATGCGGTTTTCGTCCTGGCCGTGGAACACTGGACCAGCTCTATACCCTCCGCAGGGTGCTGGAGGGTTCATGGGAGTTTGCCCAACCAGTCCACATGTGCTTTGTGGACTTGGAGAAGGCATTCGACCGTGTCCCTCGTGGCATACTGTGGGAGGACCCGGCCCCAGATAAGCGGTAGAAAATGGATGGATGGATGGATGGATTTCCTGATCTGCTAAACCAGTACCATAAAGGCTAGAAAAGCTGTGCTGGTCAAAATTTAAAATACTTAAATCATTTATTGACTTTAGGTCCAGTTCCGTATAGGATGGCATCTGGGTCTGGACTTGGACCATGGTCCACCGGTTAGTGACCTATGCTCTATATCCTCATTGTGAGTCCTAGTCACTCAGTTCACAGATGGTAAAAAAATATATTCTGAAGGTTTTTTTTTTACCTGGTTTCAGACACCCCGCCCAAAAAATACAGAAAAAAATCCGGAAATTACCGGAATTTTCCAGAAAAATGACCGAAAATTACCGGAATGTTCCCGGAAGTTTACCGGAAAATTACCGGAATTTTACCGGGAAAATTGCCGGAATTTTACCGGAAAATTACCGGAATTTTACCGGAAAATTGCCGGAAAATTACGGATTTATTTTCTGACAATTTCTACTTGTGAGAGAAAAACAAATCCAGATTGGATTTATAAAAGCCTGTAAACAAAGACAGTTCTCAGAATTACTACAATCCTTGTCCTCATTGTGAATACTATTCACTCAGTTCACAGATGGTAAAAAAATTCTTCTGAAGTTTTTTTTCACCTGGTCGCAGACTCCTAAAAAATATATATATTTTTTTCTTCTGTTATTTTATCTGTTTCAAACACAAAAAATGGACGTGTTTGTGGGACATAAACAAGCACCAGAATGAGCTCAAGAACAGAGTCAAAATAATGAAATAAAATAAAATGTTGAATCAGATTATCTTGTGATTTCAGTGTCAAAGTTTCCTGGATTTTTATTTCACAGATGTGACCAGCTCTATAAAAAAATGTAAAAGTTTCCTAAATTTCTGGAAAAATTCCCGGAATTTCCCGGAAAATTCTTGGAGCAGCGCTACCAAAAATTAAAAAGTTTCCTGGCAATTTCCAGTAAATTTGGATAAAATTAAGGATCTGAAAACACAATTTTCACACATAAGAAACAAATACGGAAAGTTTATTGAAAATTCCCGGAATTTCCCCGAAAAATGGCTGGAATTTTTCCTTAAAAAATCCTGAAATTTACCACAAAAATCTTTCCTCCTTAAAAAACAATTCACCTGGTTTCAGACACCTTAGGAAAATTTCCTGAAATTTCCCGGACTGTCCCCAGAAATTATTGGAAAGTTCCCAGATTTTTCTGGAAAATTACCGGATTTTTTTTCTGACAATTTCTACCTGTGAGAGAAAAAAAAATCAAGAAATCAAGATTTGATTCATGAAAGCCTGTAAATTCTCTCAGAATAATTACACTCCTTATCCTCATTGCGAGTCCTTGTTACGACCAGGGCCTAGGGAAACCCTGGCGCAACATGAAAATAAGACTCCCCTCTTCCCATCTGTCAAGCACCACCAGCAGCAAAGGATTTTTAAAGGTTTTATTTAAAACACATTTAGCACACAGACATGCTGCAAGTCTGCCTGAGAGAGGAGAGCCCACAGGAACTGGAAGAGCTGGCCTTTAAACTCCTGGCTTCGAGGCAGCAACCAATCACACACACTCAGGTAACAGAAAGGGTTATTTAAACAGAGAGACAACAGAAACATTTATACAACCTCTGGGGTCGTAACAGTCCTAGTCACTCAGTTCACAGATGGTAAAATAGTAATGGTAAATAAGTAATTTCCCCGGAAAATGGCAGGAATTTTTCGCCTAAAATAAATTCTTACAATATCCCAGACTTCTCCCGGAAATTTCTTGAATTTTCCCGAAAATTTCGGGGAAAATTACTGGAATTTTCCAGGAAAATTACCGAAACTTTCCCGAAAATTTCGGGAAAATTACCCGAAAATTACTGGAATTTTCCCAGAAAGTTGCCAGAAAATTACCGGATTTCTTTTATGACAATTTCTGCTTGTGAGAGAAAAAAAAATCCAGATTTGATTTATGAAACCCTGTAAATAAAAAGTCAGTGACAGTTCTCTCAGAATTATTACACTCCTTATTCTCATTGTAAATCCTAGAAGCTGGTCCGGGCATTTTAATTACAAAAAAATTACGGAATTTTTCCAGAAATTCAGGAAACTTGTTAATTTTTGGTAGATCTAGTCTACATACATCTGTGAAATAAACATTTTCAGCAATGTCCAGGATACATTGACACTGAAATTACAAACTTTTACATTTCTGGTAGAGCTGGGCCAGGCATTTTCAGGAAATTTTCAGGCTTTTTTCAGGAAAAATCTGGGAAGTTTCAGTAATTTGTCAGGGAAATTTCTGGGATTTTTTCTGGGAAAATTCTGGGAATCTAGGAAACTTGTAAATTTTTGGTAGAGCTGGTCACATCTGTGAAATAAACATTTTTCAGCAATGTCCAGGAAACTTTGATATCACAAACTTTTAAATTTTTGGTAGAGCTGTCAGGAAAAATCCAGGAAATTTCAGGATTTTTTCAGGAAAAATCTTCTTCTGAAGTTTTTTTTTACCTGGTTTCAGACTATAATATATATATATATATTATATATAAATATATTTTTTTTTCTTCAGTTATTTTATCTGTTTCAAACATAAAAGTACCTCCTGAAAAATGTATTTTTCACTCAGTTTATACATGTGAAATTCAATTTTTTTTTCCTCCTCAATAATTTCACCGGGTTTCAGACACCTAAAAAAAAGACTTTTTTTCAGGAGAACATTTGTTCTATTTTGTTATTTTATCTGTTTCACACACAAAGAAACAGACGGTGTTTGTGGGACATAAGCACCAGAATGAACTCAAGAACAGAGTTAACCCTCTAGGCGCCAGAGTTTATTTAGGAAAATATTCCGTTTGGATTGTAAGATGTCAAAAGGCTGTAGCTTGAAAGTGGTGAGAGATAAATCCATAGTGTAAATGAGAAAAATATTCATAATGACCTAAAGTTTGTGATGGGAGTAAATTTAATCATCTAATTTGCATATTGTGACGTCACCAGGTGACTGAAAGTAACTTTCCGTAAAACTGATTTTTGAACATATTTACACAGAAAAAAAATATTTATATTGTCATCTCATTCTCAAAATAAAGGAACAGGAGTTTGATTGGAGTAAATTTACTAATCTAATTTGTATGTCACCAGGTAAAATTCAGTAAAACGGAATTCTGAACATATTTACACAGTAGATTTTTTTTCATTTCATTTCATTTTTTCATAGATTTTTTTCATCCTCTCATCCTCAGAGTAAATGAACAGGAATCTGATAGGAGTAAATTTCCTAATCTAACTTGTAAAAAGAAAAGAAAACTCTCGCCGTGATCAGTGTGTGTTGCTTGTGTGACTGTGTGCAGCTGCAGCATCGTCAGTCACTCGTCTCTGACGAGCGATCGTCATCAGAGGGCAAACCGTCCCCTTCTGAATCGCGATCAGCAAAGATCTGTGCAAGCACCTCATCCACACTGTAAAGTCTTTTGGGCATTTTGTTTTTATTACAAAAATCGCTATCTGTCTCTCGATCTGTCCAGCACACTTCTGCCACCGCTCCACGGCTCTCTCCTCTCCCACTCTACCATTTAGCCGCTGACGCTCCGACAGCTGGTGTCGGGTTTCAAACTTTTTTTTCTCAGGTATTTTGCATAGAAACACACCCCCAAATGACGTCAGGATTGAAGCTGAATCTATTGGCCATCTAGTGGTAGCAAGCAGTAACAGCACAAGGCAGTAGATTTAAAGATATGGGCTGTTTTATTCAGCAATGTTGCCTGTCGCAATAATGCGACTTTGGCGCCTAAAGGGTTAATATAATGAGATAAAATACACTGTTGAATCAGATTATCTTATGATATCAGTGTCAAAGTTTCCTGGACATTGCTGAAAATATTTATTTCACAGATGTGACCAGCTCTACCAAAAATGTAAAAGTTTCCTGGCAATTTCCAGTAAATTTCAGATAAAAATAATCTGAAGACACAATTTTCACACATGAGAAAAAAATACATAAAATTCCCAGAAAGTTTCCTGAAAATTCCAGTAATTTCTCCAGAATATGGCAGGAATTTTTTCTTAAAAAATCCTCAAAATTTCCCACAAAAATCTTACCCCCTGAAAAAAATTCATCTGGTTTCAGACGCCTAAAATAAATTCTTACAATATCCCAGACTTTTCCCGGAAATTTCTTGAATTTTCCCGAAAATTTCGGGGAAAATTACCGGAACTTTCCCGAATTTTTCGGGAAAATTACCCGAAAATTACCGGAATTTTCCCAGAAAGTTGCCAGAAAATTACCAGATTTCTTTTATGACAATTTCTGCTTGTGAGAGAAAAAAAAAATCCAGATTTGATTTATGAAACCCTGTAAATAAAAAGTCAGTGACAGTTCTCTCAGAATTATTACACTCCTTATTCTCATTGTAAGTCCTAGAAGCTCGTCCGGGCATTTTCAGGAAAATCCCAGGAAATTTCAGAGGAAATTACGGTATTTTTCCGGGAAATTTACGGAATTTTTCCAGAAATTCAGGAAACTTGTTAATTTTTGGTAGATCTAGTCTACATACATCTGTGAAATAAACATTTTCAGCAATGTCCAGGATACATTGACACTGAAATTACAAACTTTTACATTTCTGGTAGAGCTGGGCCAGGCATTTTCAGGAAATTTTCAGGCTTTTTTCAGGAAAAATCTGGGAAGTTTCAGTAATTTGTCAGGGAAATTTCTGGGATTTTTTCTGGGAAAATTCTGGGAATCTAGGAAACTTGTAAATTTTTGGTAGAGCTGGTCACATCTGTGAAATAAACATTTTTAAGCAATGTCCAGGAAACTTTGACACTGATATCACAAACTTTTAAATTTTTGGTAGAGCTGGTCTGGGCATTGTAAGGAAAAATCCAGGAAATTTCAGGATTTTTTCAGGAAAAATCTTCTTCTGAAGTTTTTTTCACCTGGTTTCAGACTATAAAATATATATATTTTATATATAAATATATATTTTTTTTTTCTTCTGTTATTTTATCTGTTTCAAACATAAAAGTACCTCCTGAAAAATGTATTTTTCACTCAGTTTATACACGTGAAATTCAATTTTTTTTCCTCCTCAATAATTTCACCTGGTTTCAGACACCTAAAAAAAAGACTTTTTTTCAGGAGAACATTTGTTCTATTTTGTTATTTTATCTGTTTCACACACAAAAAAACAGACGGTGTTTGTGGGACATAAACACCAGAATGAACTCAAGAACAGAGTTACTATAATGAGATAAAATACACTGTTGAATCAGATTATCTTATGATATCAGTGTCAAAGTTTCCTGGACATTGCTGAAAATATTTATTTCACAGATGTGACCAGCTCTACCAAAAATTTACAAGTTTCCTGGCAATTTCCAGTAAATTTCAGATAAAAATAATCTGAAAACACAATTTTCACACATGAGAAAAAAATACATAAAATTCCCAGAAGTTTTCCTGAAAATTCCAGTAATTTCTCCAGACTTTTCCCGGAAAATTTCCGGAAAATTTCCGGAATTTTTCCCGAAAATTTTCAGAATTTTCCGGGGAAATTAGCTGAATTTTCCCGGAAAATTACCGGATTTCTTTTATGACAATTTCTACTTGTGAGAGAAAAAAAAATCCAGATTTGATTTATGAAAGCCTGTAAATAAAAAGTCAGTGACAGTTCTCAGAATTATTACACTCCTTATCCTCATTGTAAGTCCTAGGCGTAGTCGTAGTTTTTTCACCTGGTTTCATACTCCTAAAATATATATATATTATTATTATATTTCAGGGAAAATTCCCAGATTTTTTTCCAGAAATTCAGGAAACTTTTTTCAGGAACATTTTCAGCAATGTCCAGGAAACTTTGACACTGATATCACAAACTTTTACATTTCTGGTAGAGCTGGTCCAGGCATTTTCAGGAAAATGTCAGGATTTTTTCAGGAAAAATCCGGGAAATTTCAGTCATTTTTCAGGAAAATTCTCCAGAAATCTAGGAAACATTGATATCACAAACTTTTTAAATTTTGGTAGGGCTGGTCCGGGCATTGTCAGGAAAAATCCAGGAAATTTCAGGGTTTTTTTTCCAGAAATTCAGGAAACTTGTTAATTTTTGGTAGAGCTGGTCTACATATATCTGTGAAATAAACATTTTCAGCAATGTCCAGGAAACGTTGACATTGACAGCACAAACTTTTACATTTTTGGTAGAGCTGGTCCTGGCATTGTCAGGAAACGCCTGGGAAATTTCAGGATTTTTTCAGGGAAAATTCTGGGATTTGGGAAATTTGGGAAATTTGGGAAACTTTTAAATTTTTGGTAGAGCTTGTCACATCTGTGAAATAAACATTTTCAGCAATGTCCAGGATACATTGACACTGAAATTACAAACTTTTAAATTTTTGGTAGAGCTGGTCCGGGCATTGTCAGGAAAAATCCAGGAATTTTCTGGGGAAATTCCAGGATGTTTTTCAGGAAATTCAGGGAACTTGTTAATTTTTGGTAGAGCTGGTCTACATACATCTGTGAAATAAACATTTTCACCAATGTCCAGGAAACATTGACACTGATATCACATGATAATCAGATTCAACAGTGGATTTATTTTATTATATTGACTCTCTTCTTGAGTCAATATAACGGTGCTCGTTTATGTCCCACAAACACCGTCCGTTTTTTGTGTGTGAAACAAATAAAATAACAGAATTTAAAAAAAAATGTTCTCCTGAAATTTTTTTTTTTTTTTTGGAAAAAAGGTGAAAAAAACTTTTTGAGGAGGAAAAAACGTAAATAAGCAAAAAAGATGAGTGAAAAATACATATTTCAGGAGATTTTTATGTCTGTAAAACAGAGAAAACAACAGAATAAAAACTTTTTTTTTTTGGTGTCTGAAACCAGGTGGAAAAAAAAAACTTTTGGAGGCTGAAAATAATGTAACTAATAAAATGGAGCACCAGAAAAAAAATAATTCTCACTTGCCCCTCAGGGCTTCCGTACAACATAAACAGTAAGTTGTTGATTTAAAAATACAAGTTTCTTGGCATACAACGACATCATAAGTTTGTATTCCGTAATAATGTGAAAATATTTTGTTACAGCATGAAAAACATCTTGTTATAGCAATAAACTTTTCACGTTATAATCTGACCCTGCTCCTGTTTCTGGCATGGCAGCTGTAGGCTTCCGTAGAAATGTGTTTCCAGTGCTGAGTATCAGAGAGTTCAAATTACCTAATGTTTCCAATGAATTGATGGCCAGATTCTTAGTTTGGTTTAATCAGATATTCACTGATTTAAATCATGGAAATGTCTGACTTTGTGTTTAATTGACAATTAGTGAAGTTAATATTAATGAAAGCAACAATTTTTTTTCAATTTTTTTACCTTAAAATAACAGCTTCAAAGTCATGTTGATGGTTCAGTGTCTTGTAACAGGGTGATTGGTGTCTCTATCACTGTGAGAGGGTAGGATCACAGTGTTACATAACATTATTACGACGTAATGAGTTTTGTTTGTAGTCAGCACCGACGTTACTTCTGACTAATTTCTACAGACCTGGGAAAGTTTCTTCAAGAGTCTAGAAGAGAGATGTTCATCACTGATGCCTTCTAATCAATGATTCATCAGAAGTGTGATGCCAGCCCTGCAAGAAATCAAATCAAAGACTTTTCATCAAAGTTTGATATATTTGCTTGAAAGTTTTCTACAGAAGACTTTTCTTTTTAAACCAAAATAAGCCAAATATCACTTTTGGTGTCCAATGCAGAACCAGAGACTGGCGTCAATTCGCCCAATTCTTAGCCTTATTTAAATTAATGATCAGATATTTGCTCATTTAATCACACTTCTTGCAAGGCTGCCACATCAATGAGAAATCTGTGTCTGTGCTCTGAGAGAGCCAGTGAACGCAATCAGAATTCAAATGAATGAGGATCTCAATATGGGGCATTATCATTTTTTTTATTGTCACATTAGAAAGGTGATACTCAGTATAGTAGAGGAGCATTCATGTACAGTATATGCAGCACCATTAACAGCCAATGGAACAAACAAGAAGCAGTTTTTTTCCCTGCAAAGGCGAGGATCATGTCATCGACAGAACAAAAAGGACAGAATATACAAACATTACAAAACAGAGTGGTTAAGGAAACCATTTCAACAAGGAGACAAAATTAAGAAATATGCAACCATTCAGCTCCGCACGTCACTACGAGGAAAGGTCGTTTTTATGAGCCACCGAGCACATTTACAAAAACCATGAGACGAAAAACATGAACGTGAGGTTTCTCCACCTGCTTCGGAGTACAAACAGGAAACACTTCATTCTAGTGGTGTGAGTCAAAAATCAGTGGAAATGTTAATACTGAGCTACAGTACAAAGGTTGTGCACACACACGCACACACACACTCTAATGCACACTGTTCACATTAAATAACAAGGTGGAAAAGTTCTGTTTCCTGAACTGATTTTCTCTCATCGTTTGGCTCATTAATAAAAAAAAAAACAACAACTTCACCTTGAAATGCCGTCAGTCGCTTTCTTACAGCCGCCCACCAGCAGAGGGCGCTAAATACTCACAGAAGAAACTGGTTCTCTGAAAACTGAGGACTGCATTTAGAAACAAAACACGCATTGGAAAAAAGTAAAAAGAGAAGATGGGTCGACGATGTTAAACACTGTGAAAACAGAATAAAGAGAATGGGAAAACAAATAATCAATGCTTGTTTTTTCCTTCAAACACGTCAAATCTTTGTTAAACTACCGACAAAGGCTGGGAATCAAACCGCAATACTTTTAGATACAAAAGTTGGCATCAGACTCTACTGTACTTACATTTTGATTGGATTTAAAGCGAATTTTGCCAATTTTTAAACTTTTTTACTCTTTCAAAGTTCCTGTACAGCTACTTGTGGGATCTTTGGTGTCTTTTTTAATGTAGAGAAACATGTTTATAGTATCAAAAAAATATAATTCTGGGTATTGGTACGTAAACCTTTCTGATGATACCCAGCCCTGCTACCGATACAAGCTGATTTTTAAGCACCTCATTCGACGTCCCCAGTGATCAAATCACCAGCTGAAATGGATGAAATCTCCAGGTTTTGAAACACAAATGATCCCAATGTGGAATGTGACTCGCTTCAAGTGATACAAAAGACTGTTATCAAATTTCTCAAACACTCATTAATGTGCCAGGGTTCATTAGAAAAACTCCCTCCCTCACTGAAGTTGTACAAAACAGCTTTTTGAAAGTAGCTTTTGTTGGTCAGAAAAATCTGTTCTCCTCGTTAGAAAACAGTAAACAATTCACGGTCAGTATTTTCGTAAACTTTTTGGCTGTCGTCGCAGCTTCAGCGGGCAGTTGAGGGAGTCGGTGTGCGGGGCGCCTCCGCTCAGGCGCACACGAGGAGGAGGATGGGGGGGAGGTGGAGAACCGGCGTCCAGCCCCGGCTGTGGTCACGACTGGAGGAGGGTGTCGGCGCTGGGGGCCTTGTAGAGGTATTTCCAGATGGCGTAGTAGTGCACGGCCGCAGCCAGCGCCACGAACACGTGCCAGATGGCGTGGGCGAAGGGGATGATGCTGCGCTCTTGAAGAAGAACACACCGAGGCAGTAGATCAGTCCGCCGCAGGCCAGCTCATGAAGCCCCTCGGTGTTGCTCTGCAGAATGAACAAAACGAGAAAACATACAGGAGAAATGTCAGTTTATGTGTAAATTAAACGCCAAATGACTTCAGTGTTAACTTTAGAACATATTGTTGTCCACAAGTCACAGCATCAATGGGATATTGGGCTGCTGTTTTCACTGGAACCACTAGAGGGCAGCATGAATTACAACACAGATTTGACATGTTGAAGTTTGTTACACAGCAACAGCATGTACGTGGAGAGCACTTTCTGATATGGATCACGATATATTCATTAATAAAACTGCTGTTAAAATAATAGTTTTTTAGCGGATAAACACTTCAGACAACTTCAGCAAGAAGAGGAAGTAAAACACTCATCGCACCTCCACCCTGCTGGGTGGAAGAAGTGATATGTGATGATTCAGAACATGCAAATACACTGAATGCGACTGTAAACAATATAAATACATCAGAATATTACCATTGACGCCATGACTGATGCGGGGAAAAATCCCATCGTCAAGTAGAAGGCCAGCTCGACAAGTTTGTATCTGTGAAGACAAACACACAACACTGATGAGAACAACGTGATGCATGTTCAAAGACTGTCGCGTAAAGCAAAAGCAGACTTTATTGACGATAACAACGTAGGTGACGTCAATTCAGTGAAACAAAATGTTCTGGAGGTTGCACTTCATCTGCTTTGAAAAAAAAAGTCCTTCTGTGTTTTAAGAGCTTTTCTTGGCAGGTCACGAGGACCCTGGCAGGTTGTTGTGACAACCTCACGCATGGGGCAACACTCAGGGCGTAGCAGGTGTTCACACTCGGTCAGAGCCCATTACTGGGACTGAGCACGAACAATGAATTAATAAAAACTTGCCAAACCTGCCTTAAAACCTCCCCTAATCTACAGAATCAAAACAGAACACCAGAGAGACAGTGAGGTGAGTCAGATCACATTTTCAAACAGCTGATTCATGACTGTGATCATCTTTAGAGATTGAAGTCAGAAAGGGGAAGGTATATAAATGTTTATCTCTTCTTCAAACATGTGTTTTGTGAGGTCACAGTGAAGTTCATCCTTCAGTCCGAGTGGACAATTGAGCCAAATTGGAAGAAATTCCCTCAATGCGTTCCTGAGATATCGTGTTCACAAGAAAGGGACGGACAATCCGCAAACATAATACCTCTGAGCCGGCGACAGCCGAGGCCGGAGGCACAACATTGGATAGTCAAACGAGACATCTAACAGAGAGCTGCTGCACAGTTAGGTCACAGACTTTCTCTATGATCCTGACTATTAAATGTAATTATCACAAATAAACAACCACTTGTTGATCCAGCTGTAAAATGAACTCACTTTTCATGATAGTTGAAGACATAAATGGTTCCAGCAGCAGCCATTAGCCACACAAACCAGCGCATGTGTGCTGCTAGAGGGCCCAGTTCACGCAGGTTCAACCTGAGAACAACAAAAAAAACATATGAATCAACATTAGTCATCTATTTATTACATCAGTCCTTCTGAGTATGTACTGTCCTCTGTGAGACACTCACCAAGGTGTGTAGGAGGCAGCGATGAAGAAATAGATGACCACTCTGTCACACATGTGGAAACAATGTTCCATAGACCTGAAACAACAAACAGGTGAACAGGTTAGTTGTTGTTGCCTCAGGGAAGTGCAAAGCAAAAACATTATTTGCATATTTGAACAGGGAAAAACACATCTGCTACACAGGAAGAGATGTCAGGTTTCAACAGACGTTCACTGTTATTCATAACATGTTGAAGATTATGTTAAACAGCACAGAAACACGACCGACGTGACAGATTTCAGCTCACAAAACTTCACAGTGCAAGGCTCAAATCCTCGAACGACAGATTAACTTTAACTGAGAGCTGATGGAGGAGGCAGAGAAGGTGAAGAGGCAGAGTGATAGAAACCGAGGTAAAACAAGAGTGAGCAGACGGGCGTTCACCTCGATGGAGAGCGCTCCGGTGTTGGATAAAAAACAGCATTCTTTCTACGAGATCAGAAAGTAACAAAACCTGCTTCTTATTCATACAACTGGGTGTTTTACTCTGCCTTTTCAGAGCACTGAGATCGGTGTTTCTAGGTCAAACTGGGATTCTTATGGTTGTTTTTTGCTTTGGACATTAGCCAGGTTGATAGATGTAGCTGTGCTGCTAACACTATATCTTTGCGACAGTGACACAAACAGTAATACCAAAGGGAAACGCTTGGATGAGGAGTTGAAACGTTGTCCATTTCTGCTTAAATTTGTTTCAAAATAAGGTACTGAAATAAAGCACTGTTTTGGTATCAGCATTATTGCAAACAAGCATTCATACAGAGCTCGGCCACATGCATGTGTCATAATGTCACTGCCTGTCACAACATTTGAACCAAAGTGAATATACGTAACAATAACTGTAGGAATCAGCCGAAACAGGTAAAACATGTTTGACATCTCTCAGGGTTTCTACTCCAGGAAACACCAAATATTTTGACAAATCGTGACGTGAACACTTCATCCATTCAACTGGAAACTGGAAACCTGACAACAGTGAGGTATCGGTGTAGTGTTGTTATTCCCCCACAGGGACTCTGATATTCCACAACTCTAAATCACAGACCGGCTCCCAGTAAATTATTGATTTTACTCTAAATATTAAAAAAGGAAAATCTGTCCGCGTCGCTCTCTCTCGCGTTCATCTTTGTCCTCATGTATTATGTATAGTGTGAGTACGTTCTGTGTGCATGGTTGTAATGTCAGCTAGCACTCACCTCATGTGACTCTTCTTCCAGGTGATGATATGAAACACAGTGGAGACCAGGAAGAGGGCACACAGGCCCATGCCGTACACCCAGGCAGTGATCCTCTCCCAGCCGGTGTCAGACAGACGATGCAGCAGCGCCATGCCCACGAAGGCCGGCATGATGAGGAGCTGCAGGGACGCAAAAGAAATCACGCAACCATTAAAACCACGTATCTCAGATTACTGTGTGTTGTGTGCCTTAAAAAAAATACATTCACGCCGCTCACCGCATGAGTGTAGCAGTTTGCAGCATGCTCGTAGCAGGTGGGCTGGTAGCGGCAGTTAGCAGCGGCTCGTCTGTTCATGAACCTGAAACACACAAACACACAAAACAAACAAATAAACAACTGTGGAAGGATGAATCACAAGTGTGCAGCTTCGACAGTCTTTAAAGGAAGTTTTATATATCTTCTCTGCAGTATAGATACACCAGCACCAACTGCAATTTTTCGTTCTTTCAGACAGAGAGCCGACAGACAAATATTATCTTTAAAAGGCCAAATTAACAGAGAAAAAAAGTGTGATATTTAATGGTTGCTTTAGTCTTTCTGCTGTTGTTCTCTGCAACTAGCCAAGAAAAGTCCTATCTTATGGTCGTTTAAGCCTTCAATGGTGTGCCATTTTTGATTTATCAAATATCAACATTTTAAGGTACTGTATCGAAGCTAGAAATTACAGTACTGTTTTGTATCAGGCTTATTGACAAGTAGGTTTTCACACAGAAGGAATTTGTCTTGGTATTTTTGGTGCATAATGATCACAACAAACACAGTAAGACAAAAGAAAAACCTAGTATGTCAAGTCAAGAATGGAAAAAAGGTGTAAAATTGTGCCAAAATAATCCAAAGATTTTTGTTAATTTTACGCATCAAGTCTTAGATATTAACACAAGACAGACAGATGTTACGGCAACCAAGTCACATTAATGACAAAACAAAACAACATTACAACAGATGAGAGGTACCGAATATAAACTATAATCTTTACCTTCAGTAAAAAAACATGCTCCAGCTCTAATTATACACCATCAGAGCTGCAACAATTATTCGATCAAATGACGAGTCTATCGTCAGGAAATGAACACTTACTATTTTGATCATCCTACCATTCTGTAAAATCATTTTATCTTTATTTTTGAAAGTAAATGAAGAGTCTCCTGGCAGCAGCAGCCCTCTGCACCATTACACTGACCTGTAACTTGTTGATCGTGGCTTCCTGACAGTTTTCCTGCACATCACAATCTAAATTAAATTACTGCTTTGTTCAAGTCAACAGGTTCATGTACTTCTCTCGGGTATCTAGAGCTGTTGTATATTATCTTATTCTGTCCTTTAGTGATTTAGTCAATTTATTAAATTACATATTTAAGTGTTTTGTTTTTTTTCTGAGCAGAAAAATCACAGTTACTCAACTAAGGATGAGAAACGTGTAAGACCTAGTTAAGTTGCATTCAAAAAAGTCTTGTGCACCAAACCTCATTCAAAAAGTTCTACATTTAACTCTGCAACATTTTTGAACGTCTTTAGCTAACATGCCACCTCTAAACAGAAACTTCAGCCGTTCCTGTGACTCAACCTGAAAGACAAACAGGTGAGTGCTAACGGACACACCTGACTCACCGTCATTATCTTGTCAGGTCGTCGTCTAACAAACCCCAAACGTGATTTCTGCCAGAGACTTGTGTGTTTCACCCACCTCTGAAAGCTGTTTACTCTCTTCATGTCAGAGCCTTGTTCACCACGGGGAGCAAAGAAAAGGATCAGCAAACAAAGGAGCTACAAAACGCCGCTTTACAAAAGGGGGAAGAATAAAAACAATAAAGTGTCCTGACAGCCAAAAGGAAACGGAAAGGCCTAGCATGAGCTAACGTGATGCTGCTCATGAGCTAGCTAACTTTCACTACGGCTAACGCTACAAGGCACCGGCAGCATTAACACTCCTACTACAAAGGCACCATTTTAGCCTTTTTCTTAATACCATTCTGTGGCAAATACCGGCTTCACTGCCTCGTCTTTAAGCTTGAAATATCCATAAGCGGCAGCTGCAGCCAGGACAAACCGAAAAAAAAAAGACCCTCGCAGCTCCGCCGGTCAGTGACAGGCTGCTCCCCGCTGCGCCGCTCAAATGTGAGTTCTGTTTTTGTGCCCTACCGCCCAAACAGTGGTGAGACGTCGAGCGACGGCGGTGTGGGCCAATGAGCAGCGAGATACGCGGCAAACTGGCCAATCGGGTGTTAGGTGGGCGGTGACGTGTAAGAGGAGCAACAGTCACATTCTGGTTGTGCTTAAAACTGCAGATTTAGGATGTCGGCGTTCACGAGAAACAAAAAATAAATAACATTTAATTTTGTGAATATTAGATTATTTCTTCAGTTTTCTGTCGTTTCCTTGAACTTTTTCTCCTCTCTGTGTTGAAGGAAGTGGTTTCTGATTTTTTCTTTTTTTTTAAACACTAACTTTAAATGTTGTCATGTGTACAAAACTAACAAAAATAACCTCCAGCCTGCTGCCTTTTCACATTATGGTCCAAGTTGTGACTAATGGCTCTAATAATGGTTAAAAAATCATCAGATACAGTGAGGTCTTTTAATGATGTCTGCATTGTTTCTACATTTACAGCAGCAGAGTTGATTGATTGTTGTAAAAACAATGAGTTAATTAATCAATTAGGCCTATTCCATCAATACAACTGCACTTGATGGTTTTCCAGAGAGTCAAAAACTAAAAATAACCCCTTTTAATGAATTATTTAACACGTGAACCTGCAGAATTCATTATTTATTAAAAAGTTGGATCCATTAGCCTTTGTTAATGAGGAGGAAAAACAACAGGGATCTCTCGCAGCCAAAAGCTTCTGTTATTGATGACTATTTTGTATAGGACTGCAACTAATGATTATTTTCAATATAGAGATCAATCAATTATTTTGTTAGTGATAAATGCCGTCACAAACACCCAGAGCACAAAGTGACACCTTCATAATGTTTGTTTAGTCCTATCAACAGTGCAAAAAGTCCTTAAAATTATAAGAAATAAAAGGAAAAAATTACTTAAACGATTATCAATATGGTTACCAAATTCACCGTAATAATATTATTGAAATATCTGTAGAAAATGTTCAAAATTTTTACTTTTTTGGCACTGGATTATTGACACTGTATTATCATCATTATCATTTTATAAGCTCTTCATATATTTTGTAGTGTAACTAAAGCTGTCAGATGAATGTAGTGAAGTAAAAAGTCGAATATTTCCTTTTAATACTTGAGTAAAATGTACTTTACATCTCCAGTACTGACACAGTCTCATACTGCGTGTTCTGTCAAACAAACCTGTTCTTGTAAAACACACGTTACATAAGATTTTTCCTCCTCCTCTATGAACCGAAACTAACTGATGCTTCCACTCAAATTCAATTTATCTTTTTTACTTGTATTTACAACTTAACTACTCGGAAAAACTTTTGCTCTGGAGAGAAAGACACCACAGATATTTTTTTGTTTCCTGGAACGACATCACGGACACGGAAATGTGTAAATCTGGTTGGTGAATGAGGAGAAAATCAGTGATTCATGGCAGGAGACACAGTGACAGAGGCGGACAGTGAACTGCACACACAGTCAGTGTCACGCTGTCACAGCTCAGTTACATAATAGCACTGTAACTTGATCAGTGCTCTGAGATATAACAGAGGCCTTTATGTAAGACCAAAGTGCAATCCTCCTCAGGCTTAATGAAGTTCATGCTGTGAATGTTGCTGCCAGCGAACGAGAGCGAGAGAGAAAACCAGCTGAACCCGCTGATCTCTGACAAATGTTCTCTTCTAGAAGAACATGACCACTTTTTCCCTTAAATTACAAGTACTGATCCTGTACTGATTCATAGAAGAACGGCGCACAAGCTGATTAAATGAATTTCTTTGTGGTTGCAGAGAATGGGATTGATCCAGACAAAGAGAGAGCTCATTGTCCGTGTTTCAAAAAAAAAAAAAAAAACAGACGTTAGCACCGACAAAGGGAGGCCACATGTCAGAGGACAGTGTCTCCTTGTTTCTGGCGTCAGTCTGCTTTTCCCCCCCGTGCTGCTTCATTAACACCTCTAATGTGATGCAGACCTGAGAGCTGCAGGTTCGGCAGCAGCGTCACAGCAGGTCAGGATACAGTCCGTGTTCCTCTGGTGTTTAACCTGCACTCTCACATCACACGCAGCTGTATCAGCTTACACCTGCACGTGTGAACGAACCGGGATTTATGGGAAGTTGTTTTTTACTTTGACTGCTTGTCGTCAGGTTGGGGGTTACAGTGGATTACTTTAAAAGCTTCCCTCAGGATGTTTTACATACGTCTCCTCTGCTTGTCCAAAACCTTGACCCTATAATCACCCACAATGCAATTTGACCAACGACACCTCCGCCAGAGATTCGGGTGTGTTAATGCTAGTAGCCTTTAGCCTCAGGAATAAATACTCGTTACGTTTAGGCACAAAAAACACTTTTAAGAAGAAATTCGGCTAGAAAATATCCTGATGTCTCGTTAAAAACACTTGATTTTTGCTGCACAATGTGCTCAAACTTTGTCTACAGACTAGAACAAGTTCCCCTTTAACTGGTGTCGCTATCGGTTCTGTTCTGCCGGTTGAACAGAGCTTCTTACAGCAGGACTAAATCACACCCTCACCCTGAAGGCCCGGTCACATTACACTCCTGCATGTATTTACTCTGCCCCCATTCACATCGATTGAGGCCCGTATGAGGGACGAGTTCAAGCGTGCTCAACCTGTAAACCGGTTTTCGTGCACTTTGTTTTGTACCAGACTACAAACTGCAGCGTCACTCTGACTGTCCGTCAGTTTTTGGTAATGTGACTGTCTCTTTATCGGTGTTTCTGCCTCCATGACCCATCACGTAACTCAGTGACAAGCTCCACCCGACCTCTGCGTGAACACACAGTAGGTCCGATCAGGCAGAAAACACCTGTGTGGGTGTGAAGAGTCTTCAAACGCCGCTCTGATGAATATTTAATACATGTTGTGACACAAAACCGACTCTGATCATACAAACGACCTCGAGTTTTTTCCAGTGACGTGAACAGTTGCTGTAAGGTCAAGTTGTAAATATCCTCTCCCATCCCTTCCTTACATCCAACTTGGCACCGGGCCTCCAGAACCCACCTGTTCACCGGTCTCCTGATCCTCCTGCACACTCGTTACCTCATCTGGCCTCAGGGAATAAATATCTGACACTTGCTCGCTCATGTTTGTCAGCTGCCTTTTGTCCCTGACCCTCTTCTCTTCGTGTCATCGACGACGTTACACTGATTGTTGTCTTTGATGAATAAAATAAAAGGATAATAATAATGAATGCTTCAGAACCGTCCACAGGTGACACGTTCAAACTGTCAAGCAAATGTAGGCTCGAACAACAACTAGGACAGACACAGTGTATCGGTGGGAGTGCCTTTAGAATAAAAGAGGCTTTATGTACACATGTGACCCGCGGGTTAAACAGCTTTGTAATTGGTTTACTGTTTCATGCTAGAATGCAGTGCCCATAGTTTAGCTCCAGTGTGGAAATAAATTCAGAGGGAATCAAACAGTAAAGACTTCATGGGAGACTTTAACTCATATTGTCTTTTTTAACTCCTCAGACGAGGCTTCCTTGTGTTCGGCTCGACTGCTGAGTGTTTATTCTGTAATACCGTCTTCCTGAGTTTCCTGCTTTGTAAACTCTGATTTTAAAGGTGCTATTTTAAAAGTGTGCAAAAAATATAACAACATTCCAACATGTATACGTTTGCCAGTTAAATTTCTATCAAGACATTTTATATTTCTGACTATTTAAAGAAAACAGTATATTTAGCTCAGCAGCTTTGCTCTGCACTGTTTCGTCGTATCTGAGTTAATCAATCTTTCAGTTAACAACCTGAGCCTGGCGTTGCTTTGTAGTGGAAAACACACCCGGCGCGTCTGGCTGAGGGTAACAGAGTGCGCTGAAGCGTGGCCGCCCTCCTCGACTCACTTTACACCTCAGTGTCACAGACACAACTTCACCTTCACCTCGAAGCTCGACGGACGTTCAGTCTGAATTATCTCGTCTCTGTTACGTCTCAGCGTGGAGTCATACATCTGGCTGTTAAGACAATAAAACCATTTTGTTTTCAGGTGAAGCTGCTGATACTCATATTTTAATATTATGAGATTTAATATATTACACGTATGAGCCATGATAATGATGATTATCATATAAATACAGTAATAAAGCCAATCAAATGTATTCATACTTGCACGACTGTGTGTTAAGATCTTCCCCCCAAACATCCTGTGTCTTTTAAATTATTTTTCTCATGTGTCATTTTTAGACATTCATGGAATAAGCACATCGTTTCACTTACTGCACATTTCACGTTGCACATTGTACATTTTATTATCAATCATCTTCTTCTTATATTTTGTACTTTTGAGTATTTTATGGTAAAACAGCGTCACAGTGGAGGTCAGAGGAAGCATTTCATTGCACAGTGAATATGTTTCTTTAACTGAGCAAACAGTAAACGCTCTGATTTTGACTTGATGTTCGTCTGATATCTGATTGAACACATACAGTCACAGCCCTGTTGACCATCCAGGGAACAGATGAAGTAGTTTTTTGACATGACCAGAATAATTTGATGAAGTTTGAGATTAGTCGACCTTGTGCTGAAGATTTTGTCTGTGCTACTGACGAATGAACGTCTTTGTTTTAGCGCTGCAAAACAAATCCTGGAAAGGCTTTCACAGATTAACTAGTACCGGTGAAATTGTTCGCTCTGGCTCCAGAGGAAGAGGAAGTGTGTCTTCTCTTGTTTGTCTGCAAATTCTGAGAATAAGTCAACAACTTAAAGCCGCCTGTAACGCTGCAATTCAGGTATTTCTGAGTAATGAGGCTGTTTCCCAAAATAGTGTCACGTTGTCATGTTGCATTTCATTGCGTGCAGGATTGCAGAAAATAAAGTTTTACAGATTCTGACGAACACAAACTGCAGTCTGAGAAATATTCAACAACCACCGACTCATAAATTATGACGATCAGCGAGAAGATTAGCATTTCCATTTTCCCAGGTGAGTGCTGTGTTTGCCAGTAGAAGAAGCAGGGGGATTTTTCTTCTTTAGATCATTTTATTTTTGACATTATATTTTGTGGTTTCAATGCTGGAAACACGACCACTTTTGTCCACAGGGGCCTCCAAATTCAACAAAATATGAAATATCCTTGTGTTAGCTTTAAGCAGGTTATATTTTAATGCTAATACTTTACTTGTAGCAGGGTATTTCTATAAGACTGCGCTTCTACTGAATACTTCTACCACTCCTGGTGTTTCCATACCTTGTTTACTGTAATATCTATTTAAAAACACCCAGTTTTCAAGGTCTTTGTCTTCACATGGTGTTGAAATAAATATGGTACTGTCTGAATCCCTCTGGTTTTTGGCTTATCTTATCCGCTGACCTATATTATGAATGAGCTCCAGTAAGTGCACATTTCTCAGAAGTAGCAGGATTACTCTGAGCTCCGTCCAGGTTTCTCTCCATGTTTACTGTTAAGAGCTCTCAGAGCTGCGAGATCTATTTCTGTGGGATGTTGGCAGCACAACCTGGAAGCTGGATTCAACACCTCTTCCTCTGCCTGTGTATCCTCCACATCTCTTATTCTGAGAGACTCGAGTTTTATCTATACTTTTTTTTCCCCTGGAAGACAAATTCAGGCTCTGCAGGCTAAAACATTGCTGATGGATCCTCAGACATGACTCAAAGAACCAGGTTCTGCAGCAACTTGAGAGTATTCATGTAAATTGTGTAATTGTTGGGTTAACAATATATCAATATATTCATTAAGTAAGTGTTTAATTCAAGAACTAACTACAAATTAATTTAAATTATCAACAGAATAAGTATAAATAAGAGTTGTGTCTTTATGTAGACACATGGCATGCTAACCTTCTAGCCCCGACCCATCCTGTCTCATTATAGCGCTCCAAACTCCCAGTCTGGACCGCTAACTGCACAGCTAACTGAGCTAACTCCAACCTGACATGAATGTGGTGTAAGCCTGAGTTGTTTTGAAATGTGCTTTATTACTAAATTTGACTTTGACCAGTAATCTGAGTATCTAAAACATTTTGTTGCACAAAGTTACAGGACAACGCCTCATCGGCTCTTAGCCTCTTTCACAGGAGGCGTTACATTTTGTATTATATCTGTGCTAATTTCGATCTTTTATCTATTTTCTCTCTCTCTCAGAGACACACTCTACTACTTTCATTTCGGTGTAGATCATCACTGCGCTGAGTTTAGACTTAACCGACAGGATTATTGTATCTTCTAGGAAACGTTTGCACTCTCAGAATTATCGGAAGAACGTTTTTTTCCATCTGGGAAAATTCTCGTGAACGCCCTCTGAAGTTGGAACAACAACTCGAAAAGTCTGACGAGTTGCTGATTTGACGTCATATGATGCTGAAACATGGCGGACGAAAGTAAACATGTGGCTGACGGTAAGAAACATTAACCAAAGTCATGTGTCGTACAGTCGTGGTATCGTTTCCTTTGTCACTGGAAACAGCATCTTTTTTTTGCGTCCATGTTGCTCCCACAGTCCGACATCGAGTGACTTCACAACTCGGGAAATCGGATCATAAAACTCCAATAATGGGTCTTTTTCAAGAGGTTGGTTCATCTCTGTGTGTTTGTTGAGGAAATCCTGCCAAAGGTTTAGTCTTTTAGTCCGTATTTCTTATCTGACACGCTTTTGTTTTCTCTCAGTAAAGTTATCCAGATAACTCAGTAAATCTGATCCTTGGTCAAAAGCCTCTGCTTTGATTTGAGACCCTCTGACAGGCCGGCTAATCAGTGTGACTCGCCACATCGCCATACAGATTACAACATGGCTGCTGCACGCAAGATCCTCTACAACGAGCGACCTGTGAAACTGTCCAGGAAGGAGCATAAAAAACCAGGAGCCAAATGTAATCGACGAGTTAAGTCGAGGCAGAGGCCACTTGAAGAATAAATATCCAGTGCATTAGAGGAGAAATCGATCGTAACAAGTTCTCATCAGGATTTATTGGTCAGTTTATTCATCCTGAACTGAGGAAACGGCCGCGTCGAGTCATATCAACTGTACTCAGCTTACTGATTAAACACAGTTATTGTGTTCACTCTCGTTTACACAAAGCCTTGTTTGCATGTTGATACGCCTTATCTGCACTTGAGTGATACGAGCGATATGAAAGACAAAGAGAAAAGCTTTTTTTCTTCACGCTGGCGAAATGTTTCAGCTGTGTTCTTGCTCGTGGAGTGCCAGGTAGGTTTAGCCCTGAATGGATCAAAGGGGTTAACATCCTCCTGCCGTGATTACACGTCTCAAAATAAGAACGTAGACGTTGGAGGTCAGGACCTTGATGGGGCGAGATCTCACCCAGCTGTCTGCCGCTTTCACAAACACCTTCCATCGCACATCACACTTCCTCGAGTTATGCAAGAGGTCAGCGTCCGTCCAGACTTAACCAAATTGTTGAACACTAATCCCTGAATGAGAGCCAATCAGGAGCAATTTAGCTTTTTATTTCGATAGAGTAGTTAAAGTCGAGATAATAGTTTTATCTGCACGGAGCAAAGTCTGAAGAGTTGGACGAGCGCTCCCTTCGCTACGAGACTCTTGTTTGTTCATTTAAAATCTTAAAAAAGGCCACAATTCAGAAACGAAGTGAAGTTTCTGCTCTACTACACTCCTCCGTGTGTTTTCCCAACCTTAACCTTAATCCTAAACCTCTCCCCCGCTCGTTCCGTCAACACAACACAACAGAAATGCCCTCTTTATTCCTTGCGCTTTATCAGTTGTGACACTTCCTCGCCGCAGCAGACTGCTGCGAGGCTTTGGCTTGAGATCCTTTGAGATAAAGAGGGATTTCACATGCATATACACACAACACATGTCACTCTCCCTTACCGTGCAAGTCTGGTCCTGTGCAGGTCAAATCCAAACATTGTCCAAAAGGAAATAGAAACAAACGTACAAAAGAAAGAAAAAAAGAGTCATGTATTTACAAAGTCCGCCGAGTCTCGCTCAGACCATCGTGCTCTTCTTCTCCCTGAAGTCCGCGTGCGTCGGCTCGTGGTAGGTCGTGATCATGTTGGCCGTGTCCCACCGTCCCACCGGAGCTGGAGAGCTCTGCATCACCACCAGCCTGATGGGCGACTGAGTGGGCTGCGGGTCCGGGGCGTACTCCTTAGTGGGATCTTTGCCCCGGCAGTCGTACATGATACACGATATCAGGAAGACCAGGAGCAAGATAACGTAGCTGGCGATGAGGATGCAAAGGTTCAAAGTGACGGGGTCGATCTCCTGGTAGTTCTCCAGAAAGCCCATGGTGCCTGCTTCATGCTGGGCGGCCCTGAGGCCTCGAAGAACCAGCACCTCGGAGGCCTCGGAGGACGGTAGATGGTTGGTATCGACTGCTGCTACAGACGGAGAAACACTAAAAGGAGCCTGGCGACAGCAGGGCTTTCTCCCTCTCTATCCTCTTCAATCTGTCTCCCTACTGTCCTCCCCCGCTCCCTCCCTCCATCCTCTCTGCCTCAGCTTCTGTCTCTCACCTCTCCGTTTCAGATGAGCGCCGCGGATACGTGGCTTTGTGGTAAAAATACTTTAATCCGCACCACCACCACTCCTCCAGCCTCGAAATTCCAGCGATCGATGGCTCCCTTTAATAACTTAAGCCTCAGCTGCAACTCAGCAACTGTGACAGACTCTGTGTTATATCATCTGCGAGCAAATGAACATTAATTACTGTGTATGTGACGTATTTGAGTGCATGTTCATGTGTGTGTGTGTGTGTGTGTGTGTGTGTGTGTCCAGTGTAATCTTAATCTTGATTGTGAGTGGGGATTGACAGAGGAAGCCATCTGGCTAAATAGAGGCCGCGACTAAAAAGCCACTCAGAACATGCTAACATGCTAGCAGAGGACTTAAAGGTGAAGGACGTTTTTCCTCTCTAAAATCTAAAATCTCTGACCTCATATTATTTTTGTTGAACATGTAATCTGGACAGATTACAGCAACCTTCTTCCTGTGTGTGTGTGTGTCTCACTCCTTGTTGTAGGCTACCAGGGAATCAGAGACGGGATTATCAAGCAAACTCCTCGGCTTTTTTAAATCTCTGTTGATGCATGACAATACTCACCATATGTGCAGGTGCAGGAGCATAGAACAAAATGTGTGTTTGTGTCAGAAAAGACGACACTTTAAGTTTGAAACCTGTGTGTTTCAACAGGTCGTCTGCGCCTGTTGCTGTGGTGCAGTCGTCAGAGGTTACTGTGAGACAGCAGAGGGCAGCAATTAGCAACGTTAGCGGCCGGAGGAGATGCAGAAGAAAGCAGAGGTGGAGGCTGAACTTTGGCCCAGACAAGACGGAGGAGTGGGGGAACACACAGGAAACAAATAAAGCAATAACTCACACTGACATTCACAATAAATACAGTGTTTTGTGTGCATGTGTACATTTTAAGCACCGTTTGCATAATGTGTCCAATGACAGTGTTGTTCTGCAAAGAAAGTGTTGACTTGGATCCATAAAACAGAATATAAAAAAAATGTAGTGGATGAAAGTTAAACTACGGAGGCCCTCAGGGGGCAAGTGAGAATTTTGTTTTTAGGATGATACGTTTTCTAAGTCTGATCTGAAGGTCCATCATTGTTTGTTCCCATGTGTGAAACCAAGTGAGAAAAGAAAATTCACCTGTAAGAAAAATGTTTTTTCACTCGGTTTCACACATGAAGTGAAATAATCATCATTCAATCAGGTCCGACCTTCTGTAGTTGTCATGTTGCACCATTTTATCCACATTTACAAAGTAATTTGTAGATTTATTCACTACTTTTGGAAACTACAGCGTCTTAACTACAATTTAAAAAGGCCCAAAGGTTTGAACTTTTGCTGCAGATGTCATTTCCAATGTGTTACCCGATATAATATCTTCATTCAGGGGCTGAAATGCAATCCGAAATCTTTACTCCATAAAACAGAAACTGTAAAAGACCAAATCTTCATCGTCTACACTAGAAGAGAAACAGTATGAAAGGCACAGCTCAGTGGATTTTTTTCTCCCCCTAACATAAACAGGGCGAGCATGAAATCAGACACTAATCTCCTGCAGAACATAATGTCTCCTGCTATATAACAGTGAGGCTGGGCAGCAGATGCACACATTACATCTGCAGAGCTCACAGTGACCTCACTCCTCTCTTGATGTTGTCACTGTAATCCCTCTGTACGTTCAGGAAACTGGTGTTAGCAGCCAAAGGCTTGACCCCCGATCCTGCCTGACCTCCCCACCACCACCACACAGCTCCTCTGGCGATGGGGAGGGAGCTCGGTGACCTCCGACCTCACTGACGAATCATCCGTCAGTGAAACGCGATGACCCTCTGTGCGTCACCAGGACTCAGCATCTGGAAGTGCGCTCTGCAGAGTCACCGATGACTGCATCATTTCCACTTTTGAATTATTCTCATAAAACACACAGTCACAGTTCGCTCATGGTGATTCATCGTGTTTCATGTTACAACGGGGATTATAAAAGGAGGCTTCACAACACATAAATCTGGATTAACTGACTCCAGGGAAACATATTTCTGTCTCAAATTCATAAAAGTTGATCTAATTTACAACTTAAGTCACTTCCTTTTATGATTTTGTGAAATGATACAGAGAATACTTCACTCTCCAAAGAGGATACATCAATAATGAGACATTAAATCTTTGTATTCTCTCTTTCTTCCATGTCTTTTAGTCTTGTGACCTTCTCATTTGATATTTTATCCTGGAGCATGCGCTATGATTATCTTTATAGTCTCAGATTTGCTTGTTAGGAGCCAAATGACAGGATAGTTGAGAATTGACAATATAAAATAACATTATTACCTCTGCTGAGGAGGTGGACTGGGGAAAATGGGTCTCGGCCCAGGGTAGACTAAAGGGACGGATACAGGAATCTCTTCTTTGTGTTTGTTTTTCAACATTTTTGTTAATTTCTCAGAGAATCATGGATGGTATCTGGTATCTGTGAGTGCGTACAGTTTGATGCAGATCCAAATAAAAATCTGGATCCAGCAGAATATGCTTTAAATCTGTTTATTTGATTTTGGATTAGGCCTGATTAAATTAAAGTTGTTATATTCTGCTCATTTGCAGGTTCATAATTTTATTTTAGGTGACTACTAGATAGGGTTAAATGCTTTAATGCTCAACAATTTCTCATACTGTCCAGTCCTGCAGCTCTGTATTCCCCCTCTGTCTGAAACGCTCTGTTTTAGCTCCTGTCTGTTAAACGTTAGAGCTTCGACGATGAGAGCATCGTTGACTCCGATGACGAAGACACGCCAGAGCGAAGCACATCATCCCGTCAGAGAGGACGACAGGAGGGCAACCAGCAGTGTCCGAGGAAGTGGAGGCCGTGGACAGGTCAAGGAGCAGATGTTCATACGTCGAGTAGAAGATCTATGCTGAGGACAGTCAAGCTCTCCATAAAAATATCTAATCATGTTGCTCATCTGTTGCTTTACAGGCCAGAGTTCAAGGACTACGTTTGGAGCAGTCACATCAAGTGCTGGACTCTGCCTGACACCTGTTTATTAGTCGTTCTGCATTCGCTCCTTGTTTTGCTGATGTCGGTGCTGTCTCAATCCTCTGCTGGTTTGACAGTGATTGTCCCGCAGAAAGAATAGCACAATTATTTATCTGACAGTAAATGCAGCTTTTCAAGGACCTTGAAATTACTTTCAATTTATTATAACACCACAACTTGAGAAATACCCTCTGTTACATCAGAATTGTGCCATTTACAGTTATTTCATATTTACCTATTCTAAGCAATATGTCACTTTCAGAGTAATTTACATAGTTTCACATTCTCGTTATTTTTTCTATGCATTTTGACAGTAGTGTGTGCAAGCTCTACTTGCTGGGCTTTTTGTTGTACACCTCGGAGTAGCTGGCCTAGAGAAAGGACAGTTCTATCATCTCTGTGTTTACAGGACATAAAGTTACATCTAAATGTCTTTATGGGGCATGAAAATGTTATTGATTCTGTCAGAGACAACACAGGACTGTTGCTATGTAAAAAAAAGGTTTGGTGGGTGATGGGAAGCTTATGTGGTGGGTGGCAAGCGATTATTTATAGGGACTGTCAGGTGCATTCTGTGTTTCCCACATTCATGGTTTAGTTTTCTTAAGTTTGGTTTGGTTTTTAACCTTACGGTCCACTCAGGAGCCTACAACAAGTCACAGTAAAACATTTCAGATGTTTTGACGACTCTCTGCTATCTGTGTGGAGTGTACTACTGAAGTACACATGAGAACTTCACCCAGACAAGTATTTTTATTTTTATTTTTGAAATGTTATTGGCTTTATTTATTGTGATTTTGTAATGCGTATTATTCATTCATTCATTTGAAGCACTGGTTTTGCCCGGTGTCACATGTCTTGATGCCTAACCCTTGAATTCTGAACCCGTGCTCTGTGTCTCACTTCCTAACAGCTTTGATGCTAAAACATCAACGCTGTTTGAGGCGTTGATTTCAAAGAGCATTCAGCAGCATTCTGTTTGATTTTTTTTATACGGAGGTGATTGTGATCATAAGTCGCTAAATGATCACCTAATATGCATAGTTGGCCATGTGCATATAATTGTAATTGATTAATCGTAATGGACTTTATTATCAAGTGGGTTTAATTCTGCAGATTGTTATTTTCTTCAGCTAATGAATGCTAGTGGGCGAACCAGAGCTCCCGGCGAAAACCCGTACAGAAACCCAGAGAGCATGGTCACTCCACTCAGGTGACCCAGTCAGAGGCATGACTCCGTTGGGACGTCCAAGGATCATTTGTTAATTTTCCTCTTGAACCACTGAGTGGATCTTTTCCATAATGATCCCATTTTTTTAATCTTCATCGCTGACTCCGGAGCCTGTATGCCCTTGCGATTGTTCAGATGCTTCCGTAAGTGCTGGACTTGTTTTGCAAATCTCACCTTTCGATCCTTCAGATCCACCTTCAGCCATTCTTGATGCTCTGTCGATGACATGCTCGAGCTCGATGACTCTGAAGTTGTGTCCCAACTCCAGGACTGGATTTCTGAATCCGTGCTCTGCGTGTCGCTCTCTTGGTCCGAGTCACTGTATTGTTCTGAGAGGTTCTCCTCCTGGCTGGTTTGGCCCTGGCTGCTTCTAGCTTGGCTGGGCACCTGGTTGTTTTCCTGGAAGTACTCCCAGGACTCACTTAGTATGTCCTTCAGCCCATCCATATCGTAGAAGGAGTCCATTATCGCTTCTAGCTCCTTTCTGAATGACGTTAGCCTTGAGTCCAATAACTCCTTGAATTCTAGATCCATGCTCTGTGTATCACCTCCTTGGTGTGAGTCACTATATTGTTGTGACAGGTTCGCCTCCTGGCTGTTTTTCCGCCTGTTCATATCTTCGCGTCTGTTGAAGTCGGTCAGTGAAAGCGTTCCTGTGTAAATGAAATGTTATATACTCTCAAACAGCGTTGATCTTTGAGATCAAAGCCACAAACAGCTTTGATGTTTTAGATCAAAGCTGTTTGTGCAAGACTGCATTCAGCAGCATTCTGTCGTGTATGATGTCATAAATGATGTCATCATAGCAGCATTCTGTCATGTATGATGTCATAAATGATGTCATTGATCATGTCAGCAACATTCCAGAGGAAAAATCTTTTTACGCCTATTTTCCTCACTGAACATAAAATAAACAAACAAAAAAAAAATACAATCACACACCTTCTGCATTCACGTTTCTGAGAGGTCTTTGAGCCTTCACCTAACCAGCAACATCAAGAAAAGGACCACTTCTCTGTGATTTTGCAGATATGATCAAAGCGTGTGTGTGTTCATGTACACACAGATCATATGAGACTTGTGCAAGAAAATGAGTCTAATGTGTCTCACAGAGAATAAAGGTTTAATCAGGAGCTGGGTTTTAAACAGTCTTCAGAGTCTCCATGATGATCTAGTTGTAGACCTGGACCTCATCTCCCAGAAGCATCGTAAGGCCAAGCAGATTGTCCAAACGTACACATGCACGTATCTTTTATTGTAAGTGAGTATACTGAAAGGCCACTCATCCTGGTTGTTGCAAGAACAGAAAGATGGGAAACATTTCATTTTACAGGTCTGCAAATGTGATGGTATGTTGGTGTCCAACATCTTTGGTTGAATTTTCTTTGATTTACCCCCCAAATTGCCACAAAATGTACCAAATCTATTGAACGCCAGGTCCGGTCAAGTGAAGTCAGATTACTGACTCACCGGATGTACGGGCTGCATACTTCTATTTTTATACAGTTGTTATTAATGATTGTGCTCAGGCCCGATTACATATATCACATATAAAATCACGTATAAAACATTCTCTCTCTGTCACTAACTTACAAAACAAATACTCGCTAGCAAAGATCTTTACAACAGCAGACGCTGGTGTCGTACCGCTTTTGTCAAAAGGGGGCGCTACAAAAAGCAATAAAAAGCAATAAAATTACCTTAAATAACAAAAAAAATCTTGATACAACAGATGTTTGAGTAAATCTTTGTTATGTCTGCTTTTCTTTAGATGGCTAAAATTAGATGTAGCAGAAAAGAAAGTTTAAGATGTATTTGTTGTGAAATAAATCTTGTTAGACTTGAAAGAAAAAGCAGCTCGCTTCAAGACAAAGAAAAGCAGTTTGTAGTTTTTGTGTATGTGGATTGTCACTGAGATTTAGAGCTCTAAAAACAGCCTGGAGTCAGAGGAAGAGTGGTGTTTCTGTCCTGGGGATGTTTGTGTTGTCGGGGGACTCGGGGGAATGATTAGCTCAGAGGATGTAATCGGTTTTGTCTGAGTGTATACCAGGCCTCCTGGGTGGAGTTGCTCCTGCTCATATCTTGGAGATAGATCTTCCCCAGCGCCAGACGCTGGTGCCAGGGAGTCCGGCCGCCTCGCCGGGACCTGGAGACAGACAGCGGGGAGAGATGGGAGAGGATGTGTTGACAAATCTCTGCTTTATATACCTCCTCCGGCTCTGAAGCCTCAACAGGTTGTTTGTTCATTTTCACAGTGTGAAGCTGAGTCTCCAGCAGCGATCGGACACATCGTGACCTCTCCCGCCATCAACCATCCAGAAAACAGCAAGAAACGAGCCATGTTCTCCCAACTTCATTTGTCTATAATCACCTGAGGGAGAGTCCACTGTGTTGCACTGCCATGTTTCTACAGGAGCCCAGAACGGACAAACCAAACACCGGCTCCATAGAGGACCTTTCATATTTTCCCTCGGCGCTGGTGGCCTCTGTAGGGGAGGGTGAGACGAGGGGTGTTCATTTGGTTTTGCGATCTGATACCTCCTCATTAGATGCCTCTAAAACCTGAACACTGGACCTTTAAATGTTACAGTTTATCGCTGGTTGTGGAATATAAAGTCTAAAATACAAACTCAAAAGAGAAATATTGAATGACACTGATTCCCTTTTTCTTCTATAGTCTGCATATCACTTAAATAAATGAAGTAATATTCTTTATATAAATCATCATTATAGCACAACCCAACGTACATTTCTACAAACCAAAAACATGTTGAAACTTTTCTATCTTTAGGTTCATGTTTAGTCAGGGTTGGGAAAAGATCCAAACACGGCTTGGAAAGTGTCCTGATGTCTCGTGAAAAGATATCCAGTGGGTCCACGCTTTGAAACAAATGTTAAAATGGCTGCTAAATGTCCTCCATCTTGAGAAGTGGTATGTTGAAGTAGAAGTCTTGATATGTTCCCAGATATTTCTTGTTACAGGAGATCCCACAACAGAAACTGAATCTGGTTAATTCGGATACTAAATGTGTGAAAAGGTTTCTTCTGTCATGGAAAAGAAATGTGAAGTCACACTGGAGGAGAAGCTGAGATCACAGATCTAAGAGCAGAAAACTGACAAAGAAAAAGTTGAACATAACTTCTCGGTCACCGTTCTGGTTGCGTACGTTAATAATCTTGATTCAGTCTCCTTGACTGGTTTACGAAGGGGGAATATTGAGCTCGGCCTGAGCTGAGTCTGTAGGTCGGAGGGCACGGAGAGAGGAGGGAGGCGATGCGGTGAACGTGATCCTCTGTCTCCGTCGTGTCTCCGGAGACGTTCCATGAGGTCAGCAAGGAGGTGCTGTTACACAACCGGGAGACAGCTGAGGGAGGCTCCTGCTGAGCTGCAGGCAGAAGAGGACAGGGAACAGACCCACATTTATATTTTACATAATATGTCAAACTAAAAGTGTGAAATATAATAAGAAAATTATACTTTATGTAAGGGTTAGGGGAGTATAATCAGTAAAAATGTACATAAATAGTTTTTGTTGCTTTTCTTTATATATGTCTTTCACATTAAAATCACTTTTCTTAGGTTTATGCACGTTTTTGTTGCTTTTCTTTTATTTCATACTTGTTTTGGCAATGTAAATGTCTGTATCCCGCGCTAATAAAGCCCTGTTGAGACAGAGAATTTAAAAGTAAGAGTACTCGGTGTTGTAAAATGTCCCTTGTGGCGGTTATGTCGTCCAAAATGACACCTTAAAAGATTATCAAAATAGTTGCCGATTCATTTTGTGTCAATCGATTTGGTATAATTAATTGAGTAATTGTCTCACCTGTACTTTAGGGTATTTAATCTCTAATAAAACATGATATTTGATCAACTTTTCATAAATTTTGTTCGCAAAAGTCTTATTGTGTAAAGAAACTAGTCACTAAATATGTCAAGTAATGTAGTTTGAGTAAATGTAGTCGAGTGGAAGTTAAAAGTAAACACAAAAACCTTTTAAAAGGAAGCTGCGAGTCAAATATCATCTTTGTGAAAGTCATAATAGACAAAAAAAGACGGATAACCAAATGATCTTAATGTCACTGAGCCTCTCATCGTAATAAAACTACATATAAAAGAGTCACAGATCAACTCTCCTTTCCCCCCCCCCCGAGTGTGACGATGACATGCATCGAGTGACCTCACCGCCGACATGAAGAAGAAGAAGAAGAAGAAGAAGAAGAAGAAGAAGAAGAAGAAGAAGAAGAAGAAGACGAGTGGAGGAGGTCGGGTGGGGTGTCACCTCTCGGAGAGCAGCGGGTGACGGACGGGGCCGAGGATCTCGCAGATCTGATAAAGGCCCAAAGAGAGCCCTTTCCTTCCTGAGTGGCGGACTGTTTGTGTTAGAGCGTTGTGCGTCTCTTCTTCTGGGTGTGGGAACCTGCTCCTCCCAGAGTTCATGGTTTCCTCTCGTCAAGGACCCTCCACCTCCACCACCACCACCACCACCACCTCCACCAGCAGCAGCAGCCTGCATGTGTGTGTCATCTCCAGAATGAACAGGCCTCTACTCTATATCCAGTGTTTACTTCTGTCTGTTATAAAAGTTATATTACACATCCTGAGATACTGACTCATGTAAAAGCTTTCAACTGAACAATTTATTTGACTTTGTATGTCGTGCATTCATGAAGCTGCTTTAAAATTGTTAATTGTTTGGGAAAAAAAAGGAAATATACTGTAAGTTGAGTTTTTGTAAGTTTTGTATCAGCTATCTTACTGACAATAACATGTAGAATGAAGATGTATTTAGTGTTAATAGTGACATTAAAGATTTATCTCAAGTCATACTTGAGTAAAAGTTAAGATATAATGTTAAAATGTTACTTTGGTAGAAGTAGAAGTCACCCATAATAATAGTACCTGAGTAAAAGTCTGTGTATGTGATGTTAACTGTATTTAAGTATTGAAAGTACCAGTAAAAAGTAAATTATACATAAATACATATATATATATATACATATACAAAGATGTTGGAAATTAATGCAATCTGCAGAGTTAGTCACTTAAAAAATGTAGAGGATCAGATCTGCAAAGTAACTAGTAACTTAAGTGATAAAATAAATAAACGTAACGGAGTAAAAAGTAACATTTTTGGACTTCTCAAGTAGGGTTACCTCCAAATTATACTTGATTATAGTACTAGTAAATGTACTTAGTTACATTACATCACTGTGGTTTGATATATGTGAAGGATTTATGTTTGTCAAGTTAACAAAATAAGGATAAAATAATCTAAATATGGCTGGTTGAGACAGTTTTATTACTCTAACTGTGACTTATTCCCTCCTGTATATCTTTCACTACTAAAACTGATTCTGGATATTTGTACTTTATACTCTGTTTGTACTTTCATTCTCTTAAAGTTTCCCATTTAATAAGATTTTACATCTGATTTCATAATTTGTGGTATCAACTCATGAATAACTTTAATTTCAGTTTTTATTTATGTTCTGACTGCGCTGAGTTTATAGTTCAGGCACAAAAAACATTCGGTAAGTTTGAAGAAAAGATCGCGTTTTTGCTTCTGTCGCCACAAACACGTCTGAAATTCTTCTACAAATGTTGAAACGCTGTCTTGAACAGTTGTCCCAACATGAAAGTCAGCTAATATACACGTACTGTAAATGTTATATGATGTATTTTGTAGAAATCTGTTTGCAGAAACATAAAATGAAAACATTTTATTCTGACGACTATCACACTAACAGAACTTTTATTTTTCTGACTTCAGAGAGATCAAATATGCAACACACTGATAAATAACATGCATCTATCTGCAATACGCAATGAAAAATGTGGAGTGAGGCGAATGGGACGCAGCCGGGCCTCATGCACACATGTTGCTTATAACCAGGGGATGTGTGGATTTGATATATTATAGAAGGAGTTTACATGAGACGATTACACAGAGAAACGGTTTGAAGGTGATTCTGATACTTGCTGATTCGAATGAATAAATAAATGTGGAGTGAGGTGGTCGGGTTGTATTGAACGAGTCATGGTGAGGAATAAAAACCCAACATGATATCTCATTTTTGTCATTGGATACATAGATGAAAAGCTTCCAAACTCAACATAAAGTTAAAGAAGATTGTTATTCAGAGCAGATTATTCTCGTTTCTCCAGTGAATTCCAGATATTTCCCTGATTGCCGACACACGTTGGTGTTTTTCTCGCGGCTTTTCTCTCTCTCGGTTTAAAAGTCTTTGTGCTGCAGCCCACATTCATTCACACCCAGTTTAAATCAGCAGGGAGCTGTAAAACTGACTCCTCGCCATTGTCTCACGTACGTCATCACAACAGCTTGTTCGCTCCTTCCCCAGGCAGCGCTCAGAGGAATGTCCACGGCTGATAAAAACCACAGATCTCATCAAAACATGGCCTCCCCCACCAGGGTTAACACTGACGCTGTTTACACTCCCTCAGGGGGATGAAGAGGGGGGCGCCGTCGTTGGCTCCGGTTCCCCTGTTGACGGGGATCCAGAGAGGCGACCTGCTGCTTTATGGGCCCCACGTTGAGAAACGAACCGAGAAGGCGTCGCGAGACGTAAACTATGTTCACGCTTAATCAGTTTTTACTGTCATGAGACTCAGATATGATGTTTTCTCATCACCGCGACATGAAGCCAGGGAGGGAAGGAACAAGAAGACTTTATTTGAGTCTCACTTTTCAAACAAGATGGCTGCCAAGCGAGAAACAACTGTTTGAGATGGTGTTTCAACATTTGTAAGGGTGAAACCCCTCTGGGATCCATCTTTTCCTAACCCTAACCAAGACGTTGTTGTGTCTATACATCACTGAGAGAAATAAGAAATAGACAGAGCCACTTTTGTCTGAACCCGACTGAGTCAAAGAGTCGGAGCGTGGGTGGAGCCGAGGCGAACTGAATGAAGCCTGAAACACTGAAACATGCACACTTTGCTGGTCATACTTGAGTAAAAGTAATAATATCATGTTAAAATATTATTTTAGTGAAAAATAAAAGTCACCCATAGGACTAGTGGTTGAGTTAAAGTCTTAAAGTGTTTGTGTCCGAGCGTGATTGTGTTCGATTCAGCCTCTGACTGAAGTCAGCACTCACCAGAGTTCCTTCTCTTATCCTCCAGTGTCTTTTCTTTTTCATTTAGCAAACAAATACGAGGCGATTACAGTACGATACTTTGGACTTTGGCCGCTCTGCAGCTGCTGCTGAGGTTGAGAAGCGACAGTGAAGTTAAATCCACATTTTAAATCCCAAAACTCTGTGTTCCTCCCGAAACTCCAGACTCTACTGTCTCCTCCAGAAAACCACCAGAACAGAATAAAAACAAACCACAGCTGACTTGATTTGTGTGCAGGGAGAGGCCCTTTAAACCCAATTATCAGACCAAAGCTTCATGCTGTAACTGAAACTTGTTGGAAACAGATGTGGGAGTGTTTGCTCTTTATCTGATGAGGGCGTATAAACTGTCGAGCAGCTAGAACGAACGCTTCAGACTCTCCCAGTCTTCAAACTCAAGAGTGAGCGCGCTGCAGATAAACTGCGACCGAGGACACAGTTAGTCGGAGGGTTTTATGGGAAGTTTCAGCTCCACAGAGAAGCTCAGCTGTTCGGATGAAAAGGAAACCAAGTGCTGTGAAGAAGCTACTTCCCATGACATCATTGTGTTTGTTAAATGACCTCGGCGGGCACGTCGGGCACACCTTCTCATTTCCTCCCTGAGCCATTCAAATTATTTACTTGATTTACAGACTGAGGGGAAAAACAGTTTGTGGCTGCCAAGACTGTCCCTGAAACTCCAGAGAAGATACTGAAAAGAAAAACTTAATACTGGAAAAAGTTTTTAATCACAGAATGATTCAAAAGTGACTTAATTAATTAAGGCTTTAAGAGATTTATGGAAAGTTTTAAACTGTTTTCTAGGATCTTTCTCCTCTCTTGGTTTAATATACAATAGTTTTCTTCTTCTCGACGTAAAACAGATTTCATTACAACATTATTTTCATTATCAGTAAATCTGCATATTGTTTTTCTCAATTAATCAACTTCTTGTTTGGTTCATAAAATGTCAGAGCAAAGAGACAAACATCTAAAACCCGATGTGACACCTTCAAATTTCTCTCAAACTCAAAGATATTTAAAGCAACAAGTCTTTGGATTTAAAGAAAGTCCTTCTTTGAGATCCTGTCGTTACCTACTCAACTAATTGACTCATCCATACAGCTCAATTCAAGAAAAAGAAAGAAAAGAAATCTATAACTTAAATGTTTAAATACTTTTACCTTACCAACTGAAAAGCAAGCTCAATGTGAATATAGTTAATCCAGACTATGAACTGATCCTCCACTTTATATTCTTGACTTTATGATGTTTTTGTTTAATGAAACACAGAAAATCACACTTAATAAAACCCTGCTCTGAACACTTTATCTCTATCATCTCTTTCTGTTTTGTTTTATTCTTTCACTTTATATTATAATACATTCATTTAAGCCTCGTGTCCTGACGTGTCCTCCAGGCTGACGTGAGGATTAAGTGAGAGGCTGCTGATGTTGGATGTTTCCCTCCGGAGGCAGGATGTGTTCACGGACACGTGTTAGAAATTAAAAATGACGACCTCGAAGAGCTCCTTTTGTTTTATTCTTCTTCTTAAGCCACATAATGAATCAGCTCAGGAGGAAGGAACATGGTGTGTTTGATGGTTTAGTGAGAGAATGAACTGAAAAGTAACTAATTACATTTACACTCCTAATCCACCACATTTCAGAGGGAAAGATATTGTACTTTTTTTACTCCACTACAGTTTATCTATGAGCTGTAGTTACTTCACAGATTAAGATATTACAAACAAAACATGGGATCAATCTATTAAAATATAAAACTGTACAAATACTTCTTAGACTATCCAACAGACTATAAAATGCATACCTGCTTCATACTTTTACTACGCTATATTTAACAGGCAAATATTGTATTTTTTGATGTTGTAACTAGTTACTTTGCAGCCAAAGTAGTTCATTTCTCAGTCAATCAGATCTGATAATCGACCAGAAGGTTAATGGATCAAGAGGAAGTATAGATGTAAATAATTTACTTTTACTTGTACTTTTGATGCTTAAGTACATTTAATATCAGTTACTTTGAGACATTTACTCAACTACTATTCATATATTTGTGACCAAAGTAATATTTTAACATATCTTAACTTTTACTCCAGTATGACTTTCGGGTACTTTTGACAACACCGATGAAATGATGCAACTGTCTGGAAACGACCGCTCTGCACAACAACTACTTTCACTTTATTACTTTAAGTACATTATGCTTGTATTTGGGACTTCACTGTGTATTTTTTTTTAAAGAGCAGTATCGCTCATTTTTAAAGTAAAAGATGATTTTGTGCGTCTCATCGCTGCTTGGATTCTGCACCAACAACAAAAAGAAGCTCCCGTTGATGTGTTTGATTGTGATTTTTGAGCTTTTCACCAAATTTTCGCCAAGCAAAGCATCGCAGTAAGTCACAGGTGTCTCTGTTTTGACTGTGCGGAGGATCATTTCACAGGTGCATCCAGCTGTTTGGCCTTCGATTCGATTTCTCGTCCTCCTGTGGCCGAACATCGCACGAGATTTCTGGAGAATACGGAGCCTCCCATTCTGCTTCTCACGGCGGCATGTGATGTTCATTACTGCTCGACGACGTCTGTGCTGCTGCAGCCTTTGTGTCATCAGATTGGGTCCATGCTGAAGTTTAATGGATGAAAAGTTGATTTTCTCTCTCCTCTCTTGCAGTGACGACCTTTTAATATTCTCTCTAGATGTCTTGAAATGTTAAATCTCTGGTTGTATGCTAATAGGAGCATTTTCATCCTCTGGAGCTTAAAAACATTTCAAACCGTCCTAAAAAACATATGTGACCGCTGACACAGTTTCCAGTTGCTTAACGTGCTCTCGTCAGACATTTATGTAACAGAGGCGATCAACATCAGCACAGTAGGAGCAAAATCTTTGATGAACAAACACAGATTAGGAACAGCTTTTTCCCAGAATTTAACATCCACCCAGATTTCTTTATAAAAAAACATTTTTACCGGGTATTCACAGATGAGCCTCTGAGCCAGCTACAGCATCTAATCACACAGTGGGAGGATGAACAAGACGCTGACACATTGGCCATTCATGCAATTTCCCCGTCTTTTGCAATGTTTTGTGCGTCAGAGTGGCATCACAGTGCAGAGTAAAGCCAAACAACTGGTGGTGATTTTTTTCCCCCCTTCACACACATATGGACGTAATCATTCTTGATGCACAATGGGATCGACAGCAGGGTGTTAACTTTTCCTTTTGTTCTGTTTGTTATTGCGTCCTGCCTCTTTTATTCCTCCTCTTCTTCTGCTGTCGACCACAAACTTCAAATTGTAGAGAGAGGATTCAGATGTGGCGTAGCAGTAAATTAAAGGATCAAATCAAACCGCAGCACGACCTCCGACAGCTGGTTTTCTATCCGAAAAGCTACATGCAAAACATCTTTTTGTGTTCAGACAAATGAGCTTCATGGTGGCCTCAAACACTTCTCTTAATCCCTGCTCTTGAGGAGGAAATTTTATTTTCGTCGGTATCACACCCCTGGGTTTAATTAGGAAGTGACAGGTCACTGTAGAAACAATAGGAAAGGGACAAGAAAGTAACAAAGAATAAAAGCCCCTGCGCCAAAGCAATTTATTGGAAAGTCGATGTGATGTCTCAGCAGTTTATGAGCACGTAGATCGAGGGCGTGAGCTCCTAAAAAACTTTTCTAATCAGTTAAATAAACTGATGATGTCATATGAAACAAAAGTCAGTTGTTCTTATTTAATCAAAAGGAAACTCAAACTTTAAAATCAGTTCAATAAAAAGTGTTTGCTGCGAAAATTAAAGTATTTTTTGTTCCCACCGTAAAAACTACTGTTGCACGTAACACTTTAAAGTTGCATTGCGTAATTTTTTGGCCACTGGAGGGTAAAAAAAAACTGATTATCCTCAGGGTCGTGTTGCAGTGTGGGAGTGTCACTCAGTGGCCCATTTGTTTGACCCTGTCCCCGCCCCGATCCACAGGGAGGCAGTAACGCAACTGAAAGCAGTTTGCCAGTTGACATTACACAACAAAGGCGAAGCTACTATGTTGCTAGCATGCCGGTTGTACACATCAACTGATTTAAAATAAAGAAAACTAACAACATGTACTGGAAATAAACAGTCAGGATTGGAGGCACGTCATTATGTTGCGTTTAAACTGGTGCACGAGGCCCAGTTGAGCGACATGACATCACGTTGCGTTTCTCCAAAGTTGATTTGGTTTCAACTTTATTTAACCAACTCCTGAGGGAAATGCGAGCTAGATGTTTGGGTTTTTTAGAGCTTGTTTGCAAGAAAACATGGTGATGAGAGCTGTAAAAGTAAAACAATGAGCTAAATTAGGCTAAAAGGGCTCTACAGTGTTGGTTTATCAGGATGATATTTGGTTACTTACCTAAATCAGGACACAAAAGCTTTTATGGCTAGTTAGCGTCTTGAGTTTTTTGAGTATTGAGTCCATGTTAAGCTCTGAGGGAGAAAGTTTTACATAGTCTCGTACTGGAGATGACACCGCCGCTCTGCTGCAGCGGGATTTTACAGTAAAACAGGGAGGAACTGTTCAGGAAGAGCTTTCTCTTTATTATGTGGTGGAATGAGGGCGAACCGAGCCGGCAGCACCTCTTGGGACTGTGGGCAGCCAACACTTCAGACACTCCAAGAACCACTGGCAGCACATGAAAGAGTCCAAGAGAGAGCATATCGTGCAGTCAGTGACCGCCACTGTCACACTGTAATATATTGCTGGCTCTGATTATGTTCAACGGAGAGGTTTGGCACTCTTACATGAACGCCCTGTGGAAAAGGTGTGTCGAAAAAAGCCAAAGATCCACAATGGACTTTGAGACCTGAGGAAGATCAGGTCTGCTGATGATGGAGGATGATTTCTTTGTCTATTTGTTGGCTAAAGGCTTCAGTACGCTTCAAACAAACTACGTTGGATGAAAAACTGAAATATCTTCACTCCCCACAGTATCTGACGCTGTGTGTGATCACGGAGCAGACACACCTCACTGGGGCAGGAAGGAGCTGAGCTGCTGCGTGAGACCGAGAGGTGTTTCATAGATGAAGCTTGGCTCACCTTTATGCCCACATCTGACTCTGAAGTTCAACTTCCTTCCAGCGGGGCGGTGTCCTCTCCAGCAGCAGAAGACACCCACAACACCACGGCTGTTGTCCACCGTCTGTCCACCAAATCTGGTCCGGACTGAAATGTCTCATTCCTGGTCCGCAGAGGATGAATCCTGATGACTTCTCCTCTAGCGCCACCGTATGGTTTTAAACTAAATGTCTCTACAGATATTGAAGTATTGCCATGATTGTTAAGATCCCCCATCGAGGACCATCATCGGGACAAAAGCTTTATGACCAAATACCAAAAAATTGAATGAAGAGCGACAAAGTCTGCGTATGGAGGAGGGTGGTGTGGATGGAAACGCAGCCAGACTTTAACTTAAGTAACGTACTTAACTTACATCGTGTACGTGACGTAACTTAAGTTACATATCGTAGTTATTTTAACCCAAAGCAAGATCTTTTCCAAAACCTAACCAAGTAGTTTTGGTGCCCTGAACTAAACCAAACTGAAACCATTTCACAACGTTGAGTTCAGGGACCTCTACGGTTCATTACACCTGTCGCTGGTACTCTCCAAAGGTCATATACAGTAGGTGATGTCTTCAAAGATCATACATGTTGTTTTGTAAATGATATATTCATTCGTTTTGAAGAATTGCAGTGAAACAATGGAGGAATAACTAATAAAAAGAGACTCGTACAGTCTGCCTAAAATCTCCTGAGTTTAGTTTCAGTCTGCCGTCTTCTTCTCCTGACACCCAGAAGGTTTATCTTTGCTCTCAGAATACAGAGCATGAACTCAGTTTTGGCCTTTTTCTTGGAACAGATCTTATCAACACAGTATTTGTTCCTGCTCCAGCCACAGAGCCCTGCAGAGTAATGTTAACAATCAGACGACCTGAACCGGGTCAAATACAACAAGTCTCTGAAAACATTCATCTCCTCCTGTCCTTTTGTTCCAGGTTGTTCCAGAAAATGACCGAATGTCACTTCAGTCCGGTCAGCTGGTCGGGGAGGGAGCTGTCAGGTCAAATTGTTCATGCTCCGTCTGCACAGCTGTTTTATTAAACCGGACCAGGATCCCCGTAACGCTCACCTCATTATGTTTAATTTTGTTGGATTTGAACAATGTGCAATCGGTGGGGTTGAAGTCTTGGAATTTGAGACTTCAGCTTGTTCTGTGTTTGGCTTTTCTTTTGTTTAAGGAGGTGGAAAGTAAATGTGTCGTTACTGAAGTGCTGTACTTACCGGTGAGAACAGAATCGAGGTTCTGGCACTTTCCATTTCCTCCTCTGTGTTTCAGAGGGAATTATTGGACTAATCCACTACGTTCAACTGAAGGGTGTAGTTTAATTAAATCTGAGTCAGATTTTATACTTCCTTCCTTCTGGCCACTTTCATTTCTTCATTTCTTTTCTAAAGCTCTAGTCTTTTCTTTCCTCCCTCTGGCCTCTTCATTCATTATTCATGTATTCATTATCCTTTTCCTTCTTTATTCCTCCTCTTCCTTGATTTATTTCCTTCTGTCTTTGTTTCCTTTTTTCATTCTGACCTCTTCTTTCCTCATTTATTTCCTTTCTGTCTTTCTTGATTGCTTTGTTTTGCCCCTCCCTCTCTGCTGGCCCCTAATTTATTTTTTTAAAGCTCTGGTTGGTAAGATTGTAGCTGAATTAAAAGTATCCAACCAAAAACATCCCACTGCACCCAGTTTGCTGTGTGCTTTGTGCTAATGTTAGCCGCTGAACGAGTCTGTTATCTAATCCGTGGTCCTGTTCTTTGGCTCAGGGGCTGTGTGCTTTGTGCTAACGTTAGCTGCTAAATGAGTCTGTTCTTTGGCTCAGGGTCAGTTTGAACACAGCACGTTGTTAGCATTGCTAACCAAAAGAAAGAAAACATCTAAAATCATCATAAAGAACGTAAACATGGCTACCACTGTCAAGCTAACATGTAAGTGTTTTCGGCTGCACTTTCTCTGCCTTTTTTGTGTCGCCAGCCATAAATACTGTTTTTTTTTATCTTTTATTTGTTGGAGCATTTGATTTATTGATTGCTGTCTGGTTGTTAAGAGATTTTCTAAAAATATCACAAAAAAGGCTTCAAGAATAGCTGACCAACCCTCGCTTTAACTTCCTTCTTTTGTCCTATTTAAGTTTCTTCCTAATCTCCCTCCCTTATCAGATTTGTAAACCCAGAAAATAAATTGATACCAAGATACTAAAAGACTATTTTACTTTCGAGTCTTTCCTGTTTATTGATAAACTAACCCGGCAGCGTGGCGCAGAGTGGAATGACAACCACGCGAGGCACAAAGAGACACACACAGTCCCTGCATGAGGTGCCAGCAGTGTGTAAAGAGGCTATAGACGCCGGTGGACAGCACCTGTCAAACTTCATATCAAGTCACCCGTTTTTCCAGCCCCAGTCTGCCTTCCTCTAACCTGTCGAGCAGGGCAGGGGACGCCTCGCTGTGTCATGTGTCCCATAAATGTGTCACCGATCTGATCTCAGAGTCCGTACAGCGCTGGTAGCGTGTGTGGCGGTGATCTCCCAAAAGTGACAAAGTGTGTTGGAGGTTCTCCTCTGACGCAAGAAAACCATTTAGTTGTAGTGTCTGGTGTCACGGGGACGCATAGCAACGCAAATGCTGCCTATAAATACACTTCCACGTCCAGGCTATTTTAAACCCGACAGGGTCAAACAGGAGAGTTCAACTTCCTTTTACCGCAGGGAATTTATATCCCGAGATGTCTGGAGAAGCCGGCAGGGAAATGAGCTGATGGTTATTTAGATGATACAGTATATTAACTTAAATTACACAGTCACAACATGATATGATGAGGCCAGATTGGAAAAATGAACGGACTAGAAATAGATGATTAAAGGGTCAATTCACTAAAACAAGATGAAAAAAACATGTTTTCTCACTTATGTCTAGTGGTGTTTAGCGATGCACTTAAATTAAATTTTAGGGGTTGATTCTTGACAATTAGACAAAAAAAATCTTGACTCAAACTCCTCTTACTTTGTCTTGCTGGTACTTAGATCACATGACAACAACTAAACCATCTCCACTCAGGTTTTTGGATGGTCATCTCCATCTGAAGTAGGAACTTCATATGTATTGTACTGCCAACGGCATTAACAGATTTATAAAAAATAAATAAATAAATTCAACAGAAACATTTTTGCAGAAGCAACCCTCTAGTTACTCTGCACAATACACTGATTTCTTTGTAGCTGTAAAGACTGCCCCCTCTTCCTCCTCTTTCTCGCTCCTCTCCAGATTTTTTTCACATCCAACTCTGTGAATTCAGGGTTTACGTCGACCAACCAGTGTTTGCTGGAACACTGGAAAGATGAACCGAGACGGCTTTGGTGGGTTTATTTTCATTTCCGTCGAGCTTGAAGGAAATGTGTTTTACGATGATAAAATGTTTCTGTAAAAGGAGTCTGGTGGATTTGGTGAGAGCAACATAACGGCTGTTTATGGTTAAAACCAAAAGGATTATACTCAGAGACAAAACAATCTGAGCCTGTACGGGCCAAAAAGAGGCACTTTTAGTGGACGTGTTTTGAGAGGCGAAGTTGCCCTCGAGGATTACGTTGCAGGCTGCTGGCTGAGGCGATCAGATGGACCAGTTTCCAAAACAAACATGAGCACGTAAACAGAGGGCCCAGGTTTAAAAATACCTGAATGACCCTTTGAATTTTATTCCATGTTGTGTGTCACAGTGGAAGACAACCAAAGCATCTGGGGATGCCTCGCAATGTCCCGACAAACAGATGAACGTGTCTTCTTCTCTCTAGTTTGACAACTTCTATAACTTTTTACTCGTCAACTTTGACCACTGACTTCTATTGAAACACAGTTACAGATTGCTATAATTCAATTTTGATCTGTAATTGTGATTGAAAAAGATATTACTGATGTCTATAAATAATTAAATATATCTGTAAATCAGTTTTGACTTGTCGAAATGTCATTTCCACATGTGAAAATATCTAAAAAATATTTAAAATTCTCGTTTTAACAGGTCAAAATGACATTTTTGGTCGGCTGTGAACCAAAGAACCAAGAACGTGACATGACTCTGATGACCTGATCTGACAGATTGACCATTTAAAAAGCCAAATACACCACATAGTTCAACTGGAGCATTATGGGAACAATGGTTCTGGCACCAGATGTTTGTGTAGACTTTTTTAAAATGTTATTTTTAAGTGTAAACATTAAATTTACCTGCATTGTGTCGGGATGGATGCAGAAATCTCACAGACAGATCTCTAAAACTCTTGTGAGCTGACCTTTTTAATTAGTCATGATATGTTTTGATATTTCTAAAGCTTATTAATTTAACTGACATAACAATCCAAAGCTTTTTTTTTTTCCTACCATACTCAGTTTGATTATTTGAGGTAATCAACAGCAGACAGTCTGTTTATTTGTGTGTGAAGACTCCGGCACACCCATGTACGTCAGGAGAGCGAGGGAGAAAAAAACATTTCCTTCAATTCAGCACGGAAAAGCAAAGAGCTGAACGTTAATGTAATTACTCATCACTTGTCTGACTCATAAACTGTTTCAAAGAAACAGAAACAGTGACGTCAACTAATCAAGAGTTCCTCCAAAAATTAAAATCCTGACCTGTTCATAATCAGCATCAGTGAATATGTAGGTCGTCAGTGCTGGTGCTCATTTAAAAACAGTGCTGTTTGTCCACCTGATGAGTTTATTTTAAGAGAGTTTTCTTTATTTACTTTCTTTATGTGCATATGTTCAAAAATGGTTATGTCAGTTTTGCAGGTTAACTGTATTATTATCACTTTTTTTTAAAAGGAACAGTTTAATATTTTGGGAAATTAGCTTATTTGCTTTTATTTCCCAAAGCAAAATCACAACACTGATATCAATCTGTTGTGTAAAGAGCCAGGACATGCTTAGCTTAGCTTAGCTTAGCATAGCAAAAATACTGGAAGCAAGATGAAACAGCTAGCCTGGATCTGTTCAAATCTGGGCCAAAACACTCCCACCAATACCTCTACAGAGCTCACTAATACCAAAGGGAAGTTTAGTGTGTCGATACCGATGCCATCTTTCCATTTCTGCCAATTGGAGCTGGAGCTGATAAATAGCTGTAACTACCACAGAATCATTATCACAAAGGAATAAATGCAGATTATAGCCTTTCACCACTGAAGACAAAAGCCAAATGTTAGTTGAGCTAGAGTTTTGTCTGACGTATACAAAAGAAAAAGTGGAAATCACATGGATAGTTATGTATTGGAACTATTTCAGACAAAAGTCATGTGACGTTAAGTCTCGCTGTGTCAGTGGGGTTGCCAGGTTTGTTACCATTGTGTCTGGATGGAAACCAAAACTTGCTCAACGACTTTTTCTGGCAACCTGAGCTATCTGGGTCTGAAAAGTGTGTTGGAGCTGCACTCTTTCCGTTGTCCAGCAGGAGGCGACTCCACTGGTTTCAAACAGAAGTCCGACTGTATGTAAGCTTATGAGAAAATGACCCTACTTCTCACTTGATTCATTTCCTCACTATACAATTTCCTAATGAGTTTATTGTCTCCATCTCTAGTTTCAAGCCTTCTTCAACACAGCATGATGTTCATTTTGTGAATTTTGGTCCCATTTAGAGCGAAATAGACGTTTAAGCAGAGTATGATTTAGGGGCGTGGCTTCCTTGTGATTGACAAGTCGCTACCACGGCGCGTCCTCCATAAACCAATGAGTGTGTAGATTAAACAAATGAGATGAAATGTGTTAATTTAGTTAGCTTCGGAGGTGATGCTAGGTGTGTTTTTGAACTTCTAAGCTAGCTGCCTCCCCCTGTTTCTTATGCTAAGCTAGGCTAACCTTGTCAACATCCGTCCCAACAATCCAGGATCAATCTGGTTTAATAAACACTGAAACTTCTTCCCAGATTATAACTTTTGTATTAATGAGTTTATTAAACCTCACGACGTCCTGTTGACAGTTGATACATGCAAATGATTACAACAAAACAAAACATATGCTACGTTTAATATCGATTTACAGTATTGATTATTTGATGTCCCAAATTACTGACTGAATTCTGAACGTGTCACTTATTGAATTTGTTAATAGATGTCGTTTAATACTGAATATGATGATTATGAAGGATCAAAGTGCTTTAAGAGAAAATATATGTACAGTTAAATATTCTCTCTGTGTATAATATCATGTGCCTTCTCATCTGAACAGGATATAGTGTCAGATTTTAAACACAGTCCTCATCAAGTACCATCCATAACAGGCGATCCATAATCCCTCCCTGTGAGATGAACACCGAGACTTTATAAACACATGTGTCCGAGTTAAAACATAGTAAATGAGGCATGAATCATTGTCCTGGATTTTCCCTCTCCTTTCCTGCGCTGTTCATACCACAATCCCTCCCATCACAATCAAAGCCGCCACATCCAACGGCGGATTAATGGGAGACTTCCTCTACATCGCTTCGCACAGTGGTAATTCATCTTAATTGTGATACATTCCTGTTGGCCGCGTTCCCAGCTCGCCAGATGCTCGACGTCTGTTTGACAAATAAATCCCTGACAATGTCTTCAAAGCTTTCAGTTCTGGGTCTGCGGTCGAAGCTTTTACAGGTCGGAAATCCCAACGCAATGCTGGACAACATCTGTCCACAGCTGGTTCTCCGACTCAGAGAACCAGGATATGTATCGTCCGACTTGTTCATGTGAAAATACTCCTCTGGTTTGCGACCAGGGCGGTTTGGCTCTCCCGTCGCCTCTCCTTCTTCCTCTCCAGCCTCATCTTCCAGCAGACGGCGCTGGACGCTAGGAGCACCAGTCCGGCCGAGAGGAGCACCAGGCCGAAGTAAGAGATGGTGGAGCCGTGTGAGTTGAAGCTGTAAGCGACGGCGGTGACCACGATGCCGGCGATGAGGACCACCACGCCAAACGGGATGGTGCAGCGGTAGCAGGACAGCTCGGCCCCGCCGGTGGCTGCGGTCAGCTGGATTTCATTGACCAGGGGGATGTTCACGGTCGTCACGGGTGTTGCGGGACGCTCGTTGTTGTTGTTGACCTTCTCCGAGGTCGCTGGCGTTCTCATGGCGTCCTTATTAGCTTCTTCTGGCATTGCAGGATCAAGGAGCCTTCTGGTAACCAACCACAGATGGTTCCTCCTCGCTGTCGCCCTTTTACCAGGTTTCCTCGCTAGGGTCTCCCAGCCTGTGTGGAGAAAGAAACCATTCATTAAAGGAACAGTTCACCCAAAAATGAAAATTCAGTCAATGAGGCTGTTTCGCATTGTGATCACAAGTGGACAGCTCTAAGCACCTGAAGAAACTCTGCTACAACAACTTGCAACAACTTCCCCAGACTCCCTTAGAAAATCGCTCATTTTTGAGAGTTGTGTAAAAAGGAGAAACTTTAGAAACTTGGTGAAATGCTGTCTACAACAAATTCTCAACTAACCAGGCCTTCTTGTTAATTCAGCAAATATTATGCATGAAGATTATTTCTTTCTTTGTGGAAAAACCATCACATCTGTTTGAGCATGTGTGTGAATTGGCGGGCTCGAGCTGTCCACTTGTGATCGGATCACTCAGGACACATGTTGATACCAAATGTGAACAGCCTCATTAATTCACACCCCGCTCCAATCGAAAAGTCAGGTGAAGTTTCGTAGTCCACAAAATATTTGTGGAGCTTTGCAGCAAAACAGTGTTGGCTCCGTACAGTTCATCAGGTGTAATCCAAGTCTCCGGATGCCCCTGAGATCCCAAATTGATTAAAAAAAGATGTTATTTACACCTTTTTAAAGCAGAAATCTTCACTGTAGCTGCTTGTGGGATCTTGGGTCTTACGGAGACTTGGATTACGCCAGATGATGTATGTATAGAGCCATTTTGTATTTACTTTTTAATGTCTTTGGTTGATTTTAATGTCTTTTGGTTCGTTTGTTGGTTTGTCGCCGGGATTACACAAAAACTGCCAAACAGATTTCCATGAAACTTGGATGGAGGACTGGTCTCGGTCCAGAATAGACCCCATTAACTTTTGGTGTTGATCCAGATAAAAAGGATCAAAGATTTTTTTTCTCACTTTCTTTTATTTTTTCATTTTTGCTGTGAAGCTCCATAAAAATGTTTTTCTAGACTACGAAACTTCACCTGACTTTCCATCAGCATGGGGGGAGGAGATAATGAGTTTTCCTTTTCTAAGTAAACTGTCCCTTTAAGTGAAAAAGAAAGCAGTGAAAGAGCAAAACTTGTTGCTCAACACTGGACAGACAAAGACAAAGAGACCCCACAGATGCTTTTTCTTAGAATTCAACACCACATTTCACAACTCAACCCGAGTCCTTCTGAGCGCCACCCTGCTGCTGCTTTAAAGTAACCTCTTTTGCACAATCCCCCGCCGCCTCCTGACCCAGTCAGGGGAGGTTGCCTGAATGACGCAGGACCACTCAGCCCAGCACGAGCTGAGACATTCCCTGGAGAGCGCAGGATATGACATTACAAACTGCTCCGTGAAATGCGAGGAGCTTCGAAATCACCAGCAATTTCACAAGCACTCATCCCCCCCCCCCCCCCCCCCCCCTGCACCACCACCACCACCCCAAACCTCACGTCTGCAGAGAGGAAAGCTGTGATTCAGACAATAAATGAGCAGGACAGCGTCACTTACACTCTGCATCAGTGTCGGGGTTTCAAACACGTGTCGCTCAGTTGTTTTCTTCGCATTAAAAGCATTTCTTTTGTCTGTGGGACTGTGAGTCTGACCAGCATTTCCCAGTGGCTTCAACTGAGGTTTTGTCTGTATTTTAGGGAACATTTGGGACTTTGAGCAGCTTTATAAATGACACATGTTGGGTTTTTAAGTGGCTGATAACAGTTTCCACACCAGGATTTTATTCCTGACAGAGTGAAATAATTAACTGGTTGACATTTTCTGAGAGCCGCAACAATTAACTGTATTTTGATCATCGATTAATCGGTGTGTGTGATTTTTCAAGACAACAAAAAGGTCTAAATTCTCTGATTTCAGCTTCTTAAAATGTGAATATTTATGGTTTCGTTCCCCCTCAGAGACAGTAAGCTGAATATCTTCGGCCTTTGGGAAACCCTGTTCGACATTTCGATAATAATCGTTAGTTGCAGCACACCTCGCTGTTTCCAGCCCATCGCATGTGAAGGTTTGCTGCTTTTCTTTTGTCGTTAAAGATTGCAAAGTGAATCTCGAATAAAACAAGACATCTTCTTTTGCTGTGGGGAGTTTAAACGGTGTATTTTACTAGATTTTATTGACAAAACGAATCAAACGAAAATTTACAGATTAATCGATAATGAAAATATTTGTTTTGCCTGAACGCAGACAGTAGAAGAAGAAGAATCTTAAATATAATAAAATAAAATAATGAGAATTTTGTCTCTTTAGACTCTCAGCAAAAACACTGTCACAATCCATCACAGACACATGAAAAATCAATGTACTGATTAATGATTAAATTGTTTAGTGAAAAAATTGTCCAGAGCCCAAAATGCCACCTTCAAATAGATTATTTTAAGCCAAACAACGCTCCAAAACTCTTCATTAAACTTCATAAATGAGAAAGAAAAAACAGCAAATCCTCACATTTAAGACGCTTGAATCGGTAACATTTGACGCTTGAAAGGATAAAAAGATTATTAAAATGTTTGGCAACTAATTTTCTATCAAATGCCAAATCAGTTAATGGACTCATTGTTGCAGCTTGAAAAGGATTTAAAACCCCAAAAACATTGGCCGTGTGCTCTCGAGGACAGATTTAAAAGGTTTGTCATGCTCATGAGAAGATCTTTGTTTTCTGTTTTTAAGTGTGGAAGAAGTTAAACAGTTGGCGGTCACTTTTATTCAAGACTGAACTCAACAAACTTTCCTTTGATATCAGCGAAATAAACAACTAAACTTATTGCCTTCACTTGGAAGTTAAGTGGCATTTGTGTCTGTGAACACTTAAAGAAAAGGAGGCATTAGGTGAAGGTTTATCCAGCTCTTACAGTCAACAATAGAAACAATAATGTGTTGTATACACTCTTTAACAGGCAGGCTGCACATACAGTCTTTGTTTAAGCTGCTGTAATTGTAGATCAGGCACAAGTTAATAAAAATACAAATTAATCTGCACCATCTCCATATATTTAACTCTATGTGGAGCCTGTCTAAATGAGTGTAAACTTGATGTTGGTGGATCTGCAGGACAAAGCTCCGTGCAGACACAAGAGAGTTCAGTTACCTCACAGCAGTTTTCCATGTCGCTCCACAGCCTCCGTGCGCTCAAACTCGTCTCATGAAATATTCACTCACGTTCATCTGATGTAAAGTTGCAGTGTTGTTTTTCCTCCGACAACAAACAAACAAACAAACAAACAGACAGACAGACAGACAGACAGACAGGCAGGCAGCGTCTCTCTCCGGCCTGGAATCTGACTCCCATTCATGAGGAACGTCCCCCCTGTAAAGTCCTCAGGTTCAGAGCTGCTGTCTGACTGCCATCCCCATTCACTGCAACTATTTCAAGTATCGATGACGGGACCGTGAGGCTCCAAACCGTCGGGAAACATGCGATTTCCGGTGTATTTCAAAAGAAATCTCGCTTCAGTACCAGGGTTTGTTCCACCGTGCTTTTATTTTGTAATCAGTCAGTTTGTTTCCGGTTGGATGGGTTGACACTGGAGCTCAAAATGTAAAAGAACAAACTGTAATCATGATGAGTGGAGAGGGACCTGTTTACGTCATAGAAATCACTTCAGAGTGTTATTGTATTTTATATTATATTCAGTTATGTTATGTTATATTGTGTTGTGTTAAATTATGTTATGTTAATAACATAATTTAACACAACGCAACATAACATAATGTTATGTTACATTACGTTGTGTTAAATTATGTTATGTTACGTTGTGTTAAATTATGTTATGTTCGGTTGTGTTATGTTATGTTGTTCTATGTTATGTTTTTTGTTATGTTGTGTTGTGTTGTGTTTAATTATGTTATGTTATGTTGTGTTGTGTTATGTTATGTTGTTCTATGTTATGTTTTTTGTTATGTTGTGTTGTGTTGTGTTTAATTATGTTATGTTATGTTGTGTTGTGTTATGTTATGTTGTTCTATGTTATGTTTTTTTGTTATGTTATGTTGTGTTGTTTCAAATTATGTTGTGTTGTGTTGTATTAAATTATGTTATGTTATGTTATGTTACGTTGTATTATGTTGTTCTATGTTATGTTTTGTTATATTATGTTATGTTATATTGTTTTGTGTTTTGTTATGTTATGTTGTGTTATATTGTGTTATGTTATGTTGTGTTAAATTATGTTATGTTGTGTTTTGTTATGTTATGTTATATGTGTTATGTTGTGTTTTGTTATGTTGTGTTATATTGTGTTATGTTGTTCTGTTATGTTTTTTGTTATGTTATGTTATGTTATATTGTGTTATATTGTGTTATGCTGTGTTTTGTTATGTTATGTTATGTTATGTTATATTGTGTTATATGTGTTATGTTGTGTTTTGTTATGTTGTGTTATATTGTGTTATGTTATATTGTGTTATGTTGTTCTGTTCTGTTTTTTGTTATGTTATGTTATGTTGTGTTATATTGGGTTATGTTGTGTTTTGTTATGTTATGTTATGTTTTGTTGAGCTCTATTATGATGAGAAAAAAAGTACCTTAGGTAAAGACAATTTATCTAAGGATGTAAATAATTTAAACCCATATTTAATCTAATATATAGCCAACAGTGATTTGTGCTGTAACCTATAAGTGATATAAACACTGTGTGGCAAGAAGTGCAGAAACACAAAATACACCACCTAACACAGCCACATCCATCATTTCTTACTGATCCACTTAAGATTAGATAAATAAATCCTTTGACATTAAGTCTTTGGTTCGTGATGTTTATGACTTGTTGATAAAATGATGAACTCGTCCTGCAGGTGTCTGGTGCTACTCTGTGACTGTTTATAGAGGGCAGGGTTCAGACTCCAGCTGACAGCTGAACATGTTATTATCCTGAATATTAAAAAATGTTTCACGGTGATTTGAAAAGGAGACGACGACCAGAAATCCCAGCTCACATTTGTTAGTGTGAGATAATCAGTGTTATGTAACAGAGAGAAAATCCCTGAGCAGAAGGGAGGGATACCTGCTGTGTAAATGTTTTTACAGTGTGTACAACAGGTGTGTGCATGTTACACCATGAATTGATGGCTGCTGTGGGACATTTACGTAATCATGACAACAACAGTGATCCCTGAGAGAGTCTCACACAGTGTTAGGTCAGCGTTTAAATCCAGACTGAAGCCAGAAAATCAGTCGTGGAAAAAGTTTGACGGAAAGTCATTTTCTCTAAAATGTTAAACATGTTTCTTCTATTTTTCTTCCCCGGTGTGATGTTGGGTATTCAGTTTAAAGTAAATTATATCACCTCTCTCCAATTAATTAATTAAAACAGTCATAAAAACATATTAACAAATACAAAACATATGATGACACAATTGTAAAATATGATTCATTGCCACAGTTTGAGCTCCTCAGGTCTGAATCACCTGCAACTAAGACTATCTTATTTTAAAAGCCTGAAGTAGAGAGAAATCTAAAAAAGTCTTTAAAGAATAACATCTATGTATGTCGACCCTGTACTTAATTAAAGTAACAATACCAGCCTGTAAAAGTACTCCAACACAAGTCATTCATTGAAACCTTCACTTAAATACAATACAATATAAAATACAATACAATAAAAGTAAAACAGGCCCATGTGAGTGTTAAAAAAACATTTTAAAATACTAGTCTAATAATTATATTATTGGAATATTATTATAAATAAATATGTTAGCATCATTACATTGTAGTATTTTGTTGATGTGGAGCCTGTTTGAACAACTTTATTCATTTTTAGGTAGTTTTATTTGTAACAATGTATCACGTTTTTAATAAAATAATGTAATATTTCTTTCTAAAACATTCAAAATGTCAAAAAGAAGTAGTAATAACTACACAAATATAAATGTAGTGGAGCTAAAGAAATACTCAAGTATATATAACATAATATAATAACATAACATATATACTATATTAGCACATAATAACATATAATAATAAAGTATATCTGATTTCTGAAGTAAGGCAGCCATACTCCAAACTGTACTGTAACCTAAACTACTTGACTAAATATAATACTACTTCCCTTCTCGGACTGTTTTCTGTAAAGAAATACAGCAACGTGTGCACGCCTCGCCCATTAACCCTTTTATTGTGAAAGGTGAGAGCGGAAGCCCGGTGTGTGCGACAGCTGCAGCAGAGGAGCCGTCATGTCGCTGCAGTTCACGGATGAGGAGTTTCAGGACGCGTGGAGGGAGCTGGACGAGCCGCAGCTGGAGGGAGGATGGGAGCTCTTCACCGAGACGATGGGAGTCAAAATCTACCGGCTCTTAGATCAGGTACAAAAAATAAATCAAACTAGTGATTTCACCGCCGGAAACACGGCTGCTGCCTGACTGGCTGAATTAATCAGTCAGGATCCGTTTGACGCCTGTAGCGTCGGTATCATCATCGATTATCTTTACAGAACTGACGTGAGATTATTATATTTAATGTAATTAACGTATTATAAACATTAGTAGATGCATCGGCAGTGTTGTCCTAGCGGCCAACATGGGGAATATCCGGAAATCAAGCGAGAGCTGTTGGCACAGAAACCTGCCGCCAAACTCCATTTATAAATCTGTCATTTTTATTTCGCTTATGCTTTGGGCCCAGCTATACACCTCGTCCAACCAAGATGAATACATTAATGAAATCAGAATGATCCACTCTTAAATTCGGCGTACATCTCACACATTTATTAAGTACTTTGTAATTCATTTAGAACGAAAGGTGAGCAGAAATTAAGCAAGTCAAACTACATAAAATTAAATTGTAATCCATAACTTCATGTATGCAAGATAAAACAAAGTGAATGCATGAATTCTCTCGAATTATTTAGGTTTGCTGTTCACTGCTATATGGAAAACAAGGCAACCTTAAATGTATGTTTTTGTGAATGGAGTTTGGTGTGGCTGTACTTTCTCCTCATTTAGGCACACATTCAGCCACAAAATCAGTTATTATGAATGCAGTGTGCCTCGTTTATTTACATTTCAGTGTGAGATTAGAGTCTTTACACATGTTTCTGCACTCTTGAATAAAATCCAACACACTTCCTCATTGTGGTCGTACGCAGACTGGCTCTAATCAGAGTTGTGTGGTTTGGGATTAGTTACACACTGTGGGTGTGGCGTGAAGTCTGCATTTGGACGAGAGAACTTTCATGTGCTGTTTTTTCAGGAAACTGGACTTTATGAGTACAAAGTCTTTGGTGTGCTCGACACCTGCACTGCAGAGCTGTGCGCAGATGTCTACATGGACTTGAAGTATCGGAAACACTGGGATTCATATGCAAAAGGTAAAGGAGGTTCACACTGTCAACGTAGTTGCCATCCAAAATCATTTTTCTCTCGTCTCTCCTGATCAAGAACACATCTTCATATTCACATTAACCTTTTTGAAATGTCATCCTTATCTTCATGCACCTCTACAGTAACCTGCAGGTAACATGCTGTTTCTCTAGTCTGTAGCCACATGTTGTATTGTAGCTGCCTCGTCTAGTTTTTAAAACAAAAGTCCAGCTTGAATCACATACATTTTAGATGCAGCATGTGTGGTTTTACTCATAGTTCAAGTAGTGTGTGTGTTTTTGGTGCAGTCTTATTGTCTGTGATGGTAACATGCAGTGTTGTATGTGATGGTAAGTGTTTAAGTTGTGTTTTAAATGGTAGACATTAGGTGGAATACAGTTTCTTAAATCTGTTTGGATCAAGAGAAACTTTATTAGTATTAGTATTTATTAGTATTTGTTGAAAAAGCATTAGCCTAATGGGAGGCCACAGTTATTTCACACATTTCTTTGGTCAAACTTTATTAATTGTTTTTGTTGAAGACAATTTCACTGTTCTGGTTTTGGAGTATTGGTTGGACAATTGATGCAGTTTGCAAGCTTGAGCTCTGGAAACCTTTGAAAATACATTTTAGATCTTTTTTTTTTTATTATTTCTTTAGTCAAACTTTATCAATTGTCTTTATTAAAGACAATTTCAATGTCCTCACCATTTCCTTACCTTTCCTTTCCTTACCACCTTTCCTTACCATAGAAACAAGGACTGGGTGATATGACTATTTTTCACACCATATAACATGTATATATGTCTTGATATTTTGAAAATATCTTAATATCACAGTTTTTATGACCATATACGTTGATATAAATGTTGCCACAATATTGTGTGGTACTCTTACAAAATGTTAACACAATGAGAAATATGATAAATTATCATCAGTAATGTGGATGTAATGACTGAGTGGGTAAAGACATGATGAGAACAAGTAGGACAGTTTGTTAAGTAAAGAAAATGACATCGCTTAACTGTAATTTAGCCTTTAAAACCAGGAAAAGACATTTAAAATATCACAATGACCATATATCCATGTGTTGCCCAGCCCTAATAGAAACCACTATCATGTTAAGTGCATTGTGTATCGTGTATCCGTCCACCTGCAGCTGATGTTTTTCTCTTTAATGTTTTAAGTTATTTGTTTTATTCAGAGCTCTATGAGAAGGACTTCGACGGACAGAATGCGATCTACTGGGAAGTAAAATACCCTTTTCCTCTGTCAAACAGAGACGTATCCTTCTGGCCGGCACAAATACAACTAGTCAAGCACGTGAACAGTCAGAGTTTTTCCCTTCAGGGTGTATCGGAGAGCATATTTTTCCCTAACAGCTCAACTCTCAGTACGTGTACGTGAGGGAGCGGAAAGACCTGGACGTGGACGGCAGGAAGATCTGGGTGATCCTCGCCAGAAGCTCTCCGGAGACGGCGTGTGCAGAGAAGAGCGGCGTGCTGCGGGTCAAAGACTACAAGCAGAGCGTCGCCTTGGAGAGCGACGGAGCCTGTGGAACCAGAGGTAGCACATGATGAGGGGAGATTATGATACCATCTCCAATCTGAGTGAATGTCAAGCAGTGCTGAAATTATGAGCTCGGCAGAAAATCAATCATTGCAGATTTCCTAACATTTACAGAAAGTATGTGAAATTGTTATCTTTAGTGTTACACACATCAGCAGTCATGTCCTGGCAGCTAACATTGGGAAATATCTGGAAAATGAACGAGAGCTCCAAATTCCAAACTCCATTTACAAATCGGGCGATTTAATTTTGCCTCTCCCTTGGGCACAGCTATATACCTCTTTAAACCTGGTTGAAAACATTTATGAAATCTGAATGATCCATTCTTTAACTCGGCATACTTTACATCCCACACGTCAAGGCAGTAGTTTTTAATTCATTTTAATTGAAAGGTGATTATTTTGGTTTGCAGTCCACTGCCAAAGGAAAACAAGGCCCTTAAACTAATGTTTTTATGAATGGAGTTTGGTGTGACTTTCATCTTGTACTTGTATCATCTGAACTTTCGCTTCAGGTAGATATATCAATGACTAGAAATGCAGTTTGTCACGTTTATTACCATTTAAGTGTGAGAGAAGCATCCTCAGACCTGTTTCTCTGCATTTTCAAATCAAATCCAACAAAGCCTCATTAAAATTTTCTTGAAATCGTAATCATATTGTCGTCATCGTCCAGACCTCTGTTCTGGTCTGGACTGCTGTTTTGGACAATTGACACAGTTTTCAAATGTCATCTTGAGCTCTGGAAACCTGTAAAAAATACATTTCAGACCTTTTCTTTTTATCATTTCTTTGGTCAAACTATCAACTGATTAATTAAAGACAAGCTCATTAGATGAAGCCCTAATATCAGGCATGAACGTGTGCTTTGTTTCAGTTTTCCTGAATTACTTTGACAACCCTGGTGGCATGATTCCTACCTGGCTGGTGAACTGGGCAGCTAAGGTGAGTGCGTGAAAACAATAACAGCATCAAATATTTACCCTCTTAAACCTGAATAATAATCCATTAAGTAGATTAAGGGGCAGTGGCCTCACTTAACAGCTACACCTGGGTCACATGTGAAGGATAGTAACATGACTGCATTGAATCGAGGTTTCATTTAAACATAAAAGAAGCAGATGTAAGACTATTTTATTCTCATGTTTTGGACTTAAATGAATAATATAGTTAGCAGCAAATCTCCCTTGTAACTTGTGCACGATGTACAGTGGAAAGAAACGGTTTTAGTTTCTGTAAAGCAGCTTCATCTGGAGACATTTCCCAACAAAGAAGGGGATTTATGTGATTTGAATGGCTGCCTGTGGGGATTACACTTCCTCAGCTGCACAAGGAAAAGAAAAAAAAAAAAAAAAACAGCACAGGGGTGAAAAACATTGAGGAGGTGGTTTTGTATTGATACATGACATATGTGAGTCTTATACTGTATCCACAAACCACATGAAAACACTAACATTTCTTCTTCCTTGTTCTTTCAACAAAAACGGTGCATCACCTGCGTCTCAGCTCCATTTTGACGAGATGCTGGGAAACTTGCAGCCATGTTCCTGGCAACCAAACCAGATGTTTTTAACCAGACGTCGGGGAAATTCCCAACTGTATTGGTGACGAAAAGACTGAATTTTTGTTGAGACGTCGGGACGTTTTCCAATCATGTTTGTGGTGACAAAACTGGCTACTTTGATAAGACCTTGGGGCATTTCCAGCCATGTTAGTGGCTACAAAACAAGATGCTGTTGACGAGATGTGGCAACATTTTCAGCCGGGTCTGTGGCAACAAAACTGGATGTTTTAGATGAGATGTCAGAACATTTTCCAGCCTTGTTTGTGCCAAAAATATCTGTTATTTTTAAGCCATAAGACCATAAACACGGCATTTTTACAACGTTTTCGAACAATTTAAAATTGAACCCAAAGAAATGTAAAGTTGCACAAACAAAAAACAACAAAAAAGCCTTTTAATGGAAACTGTACATTCAACAAAGCCTAAAAAGAGAAAGTGAAACGTCAGTAAGATTTATATTTACTTAACTTTCATTCACAAGTGAAAGTCAAGAAGAATCCGTCTTCGAAATGTGCACATGTTCACTGTTAACCTACTTAAACGGATCTGTGATGAGGTCTTTAAAGAGAGCGTTTAAAGGGTTCACTCTCGGGCCTCGGCTCCGTCCCCTCGCCTGTTTCATGGTTTTTCATCATTATTGTTAGCAGATGTGTTGCGGGGTGATGTCAGCGGCTGCTCTCCTCGCCTTGCCCCTCCTGGGTGGGTCTTCCAGGGCACATGTGTTCATGACGCTTTGCTGATAGACGCTCTTTGTGTGTTTTTTCCTGTGCAGAGTGGCGTCCCAGGGTTCTTGACAGACATGCAGAAGGCCTGCAGCAACTACAGCAGCTACTGCCAGAAGAAGTGAACGCGACTGACGGGACGACGGCTCGCGCACAAGGGCTCGGTTTTAGTTTTGGGAGGTTTTCTGACGATCAAATTAGACTTTTCTGTTCTGGTGGGGGGCTGCTACCCGTCGCTGTAGCATGCTGTTTACTCAGGCATGACGTGCATGACCAGCCATCCCTCAATAATCGGCTGGTGTTGAATCAATCCTGTTCCATTGTACTGTATTAACTAAATACTGTGTTGTGTTTTCTGTGCAATCACTGTACGCTCCACCTCCTCCAGGATTCAGGAGCTTTCATAGAATATTTTCTAAAGATTTGTTTAGAGTTTAAACATGATTCTCAGATGTGCTGTGTCGCTACTTCGGGGCAAAGGATTTCATCACTTTATTTATACTTTATAAACTGATTTATTCTGTTTGGTCACACTGGACTCTTCTCATTGTCTCTTTTAATTCACGGGACTTCACTCATTTGTTATAATGAAGTGAAAATGACAAATCTTTTCTGTTAAATGAATGTTGCCTGATTTTTTTCCCCCCATGATGTCATTACTTATGCAATCGTAGTGTTATGACGCTCTATGCTGATTTATTGTGGGTGCATATGATCAAAGGTACAGTAACTGAACTAATACTGTACAGTGCTCCAGTCCATACAAGTGAATGTGGTTTTATCTGGTCATGAAAAGCCTATTACTGTGTAATACTGCTGTGTTATTGAAATGAATAAAGTATTATTTGAAATTTGGTACGTTAAACTGACTGTTTTCTCACATCTATGACACACTTAGTTGCCAGTTTGTTAGTCAATCCCTTCAGGAAGTTAAATTAACGCATCTTCAACCAATCAATAAAAGTTGAGTCGTACTTCCAGGTTGTGAAGATGTGGACATGACATGAACGTCTCACATTTTCCAACAAACATTACAGCTGAAGACTGTTGCAACTATTCTTTTGCAATTTGTTCTTGCTCCTGCAATTTCACTTCAAAATAAATGCCTAAAAATGTTGCAACGTGATGAAATTTGGCATTTAAGGCCCAAACAATCCAAAAACAATACGCTTGCAAAATCCTGGAGGGACTGACTTGTGTTCCAGTAAATCCTTCATGAAAATTATAATTAAAACCATTTCAGAGACGTGTTGGTGATGATTTTGGAGGCTGCAGCTGGATGCTGTTGCATTAAAGAAGGAGATGTTTGTTTTTAGTCCTGACCTCACTGATGAAAACGGGACCGACACATTATTAGAAACAATAATGAATGCTTACTAGCATTAAGGGTCCTTTTTGTAAGAACTCACGTGTTGGGAATTAGACTCAAAAATAAACTTTTCTTACAAATAGGACCTTTAATAGACAACAACATATTTATTGACATCAAAATAACTTCTTCAGCACAAAACACATCTTATAGAAACACTGAATATTCAACGTGAACATTTTACTGAAACACTTGAATGTAAATGGATGCAGAAAACATCTTTATTATTTATCTGCTGTGTGGGGGCCTTACAACAATGCTGATGATCAATTAATTGACTACTTGCAGTAGATGAGAATGTAAAACTAAAATCATGATGATGATTGGATGATTTTGAATAAAACACTGTATCCGACGTCGTTCTGCCTCAGAGGAGTCCTCAGTGGAAACAATGAATTACAGGGTCACTTCCTCGTCGGCCCTATAATCCTCCTGATTACTCCTCGACCACAGAGTTCAAAGTGAAACCAGGACAGGAACCTTTGTCCCCGCCGACACCACCTCCTCCACCTCCACCCTGTGACACACCCTCCACCACTTCCCCGTTTCTTTTTTTCCTCTCTCTGCTGATCAGTCGTGGGACTGAAGTGTTGGCCCAGATGTTTCCTGAGGGAAGAAGATGGTCGTAGTTTCCTGTGAGGTCACTCAGCTGCTGGTGTAGTGATGGTTTTGGTGGGCTGTTATGTATTATTCCCCCTAAAAAGCAGAATATATGCCTCCAGAATATATTGGATTGAAAGTATAAAGTAGCAGAAAATAGAAATACAATAATTTTGCCTGCAAATGTTCATCTGGACCAAATATCTGTTACTGTGTCCTTGATTACTTATTGCTTATTTCCAGATTAAACAGTTTTGTGGTAACTTCGTGATTTGTTTATGAAGTTGAAAGTGAAAAGGAAAGAAACTTTGTCTTTTTCCAATTCCCGACTTAAGAGCACAGGAACAAGAAAATGGAAAGCAGAAAAGCCCTTCAGTGGCATTATTGTTAAAGATGAAGAACATTTCCAGGCAGGACAAGCAGAACAGATGAACGGCAGCTGTTCAGCGAGCTTCATTTGCAGTTTTATGGTTAGCGTGTTTCGTGAGGATGTAAAAAGCTTGACGATGGATTATAACACCCAGTTAGAGATGAAGATCGATGTCGGTACATGGTCCAGAATAATGAGGGTGATGAAGACAAGGCCAAGTATTTTACTGCACATGAAAAACTAACATGTCACATTGTGAAACATCTGTATTCTATATGATTTCTTAAAAATATGATAATATTTCATTGTGTACTGAGCTGCAGCACAGAGCCACGACCGATACAGTTTCTGGGGCTGGTACCGAGTAAAAAATGTCGCTATCGGTTTATCGGCAGAGATACACACATTTTTTGCAGCGATCTCTCAAATATGATCACTTGTGACCAAAATATGTAATGGAGGCAGGGTGTTTTACGTACATATTGGCCGATATCGACAACGCTGATACCAATATGTCTCTGATAGGCCAACATCGCCTGATAATATCGGCCCACCGACATATCGGTCGGGATCTGCTGTAGCCTTCAGTGTGTTTTTATTAAAACTGTTTATATAACCCACACATTTATTATACAAACAGATTAATTTGGATATTTAGAGGGAGATCATTTAGTTTTAGGGAGTATGAACATCTGTCTCAGGCTGTATTACTGTGAGGTTTGTCTCAAATGAAGTATTTGTCTTTATATAAATAGGAATATAATACAAGAGTACTCTGAATAAAGTACTCTAAACTGTAACCAGCTGACAGCTCAGACAGATCTCTGATGTTTTTACGCCCTCTGCTGGTTGAAGTTGTGCATCGACTGAGAACAATCTACTGCTCTGTATGAAGAGCTGCACCAACCTCAACCTCCTCAGTGCACTGTCAACATCAGCCTCAACGTCAGGCTGGGTGGTGTGACCTAAAATGTGAAGCATGCACGGTGACGGTATTCATCACGGTATATTTGTTTGTCCTAAGATTTCAATATGTATTTTTCTGAAGGGTTAAAACACTGGTATCACAACTGCAGGCCAGCTCTAACTGACTTACAGGCCTACTGATATACTGGAAACAGAGGTGGAAGAAGTACTACGTGGTATCAGTACTTTTACTCGAGTATAAATAACATACTCTCTGTGCATAAATTACAGGCTTCCTCTTCCATGTCGCCATGATGGCAAACAAAGCTAAAAAAACATTGCTCGGACTCACTTTGTCAGCAACCCGAGCAGAAAATCTTAAGTTTGATTTCAAATGTAATATGTGTCGAACAGCGAGTTGACAGACCGACAGAAAAATTGTCTGGCAAAGTTTTTAGAGAAATGTCGACAAACAAGTTTCACTCCCGGCGGTGGTGATGTTACATGTGACTGATTTGATCTGAAAAAAAGTGAGATGTAGTTTCAACAAAGCTCTCATCTCCGTTTGTTTGGGAATAACAGCGGCAGCAGTGACAAAAATCAGACGCTCAGATCCACTTTAACGCAGCGTTTTATCCTCCTGGAATGTCTTGGGTGAATAATATTCAGAGCTGGAGTCTTTCCACTGCCAGTCTTTCACAAATGGAAGACAAATATATTTCTTGGCCGGCCGTTGTGTTTCAGAGCGAGGCTCTTTTGATTGGTAATATACAGGGCTAATTAGCTTAAGAAAGTGATCTAGTTTTTCTGCTGGACTGCTGCTCCCCCCTTAACGTCAGCTCAGATTTCCCAGGTGCCTCGCTGTCTGCCAGAGGTAACAAAATAATGGCTCTGCTTGGAAACCGATTTTTCAACTCGCTTTTTTTTTTGTGTGTGATTTTTAATAGATTACTATTAGAGATATTGGTGGAGGGATTTCTTGACCCGGAGTAGGTTTTTTATGTGGCGTGTGTGTGTTGTTTTTGTTCACTCTGCTGCGCTAATCAGCTCCATTTTTTGGTGGAGGGCCCTCTGCTCCATTATGCATGCAGATTTAATGTGAGTCGGTTTTTACAGAGAGGGGAAACTGGAGGCACCAATTTCAGGGCTTGAATTTCATTTTTTTTTTTCCTGCATCACAGAATGAAAGAAAATGCAGTTATTTCCTGTAATGTCAGGACACTCTAATGGCTGACATTCCTGCAGCCAAACCACAACTGTCAGGGTGTAAAAGTGCATCAGTTCACATGGCAAGCAGTAAGGTACAATTTGTTTTGCACAGATAATGTAATATTTTGTTATTGTCGGTCCCTGAGACCACATCTGAAGGCAAAAGCTGTTCAGAACGGCACTTGGAGGCTGGGTGGAAAGCCTGTGGTCATAGAGACGGGGGAGATGATTGTTCACACCAGGTTAACAGCGCTATAGTTGGGTACATTTAAGGGTACTGACAGAATAACGTACAACACTCGCTGAATATTTGTGCTGTAAACTGCAAAACTGGCAACACGTCTAATCGGAGAAATCTCCAGGTCAAACACAACATATGTCTAAAAGCTGAAAAATGTGGCGTGTTTTAATAGCCTGGAAGTTAAACCCTTCACGGATGATGAAACTTTAAGTGAGGCATCGACAACTTCACGTAATTAATCAGCTGGTTGGAGAAAACCGGAGCTTTGGTTGATGCCAGTGGCTGCATCCAAAACCTCTTACAAACATGCTCTTTAGTATGTGAGACAGATTTTATGAAAACACAATCTATGACTTTCTTTACTTGAAGAATGATCTTTTAAGTTGACAAACATCATATGTGTAGTTCAGGGCACAATTAGAAACGTCTCTTCGTTCACTACCATACAGAGTTTTTCGGAAATAAAGTCCCAAGACGGTCTTGACTGTCCACGCTTTAGCCTGTAAAGATAATAAAACTTATGAAGACACCCTGAACATGGCAGAGACACCGACTTCTCCTCCATCATTGCAATAAATCAGGAAAACCCCTGAGTTCTCTTCCTCACTGTAAATAAGCTACTTCACTCCATCGTCTAACCCGTGTTACCACCAACCCCGCTTGCTTTCTGTCCGTCTGTACTTCATGTTACATTATTTTTTGTTGATTTTGTCTGACTTCTTCAGTATTGTAACTCTGTAGCACCACTGCTGCCTTTTAAAAGAAAAAGGGGGAGAAAGCAATTAGTACACTCCGCCTGTGTGTTGAAACTTGGATGGATACCAGTTGATAATGTTTCTGGTGTCTGTCTTAACATTCATCTTCAGGCGAACACACATCAGCACAGCTGTATTTCTCTCGCCGGTCGTCGGTCGACTGAATCAAAACGCCGAAACATTTGGAGGCAATTCAACCTCGGCGAAGAGAATTCATCAAACTGTACGGAGCGGTTATTCAGATGAGTGGTTTCCTATAAAACAGGGAGTTGTCTTCAGGCGGTGTAATTTAGATATGATCTATGTGTGCACTTAGGAAACGACAACAGGGTGAAACCACTTAAACACAACTTCTTTACATTCTCCCAACATAAAAAACTAAGAAGTTGATGACTTTACTAAATATCCAGCTGTCGTTTACACCTGTACGTACATCTCAAAGCCTTTAGTCACTTGGAAAACAGACAAACCTCAAACCTCTCAGATCAGATCTTTGTCTCTGAGGTTTTTTCCGTCGTCATTCCAGGCAGAGACTCTCCCACATTTCCAGTATTTTGCACCTGACAAATGAATGGCCTCTTTTTACGAGCACACAATATTGTCTTAGCTACTCACCTGCAATCACTGGTAGACTGAGGCTATTTATACTGGACACTTTTAGATCACAGTGGAATTAAAGATAATGTACGCTTTTCACTTTTTAACTGTTAGAGAACGAGCAAAAATAACATGGAGCCAAAATGGGCTCTGTCAGACGGTTAAATCTCGTCTTCTTTGTTCTCTCTAGGATGGCGAATAACAAAACTTACTTGTTCTTTGTTCACCTTTTATAATGTGCTTTAATACAGTCAAACACAGTCTAGTTGTTCTCATTGACATACTTTTATGTGTGTTAGTGGTTTGATCTCAGGTCGTAAAGCCACAACAAGAAACGCTGTCAAATAGCTGATGTTTTTGACTGTTTTCTAAAATCTCAGTTTTCCTCATTTTCAGAAAGTTCAGTTCTCGCATGTGTAAAACATCTGCATGATGTGGACAGAGGGGCCAAAACTGAGAAACCAAGATGGCTTTTCAGATTAGCTGACTAAATGAGGACGTACGTTACTCTTACAAACTGAAATTAATTGTGCCGATGACTTTAGAAAAGGGTGGGGGAGGTGTCTCTCCTCAAAGTATGACATTGTGATCACCTGTAACAATTTTGCACGACTACAGAAATTTTTCTTTTGCTAAAAATCTGTTTTCTTTGTAATGATCCAGTATCGATTTATAAAAACCCTGAGATCGATATCTCAATATGTGCCTCTTCTGATGGATGTGAGTACATTTCTGAAGGCTGTCTGCCACCCTGATCGATAAATGTTTGCACCCAAACTATGCTGAGATGATCTTCCAGGTGAGACAGCACAGGAACTTCACCGCGCATTCAAGTTCTCCTCGAAAACTCTGAAATCTGTACATGAATGGACACAAATGTTGTTTAAAATATGAAAGTTTCTATTTTCGTTCATTGAAATACATCGCTCCATATCTGTGATTACTTTCATCTTCTTTCACTACAGCATTTTTTAATAATTTTGCTATAATCCTAAAAAATATCCCATCTGAATACTGTTGACATTCACATCCTGGTCTGTGCTGTTGGTTCCTCACGCTATGTCGTATTTATAGAAGGTTTTTGAGAAAAAAACGCAGAATGCAAAGCGAAACATAGCGTGGCAGATACGCTGCAATTAAGACGAGCACCTCTTTACAGTACACTTACAGTGAATGCATGTCTAAATTTAAAAAAGACTGAACTCTGCTGCCTGTCTGTGCTTGCATGGATTTGATTGCGTAACAGTAATGCTCATGGGCTGCACGGTTAATGCCAGCTGTTTGTTTTCCTGCGTTCATTAAAAATAATTGTGTTTTCTGCCGAGCAGACCACAGACTGGCACCTCCTCTGAGTCGCAGCTCCTCTCCGGGCCAACATAAGCCCCGCATACCAAGGAGGGACTACTTGTGTTTACCTCTCCCTACCGGCACAGACCGACGGCAGACTCGGGGTCCTCTCCTTTTTCTTCTGTGGTTTCTGGCAGCCAGCGCCAGATTCCTCCATGTCTATCACTGCAATCAGCAGGCCAGACCTGCAGTCAGCCAAGCAGCTTGAAACAAAGCAGCATGAGCGGCTGAACATAAAGTAGGTGAAGCATTTCTTTTTGGATGCTGAGAGTAGGAATCTGTGCTTTCTCTCTCAGCTTGGTCAGTTTTTCGCTCATTGACTTACTAAAAAATGAAGAAGAGGAGCTGTCGTCTGATGATAAAGAGCAGCACGCATCATTTCCTCCCCAGAGGAGGAACTTGGAGCAGCAAAACTTGTCCTAAATATGTTTTAACATCAAACACAATCATGAGAAACTCTGTGTATTTTCTCCCTCATGTGTGTCTGACTTCTGATCGTCTCCTGAGCCGATTCATCTCACACCTCAAATTAAATCACTACCTCTCTCGCAGATGATTTTTTTTTTTTTTTGCCGACCAAACACATAAAACCAAAGTACGTGCTGATATGCTAATTGTCATAGTTAAATGACAGAGGGTGTAAAGCATCCAGAAAATAAGGGTGTTGGTTAGAAATGCTTGTAATGCAGAGACATGTTTAGCGAGGAATGATAAATAGCATGATTTGCGCTGGCACCATCTGAGTGCTTTCCTTGGAGCGCAGCTTTACCTTCAGTGATTATTTAGATTAGACTAAATCAAAGTTATACACCTCGAGAAACAGCAGCCGAGTATTTGACCTGCAGTCAAACAACGTGAGGGTTTTCTCTTTGAAGATGACCTGTGACTCCTGTTGTGTTTCTCATGACAAGCGTTTTTTTTTTTTTTGTGATTTATAAGAACAGCTTTTGCATAATCAGAAAAGTTTAGTGGGCAGGTTTAATTCTTACACCAAAGTAAAACCCTTTACATAAAATTACCGGACCTTCATTGTACAGCCTCAGTCTGTTTGGGTTTAGGCAATAAAACTACTTGGTTAGGTTTAGGAAAAGATGTTGGTTTAGGTTAGTTACGTACATCACCAATGTAACGTCAATATCAAGACATGAAGTTGATTTATTTGTCATTATACAACACAGGGTTGCATGACAAAATGTTTTGAAAAACAAACATAGAACATACATATATACAGTTTTTTATATACATATATACATAAACCTGTAAACACTAGAGGGTGTTGAAATGTTATTGTTCTATTGTTAGATGTTATCGCCATGATATTGACAATAACCGCGATATTTAAAAATGAAATATTAATATCATGTTATTAATCATTGTCTAAAGTAATCCAGCGCCTCCTAAGTAATCTCAGTTTCTTTTTGTTCTCGGATAGCGCTGGATGCCATAAAATGGAAATAAAGCAGAAGAAATAACTAGCTAGCTTCTACGACACTAGTCCTGCACAAAATCGTGTTCGACGAGATGACGGAATGAGAGCGAGACACTATACCGACTAGTCCGCGTAGATATCGCAATAATGTTATCGTAAATATCCTTTGGCCAGGATAATCATGCAGTGAATCACATTAAATGTTGAACATCAGGAAAACACCGCCCATTAACTTAAACTGTGTGGGAGCATCAATAACGTAAACACAGAGTCCACACGGAGCTCTGCTGATAATTACATATTTAATGCCACTGTATACAACATCTTTTTTTATAATTTACAACATCTCAAATGATTCTGATGAGTGATGTATGGTTTTGTTTGTGGATCAAATGGTGCTCAGCTGTTTTAATCTGTCTGGCTGTCTGCCACAGTGTCTTGTTTTTAATACAACCACAACTTTAAGATGGCTGGCTTTAAAATATGGCCCAATAATCACACTAAATTGTAATTTTGTTTTTATGTCATTATACAGTCAGACATCGTGGGCGTATGAGCAGTTTTCTCTTTGTAGCTGCTTATGTTTATCCAACAATTAGTTGTGTGATTGATGTGTCTTTCCCGTCGTCGTCATGGTAGCAGCAGTAGACGTTGGTAGGAGCAGTTAAACTTAAAGGAGACCTGTTATGCTTTTTCGTTTTTTTTCCTTTCCTTCAGTGTTTTATATTTGTTCTTGTGCATGTCGAAGATCTTGAAAGTTAAGAAGGTCAAGCTCCTCTCTCCCACAGAAAACACTGCTCCTCAAACGCCTCGTCAGTAGTCCCGCCTTTAATTCTCTGACTTTGTGACATCACACTACATCACCGTGTCACACATTTGCATTTATTTGGCAGGTAAGAATTGATCTAGCGCAGCTGCTAATGTTCTGTAAGCGGTTCTGGGTCAGGCGTGTGCAAACTGACCAATCAGAGGAGGGGGGCGGGGCCTTAAAGAGACAGGAGCTAAAACAGAGAAGTGCTGCTGCACTGGACAGTATGAGAAAACTGATGTGTTTTTTGAGCATTGAAGCATGTAAACCTATTCTAGAAGTAACCCAAAATAAAATTACAAACTTGAGAATGAGGGTAATATGTCTCATTTAAAGGGACAGTTCAACCCTAAATCAGAAATACATACAAAAACATACTCTGCATACAAAACTGCAAAAATATTTTGACTCTGAAAGCAGCTTGTTATGACCCATATTTATATTTCTTGTTAGGCAGCGACCTCTAGTGCCTGTCTTAATTATTACAGCTGCAAAGGAGGAAGTGAGGAAATGTAGGGAGGAGGTCCAGATGGACGGTTGGGTCAAACAAGCACAGGACTTTCATTTAGCAGGCGGCTGTCAGCGAGAAAACATTGTTACCTTACTTGACTAATGCAGGCACGTTTGTAACTGAAGTCACAGAGGTAACGTATGTAATTTGACCCAAACATCAATGTTCTCCTAACGCTATCCAACCTGTGACGATGAAGGTTCAGGAACTCAAACCTACATATGTTAAGTAAAACATGTATTTTTGATTTTGCAGTCCACTTTCCGTTGAAATGCTGCTGTAAAGTTATTCAGGGTTGAGATCCCCAGATTGTCTCAGAAATGTCTGGCATAACACTGAAACACTGCATGTGGATTATCCTTCATCAGTGTTCTGGGGCTCGGTATTACTCGTGGTATTTTTCAGACCACATTGGTTCTCTCACAAAATATTAACACAATGAGATTTCTGATCAATAATCACCAGTAATGTGGATATAAAGAGTCTGGTAAGTTCAGAAAATATAATCACTTTACTGTAAAGTAGCCTTTAAAACCAGGAAAAGACAACAAAACCGGAGTTTCTGTGGCTTGGTCCATAACTTGGACTGTTTCTTCTGAGCTCATTTGCTTTTTCATAAAACAGCTGCTCAGTGAAGCATCATCCTTTTTAAAATCTTCTACAGTCTTACTGTACCTCTCACCGTCACACATATAATCCCGCGTTGATAACATAATTTTCCGGCCTAATTTTCTTTAAATGCCTCGGGTAGCAGTTCAGTCTGTGGTTTGTTGCATGCTGCATTTTACACCCTAATTATCAAATTAAGCAAGAATGACAGCGAGCTGCAGTTACGTGTGAAGAAAAAAACTCCTTGACGAGATGTGTTGCAGATACGAATCTCTGTGTCTCCTCGGCTGTTTGGGCGCTCCAGTAACCTCGCACTTTCTATGGGAGCAGTGAAACAGTTTTTAAGAGAAATGTTTGTTATTTCACACCAAGCGCACGGAGCCAGCAGTAAACCCGTCTGTGAACTTAAGTGCTCTTCTATAAACTTCTCAACAGTGTATTCCCTAGTAAAAACAATGCTGTGTTGGTCAGAGATGGATAGGGGGCATTTTGGGACCAATAAACCCAAAATACACAAATAGCTCAAATGAGATGTCTCATTGTAGCCTGCAGACTGATTTACTGATTCCCAGAATCAAAGGCCGCTCACCCTCATACCGTCGCCTTTCACAAACAGAGTGGGAGTCGGGGGAGGACACACAATGGCTGTGACAATATTACTGTTATTATCATTCCACTGTTGTTCGCTCCACACTGTCTAATCACTGGTAATAGATATGATTCATGTGCTTTTCCCCTTTTTAATTTTGGCTTCTGAAAAACCCACAATGCACTGCTTCATCCATAAATAGCAGAAAGTGAAATGTCAGAATTTCAGGCTGCAGATCCGTGCAGCTGCGACAAACTATTGTTTTTCACCATCGATTAATCTGCAGATTGTCTCCACGATTCAAATTGATTATTCGATCGAGTGAAAAATGGTCGTCGCAATCTGCAGGAGCCAAAATTGCTTCTGTTGTCCAGCCAGCGGATTTTTCCCAAAATTGATTTCATCCAGATTCACAAGGCACAGATTCAATTTCTGACTTGATACAATCTTGATTTAATTTACGGATATTTCAGTTACCGTACACATTTTGCTTGGATGTGAAGGAGATTCGGAGAGAAATACTGCAATGCAACGAAAGAACTAGAAAAGTAGTGACAGCTAACATTTATTCAAGCGACTGAGTCGTCGGCCTCTCTGCAAAGCCACAGACATTTTAGGCTTTTATGGTCTGGTTTGGTTTAGGAATAAAAAACACTTTGTTACGATTGAGAAACATGTTTTGGCTCAAAAATACGCAAAACACAGCTGAAAATGTCCTGAGGTCTCCTTAAAAACACCTGGTTTTATTCCCACAAACACAGTTGAAGTTTACCCGATTTCCTGTGAAACATATCTGATTTGGGTAGCCACAAACAGCTGGAAACCGTCCTGAGATCTCCATAAAAATATCCACTAATGTCACGCTTACAATCGTCGAGACGCCGTGTTCCCTCGTCAAAAATATCCACTAATGTCACGCTTACAATCGTCGAGACGCCGTGTTCCCTCGTCAAAAATATCCACTAATGTCACGCTTACAATCGTTGAGACGCCGTGTTCCCTCGTCAAAAATATCCACTAATGTCACGCTTACAATCGTCGAGACGCTGTGTTCCCTCGTTAAAAATATCCAGCAGGTTCACACTTACAAACGCCAAAACCTCTGGATGTGAAAGTCAGGTAGTAAACATGTAACGTGGATGTCGATATGATACGTAGCCAATGACATTTAAAATCCTGGATGCATCTTTGCTTTGTAGAAACGTTAACAGCTAACATTGTATCCAGGTGACGGTCCCGTTTTAAACAACCTTCGTGGTCATTTGAGCACATGTTTTTGAGTTTATGATTTGCACTTGAATGCACCAGGAAGTCCCTGTCCCTGTGTCGTGTGTGAGGGACTCAGCATAGTTTTTTATTGAACATTTAACCGTCAGTGTTGAGGACAGCCTGATACAGGGAAAAGCATCTACTGAAAGATCGATCTCAAGATTTTATCAATCAATTTCAGATGATTCGAATGAAGATCGTAGTCTAAGAGGCCGTATGCTCTTCATTTGCCGTCTTAAATGACAAAGGAAAGCAGCAAATCCATCACAAACTGAAAAGATCGATGGATTATCAAAACAGCTGGTGATTAACTGGATTGTTCCAGCTCTCTGTGTTTATGTTCTTAACCTGCTGGAAGACCAACTGAGCTCACTTCTTCTTCTTCTTCTTGGCTTTAAAAAAAAACAGTTTCACAGAAAAGTGAAATATGAAGCTCTCCTTGACCTGGTCTCTCCATCCAGCAGCAGTAATGAGCAGTAATGACTGCTCATCCTCTCCCCTCGCTCTCCAGTAACGCACTCACATTTGATTGAATCCTGCATCTTCGTCGGCTCTTTTTTCAGACGCGTGCCTGAAAAACTGCCCCCATTACAAAACCCAGTTAGCTGCAGTAATCTGGGCCGTGGCTGTGGAGCACATCTTGCAGTATCATTAATGCCACTGCTCATTACGGCTTCGCCCTTGAATCCACACACACACGCGCACACACACACGCACACACACATGCACACACCGGCAGGAATTGAAAGTGTTTCACGGCTGCAGCCATGGCAACAGAAACTCTGCCTCTCTTTTGACTTTTTTCCCTGGAAAAATGCATCGTAAGCGACTGCACCGCACGCTGCACGGCGATACAGTTGAGTCCTATCTGCACATGTCGTTTCTTTATCGACTTCACGTCGGCTCTGCGACGCACCGAAACCCTCCTGCATCCACAAACAAAACAGGGTTCACAAAGTAAAGCTTGTGTACATAAATTATTCAATCAACCTCAATTAAAATGGGGTTATTGTGTTAGCGTGTTTTGGGAATCAGGAGATAGGACGAGGTCCAGACTCTCAGGGCTGCTTCCCTCCGCTTGGCACGTCTCTCAGCTTCTGCCGCCGTTAACTTTGTGTTTGTAATGAGTTTAATTCGACGGTTATTAAGCCGTCCCCGCAAACACTGACAGGAATCCGAGCAGGCAGACTCGGGATTCTCACAGAGCTTGACATTCAGGCCCGTCTGGATGAGTCTGGTGCCACGGTTCTTACGTGGGATGAGTCCACATGTTGTAGTTTGTTTTAGCTGCGCAGCTCTGAACTGTCAGTGGCGCACACACGCTTCAAAATTAAGGATATGTACACACACTCGCTAGCAGGCTGAGCTGTGTAAATATTATGAGAGGAAAATGCTTGACCTTTTGAATACCGATCTGGACAAGAAGCACGGGATGACTCAATCTAAAATATGAGCTTGTTTTAAAGGAAATCTGGATGGAGAGTTGAGTTTCTGAAGTGATATAATCACTGTTGCATGATGTATCAAAACCAGACCCTTTATCTCCACACGTACATTTCTTCACTCTGTTGATTTTGAGTTACCGCTATCTTTCTGGCTCTCAGACCAGACAGTAATTATCACGTTCTTCACCGCATCCAATGCCCTTGTTTAGCCAGAGAGACTGCCCTTGCACTCAACCACCAACTTCCTGCGCTCTGATGCCGTGGCCTGTGGCGCCAAGTCGGTTCACCTGCCACCAGGCCAAAGCCTCCTCTTCCCTGCTGGACATGCCCCACGATGTCTCTATGTCTCAGGGCTGACGTAGCTTCCTGTCCTGCACCGTTGGATGGTGTCCATTTCCGGCCAGTTGGTCTTTGGTCTTTCGATGTCATCTGGAGTCTTATTTTCCAGCATTTGTACTGGAACGCCAGTCGGCTTTCTTTTTTTTGTTTCCTGGGAGTTTTGTCGTGCCCGGAAGCAGACCATTTGCATCGTGAAAGCGACGTTTACAGCTAATCTAAACACAGATGGTGCCGTTATTCCTCCGCCATTACACTGTGCAATCAACATTTACTTCATAATGACACATTAAAACAAACAAAAAAAAACTTGCATATTGCCAGTTGAATTAATTTCTTAGATTTTTATCTGTTAATTCGACAGTAACTCATCTGGAAAAAAGTGAAAACTCGTCTGTTTTGTTCGACAACAGTCCCAAAACTCCACATTATTAAAACAGAGACAACATGTGAGACGCTGGAACCAGAGAATCTGTTAGCATGTTAATTAAATGATGAAGCTGATCGATCAGTTTGTTTTAAGCAGTAAATGGAGACAAACTTCAATCCTTTCACGTTCGGTCAGAAGACTCAATATTTAGGAATGTTTCCCAAAAACAGAGTCAGGAAACCATTTCCTTTCCCATTTCCTTTTGTTATTCTATTTATCCATCTTTTTTATGCCTCTATTACCGTAACGAGCTGTAATGTTGATTTAAAACAAGCACCGATGTGACAGATAAGTAAATCTTTGAAGTGACGGGGCGTTCGTCATTTCCTCAGTAGAATATACGGCTCTGATTATACGCGTTACCGTATAATCTGAACTCTTTAAGTGGTTTACCTGCCGCTCCGCTCTGAGCGTCGCTCTGGACTCAAAGTGGATTGAGAGGAGCAGCTTTTGCCCTTTGTAGTCCCCGGAGAGGCTGCGGTGGACAGAGGCTTTGTTTAGTCTGACCCCAGTGTGTCTCTTCTGCTCTGTAAGCCTTTGGAGACGCCAATCTCAGAGTGTCTGAATGACCGGCAGCACATCATTCACTGTCAGCTCCCCACAGCCTCGTCCAAAACACCAACACCTCAGCTCCTCCACCAGAGCCACCCTCCTATAATCCACTGCCACGGACTGACATCACTGTCAGAGGAACTTCAGCTGAAAGAAATATTTAGATGTGAAAGAAAAGTTGTGCCGTCAAAATTAGGGTAAAGTAGAAAGTGGCATGAAAACCAAAGAGTAAAAACACCTCAGATTTGTTTTTAATCGACCGATTCTCACTCTTACGGCAGCTGGGTCAGTGGCCCAGTACTTCAGGCTATGACGCCATACCGTAGGTAGCTCTGTAGCGTTGTTTCTGGAGGCATCCCTCGAGTATTGTAGTAAAAAAGAGGGAGAAAAGCCATTGTCCCGGTATTCAAGCACCAGAAGTGGCAAACGGGCTGCACAGCAAACGGTGGAAACATGGATGACTTTTCAATTTATCCAAAAATGTGTATTTCTTTGCTCTAGCACTCGCCATGTTGTCGTCGTCTTCTTTTTGTTTTCCCGTCTTCCTGCTACGGATTTATGTCGCGGACGACTTCCGGGTCGATGCCCGGCACCGAGGCCAGTTCAGGTCCGACTGAGTACATCGACTTCCAACCGCATTATCTGGGATCGTTGAGAAATTCGATTTAGCCCGGTGTAAGTTGGACTAACACAATAGTCCGACTTTTTCTAACATTCATTCCAAAATAACTGGAAAGTAGCTAAATATTTACGGACGTATACATACATACGTTTTCTATTTATCTTAATGACCACCAGAGTGTTAAACTCTACCAGTGGTGCTGACTTCTTCCTCCCCATGTTAAAGAAAGGAAAGCACAGTGCAGGAGGTATCAGGCAGCAGAACCGGACTCCCCGCCGAGCAGAATCAGAAAGGCAATAAAAACAAACCCGACCACACACTCCTCAGCTCTCACCTTCAACACTTCCCCGTCTGTCCTCGCCACATCAGCCTGTTTGTTGCTGCAGAGAATCCTGTGAAATATATTACTATTACTATTATGTTAAATAAATCAGCTGTGTGGAGGAAGTACAGGATGTCTGTCAAGCTTCGTCCGTCATAACTCAGCCTACATCGCTGCTGTTCACCTAAAGGCCTGAAGATCGAGTCCACAGGGAAGAACGGAAGTTTGTATAAAGTCTCAAATATATGATCTTTTTTTTTTTTAACCTTTTTGCTCCATCAGGCCACCGTCAGCGCTGACAACTGCTCCAATTATTCAGAAAATCATCTCGAAGCACCTTTTTTATCTTTAGATTTCATGCCATCATCTGATTTCTTTCTATTTAATATTTTAGGCTTTTTGAGCTGCATGCTTTGCCTTAATCTACACAATACTTGAATTTTATTTCCTATTATTTTAAAGATCTCAGTGCTCCTCCTGTGAAGGGATCTGGGTGGTCTGAGTTGCTCTTCTTTCTCTGCGGGAGCTTCTCGGTTGACCGTCTCCGGACCCGCTCAGGTAATTCGAGTGATTCCTAATTAATTGTTACAGCATGGCAAATAGCAGTGGCCCCCGTCTGTACTCGCAGACCTCAGCTGGCGTCTGACTCATGTTTAAAAGAGAAAAAAAATTGCAACTGTGAGTCAGTCTCAGGGTCGAGGGGAACCGGGCCTCCTGTCTCCGAGCCACTATTTTCATACTTCAGTGTCTGGGAAGCTGAATTGGAGCAATAAATGTTCATTGACGGTATGATGGATTTCACGGCACAGTTGAGAATCGGGGCGGAGCGGCCGGATTGAGCGGAGCGACGTCGGTGCTGAACGTAAAACCAGATGGAGCTGATGATGGTGGATTGATGTCATATCGATCATAAAGACGCATCATCGTGGTTCCAGTCAATTTAAAACTCTCCAGTTTCTCCATCAGATTACACAACGAGCGACCGCAGGACGTTAAAATGACATCGAACTATTGTGAAGTTCTGGAGGAATTTAGTCCAATAGTGACCAAAAGATAATAATCCTGCTTGACAGCTGAATGAGCCTTTTTTTTGTGTGGTCATCCTCATCTCTTATGGCATCGCAACAAGCTGAAACAATCCGAATAAATATCACTTTGTATGCACGAAGACATAAATCATAAATTACACATTTACCGAAACCTCCACGGACGTTTTGTTTTCACTTTCCTGAGCTTTTAATTTGTATTTTATCTGGAAAAGGCAATTTCTCAGTTATGACACCATAAAAAAAAGTTGGTATGATCACGACAGATGCACAATGTCATGCAAAACCCACTAATTCTACATTTAGCAGAACTTCACCACAAGCATTTGAATAATACGCCCGTTTAACTTTAATGGTTTTCTTAGACGTAGCAGTAATATGTCGCAGTGGTTCTCAGAGTGGGGTCCAGCCAAAAGCTAACACTGACTGTATGTGTGACTGTTTTAGTCATGAGTTTGGGTGTCTGTGGTCTAATTCGTGTCAGTTTAAGGATCCTTGACGTGAAAAAGTTTGAGAAGCGCTGGAATAATGAAAATTGACTTCTTTAAATTACCTTTCATCCCTCCTGAAGAAGCTATTTCTTACTTACGACGCCATAAAATGTTAATAATATCACTCCGCATGCAGGACATGCACATTTTTACCTCGGCATTGATTTTATTTAAAGAAAGTTGACGTTGATTCCTTGCACCATAAAAAGGAAAGTGGTGTGCGTGTTGCCTTGTACTCATTATTTGTTCCCCCCACACTGTCTGTACTGCGGTAGCTGATATATTTCTGGGTACAATGCTGCAAATAATGTGGCCAATATTGGATTTTAGCATGATTTTTAGCATCAGTGTGATGTCACCTCATGGTTGAAGCCTCGAGTTTGGCATCACAGCCGCTGCCATCTTGGATTTTTGGAGCCAGAAGTGACGATATTAGGACGAAAGGGGTGGAGCTGTGGAGGATATCATGATTAGATCTGACTGAGACTGAGGACACACCAGGGTAGCCACGCCCCAAATCATACCCTGCTTTATTGAAACTAGAGATTAAGACCATAAACTCACGAGGAAACTGATTACCGAGGTCATAAATCAAGTGAGAAGTCGGGTCATTTTGTCGTAAGCGTACATACAAGCTGACTTCCTTGTGAAAACAATGGAGTCGCCCCCTGCTGGGCTTCAGTTTTCAGACCTGGAGGCTTTTTTCTGCGTTTTTTATAAAGTCAGTGGTTGAGTTTTAAATTCAGACAAACAAAAAAACACATTCATTGTTATTTCATCTAGAAACAGTTTGAAAATATACAGATTTTGTGATTATAAAACTACCAGGGCTGAAGCTGAATTCCATTGTCGATTAGTTTCGCGATTAATCGATTAGTTGTTGGTCAATAAAATGTCATAAAAAGTCGATCAGTGTTTCCCAAAACTCAACATGAAGCCCTCAAATGTCTTGTTTTGTCCACAACTCGAAATATATTCACTTTTCTGTCATGGAGGAGGAAAGAAACCAGAAAGTATTCACATGTAGTAAAATAATAACTCAAACTAATCGAATATCTCTGTACATGATTTGTCATTCGCTGCACTTGAATAATATGCTAATGTTAACTCAGCGGGCACATTCTCTTCCCGTCTAAAAATAGTTTTTTAGAAGTATTACTTGCACATTTTTAGCAATAAAAGCCCTCAGCAGCAGTTACATAATTTAACCCTTTCAGAGCCGGTGAGGAATGCAGCGAGAGTAAAGTTTCTTCTTATTGATTCAGAGGGTCTCAAACGTCTCGAGCGTTTATTTTAAAATAAATTTAAACACATATTTAAAGAGAGAGGACGATGCTCTGGTCTTTGCCTTCATATGGGCATTTAAGCACAGCTTGTGTTATTCTTTAATAAAGCACCGGCCTGAGTCACGGAGTCGGCAGGGATCGACCATCCCGGTTGCTGAGACGAGTTAAAGATCTTAAGCTGGGTGTCTCTGCTGTGCACCCAGTGGGCTTAAACATATATCACACTGGCAGTAGGCTGTTTGCTTTCAACCCCCTCCACCTCCCTCCTCCCTCAGCCGGGCAGGCCACTGATCCTCTCCTCGTCTCTATCTCACAGTGAATCCCTCCTCGTCGGGGGCACAGCGTTGAGTTTTCACAGTCAAACAGCACCATGCTGGCCGAGAATTTCTTTGATCCCCCCGAAGAGCTCGTATCTGACGGAGCTACTGAACAACCTCCCTCTGCCAGGTCAATGACGAGGGCTTAACTAACAATAAGGAGAAAAAAAAGGGAATAATCGATAGTTTAAAAGAGGAAAATATCTGTCCTGCTGCTGCTGTAGTGATTTGATGAGCATCCAGTTCATTAAAGTTTTTATTGTAGCTGTAAATACCAAGTGTGAGGTAGGTCTCTCTGGGAAAAACACTCTGGACCGAGCAGTGATATTAGAGCACCGCCTGCAGAGACTCATGACACTGTGTGACCCGACAGTAACACTTAATAATAACACCTTTATTAAATCACAGATTTATGGTTAATTCAATTTAGTTAGAAGTTATTTGACTGTTAACAAACACTGTAAAACTGAATAAGTTGAAAATGCTCTGTGATATACTGTAACTGATTACCTAAGAATATTTCAGTCATGTTAATAACTTTATTAAGTAAAATATAAATAGTTTATAAAGCATTTCATTGTGAACAAAGTTGCAGCTGATGTTTATAAACCTTTACAGTCGCTTTATAAATGATTTATAAAAAATATAATTATTTGTTACCAGTCAAATAACTACTAACTACATTTAATTAACTATAAATTTAACCATTTATTAATGAATGTTATTATAAAGTGTTGCTGACCCGACTGTTAAATAAACAGGTGAGCTCAAGAAAGTAAATAAACATGTCAGAAATGATTATTTAGCACCAAGATGGAAACAAAATTGCAACTATTTCATCTAATAATTAGCATGTGTGTTTAATATATTACACACTATAATGTAGTTGTAGGCAGACAAGAGGACATTTTAAAGGGTGACTCCGACAATTTTTAGTGTTGTATAAAGTACCCAAAAAGTAAAAATAATGATACTGTGTTAAAATATTAATTAAAAGTCCTAAAGTATCTGATATCAAATGTACTTAAGTATCAAAAGTACAAGCAAAAGTAATAATACATATATTTACATGTATGTATACGGGGTCGACCAATTATCAACTTGGTAGGTCGTTAGCATCATTAGCATTTTTGTGATTATTTTTTATTTTTATTATTATTATTTGTTTTTTAATCAGATTGCTGATAAAATAAATAAATTTAAAAATGTGCAACTTTGGCTCTGATGCAGCATGTGATCTGCAAAGGAACTAGTAACTAAAGTTATTAAATAAATGTTGTGAAGGGAAAAGTACAATGTTTACCTCAAAAATGTAGTGAAGAGTACAGCATAAGTATAAAGTAGCAGAAAATGGAAATACTCAAGTTAAGTAGAAGTACCTCAAAGTTGTACTCAAGTACATTAAAGTGTAACAGGTCTGAGGGAGTACGACTGCATATGAGAAGAAGTAGTCTAAAGCCTTCTGTAGCTCCAGAGGAAGCTGCATGTAATCTGATAAATGTCACTCTGTTGCATTGTGGGTAATGTAGGCACCAGGTTCTGACAAGCAGTCGAAATTCTGGGCAGTGGACCCATTACGGAAAGTTTAAATACAATAATCGACACAGAGACATCACCTTTTTTTTATCCCACACATTCTTCGTCCTTTTTTTAAACCTGCCGCCTACATTACCCACAATGCAACTTAGCCACTGAGTGACCTCACTGGAGGGCAATTTATCAGATTACATGCAGCTTCCTCCGGAGCCACAAAACTTTATACTACTTTTTTTTCACACATTGAGCAGAACTCCTCAAAACATGTCAACACACTTTAATGTGGACAATTGGTGGAATTACCCTTTAAGTGCACATTAATGTACAGCACATGGCAACAATTATAACCTCTCCTCTGAAGACATATTTTATATTGTTACACCTGCGTTTGACTTTGATTTCATCATCTGTTCATCTGCGTTATGGAGGGTTATTAAATAAATGTTTAAATGTGTCTGAAGTGCTTTTAACGGCTCGATCAGACGAATCCAAATGGTTTCCAGAAAAAAGAGGTTTCGTGCGCAGCCAGAAGAAGTCAGAGCTGCAGAGTTCACACGGCAGGGGGAGAAGATGGAGAAACATGCAGTGATTGTGAAGGAGGGCTGGTCTGAGTGTGAAGGCTGTGAACTGTCCCGCTGACCCCTGCGACCGCTTTGATCACTGGACCTCGGCGACAGTCCGCCATTCCACGCCAAATTGCCGTCTCACAACACGGCAGACCATCTATCAATCTAGATTTCCCCTCAAAGACACGACATTTATCTGCTCTGAGATGAGACGCAGGGAACGACTCCCTGCAGCACCTTCCTCTGTGGTTTTCACCCAGTGTGGAAACAATTAGTCCATTAATTGATTAGTCAACTCACAGGATATTAATCAAGCGTGAAGATGTTCTGTTTTCTATGAGCGTAAATTAAATATCTTTTCGCTTATTGCTTAATAAACAATTAAAAACAATCATTAATTCCAACGTTACAAACACAAGGAGGCGTTCAAGGCCCTGCAGGACTAATTGTAATGCGTCTTTAATCCTAAAACACAATTCATGAATATTGAATTACAGATTAATGATAGAGATTATCTTTGTAGCACTTAATTTCCTAAAATATGAGGCTCAGGTATCGTTTAACTTCATCAGATGGCTCCTGGTAGTTGGACATGCTCACTGGTATCGTCTTTCTTCTCACGTGCAATAAATGAAATGTTACTTAAAAGAAGATTTACATTGAATATCATTATGTCTAATAAAGAAAGGAAATCTAATATCACAAGAACGGGCCTGTTGAAGCTTGATTGATTGTGTTTCTCAGTCTTACTTCAACCGAGGGTCAACTATATAAATAAAAGGCGTGTTTCTTCACATAAATGCATCACATAGTATTCAGCAAAGTCATTGCGGTCCTTGGTTCTGCGTTTCTTAAGAGTCATATTTGGAAAAAATAGTTGAAATTCTGCGGTCAAATTAGTTACAAAATCCTGACGTTTTAATTTCCAAACCTCCTGAAAAGTGATGCCAGAGTGAAACATGAAATAATGTGGTCGTGCAAACCAGTGTGGAGTCTTTTGCTTCTTGAGGTTCGGTTTGATTTACAAGAACAGACAGAAAAGCAGTTCGACGATAATCTTTTCTTGTAAGCAAACTGTGAAGGCAAACTTCTTGTCTTTATTCCTTATTATCTGCTGTGTGTCTGTAGGCCCTGTAGTTTTGCAGCCACATCAGGGCCAAAAATGAACACAAGTGTGACTGAAATACTCTTATTTTTTACAACATCATGTACGCAGCCGGTGGAGCTTCACGCTGTTATCTGTGAGACGTCTTTATGTTTCATCCTGCGTGAGAAAAATGCTTCAGAAAACAAACAGCGCGCAGCCTGAAGCAGTGGAAAATGTCTTTCTCTCAGTGTTTATGTGATGGTCTAATTTAAACTAAAACAGATCTCATTGGTACAAATTGCCTGTTAATTTGTTTGTGTGAGGCACAGATGTTTTATTTCATAGTCCAATAACTTTACCCACAAGAATCCCTCGAAAAGAAAAAAAAGTAAGGGGTCTCAGGGTAACACTTTACTTTAAATACCACAGTTTAACATTTATAAGCAGCAGATAAACATTTGATTCAAGGGTAAGAACGCACTTTAATCTGATTGTACTCATAAATAAGGAGTTTCTAAGTGCATGTCAATCAACATATTTTACTTCGGGGTTCAGTCGTCATTACTGCGGCGGCGTCTTCCTACAATACCCGTATGTTTGAATGCGAGCTGTCTTCTATCTAACGGTACCTTTGACGGCGATGTCTAGAACATCGGGAAGAACCTGTGAGGTTCTCAGCTGCTCCGACGGTCACCGCAAACTTCAACCTCGAAGAAAAAAGTACGTTTTTACTTCATGAAGAGTCTGAGAACACTTTATATAGATTCACTGGAGTGGATCAATAATATTATAATTATTATAGATTAATTAATACGATTATTAAAGTAATTTATAGTAGAGATGCACAAAATAGATTTTTTTTTTCAGCCATGGCCGACACCATGAAGATAACAGATCATTTCACATTTTAATATTTTAAAAAGAAGTTCACAACCTGCAGTTTATGCACACCAGAGTGTAAGAAAGGCTTCGATCTATTGAGGAAAGATGGATGATTTAATATTCCATATATCTATTATCTATATATATAGATATATATATATATTGTAGACTTGTAGGATCATTATTCTCTCTTGCAAACAAACTGTAAAGGTGCATACCACCACCAGCTGTTTCAGAGTGTGTAGATGCCATGCTTGTTGAGTTAATGAAAGCAGTTTGGCTTTGTATGATCATCTATAATTATCCGCTTTAATTTCTATTTAAAGCGATATATTGCTGATACTAAAAATTTCCCAATAACGGGACGATAAATCAACTGATATCCAGTATAATGTGTATCTGTGTACCATTTTTATGCTTCATGAAACAATGTTTAAAGCTGCATTGTTAAAGGTGCAATATACGGTATAAGAATTGGCCCTGTTGAATTCATACGCCGGACAGATAGGGGGCAGTATATCACCAGAATAACCAGCTACCAGCTGTGTACTGTTGCTAGCGTTAGCTCAGTAAGCCATGCAGATGGCGGCCCAGGCTAGCAGCTTAAAGCACCGGGGGAGTGTTGGTGGGTTTTTTTACATGCCCAGCACAGAAGATTTGCAGAAAAAGGAGGGTAATTTTTTAATTGTTTGACACTAAAATGTTTTTACATATTGCACCTTTACCATCAATGTTTATCCCTGTCAGTTTTCTTCTTCCCTGCCTTCCTCGGTGCTTTAACACGACCACTAGATCCTGTAGATCAGTGGAAGTGTGTCCTGCCACTGCATGCGTGTGCTCATGCTTAAAACCATTACTCCATAACTTTAATAGTGGTCAGAAACTCCACAGGGTGCCCTAAAAGTAAAGCCTTGGAAAGATCAGATTAAATTCCCCTCAGAAAGTAGTTTTAATTTGTGTCTTGACACTCTGCGTGCAGCGTGAACCGACGAGTGTAAACCGAAGTGACTTCTTTACGCTCCTGCAGGCGATCCAGGAATTCTGGGAATCTGCAGCGAGTATAAATCAAAGTTAATCAGCCACCTGAGCAGGTAAGAAGTCTCACCAGTGTTTTTATGTTTGACAAAAGAAAGATGAAGTAGAACAACCAACACATTTTTAGTGTTTGACTGCCGGGCCCTTGGGGAAGAATGCGTCTCCCAGTAAAGCGTCACCTCTTAAAGAAAGCAGATTACGTTACATACAAACATGTCATTTGTGGGACACTGGGGTGGAAATGTCTCCCTGGGGAGCAATCAGACTGACTCCAAGCTTTTTAAAAAGTCTCCTCTCTCCGCCACTCCTCATTTTTCAGACTCCTGGAATTAGTCGAAATCCTAGCTCGTAGTATTTTGCCTTTCCCCACACGGCTCGGTTACATTGATTAGAAATCAATTAACATTTTCCTGTTGTTGAAGACGCTTTGTAATTCAACTCCGCTGGAGATAAATCAGAGCTGGGAACGTTTTCTCTGCAGCAACGAAAAAAGGAAAAACTCCCACAGCGATACTTTTCCTGTTTTGTTCTGAAGTTTAAGAACAAGAAATCAAGACATACGACTGATGCAAAATTATATTTATCATCAGGAGAGTTCAGCACATCACAATTATGTCCAGGAAGATGAAATTATTGTTGCATAAAACCAATAAAAACAAGAATAGTGCAAGAAGTGCAAATACTTTTCAGACAATACATGAATTAAATCCATTTATTTTATTGTGAAATAAACTTGAGCCTGTTGAATGTCAAACTCCCTGACAGATGAAGTTTATTTTATTTTATTTGTCTTATCGCCAACAACTCAGATGAAAAAGAGGAGAACCACCAATATTAGTCCGTCTCTCAACACTTTCTGACCTCTCTACTCTCCCTGTCTGTTGCTTTCAGCTCCAGTTCCATATACATCTTTATAAAACAGCTCACAAATATAAGGTTTCATCTTTGACAGCTGGGCTCTGTATTTTTTAAATAGTGCCTTCTTTGAGCAGCGTCTTAATCTACATGCGTTGCTCTACACTGAGTGTTTGTGTCAGCAGGACGGTGTCTGTGGGATTGAGTCATAACGGCTTTTGGACAGCGATCGAGCTCCGTGGCACCGAGGAACAACATCCATAAATCACCTCTGTAACATCTATTCTGCACTGGACCACAGCAGCAGATCAGCCTTCAGCTCTACTAACTGACTTGTGTTTCTGATGCTCCTGATGATTTACTTTGAAGTTGGATAACCTGCCTTTTAGTATTTGTGCACCAAAGACACAGAGTTATGTACAAATCATCCTCAGTTGGACACTTTCACCACCCCTGACTAATCACGACGATGATCTCCAAACAGAGTCTGGTTCTTTTGACTTTGAATAAAGGTTTGAATTGAATTTATCAAGCTTGGGATGCAAAGGCAACACATATACTTCTCTAAATCAATGATCAAGTTCATATGGGTCAGTGAGAGAGCCCTGACGGAGGGTTCCTGGCCGGTGGAGGATGGAGCAGAAGCAGGAGACAGAAGGGGAAGGAGGGTGTAGCAGAGGGTGGTGGGAACTGAGAAACGAGCGTAAATCCAGTAGGGGAGATGGAGCCTGGCTGGCCACAGGGGCTGTTGTTTTAACCGTCAGACACACGGCAGCAGGGAGGAGGAGGGGAGGCTGTGGTTGTAGGTTGGATATTTGGGAGGGGGGGGCGTCCCTCTCGGGTTGCTGCTGTCCCCAAACAGTCCTGTGGGAGCTCCAACCAGCCAGCCTCTCTGTCGCTGTCTGCCCCACCACCACCACCAACACCACCACCTCCTCCTCCTCCACCCAGCATGGGGCCCCCAGCGTCCCCTCCACATGACAGCTCAGAAGACAACCTCACGCTGGCTTTACTCACTCTCCTTTGTGCATTTTCAACACAGGGATACCAGACAAATTATGCTTAATGACCGGCGGTGGTTGCCAGAGGAATGGCTGCTTTGTTGCCGGTGCCAAGTGTGTAAATGTTAAGAGTGCAACCTAATACAGACACCCTGGTCCGACCGGAGCAGATGCCCTCTCTGTTACCGGAGTAAACATTCACTGAATAATGAAAGAAAAACTCTCTCAGGTCGTCTGATCAGGAGCCCGAAGACAGGCGGTGCATTCACTGTCACTGCAGCTTATCTTCAGAGGAGTTTACCTCTTTAGTTAATACAAGCTTAAAGGAACAGTTCACCCCAAAATGGAAATGTATTATAAGTCAGGTGAAGTTTTGTCGTCTGCCAAATAATTCTGGAGCTTCACAGAAAAACAGCGTTGCAGCGAAGTAGCTGGAGACGTAAAAATCAACCGACTGGTACGTAACCATCGACAGTAATGGTTGCTAGGTAGCCAGTGGCAACTATTTTGAGGAAACTGGCAACCAATCCCTAAAATATAAAAACCAGGGGCAGCAAAACGTGCTCCACACAATAAATACATTAGTAATATTTGTTGGATTGGTGATATTTAAATGTTGCTGTCACAGTTTTTACTAAATACTGCACGTGTTGGTGCTTTTATGTCACATTTTCATTATCAGGCTGTGTAGTTTCTTCATTACCTAAAATGTAAGGTGAATATAAATGGTAACCGAGAGCTGACGCCTGGATGACAGCCAGTTAATCACTTTTAGAAGTTCGTGTTGAGCCTTGTTGTTTTCAACGAATGACTCGTTGTTGTAGAGATGAGATGAGTTGTGGAGTTAAAATGTCTACTTCTTCTTCTTCTTCTTCTTCTCCTTCTTCTTCTTCTTCCAGTCTGCATGACCTCCGTCATCCTGCGACAGACAGACAGACAGATATTTTCCAGGTCTCTCACCTGTTGCAGACGAGCAAAGACCGACGTCAGCTGGTAAGAGCTGTTTGATTTCTGCAGGGTTAAACTCTCTTGTCACCACTGACCGTTTATTATTTTCTGTTTTAATGCACCGTATCATGAATTAAGTTTTATTTTCCATCTCTGTGGAGTTTGATCCTGACCTGAATCTCACTGTTTGGGTGTCTGTAGCACAAATATTCCTCCTGAGTCAAAGTCTGAGGCTCTAAAGTGCGTACTTGTGAGTTTTTGACACCGTTTGAGAAACTCCTGATGTAAACCAGCCGACCTCCTGTTGAATAACAGAACACAGAAACTTCACGGCCTTACTGTCACGTTTTATGATGAAAGGGAAAAAGAGAGCGAGAGAGAAAAAACCCCCCCAAAAAAACGATTCTGTCTGCCAGAGCTGGTCTGAAATCCTGTCTGTCTCCACGTCTGTTTGAATTCACAGCAACAACACGGTCACACGTTGAACCAACACGAGAGGGGTCGGCCTCTCTGAGGTGTGAATTAGAGGAGGTGTGAGAAGCTTATAGAGCCAATAAAGTGATTATTGGTTCCTTCCTATCAGGGCCCACAGAGACGGCTCAGTTCAACAGCAGCTGAGAGTTAAAACAAACATGTTGGTTTCTTCTCCAAACACACAGACCTGCTTTATTTCATTTATCACTGATTGATTTAACCTGACCTAATTAAGTCCTTCTTCCAATTCATTTATTCAGAATACAGATTCAAAGATCCATCGAGGCTGCGACTAGCTGATTATTTTCTAGATGAAATGATAAATAATTTAGTCTTTATGTTACTTGTGTAAGAATACTGGACCAGAACTGAACCAGCCTCCTGGTGGCTTTAAACCTGTCACACCTGGCCGGGTCTGATCCTCATGTTTGAAAAAAGGATGCAGGGAAAGCAGAATAAAGCACCGGCATCGCTGCGTGCAGTCAGCAGAAAACCAAAACTTCTTGGTAAACCAGGTCCTTGAAAAAAGATGGAGGAAGGTTTTGATGTCTGGTAGGTTCGGTCCAATCCACCACAACCAGCCACTCGCTCTTCTGCAAACTACAAATGCATCCAGGGCTTATTAGCTGACTTTCACATCAAGAGGTGGACAGGACGATGCTGGCGTTATTACAGTCACACAAGTGGATGTTTTGAAGGACACCTGGGAATATTTCTATCTGTTTTTGTTGCATCAACGGCAGGTGTTTTTATCAGGAGACCTGCGGACGTTTCCTGCGGTTTATGTGGCGACCAAAACCAGCTGTCGGACCGTCTCCATCCGTGATCCTGGTGACCAAAACGGGTATTTTAAGCCAAACCATGATGTTTTCTAACCCTAACCAAGTGGTTTCTGTGCCTAAACCTAACCAAGAGCATAAGTTGAGCCTTGTGACAAGCGTGTAACATTTAACCTGGTGATTAGATCACTAACTTCATCACTAACTTCAGCCAACGTAGAACATTTTATTCAGATTTTTTATTACATATTATACATTTCACTCATAAACTATCATATTTACATTTCTCATTTAAAAATATATATAACAAAGTAATTTCAATGAAGGTCAGTGTGATTGTTCTTCATGTTGAGAGTAGTGGAGGAAATCTTAGGAGCTGGAACCAGTAAGTATTTTGCATTTCTACTTCAAACAACTCATCTATCAAAACAGAAATAGCTGCCACTTTAATGCAATTAACCGACCGATGGTGTCAGCTTTAGTTTCACCATCGTGTGGCATCACTTTGACATTTTGACACGGAGCAGTGACTGAGGTGAAAGTCCGTCTACCTGCCTGCTTCACCTCCAGGTTGCCTGACATGCTGAAGCCACGTGGAGGCCCGCTGACAGCCTCACCCCTGCTTACAGCCTCACCCCTGCTCACAGCCTCACCCCTGCTCACGGCCTCACCCTGCTCACGGCCTCACCCCTGCTCACGGCCTCACCCCTGCTCACGGCCTCACCCCCTGATCCGCTGCGGCCGCCGGAGCTGTGGAGGTGAGCTGGGAAGCGCCTGGGTGGCAGGGCAACACACGGGGCCTCCCTGGCTGGCGCCTGTAATTTTACCTTCCCATTCATCAGCCAGAGATATTAATAATAACAGCACATCTGGATTCACTTTACTGTCTCGTGTTAACCCTTTCCTCTGCAGCGCTGACTGCTACTGCAGCCGCTGGCCAGCCCCAAACCCTCAAACCCTCAACCCCCGCCTCCTCCTCGTCCACCCAACTCAAGTCTCATTCCTCTTGCTGTCAGTCTTCATTTCTCTGTCTCATCTACTGCTGCACTGTTTCCTTCTTCAGCCTCACAGACAGACAGACAGACAGACAGCTCACCTGGAAAACTTGAGCCCACACTGACAAGTCAAGACAAGTGAAACTGTAAATAATGTGTAGACTGGCTTATATCGATTGTTCAAGCATATTCGTAAAGATACAAAAAATAAAGTCGTACACTCTTCTGCAAGCACTGTGTTGTAGCTGATCCCAAAAAAGTCACTGGTTCTTTTCACTTTGCACGTTGCAGGCATTAAATTAATGATGGGTGTATATTTAAAAGTTCATACTGCACTTCTACGAGCCTTGGGTTCAATGTCTGTTGGCACACACGACTAATGTTTTAAACACCGGCATCTTTTAGCGGCACGTTTAGTCCCTTTTAGAGGATAACCTCACAAACCCCGGAGCACGACCAGCGAGCCCGGGGCTTGTACCAGTGTCAAAGATTTCTCAGCGTGGGGCTAACGGCCCTGTTTTCAATTGTGAGAGCGTCTGTGGAGGCATGTGGCTGCCCAGAGAAAGGCGCAGCACCCAGCGTCTTTTTTCTGAGCGCTTCACCTTTTTTGTGCGGCCACTCCGAGCGTTTCCAGTTGGAAAAGCTCTTTTTCTTTTTCCTGGCCGAGGTGATAATATTCACTGTATTTTTGTCTCCTACACATCATCTCATGCACCCACATCCTCCTCGCTCTGATGTCCCGATGTCAAATAAAAAACAAACAGATAGTAAAAACCACAGAGGGGCAGAGTCGATCGTACAGCGGCGGTGTCAGGATATTGTTGTCATAGAGGCAAGACACACTCACCTAAGAAGGTTCTTATATGCTTTTAACCCTGGGCTAACTGTAGAGTGAAAGTAAAGTGAAGTAATGCATAAAAGGGTCAAGACAAACTTCAAGCCTCAAATAAAGTGCTTGTCTGATCTTTGAACGCCTTCCCTGGACACCTCTCTGACTTTGAATTGGGGGAGTTGCACTTGTAACTTTCTGGAAACATGCGTGGCTTCTTCACTCAGTCAATGGTCAGGGTATAAACACACACAAACACAACCACACTTTCACTTTCTGTGTGTACAACCCACCATCAAGCAACACGATAAACACCGAAAATATGTGCTGAAAAGCTGCAAGATGAGTCGGTTAACCGATTAGTTGTCAACTACTAAATTAACCGCCAAATATTTTTTGATTGATTAATTGTTTTGAGTCATTTTTAAGTCTAAATTCTGGTTTCTTTTGTCGTCTGTGACAGTCAACTGAATACCTTTATTGAGTTGTGGACAAAACAAGACAATTGAGGACATTTTATGGACCAAACAACAAACTGATTAATCAAGAAAATGATCAACAGATTCATCCATAATTAAAATAATCTCTTAAAGACGACCAGGACGCATAAAACACCAGAGGGATGCAGCCAGGGCACGTCTACGATGGCGAGCTTTTTTTGCCCCGCCGTCGATCATAACCATTTCTTACAGACATAAACACTTCGGCCTTTAGATGTGTTTTTAAGTATACTGAACCCTGACTGGCCCGTTTCAAAGTGTCGCCTGCAGACGTTATTTTCCCACCTAATTCAGTGAAGAAAGAACTAATTAGCCGTCCATCCATTTGATGTTTGTCACCGCGCCAGACAATCCAACGGCGAGAGCTGCACTTTGTTTCATGTCAACATGAGACGACGACGGGGTGTAAAAAACTCAGACATTGGCCTGGCCGTATGCCGCCGCCGCTGCTATAACAGCGTACACATGAGTGTCCGTAGACACCTCGGCGTGGAGGCAGAGTAAATCACCCCGCTGAGCTGTCTATAGGTGGAGCCAGGGCCCTGCTACTGGCCGCCAGGCTTGGCCCCACGCCCGTCGCCCAAGCCTCCCGCTGGTGGCAACAGGTGACAGAGGTCTGCTGTGTGTAGAGCTGACAGCCCCCTCGCAACGCATAGGAACACTTGCTTCATTACCAGACCCCCTCCTCCCCCCACCACCTCCTCCTCCAGCTGTAGAGAGGGAGACAGGGAGACGGACAGGAGTCGAGAGAGGCTTTACTGCTGTTTCTGTGGCACTAAACATGAGTTTGAGAGGAGGCAAAAAGCTCAGTGTGCATCACTCATCTGCTCATGAGTCAACACTCATGATGTCACACGCTGCCCTGCCAGCCTCACACACAACTATACTGTAGTACCAATTTTCTTATAAAAGACCTTATTTATTAAAAAAAGGGGAGCGTTGGCTCTTTTTCCATGCAGTGGACTGAGCCGTACCTCCCAGAGAGCCCCGACTGTTAAGCCATCGTGCCACAAACAACCTGCTAAAAACACTTAGAGTATTTCTCCCATACAGAAATAAACACCGGCCAATTAGTGTTCTTATTTTTGGAACTATTTTAGCTGCCAGAGGAGTTGAAAATATAACCAACCAGACGTGGCCTGACACGGAGGACTGCAATTTCAGACCCCGACGTCTCCGTGTGGACATCCAGGAGCTGCTATAGCTATCAAGGGCTGCGCGTCGGCCTCTGGGATAGTTTATGTCCCTGAAATGAATCCTCGCCGTGGAACAATAGCGCCACTATTATCCAGCACAGAGAGAGATGAATTCACATGAGGACAGGTCATCTTGATTTATGAAGTGTGAATTAGGAGCTGAGAGTTTGAGACCGAGGTGGGGTCGGTGGGGGGCGGAGGGGGGGGGGGGGGGGGGGGGGGGGGGGTTGCGTGGCACAAACAGCCGTCTGTGTTGTAGGGGCTGGAGACGCCGCGACCTCCCGTCATCCCCCCACCATCACCACCACCACCACCACCACTACGCTCTGACTCCCGGCCTGTTCGCTCATTCACAGGAGCCTCTGGCGCGGCTGCAGCTTTGGCTTCTGATGATCTGTGGAAATGCAGCCAGATCGCCATGTGGGGATCAACGCCTCAATGCCCCGCTAGCTGCAGCAGACGCCTGCTGTGTGTCTGTGCCGGTCGTCAGGCTTCATTTATGTCGCACGGCGGGTTGATCGAGTGCTGAATCATCCATCAAGAGCACAAGTGTTTACTTTGATTCCAGTAAAATAAAGGTTGATCGAAAACTGGCCGACCTGGACCTGTTCTGGAGCCAACATGGCAAAGTGAGAGAGCGCACGGTGGTTGTGTGTACCTGCGTATTTGTGGGTATAAGTACATACAAGGTTTTGACCAGTACAAGCTGAGTTGGCCATAGACTTCACCTGTGTGTCACAGATAAATGACACAATTATTCACTGATAGACTGAGACACCGTTCAAATCTCTGAATCATTTTTGAGGTTAGATTCTCGTCTCTAAATAGAGTCGAAACAGGGCGTAGAAAATCAAGGAAAGACGACGGCAACCTTCGCGTAGAAAATCAAAAAATCCAGTTTTTCAGTGAGGATTACCTGCAAATATCCGACAGCCACTGTCCTCACCTCCAAAGTCTTACAAAGTCAACTTGACAAGTGAGCGAAGGGTCGCAAGAGTTGAGGGTTCATGGGAGCGTATTCGTGCATGCGGAGCAGAAACGGTCCCTTGCTGTTTTTTATGTGCGCAAGTTTTGAGACTTAAACACTATTCAGGGAGTTTTTTGGATGAAAGTATCTGAAAGGGGAAGAGCCAACACTTTTCCTGTATGTCTGTGTCGCAAAGTCATCTAAGAAATCTGTCCGACATGACGGAGCAACGGCTACAGAAATCGGAGAAAGAGCGTGTCGAGTCCAACTAACCCCGACCGTGCAGTGAAAATACGACTTAATACTCACCGACAGGATGTTATAGTTCTGGAAAGTCTTCACAGAAGCCGCCATTTTATCGTTCATGGGCGTAAACAGTAGAATTTATCAGGAATGTGCACTTGCATGTACGTAAGTGACAACTGCAGCAGTTTGTTCAACAACAGCACATTTCAGTCCGACTAATGTCGGTGCAGGATCTCGTGTTTTCCTGCAGGAGCTCAGTGTGTCGGCACTCGGCATTAACAAGGAGTTTATTGTGTTTTTTTACATCACAGCAAAATAATGTGGGTTATCAAAACTCCTTGTATTCGCAGTAGTGAAGAAAGTCAATATACCGTGTGCAAAAAATGTTTGGACTGGAACTGGAAACTGGAAAAATGATGATGCAGAGAGGAAAGTCAGAACGCTCAATGAGCCAAAGACTCAAAGTCATATTACAGGAGTTCGTAAAAACACTTGTTACGGTGCCAACAGTTGACCCATTTGTGTACTTGTACTTCAACTCTACGCCTGAATATCATCCACATAATCTCCTCAGGACTTAAGTTAGAAAAATAAAAGTTAAGCATATTTTTCAGTCACCTGTGTGCTTAAGTATAAATCCAGTCTCCTGAGTAATCACTGAGCACTTTGTTCTGACTCTCAGTTTAATGACTTTGTTTGGATGCAGAGTTTTCTGTCTGTGAGAGCTTTTTATGGACGAATGGAAGGAACACACACTCGCACCAGGCTTCTGCTGCTTTTGAGCATCGACTCTGCAACCTGTGGGAAAAGTGAGCTAAATGTGCTAATTATAGAGCTCGTTAAAAGCCGCAGATATTTACGAGCGTTCTCCTCAACCTGAAGATGACTCTATGTAGATTTGACATGAAGAATTTGCTTGAGTACTGACTGAGTGCGATTCAAGTACATACTAAGAGTTATCATTCACAAGAAAGTCTGCAATTAATGAGTTGATTTTATGTTTCGGGTTGAAGAAAGTCTGAATTTCTTCTGTCCTTTTGCTTTACGACTGACTAAAAAATGACTTTTTTAAGGTAACGACAGCCTTGAATTCTCAAACACACGACAGAAAAATGCGACTTTGCGAGAATGCAAATGTGCCACCCGGCTCATGGTCAGTGGTCCGAGGCAAGCAATTAATTTTAATTAAGCTCCCAGCAGGAGTGATTATTGTGATTGTGTGCTCTTGGATTGCAGAGGAATGGAAAAAAGTGCTAAACAAACTAGCAAATTGCACACCTCCCGAGTGCCAGAGTAAACAGAATAGCACCCACTCCGTGTCTGTGTGTATTCAGCTTGGCAATGTGGCCTCAATTAGCAGGAGGTGTGAAACGGCGTACTGAGGGAGATAAAGCGTGTGAAAGGTGCTTTGTGTTTCCTCTCCGTCATTGATAACCTCCTGCGCACACATCAGCAGTCCGCTCGGATGATTTTTGTTTTCGACTCCTGAAGCTAAGATTTTTTTTAAAGTATCTCAGGTATTTGTGGTTTGCTCTGGATGAGAGCGGATCAGAATCTGTTGTGTGTGTGTGTGTGTGTGTGTGTGTGTGTGTGTGTGTGTTTCTACCTGAGCGTGCCTTTTTCTTGGTACCGGCGCTGAAGGTGTCTGCCAAGAGAGAAGTCTGCTTTCCCTCACTAAATGAGAAATCAGCAGGGAAGGCTACAATGACCCGGCGCACGGCTCGAACAAGGGGGATTCATTTTTGAACGCACGTATCCTTAAAGGTTTAAACGTCTTCCCAAAGAACCAGACCCAGGTCATTACACCGGGCCCGGGTTTAATAGCAAAAAAAGGGGAACTGTGTTTGGTTAACTCGGGGATAAAAAAAAAAAAAGTCGTCCATTAGGCAGGCGTCTGTCTCAAGTAGCCTGTCTTCTTAAGGAGGAATATTTCACTATCAAAATGTTCCTGTGGTAAAACAGTAGGAAGGGATTAGAAGAAACAAAAACAACTCAGCGTTAAATGAGCCTGGCAGTCCTGATGACACTTAATGAGAACCATGTTTGGACTTCACCCATGCAGCCACGTTAGAAATGAAATATTCCAGCGTGTGAAATACTGTTTAACGTGCCAGGTTGAGTTTAAAAGGTCCTCAAGTGAGACTACTGCAGGTCAATGGGTTAAACCTTTGTACTGATAGAGATCACCATGAAACCTCTCAAGCTGATTTAAATATTAAATATGCAAATGAGTCACAATTCAATTAAAAATGCACTAATTTGCAAACATCCAAAACAGAAATCTGAACATTGGATAAAGTCATGTTTTCTTGACATATTAAAGTCAAAGGTTTTTTCCATAAAAATCCATTTTCCCCATGTTTTTAGGAGTAAAATGTTCTTAATCAGGCTGTGAATGATATTTAAAACAAACCCATCTGTGAAAAAAGAGTAAGACTGGAAGGTTTGGTGTATGTAAGTGCTGCTGAAGTGGAGATTTAAAGCACAGAGTCTAAGAAACAAAAACTAATTTTGAGAAAACTTCTATTTCTCGTAAAATTACATATATTTCTCGACAGAAAATGGTGAATAGGTTAACTTCCTGTCCTCCTTCTTTTCGAGGAACTTAAACTCCAGTTGAGTACATTCGTTAACGGGGGAATTTGTCAGATGTGGCAGGAATTTTAGTTTAAAATATTCAAAAAATGAACGAACATTGACAGAATGTGAGGCAACATTGTTGACATCTACGTGTTGTGTCGCAAAGATGTCTACTGGAGTCAGCTTGCTAACACGCTAGCGTTTTCAAGAGGTGATAGTCTGATAGCCGTAGTTTCAGCTCAGGGATGTAAAAGTGGCGAGTTCGCTACTAATACACGTTTGTATTTGAGTTTCTCTCTTTGACCAAACTAAGTTCAGCTTAATTGTCTCGTTAACTCATCATAAAACACACTTCGATCAAACTAAATACAGTAAAACTCACCAGAACAGTCTTGGTTTGTCTTCCCACAATCCCCTCTGGTTTGGTCCAAATGAATCCTCAATTCACAGAGTAAGATGTGAAAGCACACGTCGTTTCCACCCTCTGCTGATGTCTGACTCTCTCTCACTTCATGCCTCTCCTGTCACTGCCTGCCGTGTCATAGTCCTGGTCCGAGCCGCTGTAAATCGCCTCTGTACTGTATCCCCCCGTCTTCAATCTCGTATCTGTCGGTCTCAGAGGCTGCGTTCAATCCCAGCGTGGTGTCCAATGAGAGGCTTGCTGTTACTCTCCCCTATCTGAGCTCACGATCCAGGCAGACTCCTGTCAGCTAATAGCCTAGCTCCGCAGCTAACTGAGCTACTTGCTAATTGAAGGTAAGTCTTACAGCCAAAGATAGCTAAAGAGTATAATGGCCAGCAGCTACCGGTTACCGAGCTACCTTTTCTTAGAAATTGCACCTTTAAAACAAAGTTTTCTTATATTTTATGCTCAAAATGCAAATGCAAATGCAAAAGGCTGTCTAATTAAACATACGTTAATTATCATAAATGCCCAGAGAACAGAAATTTGACCTAAAATAAACACTTAAATGTGTGTTTTGGACATTTTCTTCCCACTAGTCTGAAAGGAGACATGTTATGGAAGCTCAAAACCTCAAAACTGATTTTGAATCCTTTAAATTGTCAATAAGAAAATAAGTGATTGCTCTTAATGTGTAATTGCAGTGTTAACTTGTGATTTTATCAGGCTGACATTAGGTTTGTATCTGTGTGTCTGTGCACCGTTTAACTCCGCAGCGTCTCCACATGTGAATGCTCTGGATTGAGCCTATCTGTCAGAGCGATAGTTTATGATACGTGCCGGTCAGATGAAAAATATAAGGGGTGACATTTTCCAGACTTTTTCACCATCATTTGACCGTAAACTAAATGAGTCGTGTGCTCAAGTGCTTGTGTGAATTAGCTCATTCAAAATTGAAACAGAGATGCATTTATCTCACGCGGATGGTTTATGGCTGATGTAGCAGCTGGCTAAGTTCTTCCATTAAATTATTTTTTCAAAGAATGATTCTCTGAGCATGAGTTTAGACAGGTTCGCAAATTGTGATACTTTCCATGGCTGCCGCTTAGCGAGCGTTGTTTATTTGGGAGCTAATTTGGCCGGCTTTATTGAGAGGCTCGCTGTGGCACCGGTACAGGCAGAAATATTGTCCCACTTGAGTTGGACACAGGCAGTAAAGTACACTGCAAAAAGTGCACTTAACAGGCCGTTTCATCTCGTGTTCAGGCTGTAAATTGTGACTTTCTTCAAACTAAGTGAACGTTTCTGGTAATTGGTTGATGTGTTCACTTGTTTCCTGTGTCGAGCGCCTTGTTTGATTGTTTTGAACCATTTTTAATAAATACAAGAAGAAGGAACGCTGCGCTGTCACCCTGTTTCTGTAACCTTCAGGCTGTTAAAGTTGTCTTATTAAACTCCCTCTGACATACATCATATACACACATCATATATTCTGCATCAGCTTGTTTCGGCGTATAGTTTCTCTTTGAAACTGATGTTTACACCGAATGAAACGTTCAAAACCAACCCGTCTTTTAATGGCACAGTTTCGTCCAATGAAAATATCTCTTATATCTCTGACATATTTGGTGTGTATGGGATCTTTGCGATCTCCACTAGAATTTTAAAGTATAGTTAAGTGGGTTTGAAGAAAGTTTGGCTGCACAGAGAGAGTTTCGAAGACTGACCGCCACTGGCCGGTCGCTGCTTATTAAGAACATTTATCTGTGAGTAAATTAAATTATTAACATAAGATATTATTTGAAAAATATGATACAACCCTCTGTGAGCTCTCCATGTCATTAAAACACTATTTTAGTTCTCACAGGAGACTAATACTGTCCAAACATAACTGAACATTGTTTGTATTTTGCGGTGATGCCTTCAGAGGGACACGGCCACAGTATTTCCAAATATGCACGGTTCGTTTTATTAATAATGTACAGATTTGGTTCGTTATTTGCGACCTGTGGTGGACCTCAAGCTGATCGATGCCTTTGATAGACCTCATTAACTTTTGGTGTGGATCCGGATAAATGGACGGATCCAGGAATCTTTTCTTACAATAGCCACATTTTTGTTAATTTCTCAGGGAATAATCCATGAATCTGGATGAAAAACATCAGGAAAATTTAGGTTCTGGTTTCGATGAGTGAGGACAATTGATGCGGATCTAAATAAAAATTCATCTGCATTGTTTTGTTCTCGTGGTTGGTTGTTACAGATCTGGTGAGCTTAAGTTATGGCGAAGCAGTTATGGTTTAGTTTAAACTTCAGAGTGATACAGGGCTGTCCAATTTGATATTGGGCCTTGGTGAAGGTATGCGCTCTACTGAGTGCCACTCTAGTTAAATTTGTGTCCTTCAAAGTTGAATTCAACTTAAAAAATGAGCAGAAACGTTCCCAGTTCAGCTCAGAAAAAAGACATGAGCTCAGAGCTTTAATGATTCTGGGCTGAAAACAGAAAAAGTGAGGACGTCCTGATCCTGGTGTGACATGTTTTGAAACTTCTTAAGGAAATGAAGCTTGTCGTCCAGACTAAGTGTATTTTTTTTATACCAGTGGTGAAAGAAATATGCTTTCACTTGAGTAGAAAAATACCACAATGTAAAATAACTCCTTAGTGGTGAAACTCAACAAAGTGAATGTGTGACGGCGTACAGAACGATCTGTAAAGTTTCCATCTTAAAATCTAAAAAATCTAAAAAATAAAAGAGGAACAAGAAGAAACACACAGTTCTGACTGGAGATGCAAAATGTACTTTAAGTATCCAAAGTAAAAGTACAAGTATAAGTTACATCTACACGCAGCTGTTATTAGATTATTACTGCTCATACATTAACATGTAAACAGGCAAAGAAGGAGCTCATTTACCTAAAATACACTTTTGATCCACAACAACACGTCATGTCGTGTGTTTAAAATCTGTAACTGGGAACTGTAGAGGTCAGAATAGTTTCTGGCTGCAGAGACTCTGCGGTGGTACCTTCAGCCGCCTCCTGCTGCAGCTCCAGCAGAAGGATCCTCCAGATGAAAGACTCAAACAATCATCCCCACTGTGAGACTGATTTAAGGACGTCTGGAAAACCGACAGGGGGCGTCTCCTCTGCCCTGCATACCCCCTCTCTCTCTCTCCCTCCCTCCTCCTCCCCCTCCTCCTCCGGTGCGGTGGAAGAAGGAGGTATTGGGGATCTCCTCCTAGACAACAAACCCACATTCAAAGAGGGGCACGCGAGTTACGTCACGCTCCGTGTGGAGGATATAACGGAGGTGGCGCGTTACGCTCAGCGCTTTTCTGTGGAGGGAGACACCGGGAGCATCATGCCGAGGCCGCGCGCACGGAGCCCGAGGACAGATCTGAGCGTTGTCACGAGAAAATAGTTTCCCTGGAGCAACTTTTTTTTAAATTTCTGTCACGGATTTTCATCATGGGAAACTGAACTTTACGGGGACACTCGAAGACGCAGGTTTTTTTTGGATACGGCTCACGCGTAATTGCGCACAAGAAAAAGCGTCCCATTAGCAGCTCCCTGTGCGCGCTGATCTCCAACCAGTCTGACATGGATCAGTCCCAGCAGTGTGTGGCCATGTATCTGCTGGTGCTCTCCCTCGGACTTCTCATGGACAGAGGGATTTGTCAGCACTACTACCTTCTCCGCCCCATCCCGAGTGACAGTCTGCCGCTTGTGGAATTAAAAGAAGACCCGGACCCGGTGTTCGACCCCAGGGAGCGGGACCTTAACGAGACCGAGCTGAAGAGCGTCCTGGGGGACTTTGACAGCCGCTTTTTGTCCGTTTTACCGCCCGTGGAGGACAAATACCCCGGGAACGATGAGCTGGATGACTTTGAGGTGCTAAAGCCGGGTGGAGTACTGCCGAAGGAGATCCGGGCGGTGGATTTCGACGTGCAGTTCGGCAAGAAGCACAAGCCCAGTAAGAAACTGAAGCGGCGGCTGCAGCAGTGGCTGTGGGCGTACTCGTTCTGCCCGGTCGTGTACACGTGGACCGACCTGGGGAACAGGTTCTGGCCGCGGTTCGTGCGGGTGGGCAGCTGCCTGAGCAAAAGGTCGTGCTCGGTGCCGGAGGGGATGGTGTGTAAACCCGCGAACTCGACCCACCTGACGATACTGAGATGGAGGTGCGTGCAGAGGAAAGGGGGACTCAAGTGCGCGTGGATACCTGTGCAGTACCCGATCATCACAGACTGCAAATGCTCGTGCTCCAGTTAAAAAAAAACAAAAAGGACACAAGACTCTGAAAATAAATTATAAGCTCATTATTTTTGTGATTCTTTTCTCACGTGCACTACCGAGTGTAGGAATGTATTTTCTGTATATGCGGTGCCATGCAGTTCTATATAGCTCACTGTACAGAGTCAGTATTATTTGTAACCAGAGTCTACTTTATTTGTGGAGAATATTGGTTATATATTTTGTATTTATGGAGATATGGCGCATAGAGCCACGTCAGGACTTCGCTGCTTCTCCATATTTGGATGAAGCAGATCGACCTCAGAGTTAAACGTGGGTTTTTGGTTTTTTTTTTGGATCCAGACTTGTTTTATCCTGTAAATTAAGGACATGTGCTATTTATTCTTTATATTCGTAACAATAAACCGACACTGAAATGATTTTAAATGCTTTTCCCTTTCTTTTGTTCACTTTACAGTCCAGGATACCTTAAAAGTCACCTGCCACAGTGCGCACACCATGTGTAGCTCTCACGCTAACACCATTTTACGCATCACGTACTTTTTACAATCATGACCTTATATACTGAACCAGTGCGGTTCACTCTGCATCACAGCTTATGTGGGTAATTAGAGAAACAAGAGAGGATTAAGATGAAACTCTGAAGGTGTTTGGAAGCAGATTCATTGGACAATAATCTTAATATAAACTCAACATGCGGTCAATAGTTACCCAGCACTATCTTAATCTCTGTGGAGCTGTCAGTCACATCAGACCCATTACAAGCTGATAAAGGAAGAGGCAGAGATGAAGTGGCTGAAGGAATCAGCAGCTGCTAACAGCTCCTCATTCTTTCATCTCAGCAGCTCCTCCTCCCCATTTGCAGCCCAGCAGGAGCTGATCTGAGGAGAGGAGCTGAGATTTTACTCCAGAGGGAGAAGAAGAAGAAGCTGGTGCTCCTCGTGTAGTTCTGACTCAATCTTTCATATGAATAAATCATTGAAGCTGAAATCTTCTGTGTCCATAGGGTGTCATTTACACTGGGGACGTTGGAGACATGTCCACACCACATTTTAGAAGCATAAGTAGTTAAAATGTTCATTTACAAATGAGATTAAATGAATACTGATGTGACATTATGCAGGTTTGTCCCCCGCTGTAATGTTGAAGACACAATATGTCCTCCTTGCCTCTGTCTCGTAGGTCTTTCCTCTAAGAAAATTACAAACATTATCGACTGAAGTGTCCAGAAACACCACGACAATCAGCACAGATGGAAACAAAAATAATCCCAATTAGAAAAATAACTTTTTGAAAATATGATTCAGTGTCAAAGAATTCAAAGGATTGTTGTCAAATCCAGAAATAAACAAGTTAATGCAGTGAGATTAATAGTCTGCTGTGTCTCTAACGAGTGCCACAATTATCCTATTTAAATTATACGAGAATAAAAAATAAAGAATAAACACACATTCAAGTCCACTCACCTCTCACGTACACTCACACGTACCGAGGTTAGACAGTGGTCTGAAGACGAACACATTACTTTGACTCGTAGTAAGTAAAGTAGCATTACTAGTAATGGAAACATGCATTTAGATTCGTATTGAAATAAAAGTACAGATGTATCACTGGCAAACTGAGACGTGAGACTGTGAAGTCAAACAACGACATTTTATTTGGTAGCTCTGAGAGGCCGGCTGCAGGTAAAACAAGAAGAATGAACAAATAAATACATAAATACACAAGATAAATCTAATGAGGTGGCAGAACTTAAATCAAAAGTAAAAGTACTCGTTAACCAGCAGAATGATGTCATACATCTGATCTTTAACATTTTATTCACTGTTGGGTAAAACTTACAGCAAGTGATCACAAGTTATATGATATTAATTAACAAAGTAGCTGCTAACTATGAAATAAATGTAGAAAATAAATGCAGTATTCTTCTCCTCTGAAATGTAGCTGAGTAGAAGTATAAATTACCTCAGAATTGTGTACTTGAATTACAGTACTTGAGTACAAATACACTCAAAAACTGATTAAACTACCCAACATACTCCAGTATAATAAGATATTATTACCAGTGTTGTAAAAAGTACCCAAAAGTCATACTCGAGTAAAAGTAAATATATCGTTTTATAATATTACTTGAGTAAAAGTCTTAAAGTATCTTAACTAAAAAAAAGAGCAATTTTCTGGCAATAAATGTACTTAAGTATGAAAAGTACGAGTAAAAGTAAAATACATTAATGTAAAAATGTGCTACTTTGTCTCTGACTACTTGTAACTAGTAACTAAAGTTGTCAAATAAATGTAGTGGAGTAAAAAGTACAATATAATTTAACTTCACTACAATCTGGAGGCAAATAAAGTAGCAGAAAAAGTGTAAATACTCAAATAAAGTACAAGCACCCTCAAAGTACAGTACTTGAGTAGATGTACTTTGTTACATTCCATCACTGATATTAACTTTATTGATGTAAAAACATGGATTACAAAGAGCTTTGACAGTTAAAGCGACGGCAGGAAACTCAGAAAAACAATATAACAGAATAAAAACCAAATAAAAAGAAGAAATAAAAGACTAAATGTGCAACGCAAACGGAGGAATAAAGGTAAAAAGTGCATGTTGCTGGTAATACTTCTCTACTTGAGTACAGTCTTGAATGCAGGACTTGTAGTTTTTGTCCTCACACAGTGTTTTAGTGTTACCAAACACATCTTCACCGCTGTGTAACTCACATCCTCTGGCATGAGACATCAGTGCCTGCTTCACATCTTGGCAGTCAGATTCTCTCTCTCTCTCATTTTACTACCACCACATAATAAGCCACGTTTACTGACTTTTATACCGAATGTGATGATTAACGATTAATCTCTTCAACTCTTCAACTCTTCCTTCAAGTTTCTTTTACGTGTAGAAAAGTTTTCCACAGTTTTTCTGCATCCAGCTCTTCATTAAAGGCACACGATGCCGTATTTTTTAACGGCGGCACCGTCACATCAAAAGGAAAATATCCTCGATGTCTTGTGTGTTATTTTATGAACATTTCCCCCCAAAATTCAAACTGACATTTTTGTATTTTTTGGAAACTTTCAGATCTTCCCCCAGAATCTTACAGTTAAAGTGGCTTTGAACAAAGTTGGACCGAACAATGTGAGTTTGTAAAAGCCGGAGCCGTCGGTGGGTCACGAAGGATTTAAGACGTAAAATAATAATCGTTTTCAATAAATTAGTGGCTGTAATCGTCTGCGTAGCTGCTCCTCTCTCTCTCGCTCGCTGACTAACTCCCCCTCCCTCTGTTAGCAGAGCCTCAGTCGGGCAGACTGTGGGGCACCAGAAAGCCTGTGTTTTGTTTTACTTGTGTTTAGGCCGTAATGATGCTCCTTAGCCTCAGAGGCAGCTCCGCACGTACACATGCTGCAGACAAATCCCTCTACTTGTCACCGGATAGCAACGTAAGGGCGAAGATCTCACTGTACAGCTTAAACAAACACAATAAATAGCTTTGGGTGAATGTGTGTGTGTGTGTGTGTGTGTTGGATCCTCAGTGTGTGACAGTGATCCTCTTGTGTTTTCCATGATACTGTTTGTTCCTGATGCGTAAAGCTCGTGATGGTCCGGGGTTCACAGTTGACAAGCTCTGTGGATGTCCACCTATTTCAGGTCTCGTGTGTCACAGTCAGGCGTTAAAGCTCCCGGAGGGATTAAAGGCTGGACGGCTAACAGCTGCCCTCAGACATGGATGATGCATGGGAATAAAATGCCACTTCAAAAATTATTTAAAAACAAATCTGCTGATGGAGTAAGTGAAAAATTGTGTCTCATATTAAAGGAACACTTCACCCTAAAATGAAAAGTCAGTCGTTATCTTCTCACCCTCATGCTGATGGAAAGTCAGGTGAAATTTTCTCGTCCACCAAACATTTCTGGAGCTTCACAGCAAAACAGCGTCGCAGCGTTCTCCTAAACAACTGAAGTAGCTGGGGACTTGTTTTAAAATGTAGCTCGCCAAAGTCTCCGAAAGCCCCAACAGTGATTTGAAAAGACGTTTTTTACACCAAGCTTGTGCACCCACTTCAGACAGCGTGCTAACACTTTTAGCTCAGCAGCTACAGTGAAGATTAAAAAGTGTAAATAACGTCGTAACATTGTTTTTTTTACATCCCAGCTCACTTCACCTGACTTTCCATCAGCATGGGGGTGACGAGATAATGACTGACTTTACGTTTTATCCATTAAAGCGGCTACAAGGAACTTGTTTTGTGTTAATTCTGGCGGCCCCTGTGGACACAAGCAGTAGTGTTTTCACTGCCTCCTGTAGTAAAGATCTTGGACTGGCTGCCGTGTGTGTTTGTTTTGAAAGCACACATGTTTTGACACTTTTACAGACACGGCTGTGTGCAGGATGCATATTGATGGATTAATGTGTCTATTTGTGGCTATGTAAGATTGATAACTGTAATGTGACGATGGTGAATCAAAGTAAACTTTGTTTTAGTGCCGTATCGCCGCACTACAGAGCTGCTTCTCTCCTCGGGCTGTTTAGTTTTACAACCCGAAGCAAGCCGTAATCCGGTGTAGGTCGTACAGAGGAATCAGTGTTAAAGACAGTTTCATAACCAGTTAAAAGTTCCTTGTTGTGCCTTAAATGTAACAAGATATTTTGACTAGAAGTAAGAAAAATACATGGGAAGATTTTACATTTGTGGAGTGTAACAGTCTCTTGTACTTTCTACTGTATCATAGCCTGGTTTGGTCTGTTATTGTAAGTAGCAGGTGTCCCACCCAGACTACTTCTGTATCTTTTTCCATGATTAGTTTTTACAACCATACACCAGAAACTCTTGTTATTCCTCCCTGAGTTTCTATCTTTCCTTCCCTCAGTGTTCCTGCTGTAGTGCAGACTAAGTGCTGACGCCGGTCAGATGATTTGTGTGTGTAGTAATACGTGTTGACAGAGCGCTCGGTGCCTGCTAATACCAGCTGCAGACTGGAGGATGCAGGGCTGCTAATGCCCTTCGTCACTCCTGCGCTGGCTCTCGGCTCTCAGCGTCGTCGCACAGCGTGCCGCTCGGCTGTCCGCGGATCTTTCGCAGCCCTCGGATACCCAGCGGTGTAATGCTCCCAGCCTCCAGTAATCCATTAACTTAATGATATCTTTGGGTACAGGCTCATTTTATTGCTTCTCCTCCCCCTCCCCTCCTTTAACCTAATCAGCTTTCTTTTTTTCCTTTTTTTTCTGTGGAGATATTCTGAAGCCAAAACCTTTGCTGCTGATTAAATTCTGCTACAGGCTTCAGATATTTTCCTGATCAAAGCAAACTTCTCTTTGTTAGCTTTGCCAACGATATCAAACACAAGTCGTTCATTTTTCATTACGGATGATAAAATTAGTTTTAATAACTTCGACTGGCTCATTAATAGGCCAAAGGTAGCCTTTGTGGCACCTTCATTACGGATACGATAACAAACCGAGCTCAGTTTCTAAGAGTCAGACTGTTTATTCAATGAAAATGACAAATTTTAAATAATGCCGTTGAGCAGATGAAAGGATGTGCCGTAATGATCGGGTTTGAGCGCTCTGAATATGTGTTCGTCGCTCCGTCTGGACCACAGCTCTATAATAAAATGATACACAAAGTTTTCTGCTCTTCTCTTCCACCTTTTGATCTCCGTGACGCCGGCAGCCCGGAGAAAAGTTTCACTGGGAAGAGAAACTGTCCAGTTCTGAGACACATTTCACATAAAATATGTCTTTTAAACTTAAAAAAGCAAGGAAATCAAAAGACGGTGAACTGCAGCAACTTTTTCATCCGCCCACTTCTATTGTTTTATAAAACAGTGTTGATGTTGGAAGTGAAATGATTCATTATCCCAAAGAAAAATGACTGTTTACAAAAAGCTTTGTTGAGATCCTAAATATTCAGAAAACCACCGTGTCAAGTTAAATGTGTTGGGAAATCTAAATTCAGATCCACAACAAAGTCGTCCAGACATGAGACAGCTTCCTTTATGAAGAGAGACAACCCAAACCACGAAATAAATGTCGGCAGTGTGACATTTCTGCAAACTACAAACACGAGGAACTTCACACTTCTTCACGTTGCAACTCTACATTTCTGTATGTTGAGAAAGGGTTCAGAAAAGATCACGTTTGGATTAAAGTATCTGGTTTTGTTACCACGAACACGGCTGAAAATGTCCGGATATCTCTCAGTAAAAAATGCCCAGTGGTTTCACGCTTACGAATGTTGAAACGCAGACTTGAACGGTGGTCTCTGGCTTGGCAGCAGTCTCACAACAGTGACTTGTTGGTTAAATGAATGTCTTCATATATCTTTGAATAATCTGATTGCTAAAAACGAGCCATAGAAAACCCAATCGTTAGAATAAACGTGTATTTCTGCAAACCATGAATATGTTAAAACTTAACATTTCCTTTGTTTCTATTTTCAATTTTATGTTGTGATAGTGCTGTGCCAATGTTTTGGTTAGGTTTAGGCACAAAAAACACTTAGAGTCAAGGATGAAAATTTCCAGACGTCTCGACAGAAATATCCTGTTGTTTCATGCTTTACGAATGTTGAAACGCAGTCTCGAACACTGGTCTCTGGCTTTGCAGCCTTTTCGCCTAGCTGTAACGTCACAATCCTTCAATGTAAAGATGTGAATTCAACTCATTTACATTGAATGTGAACATGAAATGACACGTATTGCAGAAATGTTGATGTGATACGTATGATACGTCCAAATTTGAACGGATCTGTGGTTTCCAGAAACGTAAAATGAAAACATTTTATTCTGGCGACTGGGCTGGAAATGATGCAGACATAAAAGAAAAAACACCTTTGGTTTGCTTTGTTACAGACATGCAGGAAAAATAGAACATAACTATTATAAAAGCAATATAAGCTACACATACGTGTTCATAATGACGGTGCCACAAAGGCTAAAGGACGTGAAGGTGTGGAAGTGAGGAAGACTGAGATGCTGTTGAAAGCTCTGTGAGAAGCCAGTCAGTGGATCTTAAGTTGAATGAATGAAGCTCCACTCGTGTCTTTAATCTGTGTATCTCACAAGGTGACTGTCATTTAAAGTAAGAAACTACGTTTGTTTAGATCAAACCCAGAGGAAATATATAATTAGTAGATAGATAAACTACAGGAAGTTAACTACAGTTACAGAACTTTTTATTACTCCTGATTTCAGCCAGAAGACAACAACATTTATTGTCTTGTTTTCCTGACAGATTTTCTCGAGTGGTTGATTGATTTGTTTAGTTGGTCTATAAAACTGTGGACTTTGGACAAATGGGGTTTAAAGTCTTCGTACATTTCCAAAATATCTTTGGCCTTGAAGGAACATTTTCACTAAATAAAGATGTGTTGTGTACATGTGACTCCAGTCCGTCACAAACTTTTACCTTTTAGCTTCCATGTCATTCGGATTTTAACGGCTCGTCAGTGAAGACAAACCCTTCTTTATAATTACCGAAGTGCTTTCTTCTCTGTACATCTGTCAATATGATCAAATATGAAGTAGTCGCTCCTCATTCACTGTCCAGATGTCCGGCTGTGAATGAAGGCAGGTGTTCAGTCACCAGTGGAACAGAGATCAGCTGTTTCTGTTGTCTCACGCAGCTCATATGTGAACATGTCGCTCTGTTAAAGCCTCTTGATTGTCGAATAGAAAGTTTTTAATGCTCGTTTGACCTTCAATGTTTTGTTGCTAGCAGCTGAATTTACATTCATCCACCATTTTGTCTGATCTGTGACAGAACAAACATTGACAAGTACTTTTTATCTTCTAGCTGCGTTGACTTTCAAATGAGTTATTCTGTGATCGGTTTCTGCTAATGAAGCTCGCTATTATGCTTATGTTAGATCACTTTTCAGTCGTTATCATGCTGATGGAAAGTTGGGTGAAGTTTAGAAGTCAACAAATCATTGTGGGAGCATCAAAAAACATGCATTAAATGGCTTCATACAGTTCGTCCTGCAAAATCCAAGTCTCCGGAAGCCCCGAGATCCAAAACTGATTTGAAAAGAGGTTATTTACAACCTTTTTTTAGCCAAAATCTTCACTGAATCTAAAAGTGTTTGAGCTTGAGCTCAACCGCATGTCGACGGTGTAAATAACGTCTTTATTAAATCAATTCGGGATCTCAGGGCTTCCGGAGACTTGGATTTGGGAGCCATTTTATGTTTTTTCATTTGGGTTTCATTGTTTAGGAGAATGCTGCAACGCTGTTTTGCTGTGAAACTCCAAAACTGTTTTGTGGACTACGAAAAACTTCACCTGACTTTCTATCAGCATGGAGAGTGAAGAGATAATGAGTGTTAGTGGAAACAAAACCAGATTTTCCAGCTGTGTGTGCCGACAGAACCAGCCAAAATGGATCTTTTCTTAAACCTAACGCAGTGTTTTTTGTGCCTAAACCTAACCAGACCATGAGCACAGTGTTGTCTAGACATAAAATTGAGGAATTCAAATGTAAAGTGCAGAAACGTACAACATGCCAACACTCCATTATCCCTGTTTTCAGCCCACCTTTGAGAATGACTCCTTGAAACCCAAACTTTTATGTCTTTAGTCGCCTCTACTTATATTTTTGAAACAATTAAATTGAGTTGAATTAATTGGCGAGCGCTGAATATGAGATAGCGTTTGTCGCTGCCCCGCATGAGCAGTTTGTTGGTGTGCAGTCCTCTGAAAGGCAGACACGTCCTGTCAAAAGTTTTTATTTGTTTGGTAAAGGATGCTGTTTGGCATGCGGCCCAGTTCATTGTGCTCTCCCACACATCAGATAATTGGAGGCTTTTGAAATATCCTCTCTGCTTCTGCTGCTGCTGCTCCCCGTCCTGGTCACGATGTTCAAACTGGATGCGTGGCAAGGTTGATGTTGATGTTTCCAGCATTTTTGTCCGCTGTAAATTTCACCGAGCTGGGTTTGATGACTTGTGGGGGGTGATCCTGCTGTTTGATGTCCAGAGCTCGTTAATCCAAACCTCATCTGGTATGCAAGGTCAGACCCTACTTTGATGTGCACGGCCGGCTCTGCCAAGTCTAGAGAGTCGAGAGGGCACCGTCCGTTTAGCAAAGATCAGGAACTGTAGCAACCCTGACACATTTTGGCTCCGGTCCATCAACTACTGTGAGGATGAGGTCTGGTTTGTTAAAGGGGCCTCTTTAGCTCTCCTGCAGCAGAAAAAGCACACACATGAACATTTCCTGAGAAGCTGAATCAAATAGAAATCTTTTCCCAAACACACCAGCTAATTGGAGGAATGTGTGGAACTTGAGTGTTTTCCTCAGGGAGCCACCGCTGCAGTTTATAGGACGAAAGCTCCATGATGACCCAGAGTATATAAACAAAATGCACTTTAAAGACTCGCCACAATTATCGTCGTGATAAAAACTTTTATAACAAGAAACAAGCGATAATTAATAACGTATTCACAGTTGATTTGCAAGAATTCAAAACCTTTTTTTTTTTTTTTTTTTGCATTTTTTTGGTTCAAAGTCCTTGGAAACAGAGAGGAATGAGTCGAAAACGGTGTGTTTGTTATGTAAAATAAAGCAACAACAGCCCCCACTTTGCACCCAGCGCAGGAATTCACTGCAATTAACTCTTGAGCGTCGCATGTAAATATGAAGGTTTGGGGCTCCGCGGGCTCACTCACACAGGGATCCTGGGCCTTTGTTCTCTCCCGGGGCTTTGGCTGGCCGCCACACTGCCTCAGTTGGCGGCACCTAGCTATAATTTTCTCACAATGGCTGGCGTGTGAGCCGTCCATCATTCCTCTCCCGTGTCTCCCTGTTTCTCCCGAGCACCCACCCTCCCCTTCCCCTGGCGGGTTTACCCGTTCCCGAGTACGTGCCAAGTCTTTCCTATCATTCTGTCATCTTACACAACTAAACAAGCTGCCTGAGGATATTTATTAATTCACACTTGGCTGTGCTTTGATCAGATGTTAAGTATCATTTCTGAGAGATTCTCAGACGTACTGCAGGATCTCTGCAAATTGTTTCCAGGTCCACCTCTTTCTGATTTAGCCTCTCACCTACAATAACTTCAGAGGGTCGATACCAAAGGAGCGCTGCTTGGTTGATATTTTTTTCTGATTCCTAAAATACCAGAAGTATTCAGTATTCACTTGATACCAAAAACAACATGATATTGGAAAAAAGTCAGGGTGCAAAGGCTGCAAATCCTCCAGGTCCACAATGCAGCACAGCGTTGGTTTGAATCCAGAGATTCAACTTGAGAAAAATTAAAGGAGGAACCAAACTGCCAGGAGGAAACTGAAAGCTTCTCATCGAGCTGGATTTGTTTTCTAACCAGAATCGTGTCTTAAAGTCTTTGTCCTTGCCCAGAGGTTGTGGTTCTGGGTGGCTCGGGACAATTCATTATACTTTGGAGTCCTGGCAGCAGTCGGATGACAGGAGGCAAAGTTTCTGGTTTGGGAAATTGGGGATAAGTTTGGCCTCTTTCCTGGATAGGCTCAGCTGGATTGTCTTTGTGTTTCTCTCGTTTTCTCTGGGGGTCGAATATTACATGAATACTGTTGTTTTTTAAAAGACAGCTCAACTGGGTTCAACAGGAATTTAAAAGGTTTAATATGTGGGAGCTTGAGAAGCATGACTTCAGGAGAACATTATGTGTTGATGACCGCATTTGCCGCAGCATTTTGTATCTTTGTATCAAGTCCAAGTCTGTCAGGAGTTCTGATCTGGTAGGATGGATGCTGTATGAAACTTTTTGTAACATATATCCCGTCTTAAACTTTGAGACAGGATGGTAACAGTGAGATGTTATGGATCCCACTGGTCTTACTCCTTCTCTGATTGGTTGCCTTCATCAGTTTCATTCTCCACTCTTGACTCAAACTGTAACTCATAGTGAAGCTCTCCGGCCTCCTTCCTGGGCCTCCGCTGATCCTCTTGGGGTCACTCATCTTCCAAAGTGGACAGGCCAGGTGTTGGTAAGGCAGAGACATCCCAAGAGGTTGGTGTGTTTACCGGGGAAACTATAGCTCACAATCTGCTGTATCAGCTCGTGACCCAACTAACCTCCCTCCTTCCCTCTGGTTGTCCAGCAGACTACAAAAATCAGATTTATTCAGCTATTTTGACGTGAAGAAGGCATCTATAAGCAAAGCAGTGAGGCTTTCATCATACGAAAATAAAAGAACCAATCAAAGGCGGACTTTGGTGTGTCTTGCAAGAAATCCAGTGTGTTGTGTAATGACGTGGTAGCAGTGCTTGCTTGGTGGCCTTTTGCTAGCTTGCATCACACCCTTACGGCCTAAGTGATTATCCAGCGTGGCTTTCTTGACATATATTGTATTAACATGTATCATGTTTTCAATAAGGATCCACAATCCTGACCAGTGGAACAGTCTTCTGTCAATAATGAAGGAAAACAGGCCCAATGCAGTGCTGCTGTGTAGGAAAAGAAGGTGGTGTGTCACTAAAAAGTGAAGAAAAATGTCTAAAGTTGACTGGAAGTGTCCAAAGAGCCTGAAACCTTCACCACGATGTCACAGAATGACAAAAGACAACCTGAATTCATGCGACGGCCTCAGATTATCTGACTATCTCAAAAGCGAGATTACCAAAATTCCTAAAACATAAAGGTTATCAGGAGCAAACGCCCTCCAGCACCAGAAGCTGAGACTAAACCAACTTCATGTCTCCATCCTGACGACAGAGCACCATCATTAACACGCCTGTGGGTTGCTGATATAATTGCATTCTGTCAAGGTGCTGCACAAACATGTCGTGTAAATACTGTATGTTTTATGGGCAGGTCGGGCCCCCACTGCAGGCATAATCCTGGATATCTTTCACAACTAAGATATCTTTGTTATGTACATCTCACTTATTGAAAAGATAAACCTGACTGACAAGTGTCTCACATTTGACCTGGAGGGCCTAATACCCACAGAACATAGATTTGGTTTTAGAGGCATTTCCGTAGCTATTGTTTGTCACAAAGTAGTTCAAGCATATTTCACCTCCCAAAACCACAAATTGGCGTTTTTACATTTCTGTTTGTGTGCGAGTTAAACAAACACGATACGAAGTGTTAATTAGTGAGCTTTAGGTGTTGGTAGGCAGTCTTGGAGAGAGCCAGGCTATCTGTTTCCCAATCCCTAATCCCCTTACAGCTCCAGCTCTGTACTTAACACACTTGAGAGTGGTACCAATTTTCTCACCCAATTGTCAGAAAAGAGAGCGAATAAGTGCATTTCCCAAAACCTTTAACCTCGACAGATTTCCTGGATACAAAACAGATCACATAATCTTTTCTCCAAGTGGTTCTTGTCCCAGGGAACCATAGAAATAACAAAAAGATCATTTGTGTTGCTGCACTTTGCTTTGCATTCATGCACATTTGCATCTTCACCGGAGCTGTGCCTTGCTCAAGGACATTTTACTTGTGCCGATACCCTCAATTGTTCTGCAGATCCAAACTCACAAATCCTGTTTTTCAGTCTTTCTTCTATGCGGGCCACTGCTGCCTGAACAGAGACGACGAGAAGAAGGCTTATAAAAGACGGAAACAAGGGGAAGCAGGCGGCCGAGGATGGAAGACTACAGATTTATCACCGCGGCACCGAGTGGAAAGAAGTGCTGCTGGTCTGGAGAGCGGCGTTTCCACTTCACTTTAATTCAGTGTGAAGTGTTTAAGACACATGAGTGTGGTTTGGGGAGATAAATGGGAAAGCCAGGCTTTTTTCCGTGGAGACTGACACCTCCGTTTTCTGATCCATAATGAACTCTCTCAGGGAGTCACAGTTATTTGTTGACAGGTTGTGGTGGTAATTCACTGCATGTTGGTTCAGTATTTGAAGCATGTCTTGTTTTGAACTTCAGATTAATTCCCAACTGTTCTGTTTTTTTTGTTTTTTTTTCTCCTGACACGACTGGAAGCCATCACTTTAAACTTTCATTTAGGGAATATTAAACGACAGCTGCTTTGTTCTGAGCTGCACTGAGGGAGGATTTCAGAGGGATATCTGCCATCTAGTGGTACAGATGTGTGCAGATGTTTTCCACAGCTGCTGCTGCACTGAATGTGTCGCTCTCTCTCGCTCTGTTTCCTCCCTCGGCTCTGTCTCGGCGATGATGGACACAGCATGCACACTGCCATGATTAAAAAGCACAAGTGTTCGGCATGTTAACCAGGACTAATATTAGCACTGGACATTAGCTCAGCTTTTATCTGATATATTTAGATCGAACACTGACGCTGAGGAATCTCTTTGAACTGTTTTGACGCAGTAAATCAAGAGCTTCCCTCGATGCATTTCATCTATAAAGCTTTTGTGACTTCAGAGAAGCGTTTTTTTTTTAAACACATTACATTTACATTTTTAAAACACTGAGCATGTCTGCGTGTGTTTGAAGACAATTTCCTTTGTGTTGGCTCAAAGAAATGTGCACTAAATGGCATGTTTGATGAAAGCTGAACGGCTCGGCCCTCATATTCTGAGGTCGTTGGCACGTTAATGGCTGCTTTATTACCATAGCATGTTAACCTGAAGCGCCGCTTGCCGTCTCAGAAGAAGCCGTGGAGCTGCATGAAAATGATTACACCGCAATTATATGAGCCACTTTGTTGCGACTCCTCACTGGCCAGCTGTCTGCAGCCCGCTGCCAAGAAATAGATTAGTTTCACTGCCCATCTAATAAGACTGTTAGACCAACAGCGTGAGCTCAAATAAATGAATGAAAGCTGCAGATAGGGGGACAGAAATAGATTAATATTGTCAGACTGCGGCGTGTGTCTTCATCCAGTCATAGCTGGAAAACTGGCAGAGGCGAAGGGGGAGATTCTCATTATCTGTGAACAGCCAGGAGTGTCTCACCGCGATCAAAACCTGTCAAACGTTCTCACACAGGACGGGCCGACGTCAAACAGAGAGTGTTTTGTATCCCCGGAGGGCTGAAGCACAACCCAGGCGGTAATAAAACTCAGGCAGACCATGTTGGTCCTGTAAACGTAATCTGCAAAGTGTTAATTACAACCTGGCGCCTCTGTGAAGCTGTGTGTGCTGGAAGTCAGCTGAGTCGTCAGCGGCGTCCTGATCTCCTTCCTAAACAACACGGCTCGAGCCATGGCGACAGCCTTGGAAACGAGATTTTCTCTCTGTTGATGATCCTGTTTGAATGGGCCGCTTTAAACAAATTAAGAGGCAGTCAGATGCTGTGTTTGTGTGACCCCTTTCTCCTCAGGGGTGGTGGGACGGCGGGAGGGGGGGGCGCAGCCGGAGATCCTGTGTTGTTTACTGTCATTCATGTGAAGGACTGAGGGTGTGTGTGTTTACCACACACACCCTCTCACAGATGACACTCAATGAAAAGGCTCTCGGGCTTCAACCAACAGTTATTTTCACTGATGATTAATCTGTCACTTATGTTTTGATTAATGGGTGAGTTCTTGGATGGATCTGCATGGAGACTTTGAGCTGATGGTTCACTTTTCATGGAAAACCAAAATTGCTGCTGCAAATTGTTCTTGTGCTGCAACTAACTAACGACAATGTTTCATTAGTTGATCAGTCTGTCTATGATTGTTTTTGATTAATCAGTCAGTTGTTTGGGCTCTGAAATGTCAGAAAATGTTGAAGATGACGTCCTCAAATGTCTCGTTTCGTCCACAACCCAAATATATTCAGTTTACTGTCACAGAGGAGGAAAGAAACCAGAAAAAAATCACATTTAAGAAGCTGGAATCAGAAAATTATGACTTTTCTTCGTAAAAAATCACTCAAACCAAAAGCACATTTCATACCCAGAGTGCTTTGCAGATTGCACAGGCGTAAACACAAGAAAGAAATCGTTAAACAATAAAAGCAGGTAAATAAATGTGTAGAGAGTAACCAAAGAAACACACAGAATCAATTAAATAATAAATAAAATAGAATAGTTGCAAAGTAAACAATTAATCGTTGCAGCTCTACGGCTGCAGAGCTGCATTGATTTACACAAAACAGTTAATTGATTAATCTCTAAAATGTTTTAAAGATTCATCTACCGTTATAATAATCTCTAGTCGCAGTCTTTCCTGCTGGTTTTCTTTCTGAACTTTTCTCTCTCTGTTTCTGATTATTTACATCCGTCAGCTATCGGCTCTGTTTGATCCTGCAGAGCATTAAAAAACAGTTTTTATGTGCCGACTGGTTGTAAGGAAATTCATCCCTCCTCTCTTTGGTGAGACTTAAATGAGAAGCTTTTTTTTCTCTGCGTACCTCCGTCTCTCTCTCTGTCTGTGTAGCCTCAGAGGACAGGCTTCGGTCAATGAGCCCCTCTTTCAGATTTTGTTATTTTGTTATTGTGTAATGGCCTCCAAAGGTTGAAGGATGGCTCCTCTACAGGTCTCCCCGAGGAGCAAAGCCTCTATCTAGACATTAATCTACTGCTGTGAGACAGACACGCTTGTTTAGCTAGCACAAAGCCCAGTAAGCTGTTGTCTCTGAGAAAAAGCTGGCCGTCTCCAGAGCCACTGGAGGCTGCGATGGCTGGAGCCAGAGTAATGACCTGTGAAATTCACCGATAGACTTGTCCTGTTGCACACAGGTCCGCCGGCACCGGGCCTTGTTCGCGGCCTGCCGCTGATTTATCAGCGCGCCTCTCCTGGTGCCATTGGCTTTCTGGAGTTTTATGTGGGTTGACCAGAGGACCCCAGTTTGGGGAAAATTAATGCAGTGTTTGTGAATGTCAGAGCTGGAAAAGGTCTTTATGAATCATTCTCTGACATTGAATTCACTTAAGAAACGCTACATTTTTAGGTGTTTGTTCCTGAATTATTTGGTTAAAATGTCAAATGTCTGAGCTCCATTTCCACTAGTGTATCATAGCAGTGGTTTCAAATATTTACCCTGCTTTGTCCTGTGAAATAGTCAATATTTTCCCTCCTCCTCAATCAGATTAGGATGTGAGGCTCAGAGTTAAGGAGACGAGTCTTTGAAGGTGGTAAGGAGAGTAGCTGTGTCTTCCCCAGAGTAGATTATACGAAGATCAGAAGGGCAAACTTCCCGCTGGCACCTTCTGTCTGCTGGATACAGTTTGACTTTGTTACCTCAGTTTCACAGCAGAGGGAGATTCCTCCTTATTTCTGCCCTGTGGGTGTTAAAAGAGAGACGGCTCGACACTTTTTTCATCTCAAAAACTGTTTTTCTATAATAACTCCTCAGACTCTGAGTCGTTCCACCTTCTGACTTACTTTTATTTGACTTTCTCCTGTTCTCTTCACTCTTCTCTAACAGTGATTTAGCATTTTGTATTATTGTCTTTATCCTTGAGTGAGGTCGACCACCATCGTAGCATGCTACCTTTTGCTAACGAGCTCTAAACACAAAGTGCATCAAAGGCTGATGGGGATGTTATCTGTTCTTCAGGCATCTGGTCTTAAATCATCTGCCAGTAAATCTAGTATTTGTGGTGGGCCAACGCTGTCATCTCTAGAACCACATTTTCTCGATTAATCCTCAGAAAATGTCAGTCAGTGTTTCCCAAAGACCAAGACGACGTCCTCAAATGTCTCGTTTTGTCCACAACCTAAAGATATTCAGTTTACCATCACAGAGGAGGAAAGAAACCAGAAAGTATTCACGTTTAAGAAGCTGGACTCAGAGAATTTTTTAACTTTCTTCATTCTTAAAAAAACGCCTGAAACCGATTAGTGGATTATCCATCGTTGCAGCTCGATCACAGATATTTGAGACTTTGTTTTAACCCAACAGGAACAAATGAAACCAGGTAGAAAATTAAATGAATTTAGGTGCCAAGAAACAAACGGCACTGCTCGATAAACATCAATCTGTTGAGAGATTACATTTTTAAAAAACGTGGTGGTTGTGGTTTGGAGTGAAGCCTGTCTGAGTGGTACGGTGTGCCTCAAGGCTCAGTTTTTGGTCTTTTTAATATTTTATTTTTAAAAACCCTCTGACGTCATTAAGGCACTCAGCTGTGCGAATGTTAAGCAACTACATGTTCTCTTCTCTACCAGGACGTACCTGAGGTCAGCTGGGATACATTTAATTTAAAAGGTAGAGATCTGACCCGAAGTTTAAACAACATGAGAACTTGTACGCACACTTTCTCTGGCCACCATGAATCATTTTCAGTCAGATCTCCCTAAAATAGCAGTAAGAAAATATTACTCTTATTGGGTTCGCGTCTTCACGTGTATTTTCTAATTTACTTTAGTTCTCCCTTCTCAGGATGAGGTTTTCTTTACTCAAATTAAGGATGTTAAGGCGATATATAAATAAAATGGACTTCACTACCATGTGTGTTACCTGTAAACTTCCATTTAATTATGAATAAAAGTATCTTAGGATTCCCTAATAAGGCTGGGACTTACACTTTGACGTGGCCTCTTGTTGGAGTGGAGAATATCAGAAAAAGTTGATATTATCAGACACAAACTCTGAACAAACCTCTGACCCTTTTAGGCCAATCTGTAGTTTTTTATTAATTATTTCAATTTGTATTTATCAAATGTTGTTACCTTCATTTAAATTCCTCCATAAAACTGTTCTTAAATGATTTGTGACATATAAAACTTTTACTTAAAAACTTCTTCCAGTCTAACGTGGCTCTGACGTTGCTCTCTCATGTTTTACAGGTAGCTGAGCAGCAACTGAAAAAAAAAGTGTTTATGGAGCCGGGATGACATCAGATACCATGACTAATCAATAGGTTTTTCTCTCCGCCTGGTTGCCCTTCAGGTGTCCGTGAATTCAGAGGGGGAAAAGGAGGCGGAGTTCATCGGGGTGTAATAAAAGTAAGCTCGGAGGAAAATGTGACAGATGTGGAGGCCTGTGCCAGCGAGAAAAAGCGAGAGTGGGACTGTCAGACATGTCGACTCCGCCGTAGTGATGGATGGAGAGTGAGGTAAGACAGATGACATCGTCTGTCTGAGGCCGTGTTGTCATAGTGGAGGATTGCCGCTTGTCTTAACCTCTCAATATCAGAGAGCAAACTGAAGTTTGTTTACACTGCTCCAGTGGAGTGATTTAGAATGAGGGGCGAGGGAGACGTGGGTGGAGAAGGTATGCTCGCTGGAGGGTCGGATCAGGTTTCTAAACATTCCCTTTGAAATCGAATAGCAACCATCCCAGGCGTTTTAAACTCAACCAGCCCCGCTTGGTTACAAATCCTCGAGGTAGAGAGGAGGGCAAACACAAATACAAACAGAGAAAATTAAAAATCAGTATCTGCGTCGGCCTTTTAAATGCTCGTATTAGTCAACATCCAGCCGGGATTCTGGCAGAGAAGAAAAAAAAGTGCCTCTAGTTTGGTATGAAGAGATCATGAATCATTACAAAACATCTGTTATGAGCAGCACTAATACTTTTGTGAATAAGAAAGGTGTCATTTAAACCTTTTAAGAGCATAATTTGTTAAAAAAGTCTGAAAAAATAGGTTGTACCGAGAAATGTTCTCTAACAAATGAGAGGAAATTAAGTCTGATGTGCTGATAGCAGCCCGTTCTCACTCCCAACGCGTCAAATGCAGCAAAGTTTGACGCTTTAGTATAAAGAGCGAGACAAGTCCAAGTTAGGGCTGGTCATAAAGTGGATTTTACGCCTGGAGAACAGGATGTGTGAGTGATTTATTAGTTATTTATGTTACACAAGTAAGTTAACGCATGTAAAATGATATAATTTACGCCGCTTCAGTTACAAGTTATAAAAAGTGAATGTTTTCCTAAACCTAACCGAGTAGTTTTTGGTGCCTACACCTCATCAAACTATGACTGTTAAAGTCATAATTGGTCTTAATGTGTGAACTTTTCATCAGCGAGCTTTATTTTGAAAGTCTAATCAGACGTATGTATAAATAATAACTTGACCGCAGAGCCCTTCACGTGTAAGACTGACGCTAGAGTCGTAGGTCACCAGGATAAATGTGTAAATAAACTTTATGTTTCTTCATGTTTAATTCTCCTTCTCTGTCTTGTCTCTGTGCTCATGCTCTGGTTAGGTGTTGGTTAGGGTTAGGAAAACATTATTGTTTTTGTGGCTGGAAATGGCTCGACTTCCCATAAATAAATAAATAAATAAAATCAGTTTTTCTCTCCTGAGCTCTTCCTAAAACATCCAGTGCTGTCAAGTTTGGAAATGTTGAAACGCAGCGGTCCCTCGTCTAACATATCTCAGCGGTCTCTCACAATTGTCTGAAACGAAGACTTGAACTGCGATCAACGGTTTGGCAGCCGTGTCGCCTGAAACTCTCCCACCGTCGCCTCCAGCTCCCGATGTGAAAGTCAGGTAATCCCTTTGTAGAAATGTCAATCTAGCACATAACCTATGATATACTCAGTACATGTGGATGTATCTGTGGTTTGCTGAAACGTTGACTGTTAACATTTATCCTGTCGACCGGGCTGGTAGGTAGAGCGTCATAGTTTGAAGCTCAAGGCCGCTAACAAAGCTGCCAAATTGGACGAGTTGGGAGTGAGATCGTGTCGCAATTTGTTGCAACTCTGGCCACTTAAAATCCACGCCATTTAAAACAATTATTTAATTTGAGCCCTCACGTCAACACAAAGTTGAATCGAGGACCTTTTTTGACGATATTTTCTGTATTTTCTATGATTCATTCATGCTGCAGAGAATATCTGTCTGTAAAGGTAAGAAAATCTCTCCTGCACGTACAAATTCCAGTAAAAATAAGTTCCCCTTACGCCCCCCAGTCATGGTTTTGGTTGCATCCTTTTGTATCAATTGCTTACTTTGAACAATGCATCATGGAAAAAGCTTTATTTCTGGCGTTTAAACAAAGGCCAGAGTTAAGCAAAGAGCAGATTGATTTATGGCATCGTGTGTTGCTAAAACAATAAGATGTCCTGGAGGAAAAAAACAAAAAACATCCCCGGAGATGAACTTGCTGAATGCTCTTCAAAACAACATGGTTTGGGGTGTGTGTTATTGCGATGGAAGATGGATTGGAGTCTGGCTTATTTTGCCAGGAGTCAGGTGTGGGGTGGAGGTGGAGGTGGAGGTGGAGGGAAGAGGAGGAGGAGGTGGGGTTGGTGCATCGGCGCTGGGGGTGAGGTGGGGGTTTAGGCTCATTTCCAACCCCAGCCTGAAGTCAGTGCTGGGCTGGGTTGTTGGGTATGTGTGTGTGTGTGTGTGTGTGTGTGTGTGTGTGTGTGTGTGTAGGGCTGGGGTGGGTGGGTGGTTGGGGGGGGGGGATTACACTGTCACACTGTTCATACTGTTTATGCATACCAGGCCACTGTGAGTGCCTCTTTGTCGCGTAAGTGTTTACTTGAATTTATTTTGGGAGAATTCCACATGACCGGGACGGAGATCTCTATAAATTATGGAATCGAGCGCTTTGTGTAATGATAACTTCTGTCAGTTAGTCAGGCTGTGTGACAGTGTTTTTAAGAGTGTGTAAATACAGGGGTGGTGGTGAAAGAGGGAGAGGGGTGTCTGCGTGTTGAAAGGTGCTGCAGACTTTTTTCGTGTTCATTTAGTCTCCTCAGCAAGAACAATAACAATGCTTTAAGAATGAGCTTCTTACACCACGCGCCTCACTTTGCTCAGCACCAGAACCAGAACCAGCGCTGGAACGTACTCTGACTACTTATATACATACGTATAAAGTAGTAAAAGTCTTCAAGTGTCTGGAATTAAATGTAGTTAAGTATCAATAAATGTAATGAAGTAAAAGTAAATTCAACAAATATCTACATGTTTGTTCATGTATACTGTAAACTGTTGGATGACCGATACTCGTGGCCGCTCAGATCCAATATTCAACGTGTTTTTTTGTCTGATAAATTAATTTAAAAATGCATTCAATCTTTAAAGTAACTAGTAACTAAAGCTATCAAATAAATGTAATGGAGTAAAAAGTACAAGCATGTCAGAATTATACTTAAAGGTGCAGTATGCAGTTTTAAGACCTTCATTGTCTGATTTTTTTCTGCCTAAACAAACTAAATAAACAAACTCTTTGTTTTCATGACTGAATAAACAAACTGACGTTAAAGGACAACATACTGTTTTACTTTGTTTATATGTGGCGGACCCTGCCACCTTTCTGGCTTCAAACAGTGTTCTGGGACCTTATTTTCCTCTGAGAGCAGCTTGTTTATTCGGTTATGGACAGAGTTTGTATTATTGCCTCATTAATATTGTAGATATTAAAATTCTGTGTTTGAATTTCTTCTCCAAAACTACTTGGTGCCTCTTTAAGTACAGTAGATGAGCAAATGTACTTAATTACTCAAGTACTATACTTAAATATAATGTACTTTAGTCAAATATTTCCGATTTTTGCTAATATACGCTTCGGCTCTGCATGCAAAATGATTGCATGTGTTATAAGAGCCATTTGATTCACATTCCTCTACTAGAATGGCACTCAGTAGAGCGTATACCTCCACGAAGGCCCAACAGTCCCCCTTTTAATTCCATCAAGCCTCATCTACTACTAAATAAAACATATTTAAATCCACTAGATCCAGATATTTATTTGGACTCACTTATAGATACCAGTCACCTAAATACACCAGATTTTTTTCATTAAGATCAACTAATTAGTCCCTGAGAAATAAACGAAAATGTTGAAAAAAGTCCTATTTTGCAGTATTAAAGACATAAAGTTTAATTAAAAGTTACTGTGGTCTGTTCTGGGTCGAGACACATCCTCCATCAAGGTTTTGTGGAAATCAGCTCAGTAGTTTTTGTGTAATCCTGCTGACAATATTGCGCATTAACCCACAAAACATGGCAACAGCTCACTGGATAGAAGTCAATAACAACACTAACTGAATGAGACCACGTTGCTGCTAATTGTTCATTATTTTTCCGTCATTAACTGAATGATTAATCACACTTTTCTTATCGTTATGGTTACAGCTCACCAGTTGTTCACCCTACACTTGTGGAAGGCTTAGGTGCAAAAAATATGCAATTTTTCACATTATTGTCAACATCTGTGTACAAAAAGTTGGAAAAGCGACAGCAGATAATAAATAATCAACACCCTAAAAGGTTGATAATAAAACTCGCTGACTGACTACAACCGTTAGATGTTGGAGCTCCTTTAGTTCGTCTCGATGCTCTCCACATTGATTTTACATTCGTTGGGCCTCAGGCTTATAATGGCAAAGAAAACACTGCATGTTACACAACAGCTACCAAAGATTAATACAACAGAGCGGCCCTTGCTGGGGGGCCTCCGCTGCTGAGAAGTGATGGTGAAACTGGTGAAGCTGACTGGCTGTATTGTCCTCCGTCCTGTCAGAGGGCCACGCCGCTGTTACTCAGAGATTATTTGATTTAAACGACTAAGTGCCAAATCAAAAGCCGAGTTATTCTGCGGTCGCCTCCAGCCCGGTTCTGGCCCTTCGGAGTCTGTGGGTTCAGAGACACACACCGCATCGCACAGCCAATTCATACATACACCCAATACCTATAAAGACCTGAGGCAAATCAAATGGAATGGAGTGGCTGAAATTTAATCGCCGGCCATGCGGCGAGCGCGTTGGCATGTCAGAGGCATGTAGCGTTATCAAGATGATCAGATGAGGACGCGGTGGAAACGGAGGACATCTACATTTCTCTTGGCAAGAACTTGAAATTAGAAACTGTGGTCGCAGATAACCGAAAAACTGGAGCCATTGTTGAGGAATAAAACCTGCGAGGTGTCGTTTTATTATCACAGAGAGGAGACTGTTGTGTTGTGGGAGCCTTTAGCGTGGAACAAGTCTGAACATTTAAAATACTTTAAATGTAAGGATCTAATCTCAAGTGTGTAAACTCACAGATTACATAATTATGGTTAATTAAGAAACTGATGCACTCCTGGGTCTTTACCTTCAAGTGCAGCAGCACCATCTAGTGGTTGTTGCAGCACATGTGCGCATATGTTGACTTGCAGTGGAGATCAGATCGTCCACTCGGTCTCTAGCATCTGGTTTTCTCCTTAACAGATGTGACTTATACACAATAAATCAGTCTTTATGAAGTCTGTGGCATCTGTGGAAAAGCCAAACATAATGCTGAAAGTAGAGATACAATAATTACTTCCATCATCCTTCTGTTTTCTTTATAAACTGATTAGTTTGTCTGAAATGGGAGAAATTGACAGGAGACGAATTGGTTGTTTGGTCCGACAAACAATCCGAAAAATCAGAAGATATTTAATGGACATTGCTAGAAAACAAAGATAAGTCAAAATTCCTCACATTTCAGAGGCTGGAGCCTGATTATCTTTTTTCACCGATGTCTCAGAACCGTCCCAAAAATCTAAATGTTGTTTATTTCCTCCTCCCTGGTTAGTTGGACCCCATTAACTTTTGGTGCAGATTTGGATACAGGAATTTAACTTTCTTTAACATTGCGAGGGCATTTTCTGACATTTTCTGTTAATTTCTCAGGGAATAATACATGAATCTTTAGTACAATGTCATGCAGATCCAAATAATCATGTTTAATTTGATATTGGATTAGGTTTGATTGATTTAAAGGGGACTGTTGGGCCTTGGAGGAGGTATGCGCTCTACTGAGTGCCATTCTAGTTTACTTTCTCATCCTTTATAGTTGTTAGTTAGTAGTATTAACAGTCAAAGCAGAAGTACTTTAGTTATTTATTGTTTAATGCTTCACCTTCCAGAGCTGTTACGAGTACAAGTACAGTTACATTACTGAAATATTACTCAGTTACAAGTTAAACTGCTGGTATAAAAATGCCAAATCACACAAAATACTTATTTCTACATAATATTGTTTTAAGTAAAAGTACAGTGTTAATCTCAAACTCTACTCAGAGTATTAATTTACCTTTTAACTGTTGATGTTTGATGCATTATCAATAGCAGGCGTTCAATCAAACTCTCCAAACCCTTTTGTGGGTTTTTTTTGTCTGTATGTCAGTTTTCATTGGCCTGTTTGTGATCAGATCGTCTTATTGGCTACAAAAATGCAGATGAGAGGTTTAGATATCAAGTCAAATTGTACACAGTACTCAGTTAATGATTTTAAAAAAGTAACTAAGTAGATTATGTGGTTTAATGCAAATTGAAGTGCCAGTAAAAATAGACAAAGTGCAAAACAAATGACCTAATTACAGTAATTTGAGTACCTCAGTAATCAGTTACTTCCACCCCCAGCATTCAAAGTATGTTGACGTCCAAACTCAGCTGATTTATTTACTGTCAACTCATATTAAACTGCTTGATGTTCCCTCTGTCACTCTCTGTCTCGCTGTGTTTAGCTGCTAGCTCTTTTTTAGCCAAACACACATCACATCACAGCTTCCCACCGGCTGCTATAAACCAGCCCTCCTGCTGATTTCAACTGATTCGTTTACAAAAAGAGAGATTTTAATGCTTCATGTTTCCATCATCGGTCTTGCACACAGTAGCCAGCCAGCGATAGTAACTATAGTAACAGCATGAGAAACCCCCCACTCTGCTTTAAACTCAGCGCTCGGTTCAGTTTGTCATTTGCAAAGCGTTAGTTCTACATACTCATGCATAACATTCCTTTCATCCTCGGGTACAATCTGTTCATACCAAAGGCATTTTTCTATCATCCCCGCAGCTGGAAAACAGCAAATGTTTGGCATTTTTGTGCCTGATTAAAAGAAAAGAAAAAAAACCCAAGTCAAGACATAAGTAGGTTGTACCATTTTATTAGTTAAATTGACAAGTGGCACAATACAAAGGATTGATGACACTGTCCTACCCTGAAAGGCTCTGGATTTGAAATAAATAGATTGTAAAGAGAACGTTCCATTGAGATGGTTAGTAGATCTAAAAAAAAAAAACAACAAAAGACTGAAACTGGAAATATGACAAGTTTGTTCTTGTCATTGAGAAATCAGATGCAATAAAAAACAATTTCATATAAACACCTTGCATTACCCCATAGCCTATCACACGCTGGTGAGAGATGACTTTGAAATGGATACGCTGGAGCTTTATTGACCATTTTCACCTGTAATACGAGAATCCACGCCTTTTTGTTTTGCAGTTTATCCCGAATGGAAAGTATTCTTCCATCTTTAACCCGTCTTATTGTTTCAATAAGACATCAAATATCTGTCTCTGTTTCATACATTTGTTGTGCTTCCAGCTTCTGTTTCAAAACAACACAGACGAGATGAAAAAAAAAAGCGTCCAGTCTCCGTGCTATGCTCTGGGGGTACTCCTTTATTGAACGACCTGAAATTCTAGCTATCTTTGGGGTAATGCCTTTGTGTTTAGTCTTTTGAGAGAAAGAAAAAGGCACAGTCTGCAGAGCAGGATTAGACAGAAGAGTTCAGTCGAAGTGCTTGGTTGCTGAACTCCTCTCGAGGGAGCAGAAAGTAGCGCACATTGTTGTGGTTTCTTTTCCGTTACATCAGATAAAAACCTTTTTTTTTTCTTCTTCTCTGGGAGGCCGGGCCTGCAGCTCCTGAACCCATGCAGGCGGGTGAAATGAGACGTCTGCAGCTGCAAGTTAAAAAAAAAACAAAAAAAACCCTGGTGTTTCAGTTCTCGACATCTTGAAACACCAGCAGCAACAGACAGAATGAAATCTGGTGTTTTTGTGGTCGGCGACAAACAAAGCTGAGTGGTTAACTGTCAGGCTTTGTCCACACCCAACCTCTCCCACAGCGGTTTTTAAAGGCCGTTGCCATGAAAAGCTCTCGCTCCTCTCGGAAGCCTCGTCAGGTTGTTATGTCCACGATCATCCTGCCGTGTCAACACAAGCACTTACTCTCGGGTTTTTGTCCAAGTTATTTACAAGTCTGCTGGTGAAAACCTTGAACTGATGCAGGAGTAGAAGAGCAAAACCTCAGCCGGTCTTATCTCGACACCGGGGAGGAGCACAGATACTGTATCTGACTCCCCCACATGCTTCAGCCCGTTTGGAAAATCAAGCTGATAAACCGCCCGCACTGTGGAATGAAACTTCTCTCCAAGGCTATAATGGTGCACGCAGTTCAACACAGCTGGTCGCTGGTACTAACGAGCGTGAGTCCAATACATTTAGAGCTATATAAAAACAATTATATGGACACGATAATGGTATACCCTGGAGGGACAGGCTGTCCAGTCCCACGAGAATTGAATATACATATGCAGCAAACGTCGAAATAAACATAAAAGAGGTAGCTAATTTATGAAACATTAAAAAAATAAACAATACTATATACTAAGAATTAAAACTGGTTTACATTAGCTATTGATTGATATGGATTCACAACACTGGACACATTATGAACTATATGTCTGCTACCCATCAAAGAAGCTAGCCCTCCTGCTCATGTCTACCCTTTTTACTTCTTTACTAAAGGAACAGTTCACCCAGAAATTAAAATCCAGTCATTATCTACCCACCCTCATGCTGATGGTGAAGTTTCGTAGTACATGAAACATTTCTGGAGCTTCACAGCAAAAAAGGGTTGCAGCATTCTCCTAAACAGCTGAAGTAGCTGGAGACTTGTTTTAAAACCTAAAAAACAATTGATAAATTAACATAAAAATTGCTACATACAGCTCATCCAAGTCTCTGGAAGCCCCGAGATCCCAAACTGATTCGAAAAGACACTTCAAACTGGGCGCTAACGCTTTTAGCTTCGCAGCTACAGCGATGATTTTGGGGTGTATGTGTGTAAACATCTTTCAAAATCAATTTGGACTCTCTGGTTTTCTGGAGACTTGGATTATGCCAGACGATGAAGTCATTTAATTCATTTATTTTCTGTTTTATTACATTATAAATCGACTCCCCAGCTACTTCAGTTGTTTAGGAGAACGCTGCAACACTGTTTCTGCTGTGCAACTCCAGAAATCAGCATCAGGGTGAGGAGATAATGACTGATTTTTTTTAATTTTATGGTGCACTCTCCCTTTAAGACATTCCTCTCATCTGTTGTGTTTTATGTTATAAAGAAAAACTGAGTCACGAGCAACATGAATGTTTGTATGAATGTTTGACGTAGATTCAAAAACCTACATTTGGAGTTTTATCTTGATATTTAGAAATGGATGTGATGAATAAGTTATTGTAACAAATACACGTTTGGCTTTGAAATGCAGCCTCGTGCATTTCTGCTCCTCCGTTTTTCTGAATCATTTGTAGACATGAGAAAATAAATAATCACAATCAATAACTGATAACTGTTTATCTTTCTTTTTTTTAACCTAAAAAATTGGTCTTTCCTAAAAAGAAGATGAAGAGCAAATGAACTCGGGGGAATTCTCCGGCCAAATGTTTATCCAATTCCCCCCGAACCCACAAAATCCCGTCTGGTTTGTACTGTCTGGAGTTCTGTCAGTAGTTGCGGATGCTGAAGAAGCCCACACTGGTTGGCGACTCCTTGACTGTGACCGTAACAAGATTAGCAGTGACATCCGTTACGAACACATGCTCTATGAGACTCCGTGTGGGCTTCCAGTCCTGGTTCTGGACCGTGACTGAGGGATTCTGTCCAGCGTAGTCCTGGTCGGACTCTGAGCTGCTCTCGTCTTCGCCCGTGCTCATGTCGTTCATTTTGGCTTTCTTGCCGTCTTTGGGGGCCGATCTGTCCTGCTGGCTCTGGACCTCCGTGGAGGATTTCTGCACGCTGCTCTTCTCCAGCCTGCCTTGGACTCTGGGGGTCTGGATTTCTGTCGCCTCCTTGACCTTGTCTGCTCCGGGCTGGTTCTTCCTCGCCTGCAGTCTTCCAGGGGTCGCTAGACTCTTTGGAGGATTATACTCCTGATTCGTGACAGTAGTTTTCCTTGCTGGGTTTGTTGCGTTTCTCAGGCCTGACGCTGGGGTGGTGCCGTTTCCAGGAGCATCATTGCTCTGCACCAGTTTGTTCTGAAGGTTGAGAGGCTGAAGGCCAGAACCTTGGTTGGAGGGGGCGTTCTTGGATGGTAAGGCTGCCACTGCTTTAGTATTGGGTATCCGCTGCAGCGTTGACACAGGGGACTGGGGTTTCTTTTGTCCATTGGGGGAACTTAGTGTATGCTGAGTGGTTCCTTGAATCGGGTGTTTGGATGTATTCAAATTCAACGCTGCTACTCCTTTTGATTTACTAGCAGCTGCTTTCAAATCCAGACTCGTCCCGCTGTTCATGCTGGAGATGGACACTTTACCCTCTGTGACGTTTCTGCTCTGGTTGGATTTGTTCATGGCGGGGGAGGCCGGTTGGACTGACCTGGCGGATCCCACGGAGCTTTTCACAGCAGCCCCAGCCTGGGCCAGAGAGCTCCTGGTTTGACCACCCGCTGGCTCCCGACCCGAGCCTCGATGGAAGCCCATGAAGGTGAAGCTCGCCGGGTGAACCGGCTTCTTGATCGCTCCTGGAAGATCTGTATCTTTGGACATTTTGCGAGGGCCCTTGTTCTGTTGAAATTCCTTCACGTCGGGGGGCAGAGGTTTCCTGCTCCGTTTCTTTGGGGGCTCCTGTTTTGCCACGACAATCTGCGCCTTCTTCTGCGGGACAGGATGAAGGTCTCGCGTTCTGGCGCTCGGGTTGGCCGGTTTGACGTGGCTGTCGTCGTCATCGTCGTCTGATGAGGATGAAGAGGAGGAGCAGGAGGACGAGGAATCAGAGGACGATGATGAGGAGCCAGATGAAGAGCTGCTTGACTTTTGAACCTCAGGCAAATTTTCCTAAAATTAAGAGAAAATATTAAAAAACTGAGCACTCAATTGTCAACGAATCATATTTCTGCTTTGAGTTGCACTTACTAGGATTTTCCGTGGTCGTCCCCTCGGCCTTTTTCCTTTCTTACGTATCAGAAGCTCCTTTTCTTGCTCTCTATAAAAAACACATTTCAACAAATGCTCAATGAGGGTTTCACGAGTATACACCAACTAAAACTCTTATTTTTGAGGACTGTTTGATTAAATTAAATTTGATTAAAACGTGAAGCAGATAGCCAAAGACAGCAGATACAAAGACACAAAATGTTTCCTACAGTTGATGTTTCATCATACTTTCTGACGTAAACAAATCAAAATCACAGCCAAAAAATGCTCCATCTATACTCATCATAACTACAGACCAGTGACTGGTGTGTTACTGTCTCGATCAGGACACTCACTTCTTGTTGAAAGCAGCCAACAGTCTCGGGTCAAGGATGTTTTCTTGCGGCTCCCAGCTGTTGTGTCTGAAATAAGATTGACAAGAACAGCGTCAAACCTCGCAGTCGAGATAAAGAAGCCCAGAAAGGTTAAATCTACCCTCCAGCCCCAGCAGTGACCCCGAGTTTAGGAAAAAATGGCTGTTCAACAGACTCAGTGGCTCCAGCAGCCATGAATGTACCAAAAGGCAAACCTGCATGTTAGCTGAGACTAATTATATAAGGATCGGTTGAGAAAGATCATTCAAGTCGGCTCGAAAGAGGCCAAGAATTATAATCTATTATACAACAGTAATAAATCATAAATACTTCCTTTAAAAACAGACAAATACACCAGCAGGACACAGATGTGTATCTTGTCACTTGTAAATAATGTTGGTCTTTACAACAGTCAACAGTCAAACAAACAGGTTAGCCTTCACGTGAAAGGTTCACATGCAGTGTAAATAATTTGAACAAGTCCAATCTTGGCTTCACCTGGAACAATTTCCAACCGCGAAACAATCTCAAAGTCACGCCCGACGCTACAACGTGACCGGCCAACTGTGCAAAGGGTGAGAAGTTCGCCAGCTTTTTGAATTCCACATCCAAAAAATGAAATTTTAACAAGCTTTGTGCTCGGTTTGCCGAGGTTGTAAATAGGATCCAAGGCGGGGAAATTTTCAGGGGGGTTGTTACAGAAATATGTGGGGAATTATTTGGGAAAGTTCAGCTCTTTCAGTGAAACATCACAGGCGGTGCTTTACAACTTTACCTCCCACAGCGACCGAGTCAGATTCAGTTTTGAGTTATTTTAAATTTTCCACGGTGAGAACGACTCTGAACACACCAGGAAGGAAGCACATTTTTAGGTCGTGGAAGAGCTCTGAGATTAATAGGAAGTCATGAAAATAACAGCGGAGTTTCTCTCACACAGCAAAAAATAACCTTTTATTTCCATTTGCACCCGTGCGTTGTGACAAAATCCAGCGTTAACCGCCAAGTGTGTGTCCCATTTTGCTTTTCTGTATCTGTACTACACTCTCCCAACTATATTTCAAATTAAAGCACGTGTTAGGAGAATAAAAAAACTACAAATACGAACTACAAACTGTCCACTGATCTGAAATACGTGCATGTGTAGTGACCTTTTCCTTTTCCTCGTCACTTGTTGTTGAATAGCCTTTTCTGATCAGCAGTCACCAGTGAAATAATCAACCCCCACCCCTTTTTCCCTGCACACGCACACACACACACACACACACACACACACACACACACACACACACACACAAAGGATGTGGTTCTAACAGAAAGCCATGGAGCTGGCAGGCAACAGTGTGCATTGATGGTGGATTACAGCAACAATGTGGAGAGAACAGAAAGGGCAAGTGACAAGAAATGAAGGCAGGCTGCTGCCCCACAAGGAGCAAGCTAAATGCAGAATAAAAATTTAATAAAAAAAAATTTAAAAAAAACACTTCAGAAGTGGAGTTATGTAACACTGAATAAACTGCTTATTAATCTAATATTAAATAATCCTGGGAAATTTGACATAGTGGTTGTTTTTTTAGGGGGGGGGGTCACACACACACACACACACACACACACACACACACACACACACACACACACACACACACAAAACTTGTTTAAAGTCAGGGATAATAAAAAAAATGAGCTAAACATCAGAATTGTGTGAATAAATAAAAGGGATTTAAAAAAAAGCAGAAAGATGAACTGATGCAGGCTAACAGACTATTTTCTTAGCTTTTCCGCTAACTTCCCCTAAATTTGAGATGTTATGAACAAAAGAAAGCGACTGAAAAAGGCAGAATTGGCGACCTGTATTTTAAATTCACCGCTCGCAGGGAAAAACAAAACGAGACTGTAGTTTTAAAGTCGCTCGTTTGTCTGAAATAACCGAGCGGGGTTGTTTTTTTAAGCTAGCAGTCGGGGCGACTCAGAGCAACAAGCGACACGTTGTTGTTGTTTTCATTGTTTCGGGCTGAGCAGCACCGCTCGTACTTACTTGGACGACCATCCCCTCCACTTCACCAGAAACTCCAACTTTCCCTGAAAGAAAGAAGAAAAAAAAAGGCCCAGAGAGGGAGCACGTTTCGTTAAAACAGCCGCTGAAACGGTCGCGGATCAAAGTGAGGACAATGTGTCGCGGCTCGGACCTTTCTCAGTCGTTTGTTTAAAATGCACTCGGCATCGAAAACCTGCTCTCCCACGGCGCTCAGCTCCTCCATGTCTGCCTTCCTTCGCCCCGAATAAGAAGCCTTTATCAGGCGCGTCCAGCCAATCGCAGTGACGCTCGCGCGGGACCGGATGTTCGCGGTGTTGCCTTCAAAATAAGATCTCAGCTGCACACTGAGGACATACTAAAAAATACTGACATTTTTTAAGACAACAGTGAAATGTAAGTTTGTAGTTTTTATATTCTTGCGCTATTATCTCTTTACAATTTAAACGAGTGAAGTTTAGTTTAAAAGCCTGCGACGTACTTATTCTGAGGCAAATGTCGTTAATTATTTCCCTTATATGTGTATTTTTATTGCATAGGCTCTTCATCAACATGTTTACAACAGTACACTACTAATACTCTTAATTCTTATTATTTATCCTCTATTTTTCTCTATGTTGGACATTTCTTCAGAAGGAGCACCTGTTACATAAATCAATTCTGATTCTGATATTAGCTCTATGTTTATTATTCTCTATCTGTCCTTGGTTTTAGTTGTATCTGTATTCCTATCTTCTTAAAAAAAATGTTCAGAGTTAACACTGAAGGCTAATTTTCACCTTTTACTGCATTTGTCTAGTCAGGTTTCTTCAGCAATGTCAGGTATTTTTGGTTCTGTAGGCAAGCTAGACTACAAATTAATTATAATGCTCATATTAGTGTGATTTTTTAATAAAATGACAATTAAATTAAAATTAAAAAATGCTGCAAATTGTATAATGTAAATGGAAAGTAGGTCCATTAAAGTGCTCAGTCAATGAAAGGGAGTTATTCAAGCTGTTTAACTTTGTAATGCTAGTATTTGTAGCAATGTATACAAATCAGTCTTATTTTGAAAGTCGTAACCGGAAGTGGGGTGCCATCGTGCTTAACTTGACTCTTTTACGCGAAGAGAGGCGGGCAGCTGGGAAAGCGGCTGTTTAAACGTGTCCCTCAGCAGCCACCGTCCTCTAATGGAAACATGTTCCCACAGACGTAATAAAGTCAGCACGTCTCATCTCAGATCGTCAAATAAAACACATTTTAAGAATCCAAAATAATTAAAACATCGTCTCAAACAGGTTTTAACAATCAGGCTGAATAGCTGCTTTATGTTCATGGCACATTTAAACTTCATAACCACAAGTAGGCAAAAAAGAAAATTACATGATATTTAAAATGTATTTATTTATTTGATTAACAAGGCAACTCATCAGACTTTTCAACAAATAAAAAAAGACAAACATGATAAGTTATTTTATTAATTGTATTCCCCCAATTCTCTTCATTTATATTTCACATTTTTGTATAAATTTGTAATAATTTATTCATTATGCATTTTACATGGAATAAATAAAAGAATCAGTGCGAACTGAAGGACCGTCCACAGGCAGCTGTTTCTCAGACTGTAGCATTGTGTCTTTTTTTCTGTGCGACGATCAAAATGCAGTTTGTCTTGAATCTTCTTCTCTTTGTGGAAGATGCTGAGAACTCTCCACTCTGAAACACAAACACGCAGAGATGAATGGGGTCAGGGCTGAGAGATAAATAAAGACAAATAAAAAATAGTTTCTAATTACTCAGTCAGTCATTACCTTGTGTCTTTGTGTGTCTTCCTGATGAACTTGTGGCCTAACAACACAATGAAAAGTATAATAAGAAATCCAGCCACTGCAGCCATTCCAGTGAAGGCGTTGTGCGTGGCTGAATTTCGAGTGTTATCTGAAAGAAAAACAGAAAACACATTATATATTTGAAGCATGTGTTTATGGAGGCTCGGTGCTGTTATTCTAGACTTTTACTGATAGTTTGTGTTGTCATTGAATCTCTTTAAAGGACCACAGCACTGCCTCTACTCTGACACTTCATCGCATTAACTAAACCACATGATGGAGCAATAAAAACTCTTACATTCAGTCCAAAGAGACTCAAAATTCTTCATTACTTCATTAAATGTACTTGGTTTCTTTAGGTTTTGTCGCCCCCATTAGCAGACAAACACACCAGACTGTGAAGATGATTTAAAATCTAAAAATCAACACAACACTCTGCAAAATGTTGAACTGTGTAAGCTAAAACACACAAGAACATCACGTTTCATATTCATGTTACGTTACGAATACCACCGTGTACACATTATATTTTTCGTTATGTTTGCTGTACTGCTTATTAAATTGAACGGTATACTATTGTAAATTATATTATTCAGTAGGAATGATTCTACAGCAGTATTTTGGCCCTCTAAAATTAAGCTGAATACAATATTTATTTCATCATTTTTAGCACTTTAGTTATTATTTAATTTGTGTATTTACATACTTGTTTAAGAGTTAACATCAGTTCCTACCTGCTGTTGTTGTAGGAGGGACAGGTATGAGTGTAACAGAGCAGACGAACATGTGGAGATCTCTACCAAACCAAGACGCAACGGTTACTCTACTTTTAGTTCTCGGTAAGACGATAGTAAAGACTAGGATGCTGATTTATGAACAATCCGACTGTGTCTTATATAAAGTGTTACAACAAGACATCAAGTCTTCAACGCAAACTGTTTAGTCCTGATAAAGAAAATTAAATAAAAGGATCACAGCCACCCTGGTTGTACTAGAAAGATGATAAATGTTTTATAAATGTATATCCGACATTGTATTTATTAAATTAAGAAGTGTTATGTTGTGTTATGGATCTTTATCTAACCTTCTACCTAACAAATTATTTCCAGCAGCTTTCTTCTTACAGCAGTAAGAGGTGGACGTGAAACACAGCGACAAACTGCTCAGATTTTATATCCCGTCTTTAGAAAAACCTCTCCACGGCTGCACAGTTTTTATTTTTTCTTGCTTTTGTAATGTATCAGTTAGCTGGGAAATATGTGAAATTCATCAGTTTTCTTATTATTGACAAACACACACCGTCCTGCTGCACCAAACACTCACTCGAGCACCAAATGTGGATTAATCCGCTGCAGAAAATAGTTCCCAACAAATAGACTGTTGTTAAAAAGTGTTCAGCCGTTTCAGAAAACTTAAAAAAATAAAATAAAATGATATATTTTGGTAGCTGTTTTTAAAAGTAGTCATTTTAAGCAGCTTGACACTTCAGATCTTTACACCTCCTTAAAATCTTTCCAAACTTCCCATGAGCGATGACCGATCTACTGTCTAGCTGTAACTACGGTAGCTCCACCTCTGATTCGGACATATGTGAAGAGGGAGATGATGGATGAACGGCCTCGTAATGAAGGAGCAGGTGTTGGAGTGACACACTTTTCAGAGGCCACGTGGAGAGACTCATTAGTCAGATGCAAACTCACCCGGAGTCTTCTCTGGAGGAGTAGCCTCGCTCGTCACCAGCATGTGTTTGGTGGCGTTCAGGTGGCCGTCGTTGACCTCCGGCTCAATGCCCAGGATGTGACACATCAAGGGGTAGATGTTCACCGTCTCGAAGGGCCCCACCTGCAGGTTCTTGTGAAACGCCGGCCCCACCGCCCTGAAGAAGGGCTTCATGTCCATCTCCTGGTTGTCGTAGCCGTGCTCGCCCTTGTTGAACTGAACCGGAAAATACTGCAAGGACACGCAGAGAAGGATGACATAACCTCAGTGACCCAGTTTGTTAGAGTCAATCAGACTCTGACTTTTTATAAGACAGTGATTTTACTAACGTGACCTTATCAGCAAGAGAGTGCACACTCCTATCTAGCCAGCAGAGGGAGGTGTTGGCCAAGAGAAAGAGTCGAGGGAAGCCTGATTTCTCTTTGTGACTACCATCAACCAATGAAAGAGGCTAAATGAGAATTAAAAATCCATCTCTAGAATTTCCATTTTAATAAAACACTTATAAGACATGCATTCCTTTGATACTATTGTCGAATATATTATGTGTTATCAACAAAACGTGACAGAAATATCAGTATTACGAGTTCCCGGTTATCTTTTAGCTATTATGTAACAGTCTCGGCGTGCTTATCCTGCTCTGAGATCACACTAAAAGGAGTTTAAGTGGCCATAAAGGGAGAGAACAAAGAGTCCCGATCACCGGTACGAACCTATAGACCCTAGATAACCAGTTTCATCATGACTCATTATGTCCCCTCATATTCAGCGTTTGAAAACATTTTTCTTATTTAATTATTCCAGCCTTTGAATAAATTAATGACGGACACGTTCAGCACAAAAAAAAGTTAGCACACAGTGGAGTGGAAGGAAAAAAAACGCTCATTTTGAATTTTGAGGCATGAATAGCTCCATGAAGCATTTGAGAGCACTGCATGTCATCAGCCAGGCCTGGATTATCCCGAGGACGTGCAAATGCTCTTGATTAAAATTGTAATGTGCTAAGAGCCCAGTTTCACCCATTTCCTGTGAGCAGAAAACGCTCAACTCAACTGCTAATTTAAGCATTTATGTAGTCAAGACTTAAGGATATTTCTAGAATAAACTGGATGGCATGTAAAGATTAACCGTACTGTAATCGGGACATTGTCTTTTGATTTCTTTACGACTGGGTCATAATCACGTTAATGACTGACTCCAGTTAATAAGTTACAATTAAAGTAACTGTTAAAGCATGAGACGTAAGCGTTGGAGCAGCGTCGAAGTAATGTTTTCCACATTGTGATGCTGTTTTTAAAGCTGCACTTGGCACGTTGATGGGGCACAAATGGCAAACTGAGGTAACTGTTGACTTTAAAGGGTAAATCAATAGGACTTGCAGTGGGCAGAAAACTGCTGCTGCACATCTCTTTACGGCTCCAGCGTGTTTCATTTCTGGCCGAAACCCGAGTCAGTAATGTCAGAGAAAACATATAATCTGAAGTGTTTGGTCACTGCTGCAGCCTCGTAGTGATCGGGTAACACTGAACACTTGTATTTCTGGGATTTGTTTTGCACTTACAGCTACAGTTCATGAGGAATAAAGACAGAACGCACCCCGTTTATTACGTATCCGATGTCGGCCCACAAGATGATGGGGAGGATACGGTCGTTTTTGGAGTAGTGGAGGTACTCTGGCATGTCCTCCTTCTTGTACACATGGAGGTGTGGATGGGCCCCCTTCAAGGCGTTGTAAACCTTATCCAGCATGCCAGGCTTTGGCAGCAGCATCCCAGAAGGACCGTAATCCACCAGGTGGAAGGACAGGTCGCTGAATGAGAAACCTGGGATCTTGGACAAGATGATTTCATCCACCAGACCGTTGCGTAACACCGTGGCCATGCCGTGGTCAGCTGTGATGATGATGTTCAGGCGGTCGGTCAGCCCGTGTCGGTCAGCCGACCCTCGAATGTAGCCCACCGTTCGGTCGACTTGCGCGACCATTTCCCGGCGCTCCGGGGAGTCGGGGCCGTACCTGTGGCCCGTGCCGTCTGGCTCGCCGAAGTACAGGGATACGAAGTCCAGATCCTGATCTCTGAACCAGCTCATCACCTTGTCGGTGTTCACTTGCCAGGCGGTCTCGTTCTTGTAGTCGTAAAGAATTGGCTCCACTTCTTGGATCATAGCAGTCTCTCCGTCGTAAGTGCTAGCTGTGCCAGGAAAGTGAAGAGAGCCAGCTTTGCGACCCTGAAATGGTCGGAAAAAGAGAGACATGAATATGACACATGTTTCTGAACATGTTTGCCGTGAAACCAAGGGTTCATCTGTTCATACTGTGGGTCAACATCCAAGGACACCAAATCAGTAGTTGCTGGGTTTTTCATTAAAGGTAGGAAAGGCAACTCTGGAGGAAGATAGTAAATGGTTGAATCACCCAAAGCATCGGTATTTGACCTGGGAATGACACTCAATCATCAGCTATCTCTCTCCAGAATCACCTTACCTACCTTTAATCTTCTTGAAGGAACAGTTCGCCCATAAATGAAACTAATCTCAAGTTTTTTATCTACTCAGTAGAGTAGATAATCAAGTCGGGTGAAGTCTTGTAGTCCAAAAAATATTCGAGTTTTAGAGCAAAACAGTGTTGAAGAATTCTCCTGAACAACTGAAGTAGCTTGGGACTTATTTTAAAACATAAAAAAAGGTTTTGAAGGAATCAACTTGCTACGTTCTTGACTTAACGGGGGTTTTTCTACGGCAAGTTTCTGCGACGTGAGTCACCCAGAAAAACCTCATTCTTGCACAACAAAATGTATTGTCTTGGGTCGATGGTAAAATATGGAAAAAGGAGTGTTTGTTTACTTGTTTGCTATTGAAATTGAAGTAAAATTCCCACGCACAACCTCTTCAATGCTTTGTGATTCTTTTTTTAAGGCATTGCTGATGGTACATTTATAGATACGCTCACCCACATAAATATATATGGCAATAAAAGAATGTAGAGGGTTTTTCATTTGTCTTCTGTGGGTGTTTTTTATGCGAATGTGGATATTTCAGATCAACTTTATGAGTGCTTATGGGTTGCATGTTCCACATTTTATCATAATTTATTGTGTGGGACTCGCACTGGTCTTGTTCTGCCTTAGTCTCGGTGTTGACTTGGTCTCAAGCCCTAGAAAGTCTTGGTCTTGTCTCAGACTCGATACACTCTGCTCTTCTTCATGATTTAGTTTCAGTTTAGGTCATCGGGCATATTTCCAAGTCTCAGGAAGCCCCGGGATCAGAAACTGATTTGAAAAGACGTTATTTACACAGTTTTTGGTCGAGCTTGTGCACCCGCTTCAGATTGGGTACATGCTAATGCATTTAGCTTTGTGGCTATTTTAAGATTTTGGCTTAAAATGGGTTTAAATAACATCTTTTCAAATCAGTTTGGGATCTTTAGGCTTCTGTAGACTTAGGCGAGCTGTATGGAGCCATTTTGTGTCTCCTGCTACTTCAGTTGTTTCGGAAAATGCTGCAACGCTGTTTTGCCGTGAAGCTCCAGAAATGTTTTGTGGACTACGAAACTTCCCCCGACTTTCCATCAGCATGGAGGTGAAGAGATAACAACTGACCTTTCATCATTAGGGTGAACTGTTCCTTTAACTCTACAGCTTTACTTTTAGCCAGCCTTACAGCAGCTGTCATTTGCATGCAGTTAACATCTTTACCCCGCAAAATAATTTGCAATATAACTGCGGCAATCTGGGCTGAAATGATTCGGCAGGCTTTCAGAGGTGTTTTGTCAAGAGAAATGGCTTCTAGTGCTGTAAACAGCCAAACAGTCTCTCACAGTGATAAGATGGAAATTGTGCTGCACAGACCTGTCTCTGCGCTGTGATCCAGATAGGCAGAGTGCCATTGTCCCACCACTCATTCACAAACAGACTCTGATAGTAGGGCCACTTCTGACCGGTGGTGGTGTTGAACCACATGTTGTGGATTACCCCGTGATTCTCGATGTAGCGGCCTACGGAGGAAGGAAATCGCTGTCAGTCGGGGCTCGCACTCATTATTCACAGCGTGACACATTCACATTAAAAATTCTATCAACTCAACGGGTTGAGTGGCATGACGCTTTTGGACAAGGTCTTATGACCAACTTCGGAGATTAGAGGAATTTAATTTCAAGGAAGTTAAATTTCTTTTTAGCTGGCACTGATGATTTGAGAGTCAAAAATAAGAAAGGGAGCACAGAATTCCTCCTCTCAGTCATCCAAGTATAATTATCTTACTCAGCTATAAAAGCTGTTGGACCCTGGGACATTCAATTACAACTAATTCCTTTTTACCCGCAGCTTTTTTCAATCCTTTCCAAAGTAAACTCAGAGCAGGGTTTCCTATTCCCGCCATGATATGCAGATCCCCTACCAACTGGGGAGCACTGTTGTAGAAAATGAAAACACTTTACCTGTCAAGAGGGTGAAGTGTGAAGGGCTGGTGATAGTGAGGTAAGGAGGTGTGACATACAGAGCTTTCACTCCGTCCACGGCCATTTTGTCGAGGTTCGGCGTGTCCACATCGCGGTCGTAATCCCACCGGAATCCGTCGAAGGAGATCAGCAGCACCTTCTGTCTCTGTTTGTTTGTCGGGGCTCCGAGGACGGACGAGGCCAAGAGGAGGCAGAGGCTCGCAGCCCACAGCATGGTGCACACAGACGCTTCGTCAGATGTCAACTGACTCGATCCTGAAGCCGATCCAACCTTTTGGCTTCTCACCTGCCTTCAACGGCTTCCGAGCAAAGTTTCACTCAACTTATCTTATCACGTAGATTGGACAGACGTTATCTCAGCACTTTTTCACACGCGGCCTGATGATGTTTATGAGCCGATTTTACGGCTGGGAGTCGTGTTCACAGTGAATTTCCCCCCGTGTTTTGCTCTTGAGTACCGGCAGTAAAGCAGATTAATCTCCCTGGGCATCGTGGTTGTTTGTTTCCCCCCCTAACTCGCTTGTTGATGCTGTCTTTCTGTTTGTCTGCCGGGCCCCGTCTGTGTGTCGGAGTTTCCTGTGAATCACTGACAATGGGGGAATGACACTTTGATGGGTTTCACCTTGAGTTGGGATGGTGCATGATTGATCTGACACCAGGAAAATGAAGAGGAAAATGAGAGTATATATCTCTTCGTCAGCTGGCAGTGGTCTCTCGGGGAGAAAAGACCCTAATAGACATATTCATTTTAATAACTCTAATGTGTGTATTAGCCCCGGGATATTGTTAAAAAATCGACATTGATTTTTTGAAGCAATTGCCTTGACGATGGACAAACTATTAAAACGTGAACTGCACCCCTCCTCAGTGTTTCAGCTCAGATCATACTCTCATCTTGATAATATATATCACTGCGTTGTGATGTAACCTTATCAACGTCCATCGAATTGCTAGACACGCTAACTCTTCAAATTCGTTCTTTATTGTGTGTGTCCTTGGCAGAGGTTCAAGGGAATTGTCCAATCTTTATGGAGATAAGGGATAACATTCATCAGCTTTCATTTACCTCATTCATATTCATTAGCTTTCTCACATTAACTCTATCCGCTCGTCATCCACTGTCAGCAAGATTTGGAGGAGTGTTTTTTTTTGGACTGCTGAGACCCGGTGCGAGTCTCAGATCTTTGCTATGAGAACTTTATCAAACACACACACTCTGAACTTGAGGGGCGAGCAAACTTTATCTGACCCTCTCAGTCCTGCACAGAATTTCCACAGGGATTCGCACATTTTTCTTGAAGAAGAAAAGTGAGGGGTTTCTTTTTTTTTGCCTTTAGCTACTCCCCGCTAAGCTCGTATGCAACCGCTTGCAGGGGTACCTGTGCTCGGATGGAGAAACAACTTCATCTATATGAACCGGAGGATGTGCACCGATAGACAAATTAAGAAGCTGGTGTTTCCCAGGCCGAGGATACAATATTCTGTCTCTTAGTGTCTGCAGACATAACTTTTTATGATACCTTCGGCCCAACTGTGTACGATTTTACAACACTTCAACATCAGTAAAGATAGAAAGATAATAAAAGGTCTCTACAAACTTCTGAATCTGTCACAACAACTCAACAAAACTTATCAAGTAAAGGCAGAAATTCACAGAAAAAGATTTTTTGAAAGAATCTTTGTTTTTTTGTTATTTAATTCTTAGGACATTTGAACAAAAGTGAAAAAATCTCACATACTACTGAACGGATTTCCACAAAACTTGGAGAGAAGATGGGTCTTGGCCCAGAATAGACCCCTTTAACTTTTGGTTAAAGGGACAATCCAGAAATTTTTTTCTCACTTTCTTCAACATTGCAAGATATGCCGTTTTTTTTTTTTTTTTTTTTTTTACATTTGTGATCAGGCGTATTAAAGGTGGCTGATATCTATGAGTGAGTACAACTTGATGCAGATCCTGGATCTGGTGAACTTCAAGGTGGTTTGTTGGTGGTTTGATTGATATAAGGCTTGATTAAATTAAAGGGGACAGTTGGACGTTGGCGGAGGTATGCACTCCAATGAGTGCCTTTTCTACTGTATATAGCACTTTCCCAAGTCTGGGCCAGATCCAGCCCACCAGAATAGAAATGAACTGTGGACCAGACTTGGGCCGGATGAACATGTCTGGTGTGGGCCAGATCTGGGCCACGATAATGTAGCTATCTGGGTTTCCAAACCAAGGTTTCAAAATGCTTTACCTCAACAACAATATAGAATAAAAATAAAATAAAAATCACTGAGCATAGACTGTATACAATACAGAACATAATCGTAAGTACACACAACTGGTAAATGAGACGCCATTGAGGCAATAAGGCTTTAAAATAATATCAGCTATATTAACATTCACAATATAGATCTAGATATTTTGAAATCTCCCCAAAAGTACTTCATAAATGCTGGGACTGGGCAACGAAATGAAATATTACAATATGTTTTTTTACAAAATATGAACACAGTCAGATTTCTGATAATAATTATCAGTTCAGTTCAGTTCAGTTCATGGATTTATATGGACTTTACTGTAACCATCATGTCATATCTAAAACCATGTATAGCCTCATACGACGATAATGATATGTTATCAATATATTACCAAGCTCAAGCTATGATAAAGACAACTGATAAGTATTGCTAAAACAAGTTTGCCGTGCATGAGACATATTGTCCAGAAGACAAAGAGTTAGAAAATGGCAACAACAGCTGTTAAAAAACACCAATATTCACAATTTATATGAAGAAAGTAATTGCAGATATGGACTGTTTAATTCTGAAGTTGACCTTAGTTGACATTTCAGTTATTTGATGACATATTGTCGACTCTTTAAAGATCAGTTAGATTGCTATGATTCAGCCTCACAGCCTCTTTAGTTTTACATAAAGTGTCTCTGAACAAACATTCAGAAGAAAGCTGCTCAATTTCTGACGCAGACAATTCAAGTAGGTGTTTCAGTGCTGTATGGATGTAAGGATTTAATTTAATCTTCATACAACAGACCTAAATGTCACCAGAGTTGTTAGAAAATGATGCCAAATCTGCTAAAATCACAACATTTTCAAATGCAGTTCTGAGTGTAACAGTGAGGATTTAGGTTTAGATAACATCCGCTGAGTCACGAACAAACAAACAAACTGTTTAACGAATAAAATAAATAAGACGAAATGTTAACTCCTGAATCAGAATTGCAGATGAAAGAGGAGTGAGATCTAAAAGTCAAAAACACACGAACACAACCGTCCTTTATAGGTGAAAACACACTCTCTTTACTTCATCTGTATTCTGCTCGCCTTGGCGTTTGAATGGCAAGCTGCTTCTTTCCCTGCTGTGACTGGAAGTAGACCATCAAGTTCACGCCGGCGTGCCGAGATCGATGTGTTTTGAATTGTGAGCAAACAAACTTTTTAATGCATGAATGGCTTATTATCAGGTTACATGCAAATAGGGCCAAGCGTGAAACTGCAAACCTGCAGGAAAACTCCACTGGAAGTGCACAGCGTTTCTCACATATAGCTCTCACTAAGTGACTGATACAAATGCGTCTCTTTGATTCTGCGACACGTTTAACAGTCGGTCCAACACAGTTAATCGACGTCATACTGCAGAAGCCCAGTGTGATGTTTTATCACATTTGATCGGAAGCAATAAAAGAATAAATGTTGGCAACGTACGTTCCTGTAAACTCTGGATGTTCAACCCTTGTGCAGTTTTCAAGGTTATGTTGTTTATAAACCATAGTGATGTTTGTATAATGCATGAAATATCAGTCGTTGGGATGCTGAGGGGACAGGAGAGAAAGCTGCCAAGCCAGCGACCACAGGTTTGAGGCAGCGTTTCAACATTTGTAAGAGTGACACCACTGGATATTTATAGTAAGACGACAGGTTTTTTGCAGCCGTCTTTAGGGCAACAAAACCAGATATTTTTAACGAGACATCAGGACTTTTTTCCGCGATCTTTGAGTCAACAATAACAAGTATTTTAAGCCAAAACATGCTCTTTCCGAACCTTAACCATGTGTTTTTTTTGCCTAAACCTAACCAGACCATAAGCATAAGTCTTGTCACAACATAAACCGAACCTAAAGAAATGTAAAGTTGCAACATAGAGAACATAATCCTTTGTTTGCAGGAACATGCATGACAAGGTACAAGGTAAATGTATTGTCTTTGAGTCCTGCTACATCTGTTTTAGACAGTGGAGAGTTGAGGATTAGTTCAGAAGTTTTTCCAGCCCGGGGAATGAAGCATCTCCATAGTCTCCAACATTTATTCTGGCGACTGGGTTGGTATGACACTTACAAATTTGATCGTCTCTGTGGTTTTCAGGAACAATAAAAAGCTAATATTTTATTCTGGTGACCTGGATGCTCAAGTAGTGCTGTAATGTTTAACCGATTAGTCGATTTCTGTCAGTTTTCGAGCAAAAAATGTCAAAAGATTTGCTGGTTCCAGCTTCTTTAAACGCGAGGATTTGCTGCTTTGCTCTGTCATTTATGACAGTTAATGAAGAGGTTTTGGAGTGAATCTGAAGATTTCACTTTGGGCTGTAAGATGAGGACTCCCTAACACCTGTCAGACAGACATGCTGAAACTGAGAAAGGCTGAAGTGAGTGTGTGTGTGTGTCAATCTGTGTTAGTTATACTGATCCAGTACAGCGCACTCCCACATGGGTCAACATGTGATGACAGCACAGGGCTCAGGGCGGCACCGAGGCCCAGGCCTGAATCCTGTGAAAGTATTTAAACACTCAATCCAGAGAATGTGTCTTTAAACGAGTCGTCAGGACTTCTGTAAGGTTGTAATGTCACAACACATTGCCTGCTCGGGCCTGTGAGAGCTGACCAATCACAGCAGACTGGCCTTTTTCAGGAGAGGGTGAACAGAGGTGCCACAGGAGCTCAGCTGGTCGTGCATGTACAGAGGTTGTGTCCTCGCAGCAGCGTCCTGGATTCAATTCCAGCCTCTGTCTCTTTCCCTGTTTCCTGTCACTCTTCACCTGCCCTGTCGTTCAAATACAGCCATTAAAAGTCCCAAAATAAAGCATGCAAACATAAATGAAACAACAATTTGCACCTGAAGATGAGCCCAACATGGGACCTTTAAGTGAACATTTATTTAGTCCGTTTCATTCACATCCACAGTTATATTGTTGCGAGCCATACAGTTTGTACCATTTAATGATCTGATATCCATGTCGGCACTTAATCAACCTGCATTTATACTCCAGACTGACCTTGAGTGTCTGTGTGTATCCTTGGACAAAGTCTATATGTGAACGCCGCTCCTGTTATGCGTGTTGACGTTGATTTGATAACAATGAGATTAACATTTAGAGTGGGTGGCAGTCAGTTCCGCCTGGACGGGCGCAGCGTACGTTACGTACTGTATTAAAATTGAACAGCAGGAATATGACAGCAGATATTCCAGTAATACTGTAGCTCTTCCTTCGCTGGACCACCGGCACGTAATCTGTTTCTCTTCAGTCTGCCGACGTCACTGAATCTCACAGCTGATGACCTGCAGTGCATCAGCTTTCCTCTTCACTAATTCCTCATGAGCACTCTGTAGGGTAAACACGGCTGCTCTTACTTTGTTATAGCGGCTGTTGTTTTCAGCTGTTATTCATTGGTGCATTATGTCGATGAATGTGAAATGTAGTTAATGATCAGCTCAAGGCTTCACCATAAAAGATGTCATAAATACTGGACTTCCAGAAAGGAGTTGGTTTGTACTTTTACCGTAAAGCTGTATCTTTGCACAAGATACCAAAGTAATAACAAGATGCAGACGTCTTTAAATAAAGAAGTAGATACCTTGCAGAGTTTTCACCGAGGAGGCAAACAGGTTTCTTTCTGTTGCGTATATAATGTGCTCTATTATAGAAAATGCATGGCTCGGATAATGTTATACGCTGTATACATATTGTCTTTCGCGCTGTAAACATGTAGAAACCCACCAGCACAGAAGAAAGTAGATGTAAACAATGTTGATTTCAGCACAGAGAAATGTTTGACAAATGTTTTATGAGGCAGGAAATGCATTAAATATGTTTGTTTGGCATTGAGCATACACACAATGCGTTCGGACGAGGAAACCTTGACTGCGGACAACAAGTTTGTTTACAATGAATACTTTCACGAGGCTACGGATACTTAATATTTTGTTCTTTTTGTCAGCGAATAAAAAGACCAAAAGCAGCATGAATGTATCTGCTAAGTACCTTGTGTGTATCAAGGCCTGACAGATCTTGTGCCGCTTTGTCCAGAAAAACTTGAGCTTGAACTTAAAAACACATGAATGAGCGACGCCGCTGCACCTGTGACATGTTCCTTCATCACCACGAACACACACACGGTAGTTTATTTGTACTCGATCACACACACACAGTCCTGCTGTGTATCTTCTTTTTTAATACAAGAATCCAAAGCCATACAGGCTGCAGTGATCATTATGCCACATAAAAAGAAACAAAGCAAACAACATACTGAATATTCTGCTGTTTTTGGTGTATCACCAGTACCAGTAGCGAGGCTTAAGATGTACGAGCATCGACTATAAAACATGGATGCATCTCTATTATGTCACCCATAGGTTTTCCTTAAGAGCCAGATGTGAAGCTCAGCGTGACGGCTTCAGGCGTCGGCATGTTGTTGGCAGTGCCTGGCTGCACTCAACCCTCAGCTAATTCAAAAATGGGCAAAGAGGTGGAGCGTGGGTGGAGCTGAGGAGAGGCCAAGTGAAGCCTGTTTACTGACAGCTCGCAGCTAGGAGTCGCTCAAAGTGCCCACACCCTTAATTATGGGTTAGTGAATGATGTAATAAAACAAACTCAGACTTATTTATTTTTTCCATAATTGAATAAACAAGCTGTTCTCAGAGGACAATAAGGTCCCAGAACTCTGTGGCAGGGTCCGCCACATAGAAACAAAGTAAAACAGTATGAAATTGTGTTGTCCTTTAAGGTTGTTTAAACTACAAAGTGCACCTTTAAGTATATTTAATATCAGATACTTGAAGACCTTGAATGCTGTTCGTGTGGCTGACTTTCACTTGAATAAGTAATATTTAAACACAATATCTTTTCTTTGACTCAAGCGTGACTTTTGCGTACTTTTTACAACACTGACACCGAGTTATATAAAAATTCACCCCTGTACAGTCGTCATAAATGGGGAAGCTGACCCAAAACTTTTTTTTGTAGCAGGCTGTAAACATGTTTATCAGAATCAGAATCAGAATTCCTTTATTTGTCCCGCAAATGGGGAAATTTCTTTGTCACAGCAGCCAAAGGACAGTAATTACAATAAACAATAATAAAAAGTGAAAAAATAAACAATATAATAAGAAGATAAGAAATAGAATTGACTCGTATATACATAATATTTACAATATGAACAGTGTAATTAGAAACAGTGTGGTATTTTTATTTACAAATAATAAATATGGATATTAAAAATTGTCATATCTAAAGTAATATGTTGGGAGTTTTTCAGCCCCTCATGTACATGTTAACCTGAGGGTGGCAGTAGAGAAATGAGAAGTTCAAAAGGTTCATCCTGGACAGCATAAATGTTCCTTGTCAGTTTTCTGGAAATCTTTACTTTATATTTAGATATTTTCTTGTGAAAGTTTGTGTGGAAATCTCTAAACATAGACAGATAAATGAAAATACACAAATAAATCATATGGAACTGGACTGCAATTGAGGCTCTAACAGATAACTGAAGCCTGCAAGGAATATTTTTCGCATTATTAGTTGACAACGTTGATGAGAAAGCGTATGAACAATAAGCAGTAAATGACCATCATCATTACCCTGAGGTATCTGTAGCGGTAGCATGTGAACCATATGTGTGCACTGTGTATGTTTGTGAGACGCAGAGAGGGAGAAGGAAGGTGAGAGAATGAGTAAGAGCTGGGAGCAGAGTGGAGGAGGCTCAGGCTTGTGGAGGCAGCTAGGCTTGATTTGCGGCTTCATTCCAGCGCGTGGGCCCTTTCAGGCTCTGTTGCCTGTAACAGGTTGACGTGATAAACTCTGCAGCCGAGCCAGTCAGATGTGGCGCGGCGGAGGCGCCCTCCTCCTCGCTCCTCTCCCCCTTGGCCTGGTGTCTCATTGTGGCGCTGTGGGGCTCCAGTGTGCTGGCATTACACTTTCACACGGCAGTAATTGATTTCTTTAATTTGCTTCAAGAGAAACTGTTGTCAGCCAACCAGGCAGCCATTTTTCAGGCCACTTTAATTAAATGCCAGGTCTTTAGGTGTGATATGAAATTCGTTTGGCTCCTCTGATCTTCTACTCCTCAGACAATTCATTAACATTTTCGTTTTCTGCCTTTATGTTTTACACAAAGCTTCAAAAAGGAGCTCATCAGTGACATTTCGGTTCCTGCACTATACATTCAATCATTTATTTAAGTGCATTTAAACTAGAGATTAAGTGCAGTGTGGCTGTTTCACTTGAGATAATACAGAGTCTGTCGAGCCTCAGTCGGCTGAGGAACTCAAGAGAATAAAAAGCAGGCTTCCAGTTGTTTGTCTTTTATTGGAGGCTCTGTTAAATGTTGTAATCGTTTCAGGATACTAAAGTGAACCTGAAGACAAGGAAATAATAGAATTAACTGCAGTCAGCGTCAAACAAAGATTCAAGTCTGTATTCTTGACTTTATTAAACGCACAATATGTGATTTCCTCGCTAGGGACAAGAGAACTGGGCTGAGCAGAGGGGTATAGCAGCTGGTCAGATGATCAGAGCCGGCCAGCTCTGGAGGAGAGAGTTGGATGAGAAGCCAGAAATTCTGATCCGGAGCCATTCACAGCCATTCAAGGAGAGCTCAGAGATTACGTTTAAAGTCAAGCTGAAAGGAAAAATGCCTTTTTAACCGTTTTAGATCACATCCACGGTCACATTATGCAACTATTTAACAACTTATGCCATCTGGTGGTAAACACAACATTAGACAGCCACCACTGGCGGACTTCCTTCCTCAGACTCTCCCGTAAAATTATAACGACAGTAACGTAAACTTGTGGATTTGTATTCAAACATTGTTGGAAACATTTGGAATAATGTGAATACGCAACTCAACACAATATACAACAAAGGTCCAGTCGTTTTAGACAGGAAACACGTTAATATGTGGAAGCAAATAACAGTCCGCCTTCCGTTTCATGTAGACTTCAAACTTTTGGGATTAAAAAGTGGATTTATCTTCACTCCTATTTATCAACCTGACTGCAGCAGCGATCTGCTTGCAAGATTGCTATCTTACGGCTAATATACAGTACAGTAATCTGGCTATTTGGAGCAAATAAACATGAATGATCCCACGTTCAAACTCACTTAACTGGTGGTGAACACTATCCAACAACCTCCACTGCTGATGAAAAGCTATCGGACGTGACTCGGGCACAAACCTTCATGGACGAGGTGATGCTTTAGTTTGATTCACGTTTTGTCAAGTCTCATTTGCAGACTTCCCTCCTCATTCCATCCTGGAAGTTATAGCAGCAGGAGACTGAGAGAAACTCACATCATTTTTCAACATTTCTGACATATCATAACTATAACTCTCGCTCCGGTGGGCAGCAGCTACATCATTCTACACATGTGGTGAACAGGTTTCAACCTGATGGCCTTCACAACAGTCAGAAGTGTCATTAACTCTATAATCAGATGGGAATTATAGGTTGAATAGTATCAAAGGACTTCTACATCTCACGTGTAATACCTGATGAAACAACGCAGGGCAGGTGTATCTCCAGTCTAAAGCAGCAGCACCATTTATTTCAGCCATAATAGCAGGGCAGCAGGCACACCTCCCTAATAATATCCTGATGCCTCCCCACTCGCTCTGACTCAGAGATCTTCTGAAAGGCCCCTCTCCACTCATCCTCTCAGAGTGGCCTTCCTCTCATGGAGATGAACAGCAGCTGCCTCTTCCTGCCTCCCACCATACGTCAACACATCAGCTCCACTCTGCCTGCCTGCCTGCCTTCAAACGCCAAAAAAATATGAGGCTCGCTAAACCCGAAAGAATAGCCTGCTGCAGTTTCACATTACAGTGGTTGATATGTATTGACAGATATATTTTTTCTTTGCTGGCGGATACCTCAGTTGCAGCTAGACTGAGCTCGCAGAGTGTATAGTTGAGTGGAAAATTTTGGGGAATGTATAAAAATTATTCGAGAGCATGGAGGCAGAAAAAGAGGAAGATTGATTTTATTTTTTATTTTTTGCAGAAGTGAGGGTAGTTTAAATTAACCCACAGCTGCAGCATGACATTTGGTTGGCCCATTACTTTTGTCTGGACTGAAATATCTCAACAACTTTTAGAGGAATTGCCACTAAATCTTGCATTGACATTCATGGTCCCCAGAGATAAAGCCTACTGACTTGTTGACATTTCTTCTAGCGCCATCATGAGGTTGACATTTTTGTTTTTTTAGTGAAATGTCCCCACATCTACGAGATGGATTGGTTGTTTCTTTGACTAGACATTTGTTCCTAGATGATGAATCTTAATGACCTCGGAGACCTCCTGACCTTTTCTTTAGCTCCACCGTGAGGCTCATATTTGCGGTGTCGAGTGAAACATCTGGAGTTGGAAAACTATTCAGCCAAAACTTTGGTGTACGACCAAATACCAAGTGAAAACCCAGCGTGATGTCACGCATTGTGGACTGCCATTTCAAAGCCTCGAGTTTAGTATTACGTCCGTCGCCATCTTGGTTTTTTGGAGCCAGGATGAGAAGGGTGGAGCTGACAGAATATCTTGATTGGATTTAACTGTAAACCTAAGACACACATTAACAAAATAAACATCATGCTGTGTTGAAGAAAACTTGAAACTAGAGGTTGAGACCATTAACTTGTTAGGAAACTGATTACTGAGGTCATAAATCATGTGAGAAGTAGGGTAATTTTCTCATAAGCTTACATACAATCAGACTTCTTTTTGAAACCAGTGGAAACCAGTCCCTCAATATTTTATACCGTCAATGCAAAGTACCTGCAAAATAAATGAAATTCCCGTCACCCTCTGTTGTACTTTGTAATTAGTGACATTAGCGATGATACACCAGCATGTAAACACTGTCATTGCGAGCATGTTTATAATAATACACTGATGTTAGCCGAGCTGCTAGCGTGGCTGTAGACTCATCTTGTTTTCTTTTGACTCTGCTTTTCCTGATTGTTTCTCTAAACTTAGGTTCATGTTTCATCTAGAGATGGGACAGTTAAAGGTTTTATCGCAGATTGAGATAAAAAATAAAACACAATAAACAATAAATTGATTGTTGTGAATTTTCATTATCGGGATAATATCCTCACATGAATTACTGTACGAAGATATCGCACAGTAAAAGAGTTGAGTGCTCTTGTTGTCGGACAAAGAGAGGATCTCCACAGACTGAGCCTGAACCTGATGTACAATAGATGTGTCTTCATCACAGTCCGCTGGCAGCGTTTCAGACCTGGTGCCTCTTCAAGCAGCCTGTTCCTCACAGCAGCTGCGTTTCAATCATTGTTTACAGTCGTTTGGCCGACATATTTTGTATTTCAGAAGCATATTGAACTCGTGTTGGCAGCTCATTTATGATTTATGTGGCCAGACTTTTAATTACTGCATGCAGCACACAGTTTAATCGTTATTTTCTCTGTTTCCTGGATATTAGCAGGGAAAAAAATGCAGAATTCCCTCACAGACTTCGGAGAAGTCACGTAAAAACAAAAACGAAAAACTAGTGCAGTATGGACAGAGTCAGTGACTGCGAAACACATCATTAAATATTAATTCAAATAAAAAATCTGTATTTATACACACTGACACGTGATTTTCTCACCACAGAGCTGCGAGCCGCTCCAGAAAAAAATCAGAGGCGTTGAAAACTAAATTACCTCGACTTTAAAGAAGTTGTCCACACGAAACGTGTTGGATTTCTGAGGAAAAACTGAAGAATCGGGTTGCGTGCAATGTCAAGACTTCATCCCAAATGCATTAAAAAAAGAAAGGTTTTCATCTGGAAATAGAGCGGGAGGCATTGTAAATGGGACATTAAAAAGGAATCCCACATCAATTTCCCATACCAAATGCTGCATAACAGGAGTCATTTTGACAAAGTAGCCGTGTGATTATTTTTTATTTCCATTTGAAAGCAATTAGCTGAAAGGTCCTTCCCTTGAGTTCTGTGGCAGAATGTGTGGAATGACTCAGGATAATTGCTGTGAAATGAACAGAGTGCCAAGTTGAGAGAAGCACGAAAACCGCAAGGGTTCCCTCTCCATGGAAACGCCCTCTGCCTTTGTCAGTGCACCAGGAAATTAGGCAGCAAGTGATAACGGGGCTTGAATGAGTAACAAATGCGGGAGGGGGGGTGGAGGGAGGGTGGCGGTGGTGGTGGTGGTGGTGGGGGGAGAGCGAGTGATATTTACTCCATTTCAAGCCATTACAGAAATTGAGTGTTTCCCCACGTCTCACGCTGTGCCTACTGAGTGCTGGATACAGGAAGGAGGAGGGTCATTAAACATGGCAGCCGCCAGCGACGTGCTGGAGAAAGCCCGGGTTGAACACAACACAAGAGTTCGCACCACCGATGGGCAGGACAGATATAATGAAGCCCGGCGCTGTCAGTGGATGGCACCAAACTGATGAGACTGATGCCTGAGAGGAGGACAAGACGTTAGACGAAAGACGAGGCTGAGACGGCGTTCGCAGCTCATCTCGTGTCTTCGCCACAAGCTGCCTCCACAGCTTCTGCCCCTAATTGCTGCCTTGCTTGGAGGCTGCTCTCCCTCGGTATGCCTTTCATGCCTCCCTTAATTACGTCAGCCAGAAAGGAACGTGATTGTTATTGTCATTACTCTCGTTAGTAATTAAGCAGCTATTGACTGCTTCCCTACATTCAGTCTGTTTGATTAGGCCTGAGGTCTGGAGATATGGATTAGGCTCTCACAAACGTTGCAGCCTTACAACGCTGCCGTCTTCGGTCGGCCGTGAGCCTGCGCGGCGATACAGGCTGAGGAAGAGGAGGGTGGAGACGAGGAAGAACTTGACTGCTTCCCTTTTTGAAGCAGACAACCTGCAGCCTGTGCTCATCATGGACGAGTTGGAGCATATTTACCTCTCATGCTACATCGTTGTCGGTGACGCTGATGTGTTGCGCGCCGTCTCTGAGCTGGAGGACACAGAAATCAACCAACCGACCAACGCTGGCATGTCAGGAACCTGCTGAGTGAATCCTCAGGCAGCGGTGGAGTAGTTTTTACTTTAAAGTTCAGGAGAAGCTTGAAAAAGAAAGAACTTTTTTTCTTTTTTGTTGATGCATCAGTCCTCGTCTAGTTCTCAAAGAAAAAGTTCTCTTGAAAGAAGGCAGCAGCGGTGAACAGACAAAAACCTCTCAACTTCTCCAACAAAGTGTGAAAGTTCATTCTTGACCTCAGAAGCAAAAATCTCTTCTCAGGCTTCACTTATTTTTTCCAAACTTGTTCAGCACTTTTGTCCACAGCAGCGGTGCTTCCGAAGAACCTTTTATTCGACTGCTATTCAGAATAAATAAGACAGAATTTCGCTTCAGCCGAACACCGTTTATAAAATACTTGAACCTCTCGTAGCCTTATATTTGTGAGGGAAGTGGTCGTCCTGAGTACTTAGTTTTATCACCTCTGCTGAATGATTTCTGTGCTCGTTTGGACGCAAGACATTTGGAAGGAGGACTGAAACTGACAAAATAAATAAAGCAATAAATGACTCTATGAATAAATTAATATGTCGTGAGATGCACCAAAAATAAGTGATATAAGTGATTGATTTGCTTCTGCATGTTATCTTTTTTACCTTTGCATTTTGCAAAAAATACACGATTAAAAATGTAAATAAATATGTAAATACATTTTAAAATGAATACATTTGTATTCTGAATTATTTTCCTCCTGCATTTTACAAAATTATACATAAATAAATACATTTGAAAATAAATAAATAAATGAATAAAATGGTAAAATGACAAGCAAAGTAGATAAAATACACAAGTAAAAATATACAGAAGCAAAATAAAGCCTACAGCCTGCAAGGGATGTCAATAATTGATTAATCGATTGATAAGGAAGCCGATTATCAACGAAGAAAGCTGCTTAAAATGTGCATCGCTACTGCCTACATTTATTTATTTTTTTATTATTTCTGGTGCATTTAGTGACATATTTACTCATTTATTTCTTCATTTATTTTTTAATTTTGTCATTATCAGTCCTCCATAGCAGAAGGCTCGAGTTGTTCCCGATTCAACGTGTCACACTGGGTCTGGAGTCAGGTGTCAATATGCTATCAGCTCTGATCACGTGCTGCTCATAATGATGTGTTTTAACAGGTGAGACTCTGAGCGTGAAAAGTGAAGCGCCGGGAAAATCATTCTTCTTTTTTTTGCCCCTGACTGCTTTTTAATTGGTGGAGCATCACGCTGCTGCTGCCAGTGTTGGTGCTGGTGAGTTTTCTCTGGGTTTGTTCAGGTCCAGCGCATTTTGAATCCAGTCAAATTATCCTTCGGTATATTTTCATGCATTTCTCTTTTTAGTTTATGCAAGAGGCCGAGTGCTGAATTTGTTTGTCCGCTTGAAAAGACCTGATACACACAAGACCGAGTCATAGAAACACACAGAAAAACACAAACGTTTCATAGATTCATGGAAACAATGGCAAAGGTGGAGGGAGGAGAAAGCAGATCAAAAACGTTCAACATCCGGGTATGGACTTACCAGGATCTTCTGCATAGCTCGATTCCCCCGTTCAGCTCTTGAATGGGCATAAAATCATTAAATCGTGTGGCTCTTCGAGATCAAATTCTGCAGCTAGTCTCACAGCAAAGCCTGTATTAGACACACCGATCAACTAGAGGGCAGCGTTTAAGTGTGACGGTTCGCCTCAACCAGGTGCAAAACTGGTGCGTATGAGCTTGCAACACCAGCCGGCGGTGACAGCCTCACCCAGGTGACCAGGAAACGAGTCCAGAGAGAAGCAAGAAGTCAGTCGTGAAAGTTTTAAGAGAACCGTGATCTTTTCCTGAACCTAACCAAGTAGTTTTAGTGCCTTTATTTTGAAAGTGTGACTGGATGTTGCATGTTATTTTATGGGGAAAAAAGTATTTTTGTGTTCCCCTGTGCATCACGTGACGTTTATTATTTACAAGGTTTGGACGCTGATGTCAAACCGGCTTCAAAGCCTGCCGCTCTTCCTGTGGCCTCGATGTAAACACAGAAATCACTGCAGTGACAACTTATCACCAAAGGTGTCACCACAATCAAAGAATCCGATCCGGCGGGTGGCCATTTTAAACCCCAGGGTTTCCCTCCCTTTGGGAAGGTGGCAGAGGAGGATGAGAATAATAGTCTGAGTATAGAGGAGGGAGTTCAATAATCGTGCAGGAGTGACAAGAACCCAAAAGCAATTCCTGACTGAGCACTAATCCCCACTTTTTTTCGTGGGACGCACAGAGAGCGAGATAAGCCTGGAGGTTAATGCAGAGGCGTCTCTCCTCTGTCCTCGGCGGTGACAGCCCCTGACAGGCGGACCCCAGCAGCACGCCTTGTTTATGTTAATGTAGGTGGCCCGGGCCAGCTCCCACGCTGAGCGCCGCAGATAGAGACGTCAGAGGCTCGTCAGAGTGGCACTCGCAACCTCTCGCCGGGCTGCCCCTGGATCCCTGCGTTCGCATGTTGGGGGGTTTGGCCGTGGAGGAGTACCCGGGGTGAGGGAGATGGGTGAGGTGAGGGTGAGGCGGGCCTGCTGGGACTCCCTCCCACCTAATCATGTGTGGATGGCTCATCTACCTCTCCACACTTCGTTTGAACCACAAATGACATCTTGGAAGGAAGGAAGAGCGAGAGAGAGACACAGGATTCTGCTTTTTAATGTATGCGTCTTTGAAAATGTGCATTTTTATACACTTTCTCTCTTCTGTTTTATTTTGATAGGGTCAGATTCTGACAGTTACATTCAGAACCAGCCATGCACTGTCGGGTTTCGCCTTTATGTTTGACGCATGTGTTGTGTTGTTCATAAAAACTGGAATAACTGATGGGCCAGACAACACGCAGGACTCTGATGCTTCCAGTCACTGAATAATAAAAACACAGATCTGTTTACTGGGAAAAATAAAAAAGGATTTACGCCTTTTTTTAGAAAATAAAAACACATTTTGAGAATTTATCATCATGCAGCTGTGATAACCATGTAACTAAGGACATTTATTTTATTGTACTTTTTTTACTTCACTACATTTATTTGATTACTTCAGGTACTATTTACTTTACACATTACAAGTTACCTCAGAGCCAGAGCAGCAGATTTTTTATTAACTGTTTTTTTTCAGCTATCTGATAACGAAACCACACTGAGGCTGAATATTGGATCCAATAAGTGGCCAGGCAGGTAATTAGTGACTCATAGCCTACAGTATATACAATACATACATGTTAATATATGTGTAATTTAATTTTACTCGTACTTTTGATACTTAAGTACATTTAAAATATAAAAACTTTAAACTACTATTGGTATGGGAGACTTTTACTTTTACCAAAGTAATACTTTAACACGGTATCTCTGCCTTTACTCAAGTACGACTGACTCTAACAGACGATCTACTACGATTATGATAATTCACAACTGTTTAAAGTCATTGACTGAGCTAAAATGCCAAACCTTTCCTGGTTCCAGCTCATCAAAGTCAGTTAAACATTGATATTTTATGTTTTAAGTCATTTTGAATGGACTACCCTTTAGTTCTGGACTGTTGGATGGACAACATGAGCAATTTAAAGATGCCACTTTGAGCTCTGTAAACCCATAAAAGGCTATTTTTCACATTTTCTGACATTTTAGTAATTTAGAGAGAGGAAGTGACCGACCTATACTGCAGCCAGCCACCAGGGGGCGATTCAGATGTTTTGGCTCCACTTCTTGGTGGGCTGCCATGTTGTCTGTCTTTATAAGCAGTCTGTAATTTTACCCAAAGAAAACAAACATTTACAAACAATCCTGCCTCCGATCGATTACCACAGAGAAACACTTCCTGCACCCTCGGGTGTAGCCGCCGCCCTGCTCTCGACCAGCGACAGTGTGCGGTCCTCTTGTTTATCTGTTTGTGACTCTGAGGCATCATTCCCATCATATGCCTTGTCTCTCACTGATGAATGGTTGTGCCTCGGTGACCTGCCCCCTCCTTCTCCTTGTTTGTGTCAGTGTGATGTAGGGCTGACCCGTGGAGGTGGGAAGCAAGGTGGGGGGACATTGAGACAGATGAAGGGTCAAATATGTGTTGCCGAGAAGCTTCTCCTCTGGGTCTCCTTCACCCCCGCTCGCTCGACCCGCGCCAGCCTTTCATTCTAATCTGATGATAATGATATTTGCTCAGGACGACCTCTGCTTGCACAGTGTAATTACCCACCCAGCTTTCTATGATCTCAGCTATTGGAAATCGATGGGCCATAAGAGGGCCCCATCAGAGCTTATTATTATCACTGCTCGCTTTTCGTTACAGCGCGATCAGATTTAATATGTTGTCGAGTTTTTTTTTACTGCATGTTTTCCCCCCCATTTTTTTTTATGTCGACTACTGTCAGTGTTGGATAAGTCGCTGTCGGACGACTGAATACTTTTATCTTTGCATAATCTAAAACATACTTTTACCGTATGCGTATTCAAACACCCAATCAAACGTTTAAAATCCGAAATGCAAACTGTAAATATCCTCAGTTTTTCTTTACGTTACGCTTCTTAAATTGATCCACTCACACAAAAACAGCTCCTGTGGATTTTTCTCGAGTGTTTTTTTTTTTTTTGTCCCCTTAATGGCACCTTTGGCTTGGCAGCACTCAGCACTTCCATGCTTATCCATGCATTTGTGAGTGCATGCCTATTTAAATCGGTTAGGTGAATCTGCTCTGGATGACTCCCTCCATTAGCTACTCATCCAGGGTTAAGTGCCCTCTGGAACAGACGGCGCTGGCCATCGGGTGACCCCCTCCGTCTCTGCACTGCCTTGATTGAGACACTTCACTTGAGGCCTTTTGCTGCCGTGACCTTCCCGAAGCCTCCCCTGCAAATAGACCTTTCTTGTACTGCCAAGGGTATGCGTGTGGTCCACTGATCTGGACATTATTGCCACTTCTCCAACCTTATGAAACCCAAACTTGTTATTTCAAGAGTAAAGCAGTATCTTTGCGGTGACCTTCGCGCTTGTTATTGTCAGCCTTGTCAAAGAGATAAGAGGATCACAGGTGAGATTTCATCAATGAGGGTAAACGAGGGCAGAGTTGAGACACTTTTCGGGAACAGGACTGAGTCTCCCTATACAATTAAACAATGACGATGGACTTTTCTCTGTTCTGCAGACAAGGGGGTGCTTTTATTTCTTTTCATTTGGATCAGGTCACAGATTGACTTGTACGTCTTAAGTCATACTCACACACCTTCTTTGAGCAGCAATTTCCTTTTATTGACCCCTGTAAAGTGCCTGGCTCTGTAAACATCTAGGGGCTGTCATGTTTTTATGAGCTGAAGGAACCTAATAACACTGCAATCAGCATTTATTTGAAGACGGCACATTTGTGGGTTTTCACAAAGGGAATCCGATGCGAAACTTGCCTCGAAAATGCACAGGAGATGCTCCGACCTCGGAATAACATCGATAGTATCTTAAGGTCGCCGCGCCTCGAGGAGGTCGCGAGATGGATTTTGATGAAACAAACATTTTAGATAGAAATATGAAAAGGATTAAAGCCCAAGGAGAGGGGTCAAAGGATGAAGGAAAGAGGATTGGAGGTGGTCGTTGGTGACACGGATTGGTTGTGAAAATGTATTTTTAGCCCAGGACAGAAAAGGTGACAAGGGAGGAGAGGTGGAAGTGATCGATATGTTTGTGCAAAAGGCAGAGGACTGCCGAGACACAACAGTGGAAGTCATGAGTGAAGCGGTCCCTCAAGGGGACGGCAGGCTCGGCCAATGTGGAGACAACAAATGAGGAAATGGTAACAGAGATATGGCTGATGAGCAGGGGGGTGCGCTGGGAGTGTGGGGGTGCTGCTAAGTGACAGGAAATATTTGTTATGAACAAACTGTAGGCCATTTGAACACGGGGAGCAAAGTCTAGGCTTGTTGTTTCCAGACTGAGAATAGACAAAATGCAAAGAAATATGTTGGCAAGGACTCGTTGAAGTCGGTCCAATTCTATTCTGAGAGAGGCGGCGAGCGTCGAATGTGGTTGTAATTCTTACATAAAGTTTTGTTTATTTGACAGAAAGGAGTGAAAACAATATTTTGCATCTACATTTTGACATTCATCCTGAAAACGTTGCCTATTTTCTAAAACATCTGACCCTTTAACAACTGTTCTATCTCTGACAGTTTATTTTACTTTCTGAATCGACTGTGCAGGGTGAGAGGACGGATGAACCAAAGAAGTTTATAAAGACGGATGCCAACCTCCCTTTTGGCAATACAAGTGCTTCAACTGAACTTATTTTTACACTGGTGGATAAAGAATATACATGGTTAAATGTTCCAACCTTGTAGAAGTGAAACTACTGTTTTTAACATGCTTTGTCCTTCTGATTCTCCTCCACTGTTTTATTCTGCTCGTCCTTCACAAGGCAGACAAAAAGATTTTAATAGACCACTGTCTGACATTATTCTGCTGATGTTAATTGTATTTATCATGACTTTTTAGTCAGTAACTTCTTTTAAGAAAAATGTGTTTATTCGTTTTCCATATTCACCGTATAATAAAACATGACACGACATGACATGATTCAATATAACGTGACACAACTCAACATATATTGACATTACTCTGCATAACGTAACATATAACATGACATGATACAACATCACTCAACGTAACACGGTATAATATAACTCAACATATACTGACATAACATAAGTCAACATAACATGACATGACATGACACATCACTCAACATGACATGTCATAACTCACAACATATGACATGACATAAAACCAGTACCACGATCCTCCAATATCATCATATAATAAAAATACAGATATGCAAAACAAATAGTTTGTATATTAATAAGTCAAATAGATTCCATATAAGTCCTCCATCGGTCCAAAGTCTGTAGGCTCGCTCTCATGGCATTGGTTATGTTTTCTAAAGGATCTCATGAATTTACCTCATCAACCCACTGAGTAATATGTGATGCATCTTTCAGCAGGCGAGGCTAACAAATCCCTTCGGTCAAAAGATATTTGCTTTGATAGAACATTTTCGAGGATATTCTCAATTTCCAGCCACCACAGTATAATGTTAACACAAGACCAAACCACATGTGCAAATGTACCAGCCTCCAGTTTGCAGCTGGGTCAGAGAGGACGCAACTCGGGTTTAAAATGGTTCAGTCTCAAAGGCGTGAGGTGTAATATTTGAGCTTATACCTGGTATTAATGCAGATTCCCTGTGATATGACGCCTGACCAAACTCAATCTGCTGATGAAAACCTTGAAATGATTACAATAGATAGTTTTAAAGTCACTTCAATCAAAAGAATCAAACCTATTTTGAAACAGAATAATCTAAGTCGAGCATATACCTTAAAAAACTGGTGCTATAAGCCACATAAGGTCACTGTCAGTCACAGCCGCTGTATTAAATCCTGGCTTTGACATTTTATTCTAATGTTCAGAAACGTTCCACATGATTTATATCTTCACTTCTCTTTGCTTGTAGACAAACACATTTCCAACAACCGATTTCTCAACCTACCTCCCACCTTCAATGCATGCTTAATGTACACGAGCCACCTTTGGTCTTTACTGTACAATGTGTGTGTGTGTATTTGTCTGACTTTATGAGTGTGAGCGTGTGCATGCATGCGTGTATTTCTCTCAGCTGTGACTGGTTAAATGATTTCTTGAAGGGCTATAGAGCGACCATTTCATTTTGGCACCTAATAACAGTCAGGTCACACTGTGCCCCGGCTGATCCTCTTTGATATGGTCCCTGCACTTGCCCAAGCCCTCTTTCACAGGTGCCAATCATTATAATCAAGCTTCCCACCTCCCCACCTCCACCTCCAGCACCAACACCGTCTCCTGCCCAACCTGCAGACGGCACGTGGCGGCTTCACAGCAGTTGTGTTGAGGAAGAGGAGAGTTTAATCTGCTCCCTGTTCTGGCAGACGGGCCGTATTCTTTGACCCTCGCTCGAGCCAGTTGGCAGTCTTATTCTCCATCAAGTCCCGGACAAAAGATTCTCTAACCCCATCGCCGCTAAGCATGCACGCTCTTACACTCGAACAGTTGCCTTGTGCAAGGGCGTCATGACAGTAGGAACTAATGGTTTTGGAGGGCAGAGCTTTCCCCCCCACACTCGTGTACCCCAGACACATTTCCCAGCTGGTGTGGGGATTCAGAGGGGGGTCACCTGACAAAGGTTACCCATTTCAAAAAAGGCCAAAGGTCAAAAGTGAGCCTGGTTTCCAGATTATATTTAGCGATTGGCTGGGTCTGCCCTTTTCTGAGATGAATTACTAACTTTATTGCTCTCCCCAATGGACTGGTCAGTGTTAAACCAATGACAGCAAGACAGAAATCAAATTGAACTCAAGATCAAATCAGGGCAAACAGGCGCCAAAGGCAGCCTCGGTGTTAATGAAAACCGGTAGAGCAGCTGATTGCTGCTATTCCTTTTTTTTTTAACATTTGTTGATGCTGTTACATTCCTGAAAAAAACAGTGAAATCACAGTGTTTACTGTAGCTTGTTGTTAGCAGCATAGCATCTGTATCACATGTCATGAACGGGTTACAGCAGTGATTTATTCATACTGACTCTCCTGTCAGGAGGGAAACAGCCCTGTCTCCTAAACGTTACGCACATGTACCACTAAAAGTCATTTTGAAGGAAATGTCACCCCACCTGGATTGTTCTTTTACTGACATATCAATCCGTCTGTCGAGTCATTCCAACTGAACAAATCTGCAAAATGTTCAGCGTCAACCTATTTTTGGTTTCTCCCACAACGTTGGTTCTCAATCTGGGGGTCGTGGGATAATTTTCAACAGGTCATCAGGTGGTAATGGAGAAAAAAATTGATTTGCCTTTAAATAGATTTTATTGCATGTGTGTGTGAGAGTCAAAGTGTGGGTGCACATGAGTTCTGATTGGACAAACATACAAAAAAAACCTCTTTTTTGTCATCCTGTCTATTTCAGGATGTTGTCAGCGAGTTTAAAGCCCGTGCTGGAGGGTTGCGGCTTGTAAAGGTCGAGAATCACTGCCCTACAATATCCTCTCGTGGCAACTGTGATTAAGAGTTTTATTGGCCACCAACTCGGCAGAATAAATGTTGGTCATGTAGGTTTCTGCAAACCACATATAAGTTAAAACTTTACATTTCTTTGTGTTCAATTTTTAATTTTATGTCGTCACAACGCTGTGCTTATGCTCTGGTCAGGGTTAGACACAAAAACCACTCGGTTAGGGTTCAGTCACCACAAACACGGCTGAAAATGTCAAAAATTCTTGTATCTAGTAGTTTTACACTTACAAATGGTGAAACACAGTCTTGAACAGTGGTCTCTGGCTTGGCAGCCTTCTCGCCTGTTACGGCATCACCGTCCCCCGCCACCTCCCGACATGAAAGTCAACTCATACACATTGATTTGTGAACCAGATATGAAAACTATTGTAGAAATGTTAATGTCAACATTTTATTCTGGCGACTTGGCTGTTTAAAGTTTACGTTTACTTAGCCCTTTAGCCCTTTTCTTGGGGATTCATCAAATATTTTGGTTTCAATATCGATTTGTAACCACAGCCAAGATTTCTCTAACCCAAACCAACACACTTGTAGCTTAAATCATGTTAATCCAAAAATGAACAATGCACTGCTCCGGTATATGTACAAGTTTAAGAAGCTCCTCCGAGACAAAACATCCACGACACAAAAAAGGAACAAACAGTTCCTCTCACACCTGCAAATTCAGTGCAACCAAACCACGGGCAGGTATTTCTTTTGTTTTATTAAAAAAAACCTGAATTTACAATGTCTCACATCACCAGAGGACTGTTTATTCATTTATTTATTCATGTATTCATTCCTGCCCAAGGCCGGCCATCACATGCTTTACGTTTATACTCTCCATGCAACATAGGAACGGAATATAAATTCTGTCACAAAGTGATTGTTTTCCTTTAATGTAGTCTTTTCTAACGGCAAACTCTGAAAATAATTCAGTGATATACGAAAATGTATTCTCTCGTATGTTAGGATTACGTGGGCATAATGAAATAGAAACTTGTAGAGCGGCGCAGATAGTAGCACATATATATGACCTAGTTTTTAGATTTCACTATTTTATTTTTGCCTTTCATGATCATGTCAAATCCATTGTGATACATTAGTTTAATTCCTGGAAATCACCTCTATCTCACGCCACTGCAAGTCTTTCCCCAAAATGCTAAATTACCCACAAACCACACTGTTTCCTGTCACATACAGCACTGTTCTCGGTGCCCACCTCCCCTTGGGACGCTTTCCTTCCACCATCTGTTATTATCAGAAACTCTAAAAGCTTTAGTTGTCTTTCTGCCAGAGGAACAGCACCCTCTCCCTTTTTTGTGCTGTAAAGCAGAATCCCTTTTTGCCTAAAAACGATCCAGCAGCTTTTCCAGCCAAATTTCCATCCCCGGTGCCGCACAGTGTGGTCTAAAGGCCAGTGGAGGCTTTCAGTCTTCTCTGCCATGATCTCATTTGTTTATGGTGATTGCACTAGCATTTAAAAATAAATGTGGGGTTGATGCACGAGGCAACAATAGTGGATATGAGGCCGGGATGTGTGAAGTCAGTTTATTGCGTATAATAACTACATTTGATCCTCATAGTTCGCATTAAAGCAAAATACATGGTTACTTTTTCTCATGCTGCTCATCACATGATGAAGTGATCTCATCTTGCCAGGCTTCAAGCTATGAGAGCACAGTGTTTCAGAGCAATCAGCGTCCTATGAGGGACAACTAGCAGCTAAGGAAAACATCATGATTTAGCTTAAAATAGCCGGTTTCAGTCGCCACAAAAACAAGCAACAATCTCTGCAAGTCTCCTTAAAAAACAACAGTTTCAGCACCACAGAAACGGCTGGAAAATGTCCTGCGGTCTCCTTGAAAATATCCAGTGGTGTGACTCGAACTACGGTAGGAAGTTTGGCAGCCTTGTTGGCTTCTAATCACGCTGCCACCATCCTCGACTTATCTGTGCTTTGCAGAAATGTTAGCTGCTAACATTATCTCGTGGCGACTAGGCAACAATGGTGGCTCCTCAAGAAGTTAGCTGTTGCTGTAGCTTCAGTTATATCAGAACTGAAGGATGTAGTTCATTGAAAGAAGAGCAAAGAACGACGCTGAAGGCTTTTCTCCGTGGAAAAGAAGTTTGCGCCCTTCGTCTGATTGGATTGGATAAGAGTTTGAGTCTTCTGTTTTTGCACATCTGATTGGTTCATGTTAGTTTATGACAGACTGTGATACCTGCCCTAAAGCGCCCGCCCTCGTCCAAACAGTTTCGTGCAGCAGTTGTTACAGAATCATCTGGCACGTCAGGGTAAGTCTTTAGCCCAACAATGACAAAAAAGTCATTTTGTAGGTACTTTAATGGTGTTTTTGAGCTCGTCATTTCCTGGAAAATGATAAAATAATGTTGATGACTCATCCTGTACTCTGAGGCATTCATGTTGAGTTAGCAGCTTCGGTCAGTCCCTCCTTAGCTTCATTTCATGGGAACTTTAAGAAACTAAAAGTGAAGCCCTAAACTTTGCTGATGTTCCTCCGTCTTATCTTATTTTCATAATCACGACTTTGAAAATAACTTTACCTAGAATCATAAGGTATGTTTTTAGCAGCCAGTCACTTTTTTTTGGCAAACAAGAGATTATTGCTGGCATTAAATACAGAGATTTAAGGAACAGCCAAAACCTTCTGATTTTATTGTCTTCTCGTGAAGGTTTGTTTGATGTTCTGCAGATACAAACTTTTTTTCTTTTTTTTTTGACTTTAATGAACTCTTTATTAAAAAGAACCACATGTTCTGCTTCTACATGGTGTTAAAAAATTAAATAACCTTTAAAAAGGTCAGAATCTGCAGCGGTGTCAACGTTTGTTTGTCAACGTATTTCAACATGTTCAGAACGATGAGTCACTGCTCAGCAGCGTGAGAACGAGCAGTACCTGAGATGTGACTTCCACGGTTTAAGTCTACATGTAGCTACATTTTTTTTTTGTTTATTTAACTTCACCTCATTTCGCTTTATCATAGCGTTTCTCAGTCTCAGTGTTGTTTTCAGTCCTCTCCACACTCGCCACATTCAGTGGAGGGTTGGAGTGGCTGAAGATGTGGTAGCAGCATGGCCTCAACCTGTGTTTTAGCCCTAATCTGTAATTGCATCCAGTGAAGGAGGAACAGCCTCTCCGCGACGTGACCGGCCATGGAGCACGAGGCCAGAGCCGGCCGCGCAAAGCCAGAGAGAGATGGAGAGATTGAGAAGGAACAGCAAACACAGATAAAAATGAATAAAAAAAAAAAGAGAGAGAGAAAAAGCAAACGGATTGACTTTGGTAAGAGGTCACTTTTGAAAGTCCTCCCAAGTGATTGTTCGAAAGTACCATTTTTTCTCAGTTCAGGACACCCCAGAGATGTGAAGTGTAAGGTTATAGTATGGCCCAGTGCTCTATATTAATGGTGACTTTGGCTCACCTAATACGGATTCTCAGGGTTATAGCCCCCGGGTGCCTGCTGAGCAGAATGTGAATGCAAAAAGAGCCAATCCCTCTCCCCATCCCCTCCCTGGTCACCAGGGCCCCACCAGCCCCTCGCTCAAGGTTACAGCCCATACAGCCTGGCAGCGATGAAGCCATCAGGTCTGATTTTAAATGATACCCTGGACTAGCCACCACTTAATGCGTTCCATCTCCCTTTACTTTTTCTTTAAACTCTTGATTATCCTCTTTTCAAGTTGATATTGTAATGCATGATCAGAGGAGAGGCTGAATGGGAAAGACGCGTTTTCTCCTTGAGTCGGTCGCCGGAGTTCCTGCTGGGAGAAAAAAAAGAAGAGGAGAGGTTATGATCAAGGGCCTGCCTCTTAAGCCCTGAGCTATGCGCAGGATGGTTTTTTTTTTTTTGTATTTCAGTGTGTTTCAACGTGAGCCGACGAGCCGGCGGTATAAATAATTTGCTTTGCTAAACTCTCCGCTCAACAAGCCTCTGAAAGTCTTAACACATCATGTGTTCATTTCACAGGGAAAACTACACAGCTAACACTTCCACATCCTGTAATTACACTGTTGGGAATCCTCATGCAGGGGAAAAAAAAAAAAAAGGTTCCTACAACGACTGTCAAACGATAGCTCCGACGGACACTGCCACTTTTTTTCCGTGCTACTCCCTTCTCATTGCTCATGTAGATTCTGCTAATGCTTACTTGACGAGTAAAAATGTTATTCTAATGATGGTCGAGGGAGCAGGGTTTTTGCAGGTAGTTGTTATGGAAACTGCAGCTGCAGCTTAACTGTACGATAAGCCTCCACTCTTACCGCCCTCCTCCCCCCCATCTTCTCTTCCTTTTCGATCTGGTGAACACAGCATGTTGGAGTCATTACCAGAGTACAAATGGTTAAGGACAGAGCCGAGACACGGGGGGACAACGCTCGCTCAGATGCAGAGGATGTGTGTAAACTGGTCATTGTTGTTATCTACGAGTCACAATCTGGGTCCACGGAGAGGAGAGCTGTGATGTGATGTGATGATGTGTTCAGCTTCAGTTCATTCATTCCTTCACATTCCTCAACACCTTAATAACATGTTGGCTTAATTATTGTGTAACCGTTGTATTTCCAGACACTCTCTGTTGGTGAGAAATGTTAATGAGAGTTGTCAGGTTGCGCTGATTTGTAACACCAGCGGTTGAATATCTGTTTCCCTCATTTTTGATTCTGAGTATTGATTTACAGCTAAATTGCTAAAACAGCTCATTATAATCTGTGTTGTGTAAAGTGCTGTTTGTTTTGGGAGCTGGACACTACTGCAACTCGTCGGAGTGAAGCTCCAAATCCACAAATTGTGATCAAATCTTCTTGAACAACTGTTTTTAAATATTTCTTGTTTAGTTTTGTCACATATAATTCTCCGTTATATCGATTCCAGACCTTCACTGCCTCCCGTCCCTCCATCTGACCGTCATTTTCAAGGTTTTTACCAGTTTTCACCATAAAATATATGGATTTTCTAAACAAAGATGTGTTTTCTAGTGCAAGACGACTTAAACACTCAACAGCACAGATTCAGAAAAGCTTTTTCTAACTCAAAAACAGTATTTACATTTTTATCCATAATATCAAAATATCCTCGGCTAAACTAAGAAAAGATAAATAATTATAGCCGTTAAGGTCCAGAGTGTAGGATCTAGGAGGATTTATGAGCAGTAATGGAATATAATTTTCATAATTATGTTTTGATTAGTGTATAATCACCTGAAAGTAAGAGTCAACCTGATCGCCAGAAGAGATGTTGCCTCAGTACACGTCTGCAAAACCAAGGATAACTTCAAACTTTTCGTCTGTTTAGGTTTAAATTGTGTTGATGCTCTGCTTTTTGTTTTAAGTTTAGGTACAAAAACCACTTGGTTAGGGTGAGGAAAACATCATGGTTTGGATTTAAATGACCTGTTTTTGGTTGCTACAATCATGGGTGGAGATGATCCCACTTCCTGTGATCAGTAGCTGGTTTTGGTTGCCACATAAACAGCTGGAGATGCCCACAGGCCTCCTTAAATAAACACCCACTTTTGACGCAACAGAAATATCCCCTGGTGCCCTCAAACATTTCCACTGGTGTGACTCAAACTGCGGTTGACTTTTTGGAAACCTTGTTGTCAGTAATAACTCACTTCGCCAAGAAGCGGCGCCTGAACGCACCACATAGACTTCAGCTACAGGCCAGCTAGCTGAAACATTGTGCGCCTGCTCGAGAGGAGACAACCCTCCAGACCACCAGGTGGCGGTAGTCTGCGCTCCTCCTCCTTCATTGTAGTCCGCTGAAAAGTTACTTACTAGTCCCATCAGTGCAGGACACAACAGGGCCACAGAGGCTCAGCGATGGACGCCACATTAGCAGTAGACCGTTGGCCCGGCGTGTCAGGACCCACGGAGTCCGCCAAACCCGACTCTGGCTCTAGGGAGGGCCTTTCACATCTTTAGCCGCCATTGTTGAGGAGGATGAGACTCACTTGGTTGCAATCTGCAATCTCACCGCCAGATACAACTTAATCCTCCACACTGGACCTTTAAATATATACAGCATTCATGTCTGTCACCAGGCTGCTCGTTGATATGTGCTCTGTGTACCGTCAACCACGAGGGAAAACCGTTCAATGCAGACTAAATGACAAACAGCTCTCATGACATCACCTCCCAGATGACCCAAACGACTGCGACTGTCTAAACGCTATAAAATGATTCATCTGACTGTTTCCTGATCTGCCAACTACATTATTATTGTTCTGTTAGGTTTCACAGAAAAACAGCTCTGAATGTGAACAACGGTCTCCTGTGTCAAATTGTCTGGTCATTCGCCCCCCCCTCCTCCCGATGTCCTCCCTAATATGTCTCGGGGAGCTATAACAACGTCTCACACTACTTCTGCTTTTGCTTCTCAGCAACATCTGTCATAATTTGTATAGCCACAAGAGGTCCTTGTCAGGTAAACATAAATATAGGTCATTTCAGGCAAACAGAGAACAGTTTCTGTCATTTTTTCTGGTGATGACACTCGGGGAAAAAAAAGGAAAAGAAAAACATTAACTCGCAGGTCGTATGGAATCACACTTGTGTATTTATCATTAGATAATGGTAGGCGTCTCCCTTTGTGACTCATCTTGAGCAACACATCCACCCTTCATCCTGCTTTTGTTTGCCACAAAGGCAGACCAGTGTCTATTCTTCAGTTTGCACATTTGAGTGCTTACTCTGAAGTCTAAATTAGGGCTATGAATGAAGGGTGAACGAGTCTTTTTTAGGGTGTAATTTGAAGCATAATACTGGGTTTTGCTCTTCTAGGCTCAGTGTGTCCCTTTAATTATGTTATTTATTAAATGGGCATGCTTTAATTGATGGAGGCATTATCATAGGGTGCTCAAATGGCGCTGAACCCTCTGCCGAGTGTGAAAATGCTGCAGCAGGAATTTACTCCAATTTAGACTTCTTAGTCCCGACGCAGGCACTTCAATTAGTCGGTGATGGGAACCTTTTTATTAAAAAATACCTTCGGATACGTTCTGTGAATCAGACCTCTCACATTCTTGGCACAGCTTGTCTCCTGCCGAACAAATGTTTAATTCAAAAAATAATTTAAATTGGAGAGGAAGAATTTCTCAGAAGATTGAAGGCCAAACAAAACGTAATTACTGTGAATAAAAAAATTGATATTTTGACTTTTTTTTTTCTTCTTCTTCTTCTTTCTAAATTTTCGACATGGCTGATAATAGGATTGAACTGTTTGCAGTGACTAATGAGCTCCATGTGAGATCACTCAAGGTTATAGCCGGCAGCATCGCAGCTTAATGTGACTCGCTGTGTGACAAGTTCCCCCCTAGTTTCCATCGAGGTTCTGTCTTACTGAACTTCCACAAACTTCAGCTGAAAGTGCGGTGATGTCAGTAATGATCTCCAAGTAAACCCAGCTAAAATAGCACAGTGACCTCATTATTGTTTCCATAGTTACAGAATGGCAGGGTTACAGTTCCTATCTATAGCGGCGTTCACTTCACACAAAATACTGCATTTTTTCACAGATGATAGTGGTTAACAGCTAAATTGCACAAACAGCTCGTGTTAATCTGATTTATAGGCGGTGTGTTGTGAGTGCTGCTTGTTTTTGCAGCTGGACACGAACGCTCTCAGCACTGTGGAGCTCAAATTCCCAAATTGTGATCAAATTCTCCAACAATTGCTCTGACAAATTGAATATTTGTGGTAAATGACGGTGTAGTGCTGTTGATAATGGCTTGCATCGGTGTTCTGTGTCTTGTTTATCAAATATTATCATCATTTAAATTGCACAAACAATGATATCAATTCCAGACCCTGAAACTGCTTCACTGCCGCCCACCCACCTATTTCACTCTCTGTGCCAGAGAAAGCATCACACACTTAATTGAACCAGCTGGCTTTGTCAGGCAAGGATCCAAAACATGGATCTATATTTACTAGGTTATATCACTGTACATGAGTCAACTAAAATAAAATTAAACTGATGTAATGATGGAAGCCCTCATTGTGTCTCAGGGCTGTAATATGCAGAAACCACTCTGCTTTTCCATCTCGTTAAAAGGTAAAATAATATTCATGCATGTAAGAGATTCCCAAATTATAGTTTCCCCAGTGAGGAGTCTTTTCTGATGTTTTTGTTTTTGGAGGAAAAGTATCGCCTGTTTCTTGTTTGGTATTTTTGGTGACTCAGTGCAAATTCGACGGCGCCAAAGGTGGAGGAGAGGCACAGCAGGTGGCGCGTCAGCAGAACTGGGACAGATTAGTGTCAAGAATAACAAAGATTGTGGCTTTTTCTTGTCGTTTGTTTATACCCCTAAGTTGCTGAGATGTTCTGTTACATCTCATTTCATAACCATCAAATTTAATAAGCTGTGGGGAGCCTCCACTCTTCTTTGAAGGCTTTCCATCAGAGTTTCAAACCTGGCTGCAGGGGTTTGCTCGCATTTAGCCGCAAGAGCATAGCAACCCAATCGCCCGAATAAATGTTGGCACATGTACATACCTGCAAATTCACGGAAACTTTACTTTTCTTCAGGTTCAATTTTCAGTTTTCTATGCTGTGAGAACACTGTGCTTATAGTCTGGTTAGGTTTAAGCGCAAAAAAACATGTGTACCTGTTGAGGTCACCACAAACACAGCTGGAAATTGGAGGTCTGTGTAAAAATATTCAGTGGTTTCACCCTTACAAATGTTGAAACCAAGTCTTAAACTGGCCTCGTCTCTCCACCTCCAGGTGTGAAAGTAGATTAAAAAAAAAATAGGTGTCTACAGGAAGTGTTATGCTCAAAAACACATTATTTTTCCCATAGTGTCCATTGCTGCAGCACCTATATTGACCCTCTGTCTGAACACTTCATTTAGTCTCTTTAAGCCCAGTTTGCTCTGATTGGTCAGCTCTCACTGGCCTGAGCAGGCACCGCCCACCGTTGTTTCCACGTCATCTCTGCTGGTGTTTTTCGGTGTATATAAAACTGCAGCTCCAGCATGAATGTGAATGATGTTGAGGTCTGTGCAGGGTTGAAGGGCTGATTGGGTCACAGGAGAGGCCAATAACTAAATTTTCATGTTCATAAATATTGTAGCTGGGGGTTATAAGTTGTGCCTTTATTTAATAAAATAATACTGCGTGGTAGTCTGAAACAAACTGTTATTCTGCAGACTCTTTCTGTTTTTGTACCTTTCACAATAAAAGCACGAGACAGTACACGCTGCGAAGGAGCTTATCAGGGCAAACTTAAATTCACTCGGACCATTTTAATGCCAGACCACTCAATAAAATAACATCCAGATCTAGTTCATCCACATTATTTCTGCTTGCTAAAATACCTGCAGTATATTTTTATTTGGTTTTCCTGAGCCACCTTTTGTTTACATAGATTCACTGAAGAAGGAGAAGACCTCTCTGTCTCTACTATCACCATCAAATACAGTGGAAATGACAAATAAACAACACAACAAAAATGAGCAAAATGCTAAAAACAGGCTGAGACAAAGAGAATCACAACAAATGAAATCCATTAAGAAAATAACAAAACACACATTACATCAGTAAATCAACTAGATTTGGTTTAAAAAGTGTGTTTTCCGCTGTGCACGCCCGTGTGTAACCTACACACATTGGTGATTTTCTCATTTCATAGAGTGGAGCAGGACTCCATCTTAGAGACTCCAATTGAACGCTCCGACCACGCATTGTTGAACCGCGGGTTCAGCTGCAGACAGGTGCTCGTGAATATTCATTGGCAGGGAGCCCTCACAGATTCTAATCACTGTCAATATGTGTGCACTTTGCAACTGTCAACTATTCAGAAAACAAAATATGCCCCCCCCCCTGCTTCAACTGCTTATGAAAATGTATGATGCAGGTAGAAAAATGGAGCGTATATTTAACTGAGGTTTACACTAAGCTCCAATAATGGAATTGTTTTTTCAAATGATGTGCAGTAATGAGGAGATTGAAGGTACGTGGCTTTATGGAGTTGTTGATCTGCTCAAATTTGTCTCGTCTCCCGCTGATCTCGTTAAAACGTCAGTTAAAAGCACAAATCCAACACTGGTAATGAGCTTTTATAGCACAGTCTGTATGCTTTATATACAGCCCGTCCTCATCAGATAAACGAACATAGAGGTCGACTGTGCATGCCGCTTATTATGACCTATATTAACATTTGTTATGTGGCGACCTCTAGAGGCCATAGTTATTATTACGGCAGCAAAGGAGGACGTCAGGGGAAATAGTACAAAGAGTGATGAGGTCTGCATAGGAAGGAGGATGGGGTGGACGGGTGGCTAAACCAAGAACAGGACTTTCACCAAGAACACCACTGTTTGTCCATTGTGAAGGTCAACTGTGAGTTATTTTTTGGGAGCAAATAGTACAACATCGTCGGTGTCTTGAGGTATCTGTGTATTCGTCAGCGATCAAGAGTCTTGGTAGTTTCCAGTTTGTGGAGAAAAACACTTAAAATGGTTCTGCAGTATGTGCCCAGCCCTAATGTTAGCTAGTCAGTTACATTAACATTAATGTTTGCTAGCTAACAGTAGCAATGTCAGCGTTAGCTAGTGTTAGCAACATTAGTTAGCTAGTGTAACAAACTGGGAACAACTCGAGGGGGCAGATGATTCGAACAACAGTGGTGATTGAACGCCACATTTAGTGGCTGAATGTTGTTAAAAACACCTTTTAGTTTGGTACGCATCATACGTACATAACTTACATAATTATTTAAAAAAGTTATTTTAACCTACAGTGGTATGTTGTTTTGGGAGTCACTGGCAATCGACCTTTTGTTGTTGGCCTGTCTCTTTAACACCCCCCTCCTGAAAAGCCCAGTCTGCTCTGTGTATTTGCAGCTGCTGCCATGCTGGTGGCGTGGCTGAGGGCATCAACTGTATAGTTGTGGCATCTCAAACCCTCAGGAAGTCCTGATGGCTTGTTTAAGGAAACAGTTTCTCTTGTTTTAAGAAAAGTTTTATTTGTCGTTTTGGGGGGTCTCTGGCGATCAACCTTTTCAGTCGTGTAAGTATGAGGATGTGTATTAGTGAGGAGGATACCAGAAGAATATAAATGTGCTTGAACAACGTACATTATATCCTCTTTGTGCCTATTGATGCATAAAGACATAAAAACAAGTTATCTTCTCTTTTGGCGGTCAAAAGTGTCTTTAGTATCCTCAGTTCAACCTAATTTCTGTCAGCTCTGACTCCAGTGTCCTTCTGCAAAAATATTTCGGGTGCCTTCATTTGCAATTTCTTCTCCAGGATCCGTCTGAGGCACTTCAGGATGTCACCTTCTTGACGCTGCAGAACACCTCCACTAAAACTCCACCCACTCCTTGTTAAGGTGACATCTATACATTCCTGTCCTGTTTGTTCCGCTCGCTGTTTATTTGAAAAGGTTAGTGTCCAGAAAATCTTTCACGGTGGTGCACACAGATTTATTATGAGCAACTTTCTGAGCACAAACAGCGAGGGTAGATTTGACAGCGTCCTGCTACAGTTTCAGTACAGATGATACACCTGAGGATCTGATCTTACACAACAGCTGCGGTGATGGATGGGTCGAAAAACTTGCAGTAAAACCTGCCTCCTCAGTAAGGAGCTCCTAACCCACTTATAAACGTATGTGCCATATTTCAACATGAAGCAGGAACTAACTGTATCTTGAAGTGAAGTTAATGAAACAATTGTTGTGCATACTTAATGAAGATGTCTGTGAAACTTTAACTTAACATTCAAATTTAGCTCAGTTGGACCCAAAATGTCTTTGACCTGCAAATCTCTAAATCGATGCATACTTAATAATAAATCCTATTTGTGTGAGGCGTTGTCAGAGTCTGCAGAGGCCTTTGTTTTAGAGAGTTTAGCTTTTAGCTTTTGTCAAAGTCAGAAATCGTTCATATCTGGAGAAACGACAGCATTGCTAGTTTGCTGAAGAACTGAAAACAAACAACAAAATCATTTAGAGGGGAGATTTGGTGTGAACGGTGGCATGAATAAAGTGGGAAACCACGACACGGATGACTGCCGCTTGCATTAATTTCCTATTTCTAGTCAGTTTCATTTTAATCTCTATAAACAGATGTCTTCATATGAATGCAGATTTTGTAGGCGAGGGACACGATTTTGGTATCTGAAGCTTTCTGGTTTCCATTTGGTTGCATGCAGGTAAACAGTCCATGATGACAGCAAAACATGCCATTTAGCTTTTTATTAGCTTTTTTAGATTAGCCATAATGTCATTTCTTGCTTCTTAAATTGCAGAATAACTTGTAAAACAGTGAACTGTGCAGGGGTAGGAAGGCCTGGCCTGGATAGCTATTATTGGTTATACAGATATCTCCGACATCGGCCTCCGCTCGGAGGATGAATTGTTTTGTTTTTAACCTATATAAACCATACTGCAGCAGCTGCAGATCAGAAAACATATGAACCACTTAAATGTAATGAAAAACAGGGACAAACAATGTTCTGCCAATTGGGAATCAAATAAAAAAAATGCAACAACAAACAGCATTTTGTGATTTAGTTTGGAGGACTTGTTGACATCTGGATGTCTGCTGCCCTGCAAATCATCAAGTGCTTACATAGGATTATATCCTACGTGTGTGAAACAGTGCAAAGGTGTGGAGAGGCCTGTCAGTTGGAGCGTTTACAGCTTTATAGCTTCTGTTGGAGTCAGACTGTCCCCACCAGAAAAACAACAACACTGTTGTTTGTTCAAACACTTAAATGATTGATGAAAGCTTTTTGGAGCGAACAGCTGCGTTGGAAAGTAGATTAACTTTGATACGAGAGAAAGATGTTCACATCCCTTTTGCAATGTACACTCAAAGATGGGGTCTTAAATCATGACTACAGCCTTTTTTTTTTTTTAACTGTCATATGTTGCAAAAAAATGCCGTCCTACCGAGTGGTTAGCAACATCAAAAACCACAATTTTTCACTTATCCAAACCAATGAAATGTTTGTATTTACGGTTATGAAGAGGCCTGTCAGTTGGAGCATTTACAGCTTTATAGCTTTTGTTGAGATCAGACTGTCCTCAGCAGACAAACAACAACACTGGTTGTTTGTTCAAACACTTAAATGATTGACAAAACCCTGTTGGGAATGAGGTCTGGGCTGGATTGGTCATCATAGTAGGCAACTTTGATACGGGAGGCAGATCCCGTTCCTAATCTACACTCAAGGACGGATCCTTTTAATCATGATCACTTTATTTTTTATTTTTTGCAAAATATGTTGTGAAAATAAATACAGTCCTGCCAACAGGCTATTAAGATTAAAATGCATGTTTTGGAAACCAATGACAGGAGCAACCAACGTGAGTATCCCATTTTCTACTGACGTTTAATAATCACCGTACAGTACGAGTAAAATGGTCGACGAACGATCAGTTTGGTCATTTAGATTGGACAGCTTCCACACATCTGTCCTGTTTGTGTTTAACATCAGCATCTGGAGAAGCTTTTATAACGGAGGGTTCACAGCTTTTTAACTTTTGTCAAAGTCCGACTGTCCTCACCTGACAGACAACAACACTGGTTGTTTATTCAAACACTTCCATGACTGATGTTCATACACTTTTAACCAACAACCAGTGTTGGTTTCTTTGAACTCGTGACCACATTTTTTGATTGAATGTTTATGTTTAACCAAAGCTTAAACATAGAAAAAACACGCCATATGAGTGTTGGACGGCGCCGACGCCGGGCCGCGGGATCAGAAACTACTTGTGTCATTTTTGAAAGGCGACAACAAACGACCATTTTGTCATTTAGATGGAACAACTCGCTGACATCCACCCTTTTGTGTGTGAATCGCTGTCTGAGTCTGGAGAGGCCTTTTTTTTTGTGTTGGAGGGTTTACAGCTTTTTAAGCTTTTGTCGAAATCAGCAGGTTCAAACGGTGTCCTACAACCAGCTGGCACCGTCCTGAACCTCAGGACTCCACTGAACTGGGATGAGGAATGCGAGGTCAGAGCCAATGCCATTGCCAGGGCTGACTGAGTCATTTTACACTCTGTCATCACTCTTATCACAATTTTACCCCCTCTTTCACTCTATCTTGATTGGTCACTCCTCTCTGGAACACGTCTGCACCCTAGAGGCTTTATCTGTGATTCCTTATCATCCCCAACTCTGCCTATCTCCCTCAGCTCCCCCCACCTCCTTCTCCCTTCTCTTTTCTCTCACTGCACCTCTCTCGCTCTTTTTCTTCCCATTTGTCTGTTGCTCTGTCATATTTGTCCTTCTCTATCTCCTGTAATAGAGCTGGAATTATATTTTGAAAGCAAATAGCGTCGAGGTAAAATAGATGTACGTTTCCGGCAGGCTCCCCTCCCCGAGGGGGGGAACACTTCCACAGCTCCACCAGACTTAATTATATTGTTCTTTCTTGGGTACGTTTTGTGTCATATTTCCTGGTTTTACCCTGTAATCACAGGGATGAACTTATCACTGCAGTACATCAGTGAAGATAGCCGGACTTTACACTTTGCACAATGTCAGCAAGGCTTGACACTAATTATGATATTTTCAAAGTCAGTCAGATTCACAGCAGAAGCACATTTATGCAGGATCCATTTAAATTCTTAATTGTGCCTTACTGTTAAAAGTAGAGAGTCTGGGTATTTGGTGTATAGCCTTAGGAGCTGTTTGCCCTTGGCGATTCTTTCATCTTCAGATTTAATAGAATGAGTCAAACAGTGTATGGTAAATTTGACTGGGGTACATCAAGTAGCCGGAGTTCCTTGTGCTAATATTGACCTGAAGGAGTGGGTGAAAAAGGAAACGTGTGGGACGTGAAGATCCCTCCGAGATGGAGAGGCGACTGAACATTGTTAGAGGACGTTTATGTTTGATATGTGTCCTTTGTCTTTCTCGCCTTGAAAGTCACACGTATCCAAGACTTTTTGTTTAGCATCTGATTTTCATAATGAAGATGACGGTAGCTCCTTTAAGGTCTTTCAACACCGCTTTGAGGTTTTTTTTCATTTTACATGAACCTGTCAGAGAGTTCAGTCGGCACTTACCACAGTGTACTATCTACCTCGCAGTGCATTTTATAAGGATGGATTAGTGCAGATAAGAGATCGACAGATAAGGAATTTTAGGGCCCAATAATCATGTAATGTGCCATAGTCGTGGGCAGTATAAACACATTATGATATATAAAATGACTCTTGTGTAAGCGATAATGTGAATTAAACAATAACTTTTTAGATTGGCCTGTTCATGTCCAGTGTGAAGGTCAATGGTGAGTTATTTAAACGAGCTAACTTGGCTTTTTTACATCGTGTACACAATGTAATGTAAGTTTCTTAGTAACTGGTACAGTGGGAACAGAAGCTGCAGAAGTAGCGTGGTGATTTAAAGCCAAAACATGATGTTTTCCTAAACCTAACCAAGTCGTTTTTTTGTTGCCTAAACCAAACAAAGTAGTTTTGTTGCCTAATCCTAACCAAATATTTTTTAACGTATGTTCCGGTTAGTGGACCGGACGTGCCGGAAGTTGCACCAACAATTTGCAATGGTGTCATGGGGGCTCGTTAAAGGTGGATATAGACTCTTTTAAGCTTCATCCAATATCCAATATTCTTTTTTTTTTTTTTAACCTTATTGACCTCATTTTTAAAAAGTATTTCTGCAGAATTACCTTGGAATAAAGTTGATTTGACTACTCCAACTATTTTCAATAAATATTACAAACTTCAATAACTTACAGAAAGCTCTTTGCCACTACCAGACGATTTTAGATAAAGGAAAAGAGAGAGGTGGTTTCTAATTGGCTGTATTGATCATCAGAAAGTCGTTAAGTCACATACAAACATTTAACTACAAACAATATAAATCACAGGCTTCATTACAAAATATAAAACATTACAATAAACACACTTACAAGATTCAACAGTCTTGTGAGGCTAGCAGAGACCTACATGCATCTGTCTCCCCATGACGTAATTATAATAGAGGTATTCATTCAGGAGAACCACAGTTACTGTAAGAAAAGGCTCCATACTATTGTTGTACCGGTTGAATTTCCATTGTCGGAACAATGATTAAATATTTTCAGTTATGGAAGGATGTTATGTCGGCTCTTAATAAATTGTTCATGCCGGCTTTTGACTGTTTTGAAAAGCATGCTGCGGAGTTTCACACTTCTGAATGTGTTTGAAGGTTTATTTCTTGCATCCGGTGATTTCTATTCATGTTGGTATGAAAATCAATTACCAGACTGTTGAGACTCCTCTCAGTTGTGTAATCCATCACAGAGAATGTTAAGTCTGCAGAGGTCTTTTTTTCAAAGTTTCAATATTATTACAAGGTAATGCCATAACAATAATGGAACTTTGCAGGAAAAAAAAAAAAAAAACATAATGCAGACGTTATTTTCACTGTGATGGATTACACAACCTTCAGTTTGCTCGGTATGTCGGGAAAATATGGATTTTTAACATTGTCACCAGTAGTGTAACGTAATTTGCAGTCTATGGATTCAAAAACGGAGCTAATATTATCAACAGTGTGAAGAAACAACAGTTTTGACGTCATGTCAGAGACATCTTATATACATGTGCAGAGATGTCTACTGAATTTAGCATGCTAACCAGCTAGCCCTCACCCGTCCTGTCTCGTAACCCTAACCCTTTGTTTGTAAAGAGTCTGATAGCCCCTTACATACAACCTTACATACCATCTAAGTTCAAGTTTCTCTCTTTTCACGAACTGAGAGAAGCTTAATTGACCCTTTCTAACTCCCGCCCATTTTCACCGAAGACAATGTTTGTCAGACACTATCACCAAAGACACCTACGTTTGTAGCTGCCTACAGCCTAAGATAGCTACAGCGAGGGTATAGCAGCAGTTAGCGATGCTGCCCCCTATATTTTTGGAGCGATGGATGATGAACATCAACATTAATGGATTAGTTTGAGGTGTTACTGTTTCAGTCTAACATTTTGATTTTATGATTGTTCCACTTGGATGTAAGATATAAACTGCAGCAGAACTGCTCTGTTTGGCAATAAACATGTTAATATTTTTACACTGAACAAAATAACATTATAAATACATATTTTTAATGAGTATTTCCTAATTACCAGTGCATCACTTTGTGTGTGATTCAGTCTCTTGTCCCTGAATGTGTGCACTTGACTTTTAATGGCACATTAGTATGTGTGTGTGAGACTCCCCCCAACACCTGGCGTTCCCATTTCCTCCACTCCAGTTCATTCAGCGACACATTTTGCTGGCACTGAACTTACTTTTGATGATTATTCTGGCACCAAATGTATTTTTATACTCTTTGAAGTGAATATATTTTAGAAACAGCTTGAAGTCCTCGCTCCCTATGTTTAGTGGAGCTGTGGTTATCGTGGGTTACAGATCTGGAGGCTTCCTTCATTTCCCTGTTTATCAGTTAATTCTGGCCAAAATGACTTATTGTTATTTCCGCTACTTGTCTAATGGAACAGCATTATCAAGGCTCTGTTTTTATGAGATAATGCCTGGGAAGACACTGTTCAAGGTCTGGCATGGTCTACCAGATGTCAGATTACCACAAGAAAAGGCACAGTAAATAAAAGCACAGGCTGCCTTGCTGTTGCATACCACTGTATACATACAGCTCTGTGAGATATCAAAATGATCAGCCTATTACAGTCTCGACTGTGCTAAAATCCAATCCATGGCCTTCTTGTGTGCACTGAAATCACCATCACCTCATCCATAAATAAAGCAAGTGAAGGCATTGTACAAAAAAAAGAGAAACGACTTGTCCAGTCTCCAGCGAGCTCCGTTCCTTTTTTTTTTTCCAGAGGCGAGTCACAGCTTACATTGTCTTATGTTTGCTCCATGTTGTCATTCTCAGCACATTTCATAATGGATGAACATATTTCCTTCGTATACAGGAAAGCGCTGATAATGAGAGTTCTCGTTCTTTAGAATTTGCACCACTGATGATAATGGACTTCATTATGTCCCTCTTCCAGTAAGCTGTCACCCTGAACAAATTTAAATTAGCCAGCCCAGAACAGATCTTACACCAAGATTATTTCCATTCAAGGCACCATTTGGAGCTGTTTTGATTCCCTTTAATACAGGACTTTTCACTCCAGCAAGCAGCAGCCCTGTTTATTTGACTGTCACAACATTATAAATTACTGGCAGCTCTCTAAGCAATGACAAGAGGGGAGAAAGTCACCTAGAAGCAGCCCCGGCGAAGAGAACGGGGGCTGGTGTGAAGGATGCTGGCTCACTGGCTCCGAACAGTGCAAGGTGGGGTCTTGGGCAAGGGACCCTGAGGGAACCATGTGGTGGAAACCATACTGTGACTCATTCAATAAAGTTAATTAATGATATTTTATACATAATGAGGGTCGGTGTCCCATGTGGTCCTCTCTCAGGTTGAGTTCATGGAGAGACAGCAGTTTTGCTGCTGCTGCAGGGACCATTCTGGAAACAAAACAGGGGTTGTGTCAGGTTGTGTTAAGGTCATTTTGTTATGACTTTGTCTGTTTGAAGCACATTTTCATTGACATAAGCCTCTAAGCTTTATTGGTTTATTTATCAACGCATGAGAGATACTCTTAATATTAATGATATGACATGGAAAAGATGATGGATAGTGAAAATCTGGAGGGATGTCGGGTCATAGTTGAAGGTAACACAACATATTCGATAACTCATTAGCTAACATTAGCATTCAACCAGCTCCTAGCTAACATTATTTTTTGATTAAATTCTGTGTTAAGGCTACCACGCTAACAAGTAATATGATTGAGTTGACATAAAACACAGTAATTTGCTGTAATTATACTGTAAATTTAGTGTAAATTGATATATTTACAATAACTACAGATGTTTATTACAGTATAATAGTGTATTTTCATGTTGTATTTTCACAGTAAATTATGTCTAGGTTACCGTAGAAACACAATATATTACTGTGGTTTCCATCTATGTTACTGTAAAACAATTACAGTGTACTACTGTGAATTTACTGTAAATAATAGCCAGTAATTGTGTTTTATGTTAACCCAACCATATTGCTTGTTAGCATGTTAGCATGTGTACCTCGTTGCACCAGTTTAGACCAGCAATTTTTACATTGGAGCCACACATAGACGCATTACTGCTGCATCCTGCAAACAGCTGTGTCAAAGACAGGAAAATAGTGTGAAAAATGTGTTAGATCTTTATTTTGCTCAAAACAAATGCACGTGCTAGCAAGATCAAGGTCTTTATGACAGGAGGTGATCATGCTCACACTGCTTTTGTCCACAGGGGCCGCCAAAATCGACAAAAATGAAAGTTCCTTGTAGCTGCTTTAAATAAATGTGAAACCAGAGATACTGACTAGATATTGGTTTCACATCGACACCCTGTTCCTGTCCGATCGTTTGACGTAAAGAAAATTCTGAAACACTAAGACGAAAAACAAAACAGCAGACATGCACGGAGCACTGCCAGCTAACATCCTCTCTACAACAGGAGTTAAGTTTCTTGGGAAATGTCGTCAAGATCCTGAGAAACATGAGCCTTAACAACACCACGAGTGGGAGATAAAAGCCAGCCGATCGTCTCAACATTTTTCTCATCTTTTATGATAAATACATGAAGCATGTGCACGAGGATATGAGCTGTGCAGTCATTCACAGCTCATGTCACAGTTCACAGCGTGGGGTTGAAGGTTCGACTGACAGGAGAGCGGAAAGCTTCAGGGAGAAGTAAACTGGATCTGTACCTTGGCTGATTACTGAGAACAGAACAAAAATAACATATCAGGTTTGCATCCTGCTCAACAGTTTCTGAGTAAAAGATGTTGTTTACAGTTTGAGGCGCTCACACTAAAATAAAAACAAAAACACAGCCAAGCTTTTCCTCATATCGTGTTTATCTGTTTTTGGACCTGGAAGTCAGACTCGCTGCCAGTTTTTGGTTCTGATTAGCATGTTTTCAGCTGTATTGACTTGATGGTGAAACACCAGGCTGGCTTCCCTCGAAAGGTGTAATAAACAGAACCAGGGAGGCTTCAGCATCTGCATTAACACCTTGCCGGGGATGTCTCCCAGGGCCCGGGAGCCGAGGACAGTGCCTTCCCTTCACACCTCGTTACTCCTGTTCCCTCCCGTGACCTTTCCCTGCAGGCAAACACGCACCCCATGAGACGGCAAGCCAATCAGTGCCCCTCTTCCATCCAGCCCCACCCTTCGCAACCCGTCATTCCCTTTTTCCTCTGCCCAAATAAACTGTCGCTGCAACTGTCATAGATTCTTTCGCTGAGTGGTATCGTAGTCTCCTGCCCCGTCATTGTCCTCCACTCTTTCAGTCAGCGCTCTTTACGTTTCAGGTGATTTTTTTGAAATCACTCCAGTGGAAACTGATGTGACCTTGAAGAGAGTGTCTGTGCCTTTTAAAACCTGAAGAGGAAGGAGAGCACTCTTTGAAAGACTTGTCTTTCATGTCACTAATAGACAGCAGGCTGTCTGAATTACTCCTTTTATTTTTTTTGACCAGTCATTACAAAGATCAGTAAGGGCTTGAATGCATCAAACCTTGGAGAGTGAAAATGGAGTTCTCCAGGTGAAAGGAAAACAGGCCCTCTGGCAAGGTTGCGTGGTTTGTCTTTGATGCTCCTGGCTTGACACGGGCACTCACCTTGACTGGGTCATTTATTCAGACGCACACTATGTCACCTGGCACTGGTGGAGGCTGAGAGACAATTGGGTTTAGCCTTCATGGAGCGATGATGCCAGGGCAACCAGAAAACATCTATATTTTAAACTCTCAATGACCTGTCACCGTCTGAGTGGTAATCCAGAATTAATAAACAACTTTTTTTTTTTTTTTTCTGCCCTGGATGGAAAATTAAAAATGGGCTCTGCTCTCAACTTTAATTAATTTTCAGTTAATTTTCCTCCTCAAAGCAAATTAGAAAAAAAACACATTATTTCTAGTGTCTCCCCCAAATTAAAGAAAGGAGGCGTGAGAATCATGTAAATGGCACCGGGGGGGCACCGGCTAGATGCCGATGCCCTTATCGCTTCCACCTTCTGAACAAAACCATCCCAACCTGACCTAGGACGTCTGCAAGTCTCACACCATAGATGAGTTGCAAACTGCAGTGTGGCGAGTCAGAGCACAGAAAAACCCTGTTAATTGGTCCAGTCTGGCTGGCCCCTGTCAGACGAGGCCTTTCATGGCCTTTTCATGGCTTTCTCCTGGGAGAACTGAGGAGGCTGCCTGTAATGAGGCAGCGTACCTGGTTGCAGAGGGGGGAATCAGGAGGGTCACTCGTGGGCAATTAGGGAGAAATAATGAGAGCTTTCTCTTTCTCTCTGTCTCTGTTTCTACCCCCCTCCTCCCCCCTGCTCACCTCATCCTCCCCGTTTCCTGTGAGGACGGTGGCTCATCAGGTAACTTTTTAGGAGGGGGATCCCACGAGAGGCAGCTCGAAAAAGCCAAAAGTAGCACTGCGAGAAGAAGAGAGCCAGAGATTTGTCGATCTTTAACAAATATGCACAAAAACAGAATTCGCCACATATGCTGCAGCTCTCTGGGCCAACAAGTAAACTAGCAAAAACTTGAACAGATGATGCTGAGATACGATTCTGTGACACCTATCCTGAGAGATCTTTAGCTGAGTCTGTATGCAGCCTGCTATCGTAACTGTCATGTTGTCAGTGCCTGAGGGCTAAGAAGAGGTACTATAGCTTAGCTTGTGCACAGGTCATTATACAAGGCCACGATGAGATGCTGTACACAGGAAACACTGCCACTTCAAAAAATAAGTGGAAAAACTAGAGACATCTTGCGATAGGATCACACCAGCCACAGCGCCCGTCAACATGTTGATGTTCGACCCATGACTACCATGTAGTCATTACAACATTTTTAGATTAGTACTATTTTTGGTTCGGATCATACTTATCCTCCTACGCCTCCATCTACGCCTCGGCTACACACTAGTAAAGTTCCCTGTCCGCATAAAAGCGAATATGGGCCAGGACCCCAAAAACTAAAAAAAGAAGGTTCATTACTTGTAATAAAAATCTGTCAGTGTAACAAGAGAACATTTTCTAAAAAAACATGTGTCCTGTATCTCTGTCAAATACTATTGTCCAGATGTCTGTGTCTGATATTAAAGCAGCTACAAGGAACTTTCATGTTTTGTTGATTCTGGCGACCCCTGTGGACGAAAGCAGTACTGCTCCCACCGCCTCGTGTACAAAGATCTTGATCTCGTGCATTTATTTTGAAAGCGAGTAAAAGAAACATATGTTGTATTATTTTTATATATAGGACAGCTGTTAGCAGAAAACATGATGATGTAATGTTTCTCATTGTTGCATATCTGTAATATGACGAGTGAAACAAAGTTAACTTGTAAGGTCCTTGTAATAAGTGCTGGTTACTAGGTAATAAGGTTCTAATAAGTCCTTATAGGATACTTATTAACATTATTAAGACTTAATAAGTGTTTTTAATATTATTGAGTTTCTTATAATTGTGTATATTAGCATAAGCATTAGTTTATAGGTAATAAGGCCCTAATAAATCCTTATAAGATGCTAATTAACATTAATAAGAGCATTTAAGTGTTAAGAACATCATTATAAACACATTTATTGTTCAATTATTGGACATCAATAAGCACTTTTAAGAAATTTGTTAAGTTTACAGATGCTTAAGAATCTTGAGTTTCTTATAATCTTGCATTATAGCTTGCTTTTTGTTGCTTTATTAAGATTATTACGTATTATTCATTTATTAACAATTAACTCTGCTTTTTGTAGCTAATGAGAAAGATTGTTAGGGCTTTTAGATCCTTTTTTTGCACTTCAAAGTTAATGGAGGGCTTATTAGGGCCTTATTACCTGTTAACTAAGGCCTAATACAAGGACGTAAACATAAAGCGTTAACGTAAAGTTTGTTTTAGTGCCGTACCACCAGACTACAGAGCAGCATCTTCTTTCTTCAGGCTGTGAGACTCCTCAATTTATCCTCAGCGCTCTACCATAACAAATAGTTTTCATTTTATTGACTTATCCATCCAGCATAAGTCAGAATAAATCCTACCCAGTGACAGACATTAAGAATAACTATAATAACTATGTAGAAACAGCCAATCTTCTGTCTGATGGTCTCGTTTGCTTATGTAGGTCACAGAGAGGCTGTTTCATAACCAGTTAACAGCTCCTTGTTGTACATTTAAGTGTAATGAGATATTCTGACTAGAAATCAGACAAATATACTCATAATAATGAGTTTTTGCAGTGTACCTTAGCTTCCATGCAGTTTATTATACCGCTCTATATTTTACCCAGCTCCCCTGGGATTGCAGTTTTTTTATGCAGCTGGTGTTGCTGCTGTACTTCCCTCCCTGGCTGCTCCTGTCTGGAGACGGATTTCCACTTCTGTGACAGAGATTGATGTGCTGCCTGTCCCTGGCTGTAATAGCACTCAATATCCACTGCACTTAATATCCAAATGGCACCAAATCAAAATCACCGCCGGTCTGACACCGGGGGCTGAAACACCTCAGTTAAGTGCGGCACCTTATTTACATGCACAGAGCCGATTCATTTCTTTAGTGGTTGAAAGGTGATCAATAATTTACATGCAGGTAAAGTGCCATATATCTGTGAAATTGTCCACACGCCTCGAAGAATAATGGAGAAGTATTTGAAACGCAATACAGATGGTTAGAGTTGTTATTAGCTGGAAAGAGCCATAAAAATTGATTAAAAAATTGAAATTGTGCAGAGCGGCGAGTCCCTCTTTGTTGTGCATTTGCACCTAAAGGGAACATGATTAAAAATATATTGTAAGAATATTTAGTTTTGCCTGTTTAGGTGTGGAAAGAGCCGGAGAATAGTTGGACAAAAAAAATGAACATTCGTCTTTTCGTGCAGCCCTAAGGTTGAGCATTACATCAGACTGCGAGACCCGCAAACTAAAATCACTGTGAAGCCGGTCCTCCCACTTCCTTCTACTTCAATGATAATCACAGATTCCCTCTCTACAGGCTGCTCCCGTCTTTGCCTTTTTTCTCGCTTTAGCCTTCAATTTTGCTTTTGCTGCCTTAGCACAGTGCTGAAAAACCCCCTTTGAATACATTTGTTGTTGAGGAAAACTGAAACCACGATGGGTTTAGAAACGCAGCCGCTGCCCTTTCCCTTGGACGGGTCGGACGTTGAGCTTGAAGGAGAAAGAATAATGTGGGTGCAGATTAGTTCTGAAGGCGATGTTTTTGCATTCACTCTTTTGTTTTTTTTTTGAAGTAGTACGACAACTCTGATGGCATGACAGATTTGGGTTAGCATCCAGACCTTGTTTTGAATTTTTTTGCCTTGGAGAAAGGGCCATAAATGTTATAGCAGTGGTTGGAAATCCCACCCTGGTTAAAGCTCCATCTGTGCACACGAGAAGCAGAATGCGGGCGAGGCAGTAAAAAATGAATGCGAGGATTGTGAGATGGCCCAGGGAGTCTGTTACGCTGATAGAAAATGTAAAGTGCTATAGTCATGGATGTAATGTAGAATGATTGTCTGTCTCCCCTGTTTATTTGCCAGAGTAAGGGCTGTAATGGAGACAAATGCTCGTCTGAGCCGGTGAACCTGCTGCTTTGGCAATCTAACTCCTCGCTACATGTAGCCGTCGAGGCTGCAGCACTGAGAGGAACTGTGTGAAGGCAGGTGAGAGGTCCTCAGGTGACTAACCTGGCTTTTATGCCTTAATGACTCCTTGTTACTCTCATAGCTATTTCCCAATTGCCACCAGCAATTCCACCCTCTGTGTCCATTAGATGCAGGGACCATGGATCAATATGTGATGCAATTTCCCTGGGGAATGAGCGAGGCTTCTTTAGGGGTGGCTGGCACGCTGTCTCCCCCTCTTTTTTTTATTCGCTCTCCCTTTCTCACTCTCCTCCTCCTCCTCCTCCTCCTCCTCCTCTTCCTCCTCTTTTACATGCTATGCTGAGTAAACCTCAGGTAGGTGTTGCAGAGACAAAAAGGAGATTTGGCTCAATCACTTATCTAAGAGGAGTAAAAATTCAGCAAACGACAGGAAACACTTTGTTACAGCAGCTAAAAAACAGAAAACCTGTCACCCAGGTCTCTCTAAAGCGCATGAAGAATGAGTCATCAGCAGTCCGACACCCACCCAGCAGCGAGGCTGGCACTCAGCATGCCAGCAACATCATCTGCCTTACAAGGAATGTTGCCCAGCTATTATCTTTGAACAATGAGACACGGTTTGCTAGTATTCGATTTCGCAAAGGTCAACATCATTTTGCCACTGGAGTAAAGTGTTGTTTTCATAATGAATATGCCCTAGATTATGCACAGACACAACATGGCCCATACAGTCTCAGTGCAGTGCATTAAAAGCACAGAGAGCAAGAGCACATTATAAAGCAATTGCATACTTTTGTTAACAGAACCTTAAAAGTCGCTCCCTGTTTTTTTTTTTTGTTCAGCTTCGTGACACAGTTTACTGCACACTGTATGAGTCCTTTGGCTGCGATAAAACACATTAATAATCAAGTAATGCTGAGTCGCACAGGTTGTTTTAAAGATGCTTTACATGTTTCTCTGCTACGCTAGACCGATGTCCTTAATGAAACCCACAGTTCTTCTGGGATAACGCTGACATTTTCTCACGATTGTTCTCTTTTGAGGATCTAAAAATAGACCCATAAATACAGAATTATTTTAAAACACCGATGGCCCGAAAACAAAACCACCGCACCATGACTCATCCTGCCCCCATTCTTAAAGACCTAAAAAATTAATTAATGTGAATGTTTCAGCACCATCAACTCATCGGACAAGTATCAGAACAAGTAACGAGTATCCGGGTTGGATAACAACAGTTATTAATCTTACATGACTACAAACAGAAACATTAGCTCATCATCATGTATCCTGCAAACGTGTCAAAAAAGAAAAATTGTATTAAATATGTTGTCTCTTTCTTTCACTCGCTTACAAAACAAAATGCACGTGCTTGCCGGATCGAGATCTCAACACACAAGGATGATGGTGCTTGTACCGCTTTTGTCCACAGGGGGCGCCAGAATCAACACACAATGAAAAGTTCCTTGAAGCCACTTTAAATAATCACAAAGTGTCAGAGTAACTGATGAACAATCCTCCCACCCCCAACAGTTTGCCTACAAAGACATCTTCTCAAGCATTTTGACATCTCAATGTTCCTCCAAGGGATCCATCTAACTGTTTTTTTTATACCTGTAATGATTGTTAGTAATCAAAAAGGCCAATAACTGATATTTGTCACCGATTTTTGAGTTTTTTTACTTCAGTATTTACATACAGACAGTCAAAAAAAAGCAGAATATTGGCCAGGCTGTTCTTCCAGTCCTCGTCTAGTTGGTCACTTTGGTAAGTTGTTGTTTATACAGACAATCAGGCCACTTGCTTGGCGCAGTGTTGGTGTTGAACATTCAGGTTGTTTGGCAGAAAATTAAGTTCAACTGTAACGTATCGCTTCCTCTTGCGATATAGTTTATCGTGAGTTACTCTGTGATCAGTGTCGTAAAAAGTACCCAAAGTGTAAGTCACCAGTACGAATAGTACTTGAGCAAAAGTCTTGAAGTATCTGAAATGAAATGTACTTAAGAATCAAAAGTACACGTTAAAGTACTACTTGTGGGTCGATGGATTATCGGCGTTGCTGCAGATAAAATAAATAGATTGAAGAAGGCTCTACTTTGGCTCTGATGCAGCGTGTAATCTGCAAAGCAACTATTAAGTAAAGTTATCTAACCCATGTAGTGTCGTACCTCAAAAATGTATATATAGTAAACGTATTTAGTGACATACCCTCTCTGTCTGTGACTCCCAGCCTTAATCTCTTCATCTCTCTGGCGCTTGAAGCAACATGCCTACATCTACAGTATGCAGCTCTTTGCATTTCTTTAATGCAGCGTTGCTTTTGGAAAAACCAACAAATGTGTTGACTTAGTTTTAAGTGAAGTTGTGCACAATCACTCCTCCTGGTTTCCCTTTTTAGAGTCACAGTTGGCCCGGTGTTGTTTTAAACCAACTGATTCATTCAGTTTGTTTGGGAGAAGCCTCGTAACGATCCGAGATGTGTGAGCGCTGCATTTAAATGCCTCCTTTCTCTGGTAGTTTGCAGATTTTCCTCAAGGTTAATCGTTTCATGACAACAGATTGTAAATGCAAAATTCAGTGTTTACACTGTAATGGAGCACATTTTTTCTTCTTCTCTCCAGTCCACCCTGTCACGGGTCAGTGATTTTCTGTGGGCTTTAGGGTTTGTAGTTAGCACCAGTGTAGCAGGTGAAAGATGTGCATGCTGCAGTAGGTGATCAGAAAGTCTGAAATTGGCCCAGGGAGAGCACCGCTGTCAGAAAAAGACCACAGCATTGAAGAAAAGAAATGGAAAATGCCATCCCCTGCTGAGTGAATGAATACATGAGTTTTCTCTGTGAACTTTTGCTCGTACTGCTCGGATCACAGCATCAGCAGAAAGCACTCTTAACAGTCTACAGGTTTCTAAAGGGTATAATAAAACAGGAAGGGTTATTTATTTTCAAAATGCATAGGTTAGGGTGAGGTGGGAGGAGGCGGCGGGGGGGGGTTCCTCTCATAGAAAATGTCAGAGTGAAAGCAGAAGGAACCGACAGTTAACATCTTCACTTGTCCCATTGTTGTATTTGTCCACGGGGGAGATATTTCTGTCAGCCTCTCTATGTTGAGTCAAAAGGATGTTGTAGGTGTCTCCCTCCGTGTCTTTAATCAACACACAATGTTATCTCCCACCAGCCCTGGCCCTGCATTTGTTTCTGTGACTGCTTCGAGACTGAACCGTGGCTACTGAATGGCACCATTTCAGGGATGAAAGAGCCGCGGTGCAAGATGTCGTAAAAAAACCCAGAAAAAAACGGCAGAAAAGACACGACAGACAAAGAGGGAGAATGAAACGGGAGGAGACAAAAGCGACGGAAGAGAAAGTGTGTGGTTCAGGATCTGAAGAGGAGACATCAGTATGTGTGGGCAGTGTTAAATAATTTACTCCTCCCTGATCAGACCCTACTTAATTAGGCCTTGTTCCGCCGATTTAATCAGGCCCTCTTGGTTGGGGTGTCGGGCTACGAACTGTGAGGGGCGAAGAAGCATCATATGTTCGCCTGCTGTGTGATCACAGCGGGGCTTCAGGTAGAGGACACGGGGACTCGTCCTGCCGGCTGACTCCAGTTATTGCTAACAACACTAACAGGGCGCAGCAGCAGACCTCAGTGACTCCTATAGGCCTGCTAACAGGTTGCTGTCTAACACCTTTCATGCCTCCACTTACCGTCTAATTACGCTCCTCTGAACACGTTACACAATTATCAATTATTAGATTGTGCACAGATGTGTGCTGGCAAAGGATGTAAGTGAGCATCGGAGCCAGCCCTGCACCCCGTGTCTCAGGATTAGTGGCAGCATCTTTAAAAACTTTCTGGAGATGATAGCAGAGAAAGTAGGGGTGCATTTAAGTATTGTGTTGCCCAAGGCTAGTTTAGAGGAACTGCAAGCTGCCACAGGATCCAATTTCAGGCCATTTCCCCCCCCTAAAAAAATTGTCTGAAGTGGAAAATCACACCTGATGGGCCACTAGCATGGCTTTCAAGCCACTAGATGGTAGTATGGAAGTCTTTGTACAGATCAGTCTTCTGAAAAAAAGGGGTTATGACAAAAAAAAGAAAGGTTGGACAGAAGTCCAGATGACCATCTGTGTCCTTTGGTAAAAGACCGTGTTCTTTCTCACATAGCGACGAGGCGGACTCGTGGAGCAGGATTTTTTCTCACGCCGTGGGATAGACATGAATCTGCTGGTGGAGGATATTGAATTTGTTTCAAGCTACACTCCCATGATGTGCAGCCAGTGCTGAGGTACACACTTTGATTTGTGACATGCAGAGAAGGGGGAAAGAAAGAGACGACGATGAGGAAGAGGAAGAAGAAGCATGGGGAACAGAAGTGTAGTGTCCCGCTGAGGTAATTTGCCTTGGGTCTTATAGAGCTTACTCGCACTGCTGGCAGAGTCATACGCTGGCTGATAGGGGAAAAGGAGAAGATGTGGGAACAGCGTGAGAAGCCAGCAGAATCACAAGTGTTGTGGCTTTACCTTGTAGCTTCAGAGGAAATAAGAAAGTGAGAGACCCGAGTGAAGGCTGGGAGTGGAGTAGGGTTTAACTAATACTCAAACAAAAGGTAACTGAGCGTGTGTGCACGGGCGCACGCACGCACACACACACAGAGCATCCGGGAAAAAGCTAAGGCCAATTTTCATGGGAGCATAGCAGTTTTGAGCACACATAAGCGCCTGTGACACCTTTGGCAGTGCCAAGAGCCCACACATCAGCCTGCATTGACAGCATGGCTGGCACATGCCTGAGGGGCCGGGAAACTTCCCCTCTATAATTGCATCCCATGTCAACCTGTGACAAGTCAGGCTCAACCAGCATGGGAGCTTCACTAATCACCGGCTCCACGACCTCCACCTCTTTTAGCCTCTCGTTACCCACCTACGCCCACTTTCATCCCGCTCAACACACTCCAGCTATCTGCCTCCACGTCTTTGTTTTTTTGCATCTTGCAGGGATATCAGCCCTGAGCAAGCCATTATATCTTCATCTCAGCACCTGACGCCATCAGCATGACTCAGCAGTCGGAGCGGTTGTGTCTCATTAAGGCCTCTTCTTTAAAAAACTATCTGTTAATTTAACCATTTATTCCGTCCGTCGTTCATCACCGCTGACACATTTACTCATTTCATGTTAATTACGTAAAAATTTGTGAGAGTGGGTGCTGGGATATGAAAATGATAATAGTCTGTCTGCTCTTACAGGACTGCAGGCTGGCAAATTCATGAGCTTCTTCACACCTCCCTTGAAAAGTCTGAGTGTGACTACGACACAGTCAGTTAGCAGTTATAGGAATGTACTTTTGTGATTTTTTAGACGAGGGGGCGATTCGCAACAAGTTTATCTGCGTGACGGCAAGTTTGTAAAAGTCTGTACAGCGGACAGTCCTTGTGATCTTTGATAAGAGATATCGGTGTGTGTGTGTGTGTGTGTGTATGTGTGACCACATCTTTGATCTTTGGCGAGTGATGTGTGTGTGTGTGTGTGAGAAAAGAGAGCGACATGGTGCTAGTGCCTCCTGCCTCCTACAGATTGAGGTGAGAGCAGCCAGGTGGGGCCCGGTCGTGTCTGTGTGCCACAGTAACTGGATGTGATGGGTGGCCTCTGGGGATCTCTGCCTTAGAAGTGCTAAACGAGCGAAGCAGAGCAATCACACTGTTCCTGTGTGCGTATGTGTGTGTGTGTCGCGAGCCCGCACACACCCATATATATATATATATATATATTTATATATATATATACATGATAGTCGGTGTGCTTTCCTGTTGCCACCGGCTCTGTGTCTGTGTAGGTGTGCGTGTCTGCTGTAAAGGACAGTGCATTTATCCTCCAGACTAAATATAAGCGCCACGAGATGGATGATGATAAAAAAGCCTTTAATGTATTAAAGTTGCCCGGTAACAAGCGTTTTTAAATAACAAATACACAAAACATGGCGGCTGTTCCAGGTGACGGTAAGTGCTGCAGACAGTCCACATGTGGTGGAGCTGTGGTGCTGCTCTCCAGTCACAAAGGTTGGTGACAAAACACTGGTTCCAGTCTGCAGACTGTGACCCCACCCTCCCCTCCGCCTCCTCCACGTCTCAATGTGATTGTTAGCCTGATGCCCCTGAAAGGGCAAACTGCCCCCCACCCCTTCATTAACCAAATGGAATTGACTTAATTCAATTAAGGAGCAAAAATTTCCCTCCTCCCATGAGAGGAGCTGCTGTTTGTGTAGATTTCTGCCTTCTGCACATCAGCTGCGTTGCCGTGCATGCTCGCACATACATTACACGTGCAAACCTGCAGAATGAGCTCTCATGCATATGAAAACAAAACAAACGAGCGCGTGTCACAGGTTGTGTTCTTGCCGCGGGCTAAAACCGAGGCCCCACTGGTGGCGCTTCAGAGGCCTCCGGTAGCACCTGGACCCCCACGGCTCCGCCCGCGCCCTTGTGCGCCGCCGCCAGAGCCGAGGTGAATGCCAAGGAGTCTCCGAGCCACTCCATCAAGCAGCAACCCCCCCACACCCTCCCACCCCAGGGGAGCACCAGCCAATGAATTACAGATTAGATCATTGTTACAGGATCATAACAGTGATCTAATTGCCAATTTCTCTTTTTAATTGAATTTGGTGGAGTGAAGAGGCAGAGATAGGATTCATGGGACTTTGTGTGGAGCCGATTGGAGTCGGTCCTCTGTTGACCGGACACGACGGTTAATGAGGGAAAAAATACCGGAGTTGACATTCGGCTGCAAGCTGGGCGTCGACTGCAGACACGTCAGGACTAATCTACTCCACGGTGCTTCTTCTTCAGACTGAATCTCGTTTTAGGAACGTTTAGGGTGTGGGCTCACTCAGATTAGTCAAATTGCATTGGCAGCATTATGCATCACAGTTAAATCAGTGTAACTGGGTTGCACACGGACACTTATCGATCTTTTATCTTTAATTTTCTTTCCCCAGTTTGTGTTTTTTTCAAGTGCAAATGGCTTTAATCTGAACCCCTCGGGCTGCTGCTCTCTGACCTGGCATGAGATAATTGCAGTTTGTCTGTGTGTCTGTCCTCACCCCTACCTCCAAAAAAACAAAAAACCCCTGCGTCCAGTCCGGCCTTAAATGAGCTCCACAGTGTTGTCTGATTATAGCTTGGTCAAATTAGATGAGATAAGTTAGCCCACATCTCCTCCACAGCCTTGCTTGAGAGCTGACAAGCCCAATACATCTGCTGTGGCCATGGTAATTGAGATGGGGAGGGGAGGGGAGGGGGTGTCGGTGGTGGGATGTGCAGGAGTGATTTGTGTGTGTGCATGAATGTGTGTGTGTGTGTGTGTGTAGAGGCGTGTGAATGGGAGGGGGGGGGGGGGGGGGGGGGGGCCTCCCTCTGTCTCTTGTTCCTCAGTACCTGTCATTGATGAGGAGCCAAGGAGAAGCTTCAGCTTGAAGCTGTCATCGGCCCTCTGAATCTGTCTGCCTCACTCTATCATCCCTCCCTCCTCCTTCCTCAATCTCTCTCTCCGTCTCTCTCTCCCTCTCTTCCTCTCTCTCTCGCTCGCTCCGTGTGATGTGGATGCAGAGTGTGTGAGTCGTGAGCCAGCCGAGCGAGCGTGTGTGTGCGCCGTAGGAATCCGCGCGACCGGCTCTCGAGGCGTTTAAAATCGGAGACGCCGGCAGAGCGACCGGGGTGCAGGCTGCCCGCCACGCTGACACCGCCGAGACCGACGCTCCCTCTCCCGGACTGACAGGCCAATCGCAGGCCACCGCTCGCCCTCCCTCCCTCCATCCACAGCACTCTCTCTCTCTTTCTCTCTCTCTCACTCACTCACTCACACTCCCTCCTCCTCCTCTCCTCTTTCTCTCGGGTTCTCATTCCTTTGCGTTCAATCCGTGCATCCCCTCCTCCTCCTCCTCCTCCTCCACCACCTCCTCCTCCACCACCACCTCCTCCTCCTCCTCCTCCTCCTCACACCTTTTGGTCAGAAGAGGAAGAGGAAGCCCAGCCCAGGGAGAGACGCTGAGAGGATGAAACTCTGACACGCCGACAGACCACAGGGAAACAAGAGCACAACTGTGAGTACAGCAGTCCTTTCACCTCTCACTCAGGCTTAACGCTGTCACACACACCTCGTCTCTCTCTCTCTCTCTCTCTCTCTCTCTCTCTCTCTCTCACACACACACACACACACACACACACACACACACACTCACACACGTGTCCGGCACATTTACTTCAAACACGCACGGTGACTTGACTCTGATGCCAGAGCGTCCTCACCTTCCATCCATCCATCCATCGCTCAAGTGTCTTTGTCTCTTTCAGGCAACAGTGAAAGAAGTACAGGGTTGTGTGTGTGTGTTGTGTGTGTGTTGTGTGTGTGTTGTGTGTGTGTGTTGTGTGTGTGTTGTGTGGTCCTTCATGTCTGCAGTTTGGTTTGAGCTTTGTCTTGTATTTATTGCATCGCACAGAATGCAAACAAAAACAAATCCAGCAAAAAAGAAAAGTGTGTTTCACACTTTACAATACGTGGGCGACATTTTCTCCCACTTTAATGGATTCACTTTGATCCTTTGTGCCAAAAGTCAACATTGCATTTTTATGTTTCTTTGTTTGGCTCAGATGAAAGAAAGAAGAAAAAAAAAGAAAAAAGAAAAAAGCAATATACAAGGTCAACTGAATAATGTTTCACACGCTGCGCCTCATGTTGTGAGCTGCTTTTTGTCTGTGCAGTTCTGTGCTGTGTTTATTGGCAATATAAGCATGCTGGATCACCACATGAGGACAAGCGTCCCTGTTCTTATCTCCCATCTTAAACGTATAAGCTGCTATAAGCCAATAGATGCCTGCGGGGTGAAAAAAGGGGGCGTACTTTCTTCTCAACGGCTCACGAATCCGGAGCAATCCCCACTGCTTATTGTTTAGCGCTCAGCCGGGGGAGGTCTGCACGCCGGGGCTGATCTGCACCGTTTGCGCCACACTATTTTTTGATTATGTTCCTGGTTCATCTCTGGCCGAGGCGATTTCCTATTTCCCTTCTCCCATTTCGAGAGCGGGGAGTATAATATGATAGCGGCTCACATGCGGGGAAGTGCAGACAGTGGATCTGTGCAGAGGACACAGATTGCATTTCCCCTGGAGAATGCTCTCACTGTATTAAAGGCACTAGAGGGGCTGCTCGGCACTTGTCATCAGCTCCGCTAGTAATGCCGGCGAGGGGAGAAAGTAGACGTGGTGTTTACCGCCACTCTCTCATTTAAAGAGCTCCCATTGGCCCTAATGCCACGGCGGCATCACACCGGCCCGTTTGCAATCCAGGTTATATTACATTTGTGAGGCCCAAGACATTGTGCAAGGCGCCTCGCTTTGCTTTGACAATCTGATGAGCAAATGTGGAAAATGAAAAGATATATATGTTAAACACCAGACAGTATATTAGATTTCTGGTCGGACTATAAACTCCTGGAGTGAGAACGAGAGTATTTGCATTTTTATGACGAGATGTAACATGGATCACATGCTCCAGGGCACCTGTTTATGCTTCAAGATTGAATTCACATCACTCCTCAGCTTAGTTGTTTGTACTTCCATTTCTTCTTCCTTGTTCTTATTTTATAATTTGAATGCTTTTTTTTTCTTCTGGCACGTGCAGCCGCTTCAGGTGACGTCCTTTATGTTTTTCTCCACGTTGCTGAATCTAAATGAGGGATTGATTTCGACTGTTAGAAATGAGAAGTGACACATCAATGGCTCTCGAGGCCCCAACAAGCCTCTGGTTGCCGATGTGTCAGCAGAAGTGAATGAAAAGAAGCCCGAGACTCGCTTCCTCCTCGGTCTGGGCCTCGGCAAATTTACTGAACCCTTGTGGTTTAACACACACGCGCACACACACAACGTTAAATCAAGGTAAACAAGACAATTATCTATCCTTCGCTGCTCTGTAGTTGCCCCCCTTTTTCCCATGCAAGGATTATTGGAGAAGACTGATGAGCTGGAGTTAAAAGGCGAACCGATTTAGGTGTCCTACATAAGAAACTCTTGGCTTCGACCACGCTGCATCGCCTATAACCAACCATCAAAGCTATGATATTCGTGGCACAGGAAAATTACAAAAGCTACATCACAAAAAAGTAATTTAAACTCTCTCGATTAATGCAACTTTCATTTTGGACTCGCCTGTGGCTTTCATAGAAAAATTCCTGTAATTTAAATGCGGGAAAAGCCCGTCTGCTTCTGACTCGGTCGCTGACCGTCAAATTTAAATTTATCTTCTGCACGTTGTATGTTTCATTGTTGAGGAATATATTCAAGGGGGAGTTAATAGGCTTTTATGATAGGAAACATATTTAATTACGTATATCTTTCAGTGCAGAGCGTTTACCCCAGAGGTGCTGTTAATGTAAGTCCGTGATCTTTTGCAGTTATTAAACCGGCTCGTGAAGGCGAGATAAGTTACTGTCATCCCATATTTATTACTATCTGCTCGTGTATCTGCACTTATTGATCGGCTGGTTGGTAACCAGTCCCGATCATCAATAGAGATCCTTACAAGGCGAGGGCCAGATAGTCTCTCCACTCTCCCTGAAGGCTCAATTACACAGCATGCACGAGGAAGTGCGGGGTGGAGGGGGGGAGGAAGGAGGAGTTCAGCTTCTGACAAGGTCAAATTATACATGTCAGCTTCAAATCATTTTGTTGAGGTATTCGGCCACATCTGAATGTATAAAGAAAGACACATTTGGAGAGTCAATAAATGTTGTATGCTGCAGCGCTTTAAATATTCAGGTCCTTTGCTTATTAAATTATGTCTACTGGAAGAGACGCTTTGAGCTCCTCCTGGGTGTTTTCATTTATTTTCACAGAATCTCCACCTGACTTTGGGGTATTGCTACGCCAGTAATTGCACATCTTGAATAAATGAGTGAAGGAATTTACTAATTTGCCGACTAGTTGCCATTTTAAACGATGTTGATTACAATTGCAATCCCATCATATGTTTTCCAGTCTTGACACAAATGCAGAGCAGAAAAAAAAAGTTGATGCTGTAATTGGTGTTTTGTGGAGCTGTTTGCTCTCTCTTGCTTCTTCCTAGACAATGGAAAACACAGCCTATTCAAAAACTCATGAATACCACAATTCAATGATGAAGGACATGTGTAGCAAATATTGGAGGTGCTTTTTTTTTTTTTCTTCTTCTCTCCTGGTGGAAAGCCAAAAAAGCAGAATTGATTTGTTGAGTGAGCCTGGGAAGGAGAGCCTCTTCCTCAGAAACTTTTGTGAGAACGATGGTAATTGCAGGGCAAAGAGCCGCTGACAGAATACAGGAGGATTACCATACGACTTCAATTGCAAAAGGGTTTGAAAGATATACATATCAACAAAAACACTGGTTTCATCTCGCCAAAAGTAGCTTCTACTCTTGCAACATGTTTTGAGGGTCAGTTCACGGCACATTTTCTCATTTGCCTGTAGTGCGATCCATCCATGCAGATAGGTTTTGTTTTATTTGTCTGGATTGTGACACATCCATCCCTTTTTCTGCCTGCCATCAGCCCAAAACAATGGAGGTAAATGGAACCGGAAGGTGCCGGTCCATGTGTCCGGGAAGATTTCAACATCCCAAACAAATGGGAGAAATTCTGCTCAAATATTATCTTGTTTATTGAGCTCAAAAACAGCTCATGAAGGCCAGTAAAGCGCATGTGCATCACCCAAATCATCAGGGTTCGACGATGACCTTCAAACTTAGTGGGAATTATTTTCACCAGACATTGAAAACCCATCTGTGTCCAATTATGAATTGTTGTACTGATTATTTTTTCACGTTATACCACTAAAGGATTACATTCAGCCAAAAAATATAAAGTCAGTCATCATCTCCTCCCTCCATGCTGATGGAAAGTCAGGGGAAGTTTCACAGTCCACAAAACTTTTCTGGAGCTTCACAACAAAACAGCATTCTCCTTGTTTTAAAACGTAAAGAAAATCATAAAATGGCTCCATACAGCTCCATCCAAGTCTCTGAAAGCCCTCAGTTCTCAAAGTGATTTGAAAATACAGTGTTTACACCATTTTTTAAGATGAAATCTTTACTGTAGCTGCTAAGCTAAAAGCGTTAGCGCGCACCCCGTCTGAAGTGGCTGCAAGAGCTCAACCGCAATAACGTCTTGGATTACCCCGGTCGAGCTGTATGGAGACATTTTATGTTTCTGTTTCAGTTGAGCTTCTTCAGTTGTTTAGGAAATGTTTTGTGGACTTCAACTACACCCAACCTCTCTGTCAGCATGAGGGTGAGGAGATAACGACGGGATTTACATATTTGAGTGAACTGTTCTTTAATCATTTGGTGCTCAACATGTAAATAAATGGTTAAAAGCTCATGGTTATGTCTCAAATGTCCAACCAACAGTCCAAAACCCCAAAGATATCCAGGTTACTGTCATAGATGAGCATCAAAACCAGAAAATAGTCACACAACTGGTGGATTTTTGCCTTTTTCCATAAAAATAGTTCAGGTGAACTAGTTATCTTTGGATTCACTAACCAATTAGTAGATTCATCGATTCAGTTATGATGAAAACTGTCACTGGTAATATCTTGATTATCCAGACTAACCAAGGGAAAACACATTAAAGATATAATTGCAAATGTTTTAAACAATATTCAAACCCAGAAAAATCAAATTGTATTGAGGATAACAGTGCGTTTCATTTAGTAGCCTGTCGCTATAACTGCCAGGAGAGAGTCAGAGGGTGAGGAAGGAGGTCTAAACATAAGGTTTATAAAAGTTTAAAACATTACCTCGTCTGTGAACATTTCTGTTCAGGTCACATCAGATAGATTTGTATCAAGAGTGGCTGCTGATTAACAATGAAGACAACAACTCCTCATCCATCAGATCCTGTGTTACTCACATCTTTTGTTTTGTTTTTGCTGACTGACCCCTAACCAAAACAGTTAGCCAAAAAAGGCTAAAAACTTGTAGAGGAGATGATACTTTTCTGTGAGTTATCACTGTGAACGACCTCTTTTGCCTCGTACAAATTCATTTACTCATCAGTAATACAAAAATATCGATAAGTAGAGCTTTAAAGATAGAATATGCAACATTATTATTTTAGGGAATCAGAGAGCGAGGAAGGAAGTCAGCGAACGAGACCAAACGTAACACGAATAAAAGTTTAAAACGTTAACTCGTCTGTGAACATTTCACGTCAGATAGATCTCCGGCAGCAGTGCGGTGGGTTGTTTAATAATGAAAACAACAACTCCCATGATCCCACGCTACTTACGTCTTTAGCACCGTGGTTTTAAGGTGGAGGTAGTAAGACAGATATCTCAAGACCCAAAGCTACATGGTCAGATATCACCGGGGGGGAGGAGAGAATATGTTTTTCTGTAAAACACCTTGTTAAAGTCGTCCTGCACCTTAGATCATGCTTAAAAAAAGTGTTTATTTAGTCCAGTTTATTAGAAGGTTTATGGCAGCCCTGGGTGGGCTTTTTGCTACTCGGTCGCTATTTAATCAGCCTGTACCCCCAGCGTTAACCTTCATTACCTCCCTGTGTCATTCTCTGCAGGGTCATGCAAAGTATCATCAAATATTTATGATATTAATAACTGCCTTTAGGAAAGAAAAAAGGAACATAAATAAATCTGCTCTGCAAAGCACGCGATTAAGGAGTCCACTCCATTTAATAAACGGGTGAAGGGGAAATAAAAGGGCAGAAAAAGGGGCCGAGACGTTACAAAACCCCGTGACTAAAGCAACGATGGCACGAAAGTCGGAGCAGCCGACAGCTTTTGTGGTACAGTGGGATGTTTCTTCTGTAAAAATTTCTTCATTATCTGCCGTGCAATTGTTCTTCTGAGAGCTTATGCGCAGCTTCAGTGGAATCGTTGTTGTGGATGGCTTGAGCATCCGCGGTCCCCCGGGGGGCCTCCTACATCGACAGACTCCAAATAGACAAACATGCAGACACCCACACACATGCACAAACACATATGTACACAGAGCTGTTTAGCATGGAAGCCGATTGAGGCAGGGCCCAACATTAATTATCTGTTTTTCAGCCGAGGTCTGGTGACAGTGATTAGAGTGAGGGGTTTTTTGGAGAGTGGTGCACACGCGGTCTAATGAGGAAAACTGGCCTCTCTATAGAGCTCTCCAGGCACACTTGATCTGCTCTGTGGCTCGGCAAGTGTATTTGTGTGTGTGTGCACGAGTGTGTGGGTGTGACTGTTGCTCCTCCAGGCTCACTGCTGGGAGAGACACACTCTGAATCCGAGGGTTTAGAGGCTGATGTAAGAGTTGAGACACTCCCAAAGCCAAAAAAAAAGAGGTCTTTTACATAATTGCTGTTTAATTGTGCCTTATTGTGATGATTAATGTTTGGGTTGTTTTTTTTTTTTTGGTGGTCGAGGCCGTCGTGGTGCTTTTGCTAAAAGCTTGAGCTGCTTAAAAAAATAATGTGATTCTGCGAGCGGACCACATGACAGCATGGACCAGTCTGTATCCCATGGAGTCTGTTTGGAAAAAGAAGCAAGCTGCTTTCCTTGTGAGAGAATTATAAATGGCTGTGTCCAAACTTTGGCAGCACTGAGCCAAAAATACTCTGCACAGTAGTGTGGAACAGCAGTGAGTCTCAAAACAAAGGAATGATTTTCTACAGGCGCAGAAAAGAAATGACTTGAATGAGGTTAGAGCTTTAAAAAATTCAGAGTCAAATGCTTCAGGTTCAGGTTACTCTGACCTAAATTTGCTGTAATAGGCTGCTGAGGCTTTTCTGTATGTAAAACATTGTTTTATCTTGAACATGACGGAGTTCAAGCTGAAAGCAAATGCACAGACATTTTTTTCAGCAGCAGGAGCAGCAGATTGCATGGCTTCAAATACTAGTTTTCTTTCACCGGACGCACTGGTCCAGCACATCAGCTCTCCAGTATCGTCGACTAAATCACATTTGTGAAAATGCCAATGTTGGTGTGCACCTGACTGATAGATTTCTGCCCGCACCAGGTTGGCTTTAGGCGAGGAGGCCTACACACGTCATTTTCCACACCATTTTGTCCCAAAGTCGATTACTTTGCCTCTGCAGCGATGGCCGCCTCTGAATTGAACCACACATTTAGCTCGGGAGCTGCCAATAAAAGTCAGAGAGCCCGGCTTCCATCAGCGTAATGATATTTCAGCCTCAGTATTAGTTCAGCACTGTTCTCCACAGCCGTTTCTGCTCAATTAAAGATGGTCCATATTTAAATACGTAGAAAAAAAATCTGAAACGCCGGCCCTGGCTCCGTGTGCATTCAGATATGCTGTCGAACGCTTAAATGATGAAGTTTGAAATGGACTTTTTAAGCAGCCCGTACGCTCCACACCTTTCGAGTTTGAATAAGGGGGGGGGGAACTGTTCATTTGTAGCTGTGAAAATTTCCTTTAACGTTATTGATGTAGATTAACTTTTAAAAAGGTAAGTAAGTGAAATGTGAAATAATTCATCAAGAGGCAGCCATGTAAGAAATGTGATTTTCTCTGGCAGAAAAAAATCTCGTAGACCATTACCCCAAACAGAGGAAGTAGATTAAGGGCGGGTCTCTCTCTCGCTCTCTCTCTCCTTATGTCTCTCTCTCTCACTCTCAAAAGTATGAATAGCACATTTCCAGCTAAATTGCCAGGCAGAGCGGAGGAAATAAATTTCAGCTAGTGTCAGCCGTGTGCGCTCGTGGTTTTTAGGAACTTCCGTTGTCTTCCCCCCCTTCCACTGGCCACTCCGGCTTTATTTAGCGGGAGCTGTCATTTCCCATAAATCCCAGGGAGGAGGCGTCCGTCAGAGCTGCCAGCTTCCCTGTGTGGAGCACCTGTAACGGGGGAGCGAAGTGACAGTTGTGCTGGGACGGTCCCATCACACGTACAGACACACACACACACAGACACACACACACACACAGACAGAGGCTTGCATGCTCGGAGACCTTTGTGAGTCTCCGAACACAATAACAGCTTCCAGTCAAAACATCATAAGAAATTTAATAGATTTTTGGTGCCTTGAGTCAATTTGAATATCTACAGAAGCCTCCACCTGTTTCCATAAAGTGTAAGTAAGCAGCTGGTAAACAAACATTCGACTGAGTTACTTTTCTTTGAGCTTCAATCTCCAAGTCTTTTGTATTTATGTCTCGGCCCGTCAAACCTCGACACTTTAATAAATGACCGCAGTGAGAAAAATGTACAGTGCACGCAAGGACATGGTATCTGTCAATTGTCATTTGCAGCAGACTAATTGTTTTATTATTATATTTATAAATGTCGCTTAAGAAATGCTCGTGAGGTGGAAAAAGAGGAGAAGTCTTTTCTCCCCCTTTTTTATTTTTTATCAGATTCGGCTGTCAGCGCACATGCTCCATCATCTGCGCTCCAGGAAATTAGAAAGGAGAAACGTTTGACAGCACAATTTCACAAAACACCGCCACGCCATCATTTCATTTTCTCTGAACCTTTTTTTTTTCTCCTTCATTTATTTATTTCATTGTCTTTTGAAAAACAAACTGAGCGATAACAGCGGTTCCTTCTCAGGTAATTTATCCCCCCTGTTTGCCGTGTTGCCGCTCTACTCTCACCTTGCAGAGCTTTAACCCCCCGAGCTGATTAGCCCGGTGCACAGGTCGGATGTCAGCCCAATCAAAAAGAGGAGGGTCGTATTATGTAGGAGATAATTAACAAGAATAAAGGGCAGTTTGGTTTAACAGATGCTGTTTTGATGAGCTGGATCGTGATGAAGCTGTTGGTTGGTTTGGGTTGGTTGAGCCGGCGCTGCCCTTGGCGTGCCGGCCCGAGTTGCTCCACTGAGTCTTGACCAAGACGACAAGAAGTCATCAGTCGCCGCGCAGCCACGGCGGTTATATATCACCAATATCAGTGGCTGACGGCTGCTTATCTCTCAGGTATCGATTGGAGGACTGTGCAGGGGGGACCAAAGCGGTGCGGCCAATCAATGGGGGCATTTCATTCTCCTTGAACGTCTGCTTTTTTGATCCTCGCCACTGATTGGTCGGGGCTCGCTCCGATACTGTGGGGATTTTTATTTTTTTTCTCCCTTTCTGTATTATGAAAAGGAGTGGGAGGAGAGTGATGAACACTTTGGTGTTGGCAGCCTGCTGAGCTTCTCGCGGATGTGCATGGCATATGTGCGAGAATCCTGTTGTGTTCCCCCCACACTGCCAAGAACCCACAGATCTCGCTTAGAGGTTTGATTCAAATTTGCACTCTAATTTCGGTACACATAATTCCACCACGGAGATACGGAGGCCAAAAAAAAAGATTTTTTTCCACTCACAAAGTTTCTCTGGATTACCTCCACTGAAGTACATGTGTAATCTGTGCAGAAAAGAGAGAGAGAGATCTTTGTTTTCCACGTGCTGCAGCTGAGATTTGAAGTCGTTAAAGCCAACTGTACATATAATTTGCCTATTTTCACCAAATTGACATTTGCATATTGTTTCTGACATGGTTTAAAGGGACACGATGTGTACCAGGACGGTGTCCCCCAACCTGGGAGGGACTGAAAGAGGGTCTGGGACCTGAACCCTGTACAATGGAAACAACTTTTCTCTCCTTACTCGCAGGTAGGGAAGGTTATTCTGCGGAAAGACAGTTGATTGTTGAGTCTCATTCCCAGGTTGTCAAATACTCGCTCTTTGGATCAGTATTCAGCCCGAAATTCGAACCCAAAGCGTCTGTATTTGATGACCTGAGAATGAGACTATCTTTCTCCAGAATCGGCTTCCCTTCCTTTAAATCTGTGACACTTTCTTTAAGCCTCTTTTGTCGGCCTTCAGGGAACAGGATCCTGTAATGGAGAGAAAACAATTAAGCCACTTTTCCTTAAATCTGAGAGGAGTAAACAAGCTAATCAGAGCGGTGGTGTCGGGCAGAAACAAAGCATAGAAAGAGATGTTCAAGAGATTTATCAAGGGACATCGAATCTTTAAATATCAGATGAAATAAACAAACAGACAAACGAATGTGAGGTTTGGTTTGTTTTCTGGTTTTGTGTCACAGTTGTCCTGATGGATTGTTCCACTCGGTACGACTCCTAGCGGTACGATTTCGTATCATTGTTCCTGTTTGGTATTCATCCACTTTGTTGCCTTCCTTTATTTAAACCCTTTGCTTCAGTTCCCAGACAGACTACCTGAAGCTCACAGAGATCTGAAGTGAGAACATTGATTGAGACTCTCTTCTGTAGATCAGGGCATGAAAGGTTGATGGAGGTTTTTGTCAGTCGGGGTTTGGGATGAATGACTCCTGCTGGTTTTCGAAGTTTCCCAGAGCAGTTCTTTATAATCATCATCTTCATCTTCATCTTCGTAATTAATACGACTTCCAGTCTTAAAAAACGTGTTAATTAATCCTCTGACATTTACAGAACAGTAAATCTCAGATTGGAGGACACTGTCCTGTCCTGTTTGTCCTGGAATGATCTCCTCATGTTTAGAAAATTAAAAAATCTTCAAAGTGAGTTTTGAAGCGAGGAACTGTCAGTGGCAGCGGAGTAATCAATATGTCGCTGATTAATGATAAAGGAATCCATCAGCCGTCTGCATCTTTAAAATCTGAGGGGAAAATCTAAATTTCCTTGAAGAGGGATTAACAAATAATGATTGTTTCTTTGTGAGAGTCTGCCAGTTCACGCCATCTTGATACGCATTCGGTCTTCTGTATTCACAAAGTAATCTGTGTCGAGGTGTATAGACGGCTCATATTGAATTCATAAAGTCAGTCATGCAGGAAAAAACCAGAGCACCTTTCCTTCCTGTGATTTCACTTCTAGATGGAAAATGAACAAAGACGGTTATGCCACTCTATTTGTGGTTCTGCAGGATCCAGAGAGATCACTGTTTGCATAATATCTTTCTTATAGGTCTCCTTAACCTTTGCAGAAGGCTTATTGACTCTCGCTAACCTTGCAGGGAGCTGCTGGAGGACAGGAGATGATGAGCGTGCTCAGTGTATGGAAAAAGGCCCATGTGGAGGTTTTCTCCGCCCCCACCCTGCCCTTGCCGAGCGACACCTCTACCAACGCTTTGCGTGACCTTTGCCTTCTGATCTCTGTTACCATGGTGAAGCCCACAATGTTGTGAATAGACATATGATACAGTAGCACAATGTGCCTGTCGATTGCACTTCCAGCAGGTAGAGCATAATGTGGTTAAGACGAAGGTTAAACGAGAATGCGAGTCAACAATCGGGAGATTGTCTCTGCAAATCGACAGTTTATTGTAAAGGTTCGATAGTCAGAAAATCAAATGTCTGTCTGTCTGTCTGTCTGTCTGTCTGTCTGTCTGTCTGTCCTTGCTTCCACAATGTTTGTAGTATGATCTTCCTCCGACCACTAGAGGCAGGTTCGCCCTTGAATAGTTAACTTACAAAACCACCAGACTTTACAAGGTTTCCGTTGAAATAAAAATCACCACCACACTGAATACATCCCTGCAAGTTTTAACAGTTGTAGTCATCTGCTGCTGGCTGCAGGATTTAAGTACAAAACCTGCTCAAGTGAATAGAAAATAAAACTCTCACTACAACCAGTGAGAAAAACAGTAAACATGAAAAAAACTGCGTGATCTCCCGAGCTCGTGTCGACTGGTGAAGAGATGTTCTCCTCGTTTCCTTCTCTGAAATGTCATTCCTTTTTAAATGACACATACATATTTTTCAAATTGAACCAAATTGCAAAAAAAGTAGCTGAATCCATGTATTTATTGTACCTGAACGATTCCTTTTGTTGCTCATGCATGTCCTCAATACAGTTCAATAAAAGCCATATAACCTTTGCTACGCTTCAACGAACAAATTTGCACCACCTGGTAACTGTACAATTTTCCCCTCATATTCTTCGAGGCCCCTCGTCTGACACGTTTCATTTGTGATTGATGATGATATTTAAAGTTAAATTATAGTCCTCCAACAGATCCGGGTAGGGTTAGTCTGTAGTGAAGGGTTCGGTCAAATGAAGCTGGAGCGCTTTAGTTTCCTGTAGTTTATAAACCGTCTGAATGAAGTGGCTGTAATATGTTTGAGAGATAATGTGTAGATGACACATTTATTCAGACTCTGAAGTGACTAATCGTTACATGTAATGGACTTTTTTACCGGTACGACTATAAATTCAGTAAAAACATGTCATCATCCGTACTGTTGGTGACGGAAAATCCTCATTGGGTAGCTGACTGAAGTTTATTCATTAAATAAAGCAACTTCTGATCAACAATTCAACAATCGATATCAGGTGTAAATGGACAACTTCACTGAAGTCCCGCCCCAAAAATACAACAAACAAAACAACAACAACAACAAAACTCAATTTCATGCCAAAGCCTCCACCAAGAAACTGGACCATGTGAGAAATTGGAGGCATCTTTAAAAAAAAACGCTCCATCTTTTCTTGGAGACTCAACATTAAAGGGTAACTCCACCAAATGTGCACATTAAAGTGTGTTTACAGGTCTTGAGGAGGACTTCTGCATATGTGAAACAAGTAGCATAAAGCCTGTTGTGGCTCCAGAGGAAGCTGCATGTAATCTGATAAACTGCCTCCATTAATGTCACTCTGGCTAGGTTGCATTGTGGGTAATGTAGGCGCCAGGTTTTTGAAACACTCCTATAACACTGTTAGACTCATTATGGACGGTTTGAAAACAAATGATTCAAAACGCATTCCTCTTCCTTTTCATAACCTGGCACCTACATTACTCACAATGCAACTCAGCCACTGAGTGACATCACTGGAGACACTTTAACAAATTGCATGCAGCTTCCTCTGGAGCCACAAAAAGCTTTATACTACTTTTTTGCAGTGTTATCTTCAAAAGACACACTCCATCTTTTCTTGGAGACTCAACATTAAAGGGTAACTCCACCAAATGTGCACATTAAAGTGTGTTTACAGGTCTTGAGGAGGATTTTTCTGCATATGTGAAACAAGTACTATAAAGCCTGTTGTGGCTCCAGAGGAAGCTGCATGTAATCTGATAAACTGCCTCCATTAATGTCACTCTGGCTAAGTTGCATTGTGGGTAATGTAGGCACCAGCACTCCTATAACACTGTTAGGCTCATTATGGACGGTTTGAAAACAAATAACCTGGCACCTACATTACCCACAATGCAACTCAGCCACTGAGTGACATCACTGGAGACACTTTAACAAAGACACATTAATGTGTAAAAATCACATTTTACATTTTTAAATTAATCTCTGCTCAATATTAACATGGACTTTGACATTTTCAGGGATCTGAGGAGAATGCATTCTCAAAGTTAATTCAGAAATACCAGAATTATAGAATATTTTCTTTAACGCGAGAGAAAAAAGGAAACACTATTAAAGTAGGAGCTTTAGCTGATTTGCTGTTGGGGTTCTGGTAGAATTAACCATCAGTCTGCCACCACACAGGCTGGTACCACGTCCAACACAACAACAGAACCTATCGTATCAACTGTTGGGGTTTTCCCCTGTATTCGATGTTGCATCCAGAGAGGTGGGGGTGTCGGTGTTGGTGGTGTTGCAGGAGGCTGGGGAGGGGTCAAAACAAGACGGAGCTGTCGAAACACTGAGAGCCATCCTTCACGTCTGACTGTAGTGGTTAAAGGGCAGCCAGGCTCTTAAAGAAACCATTAGCATTTAGATTTGAGATGCTCCCCCCGCTGAGCTGCAGGGAGCGGTGTTGCGTCACACCTCAGACTTTTTTTTTTTTTTTTCTTACCTTGAGTGGGCCCAAGTGGCAGCGCCGTCGCTCTGATCAATCTCTCAATATGCCTAAATTGCTTAAGATGACCTCCTAGTGAAGAGACGGGATTGGCCATACTGATGGCTCCTCCAATCAATAGCAGATGCTATCATGGCCCATCAACAATGAAGTGTTTTTAATGGAGGTCAGGGCACGGAAGATCTAATTCATTTTAATTTGTAAATTGTGGCATGACAAAATTCTAATCAGGGCGCTTTGCTATCAGATATGCAGACTTCTGAGTCTCTCGCTCCGTCTCCTGCTCTCATTCCTTCTTTTTCTCGGCCTCATTTGCATTCACGTCTGTCTGTGAATCCACACAGGACGGGGGAAGCATGAATGTATACATGGCATATATTAAATATCAGTCAGCATCGCTCAGTTTTTAATGTCGAGCAGTTTTTTTTTTTTTTTTTAAAGGTGTATCATCTTTACTCCAAGACAACTTTACCAACAAGCACACCCGCGTGCACGTGTTCCAGCTCATTAAGTAAAGATTGAAAAGATTACAAATATGACACGTGCAATTCATTATCTTAATTAATTTACTGTCTTCCGTCAGAGACAGGCGGGGGCGGCTCTGTCATCCAGAAAACATTTTTTTTTGTCGGTGGGGATGTTCATCGGTGGGGCTGACGCCGGTGTTGTTTGCCCAGATTAGTGTAAGAGGTGAGCCTTTTCCATCTCCCCTTCCATTTCAGCTAAATTTGCCTCAGCCACAGTAATATGCACCTCGGGATCTCTCCCCCCCCCCCTCGTGAGCGGAAATGCAATTGGAATGGGATGCGGCCGTCCGTTGTGATTGTGTGCAGATGAACCGGTCTGCCCTTGCGCCCGGTGCATGAGTGAGGCCATGCAATGCTCATCGTCTGGCAAAGGCTTTTTCAGTGCAGCGGAGAGGAGGGCTAGGGCCAGGAGGGGTCACCGTCTCCACACAAGGCGGCACGCTTGCTGAGCTGTGACCAATGCAATCGGAGGAGAAGATCGCCACGCCATTTCAAATGGATTATGCTTCCTTTCAACGTGGAGGAAAATTGGCTAAAACCTCCTGTCATTGTTGGCGTAAACACTGAAAAGGTCGCTGTCATTACAGAAATATTCAAGTCAAGGATACTGCCAGTGAAAAGAGGAAGAATAAAAAGCTGTTTTTTTCGTGCCTCAAAGGGGCCTTGACTAAGTCCAAATGTGAACAATGCACATTCATTTTGGAGTGACTGTGCTGAAACTGTTCAAGGTCTGTCGTACCCCCACCCCCCATCGGTTGTAACACAGAAATCTATGAGTGAATTATGGAGAACAATTATTGATGAGAGGCAAGGGCATTGTGCTGTACAGGAAGAAAAGGAAGCTTCAAGAAGCAAAAGCGGCATCAACCCCCGTCTTCACTCGTGAGCGTCCCCATTGATTTATCAGGACTCTATTTTTAGTTGCACATGGAACAGTAATGGATTCATGGGAATTAACAATGATTCATGCGAAGCTAATATCAGAGATTTCAGAGGCTCGATTAATGCTGGAGGAATTCGGTGCCTCAACTCCCCAATTATTCATAATATTTCTCCCACTGCATAAACACAGACGCTTCAACCTTATCAGAAAGGCTTGTTAGAGGAGCAGGTGTGTTTGCTCTCTTTTTTTAACACCGCACACTGTAAGAACATCTAATGGGCTGCAATTAATAGCGTGAACTTTTTTCCCTTTCATGGTCGAGCTGATAATGGAATAATATTTTTGGATTCCTGTTATCAAAACAGCAACCCTAAAACCCCGCGGGTGAATTACCCATTTACCCCCGGTGGTATCTAGTCATGCAGATTATTAGTTTTCTTTACTGATGTTCTGAAACACTAAGATTTCTGTCATTACTGAGGAGGTGAATGACTTCTGACTTCTATTGTCCAAAAAGGTTGTTTATCTGCAGTGTGACCTAATTTGTCTCTAGCATGCTTTGTGCAGCAACTTACAGATGGGTTGACTTTATTTATGTTTATAAATCAAGAAGTCTGGAGCCTCATTAGTTACTTTCTAGCTATAAAGGACAAGAATATATGGACGATCAGTTTTAGCTTCGATGCATGTCTGAAGACTGACAGGCTAACATCAGTGTTAGCTTCTCCAACAGGCTGACATCAGTATTAGCCTCTCCAATGGGCAAATATCAGTGTTAGCTTCTCCAACAGACTAACATTGACGTTGTCATATCCAACAAGCCGACATCAGTGTTAGCTTCTCCAATAGTTGAGTCACCTTTCAATACAAGATAAGACAGACATTAAATTTTAGCTTTGATGCATGTTGGTGGAGGAAATGGATATGGAAATTTAAAGCTAACAGGCTAACATCAGTGTTAGCTTCTCCAACAGGCTCACTGTTAGCTTGTTTTGAATATAAAACAGGATCTATGCCATCCAGAGTAATTTTTTGCAGGTAGGACATTCAGCTAAATTCCTCTCTCAAGCTAAGATATGATTTTTTTTCCTAAATGCAGATAGCAAACGTATTTTTTAATACCAAAAATCCTAAATGTCAAGTTTCTATAATAACCCTTGGTTCCAGACTTTGTGCAGCTAATGAGTTAATTTACAGTATCAGAAAACCCCCTTAAATTTAAACATTTATTTCAAAATATTAACTGTTCCTTTAATCTCGCTCTTGCAGCCATTTTGTGGTACTGTAAATGGCGTTGAATGGAGGAATACATCGCACACGACTGACTGGTTTCAGCTGTATACAGTCCCTCCCAAACAGAAAACAGCCAGCATGAACATAATGCCAGGCTGAATAATGAAGTGGAACAAAATGGCCATTGGGTCTGATTGTCAGGCCACGTTTATACAGCATCATCTGTCGGTCCGCGATTGAGTTTAGATTCAATTTGATGGTTTTGCTTCGCTGGATGAATGAGCACTTTGTCTGTACTTCTACGCTGATGATGACTTGTGTAATGTCGTAGTAGATCCTAATAGATTTAACTGCACTGATCTTTTGTATCTCGTAATTGAATCAGCCAAACACTGAGAGGCCGGCAGTTGTGAAACGCTGTTTGGGGTCAACCACCCAAATACAAAACCACTAGAAGGAAGAACCTTACAGGCTAATAAAAATGTCAAGGGTGTTTGGAGTCTTTGGATCAGAACCTTTTATTAACATCTCCTTCTAGAAAACAAAGCTCCCAGCTGCTCAAACCGATGTACAGACCTCTCTGAGAGCAGCTTTTTTATTGGTAATGTTGTCTACAAAAGACAATAACTTGAGTATCAAGTGTTGTTATTTGAATCGGTGTCTTGAATGCAGTCAGAAGAAGAAGTCATTTCAGTTTTATTACCCCAACGGATGCATTAAGAGTCAACAGCAGAATTCAGATTGTTGTGAGAAGAGAAGGAGAGTGTTTACACACTGTATACTAGCTGTGATAGTGTGTGTTCAGGTGTGTAATGTAAAATCTGTTTGAATGTGTGTGTTCGGGCTCGGCGTTTCCTCCTGTACTGTCTCGGATGTTGCTGTCGGGCTGCACTGGGGAGATGACAGTAGCGGCCGTGGCTCTGACCCCTGCCTTTGTTCGGACAACACAGGCGTCACTTTCTTGTATTTTACACCGGGACTCGAGCCGTCGTCCTCCTCCTCCAGGTGGGAGTCCTCGCCTCACAACATTAACCTTACCTCAGAACTCCAGATATCATCTTGTTGTTGTTGTTGTCGACGAGATCGGCGAAGCACAAAAAGCTCCTTTAGCTCAGTGTTTAGTTTATGAAAGGAATTATGAAATGCTTCTCATGAGTTTAGTCTTCCAAGCGAGACTTTTTCTTATAACAACTCGGCGGTGTCTGGCAGAGACGCTCCAGGTCTCCTGTTGAGTCAATATGTTTCCTCTCCGAGCGTTCTTGGCTGAATTAAAATACTTCACTCAGTGTCCTTAACCATCAACGTCACATTCAATCAGCTACTTTGCTTCTGTTGTTCCGTCTTTCAATTAATAGAAATGATTTTTTGATTATGTTTTCTATCAACTTAAAGAGGAAATGTTGTTAATTAATCCATCTGGCATGTCCCAAAAATGTTTATACTGATCTGATCTTGACGTGACATGTTTGTGTTTCATTTGTTTTCTGACAAAAAAAATCAGATCTTGCAAAATATCCATCTGTAGTCAGTGCAGCATTTTGATTTCATGGTTATGTTGAGGCACTGGCAGCACTTGAGTTGAGGTTAGAGAAGGATCACAGTACGTTTGTGCAAAACCACAGATAAGTTCAAACTTAACGTGTCTTTACGCTGCAACTTTACTTCAGTTTAGGTCCAATTTTCTGTTTCCCTCTTGTCACAACGCTGTGCTTCTGCTCTGGTTCAGTTAAGGCACATAATCCACTTGGTTCGGGTTCGGAAAACATCAAAGTTTGGCTTAAAATGCCTGTTTTGGTCGCCACCATCACACGATGGAGATGGTCCGAATTCCAGTCATAAAATAACCGCTTCTGATCGCCACATAAAAACATTGGAAATGCTCGCAGGTCGCCTTAAAAAACACCCAGTGTTATAACAAAAAAGGCCGGAAAAAATCCCCAGGTGGTCGTAGAAATATTGACTGGTCTGACTCGAACTGTGGTCGGCCGTTTGGCAGCCTTGGGTCAAGTATCTGTGGTCAAGTTTATTAACATTTAACTGAAACCACTAAAGAAGTTTGCCTCTGATCATAATCCAGGACGATTACATTTTACCTCACCACAATGCAACTGGTAAAAAACAATTTAGTCTTATGAGAGTCATCTCCGGACACAGAGATCAGACCAAGTGTAAACCCACCGTGACTACAGCCTCCAGTCTGAGATCACACACATTGCCATCTTGGTTTTTTTTGGAGCCACAAGTGACAATATTTGGACAAGAGTGAAGAGCTGGGGAGGAAATCCTGCCTGAGGAACCCAGAATGCACCATGGTAGTGAAGCATACCCTTCTTTACTGTCTATTTCACTCTAAATGGGAGCATAAGTTACAAACTGAGCATCATGCTGTGTTGAAGAAGACTTGAAACTAGAGATCGAGACCATAAACTCACTAGGAAACTGTTTACTGAGGCAATAAATCAAGTGAGAAGTAGGCTCTTTTTCTCATACGCTTGCATACGATCGGACAAACTTTCGCAACCAGCAGGGTTGCAGTGTTGTTCCTCTTCCTGCTCTCTCTGTTTTTTTTCATGAAGGTTTTCTTGAGATATCTGTTTTCATTTTGCTTCATGCATTTGCAATAACTCCACTTTTTAAATCAGTCTAAATGCACCTCAAGGCTGCAAAACTAGACACCTCATGAAACTTTAACCAGATCAGTTAGAAGAAAAAAACAACCTGTTATTTCAACAGATCTTTAATGATTTCTACCTGTAATTAGAGCCTGATTAATACAGGAATACAGCCTTGTCATCATTTAAATGCTGATTAAATTACACACATGTTACCAAGTAAAACTTTAATTGGAATAATATTTCTTTGGACAAACTTTTAGCCCTTAAAAGTTTTCTGACCTAAAAAATCTGTCAAAACTGCTGCACATATTTTGTATTTTCCTGTGGAAACCTTTGTGTTTTCTACTGACTTTAGTGCCAAAATAAAAAAAAAAACACTTCTACAAATGCCGTAGACGACAACCACAAAGGCTGCATGTACAGTATGAAAGCCTCCCGTGGGAAGAAGAGACACTCTGTACCACATTCAGTGTTTGCATGCGAGATGTCGGCAAAGTTCAAGTCCAGGTTATGTAACATCTCGTTGCCTTGAACGAACCTCCAGACTCAATAGTGGTACTCGTGTTAGTCATTTTGCTTCAGTCACCTTAATCTTAAGTTTATTTCTGAGCCGATCAATCGAACTGTGAAACTTTCTGAGCGGGTTTTTTTACATTAACCTGACGCTCGCTGCTATCTGGAGCGGCACCAGATGTATTTTAGGTTGTCCGAAAGCACGTTACGCAACGCACTCGTCAAAGTACGGCACTACCATCACTCCTTCAAACCTATTTTGTAAATGAATAATTAATGCTTGAGGTCAGGCCCCGTTAGAGGCGCTGAATCGTGAGAGTCAGCCACTTCAAACCCAAACAGAACAGACGTGGCCCTGGCTTCCTGTGTTGCACTCAGATAATATTATTTTTATTTATTTTTATATCCAAAATGCAGCGACAAATCAAAAAAAAGCAGACGTTTGTCGCCATTCAATGAATGGCAGCTTTATATTCAAAAGTCTGAAGTTACTCCAAAAGAAAGTCATTGAATGTGAAGTATATTTTCAAACGTTTAATAGTATTTCTTTACTTTATCTAAACCGTGCACCAGCGTACCTCCAAATTATCTCTGCGAGCTGCCGTTCTCCTCCCAATAACCGACTTCACACGAGCCTTTCATTTCATTTTGAAGGTATGAAATGTTTTTCTCACTGCTTCAAAAATCTCGGAAATTGGACTCAAATGTCGTCCATGAATGAACCATGAATTGTACTTAAATATTTTAAAAGCAGCGTGCGCATCCACCCATAAAAATCCATCTACTTCTGGAAGTATTTACAGGACTTAATGTGGGCTTTGATGTTTCTAATCAAAACAATGTCAAAGCATAAAAAAAAAACAGAATTTAGTTTTAACACAAATACTTTTTTATCCAGTTCAGAGCTGTGAGGGGCTCCAGACTTCCCAGCATGCACTGGTGGAGAGGTGGACAAATTGGGTTCAAGCTCAGGACCGTCTTCTTCACTGATCCACTTAAAAGATCCTCTAATCCAACATGAAACTTTTTCCCCCTGAAGAAAATGTATGAGACGTCATAACGAGCCGAGGCTGCTGCTGCTGCTGTTGTCGTCGCAGCAGCTGCTTCTGTCTGAGTCTCTTTCTCATTGTGAGTGTCGGAGTTCATTTTTCACACGTTGTCAGGACGGCAGCTATTTTGCCACTTTCATTGTGAGCTATAAACACGTAAACAAGCGTGTCAACAAAAAAAAAAACAGGGATCAACAGTGATTCTCTCTGCGAACAAAAGGACACACGAGCTGCAGCGACACACATGAAAGCAACCGGTGGTGGTTCGTTTCATGATCGATCCCACGTCGCTGTTGTCTTGCACAGTTGTGTTTGTTTCAGAGAACATCTGAATGTATCGTACAGACACAATAATGAGACTTTTCCAACACACATATCGTAAAGTAATGCATTTTTTTTAAAACAACTCCAGTCATGCTTTGATCATATAACATGGATATTGTTTGACCCAGATCACTTTGATCACATCGAGTCAGTCTTTAGATATTTGTGTTGTTGTTGCTTTGTGTTCAGTAATTTCTTCTGGTTGAGAACAACATCACAACATCACAACATCACAAAATAACATCTTTATTTAAATAGTTACAAAGCACTAAGCATGCAAATAAAAGACAGTGAGCAACAGAGAATGAAATATTAGGATAAAATGCAACTCAGGATAATAAATAATCAATAAAAAGCGACTTTAAAATAGTGACTTTTTAAACAGGACGCTCATTAGGTCTCAAAAACCCATTTTTATTCACTGAAACTGGATTTTTATGAGCTACCGTCGTCCTGTTTTCACTCGTGTGTCGTCTGGCTGCTCTGCCAGAACTCTCTGTGATTTACAGACTTTCTTGACGGACAAATAGCTTTAATGTTACTTCTTGTAGCTGCTGTAAGTACAGTTATTGTTTGCGCCTTCAGCCACCCAGCTAATGTTAGCGGTCCGATCAGCTGACTGGTGTTGACGATGTGTCCCTGATGCAGTGTTCGGTGCCGCTTGGGTCGTGTTGGTGTTCTCTGGGGGATCCACTGGGCAGGGTTGGCTAGTTAGACATCTATCTACATGGCGTTACGCATGGCTACTATAAAGGCCAATCAATATTCTTGTAAAGTTCATCCCTACCTGACTGTTTCTACAGGGAACACGTAAATAACACTGTGCCCTCCGCTTCATTAGGCTATGAACGTTTGACCGAGGAAAGGGCAGGACTGACCCGAGGCTGTCAGGAAGTCAGATATATTCCCTCCACAAGCCTTAAAAGTGATTATTTAAATTTAAAAATGTATTCTAAAATGGACTGGGAGGCAGTGAAGTGGTTTTAAAATCAAACCCAATCGCCAGAATAAATGTTGGCATAGTATGCTTATGCGTTGACACAACCCGGTGCTTGTGATCTGATTAGGATTAAGCACAAAAAACACTTGGTTAGGGTTAGAAAAACATCTTGTTTTGGCTTAAAATACCTGGTTTTGTCGCCACAAACATGGCCGGAGATCATCACTAATGTCCCAACGTCTCCTCCAAAAAATATCCAGTGGTTTTTCACACTTACCCTAACCCAAATATTGAAACGCAGTCTCAAACTGCGGTCACTGGCTTGTCAGCCTTCCCCACCTACCTGTAATGCCACCACCATCCTCCTCCATCTCCCAACAAGAAAGTCAGCTCAAACACACGTAATGTAAACATGATGTGACATGAACACATTTGAACATATTGTTGGTTTGCAGAAAGTTCAATGCCGACATTTTATTCTGTCGACTGGAGCCGAAGCTTTGAAGCTTTAATTTGCCGCCATTTCCTTTTTTTATTCTAGAAAGTAAATCTGAGCTGTGCTTTTTAACTTTTCGCCAATAACTGAGTCAGTTAAGGTTACCCCGGTACTTCTCCCCATGATTTACAGTGGTGGCAACATGCTCCGTAAACTGAATAGTTAATTTGGGGTATTAGTTTAGAGCTGTCTCTGTGTTGGGAGGGATAAAGAGCCCGGGGCTAAGTTCTAGGGAAATAAGTCCTTCACTATAGTTACAAGGGTGTTGGTTTGTTGATGGATTTTATTTGACTTTGCTTGTAAAAGTGCTTCTGAATTAGATTATTTTATGTGAAAGACTGCGGGGACTAAACAAGTCTTTCAGCAGGATAATTTCTTTGTGGAATATTTTGCCAACATCGCAGGTATTGTCTGCCCTTGCAATCATTTTTTGTGATTGCATTCCTTGAGGGACAGACGCTGCCGTTAATATCTTTATTACTTCTCATTAAAAACACTGTTGGTTCTTTAGCTTGAACAACATGGAGCATATTTCTAGGAATGAGACTGTGAAACAAATGAGCTAAAACCCGACGTCCACAACGTGTTTCGACACCTGAGAGAATATTAAAATTTCTCCGCCGGTCTCGGGCCATAATGTGATATGAAAGATGGGCGGAAAGCAGAGAGGAGTGGAGGCCAACCTCTCATCACCTGGTCACCCAGAACGGCAGACAGAGCGCTGGCCGTCTGTCCACTCGTCTGATTTCCATCCCCTTGGCACACTGGGTAATAGAGATCAGTAATTGGGTGCTATAAATCCTGGCCGAGGACAAGGTGGGTCAGAACAGGCTGATTACTTAGGCATTACAGTCAATCTAAGCAAGTCCTTGAATTGAAAGATTTGGTGAGGTGGATTCTCATTATCGGGCTCGGTGCATGTATGCATTTGTGTGAAAGAGTAAGGGCCAAGGTCCCCTTCCCATCCCCTGTTGCAGGATGACATTATGCAATGCTCCAATGCCCTCAACCGTGCAGTCTCGTAAACATCACAACAAATTTATTTTCCTCATCCCCCACAGTTTTATAAGAATGTTTTCAGAATCGTCAGAGAGCGGTCGGAGGGCCCGCCTGCGGTTTTTTAAGACCTTCTCCGACCGAACGGCTCGTCAGTGCATTAAGCACTTCTGCCTGGGCGACACGTTCACGGCGGGTTCAATGTTAGATCACGGCAAAAGTCTTTCGGTTTCAATCAGCAACAGGCGTGCAGCCGCGACTCTCCCCCCCCCCCCATGCCTTCATCATCCCCTCGGCTTCAGTTTCACCGAGCGGTGTTTATCTTTCGGTGTTGCCTGAAAACAAGCTCTCAAGGTGATTAGCCCCCGTCACTTAACATGAAGCAGATTGATGGCTATATGGTGAAATGCACCTTTCTGTTATTTTTCATCTCAGGGCCTATGAGCTAAATCCATTTTAAGCTTCTCAGTAAGAAAAAAAAAAAGAGTGTATGGAAGGTGAATTAGAGTGTAAAGCCGATAGTCTTTCTCAGCATTCTCTCCAGCTGAGGGTGTGACTTACTGGATTATGGGAACAGTAGTTTCTGCTCCAACCCCCTTAAGTTCTCTGATGTGGCTTTTATATTCCTGCCTATTTTGATACAGTTTTTTTTTTATTTTTTGTATCGAGAGCGCATCGACACATTCTGACTGTGAATTTTCTTCTTCATCACAAGTTATCCTGCTCCTTTTGTGCCATCAGTCCTCCTCCCCCTCCACCCTGAAAAAAAAAACCTCTTTGATTCGCAGCCTTCAAAGTCATCTATCTGAATAAATGTAGAATCACGCTATGAATAGTGATGTGGCCCGGATCCAAAATATGGGCTAAATGAGCAAATGTGATCAATTTTATCTTAGCATACATTTTAGAGCTGCGGAAAAACATATAAGCAAGAGAGAAAAAAAAAGATATATGACAAATTTATGCTGTGGCATCAGTGCAAACCCCTGCAGTGTGAAGTGTTCCCACTCAGGAAAGCACTCATGCTACCATCATCCCTCGACTCCTATAACAGCATGCTACTTCACTTAGCAGCCTCCATTTGGGATACAGCACAAACACTGTTTTAGCGCTTTTATCTTAATGCACTGCAACACTCTGTAGCACTAAAGGCATGATTATTGTACAGAGATAGGAGGGGCGTGCATTTAAGCAAAGACGTATTTAGACAGGAACTTAGCACCGAAACCTCAGCACTCAAGGGCAGATGGCTTTGTGATTCTCATTGCTCATTTGGTTTCATTTTGCTAAATGGACTCTTTCCATATATTTTAATATAACACTAATTCCTCGTGTCGTTATCCCAGTTTAAAACCATAATGTCCTACTGAGCGTGTTTACTGTTTTGGAGAGCAATCCATCAGCCGGAGAGCAGACTGGTGTCACTTTAACCATCTGCTGGCTGGTTTGGCTGTGAAATACTCCTCAAGGAAAGAGAAGCAGCTGAAGGTTAGAGGGATCGCGGCGAGGTTCGCTCGCTTATCTACATTTTTTGTGACGGCAGCCGAGCGGCATATGGCTGCTGTCGGCTTTGTGGCGAAGCCAGGTGTGGAGGTGAGCCGCGGCAAAGGCTCGCCGCCACACCCAATCTGATGGAGGATGGTGGATGGTGGATGGTGGATGGTGGATGGTGGATGGCGTCAGCAGAGGATAAAACGTCTGTCACCCTCAGCTCTGAGCTCGCCCGCACCCAATGTGACAGCGAGGCTTGTTCTCACACTTTCAGAGGCCACTGATTTAATAGAGGCACAGTGTCAGCGCTGACCTCATCCACTGATGTCTTCACAGCTAATGCCCTAACATGTGACACTGACACTCAGCAAGACAAACAGTAAAGGAGGGAGATGGATAGGCACACAGACTCATACGTCTCTGGGTGGATGGAGGAGGATGATGGGCTATAGACATGAGGACAGCCGTGTCAACAGGAAACAACAGAATCAAACACGACGCTGTTTGTTTTGTCAAAGCCTCATAATCATGCGATGTTACATCACATTATGTCATGTTACTGTGGAAGTGGAAAGGCATGTTTGCAGTATATTACACTAGACAGGGTTGGGAAGGTTACTTTAAAGGGACAGTTCACCCAAAAATCCATTAAACATATGAGCATAGGTCCATAAATCTGTTCACGAAGAGGTCCGTGGATTATCTGGAGGAAGCAGGTCATGTTTCCTGGAAAGAGACATTGCTGTTTCTAAATGTATTTGTTTTTTGTGCCATCTAGTTTCATTATATTGAACAAAAAGATATCCCTAAAGCTGTACAGCTAACATCAAAATGCACTAGAAGTAAGAGAAAGAAATACGTATTTTGGGTGAACTGTCCCTCAAAAAATGAATTCCGATGCATTTATTTATTGTTTCGGCTCGAAAACTCAGAGACGCCGACGACTTAGTAGTTTATACAAACACGATCATGGAGGAACAGCACAACTGTCTGCACAGTGCATTGTCAAGTCAATCCCCCCGAACCTTCTCTAGTTTCAGGTTATATCCTCCGAGCTCAGAAACGTGGGAGACAGTTAGTCTGCTGACAGCAGATAGGTCGAAGGTCATCCTCTGAGTTTACATAAACAACAGCCCTGGTTTGTCAGAGATCTGTTCTGTAGACACCTACAGCAGCTTCCAACTGCTAAGTTTGCAAATACCATGAGCGACATAAACTCATAGATCAGACGTCACTATGCCCTCGTCCATACCTTATCGGGCCGAACCTTTATACAGGGTACGTACACATCTTATCCTGCAGGGCCAGAGTACTTCAATTGCAAATATGTAAATAAAAACCAGATAAAAGAAATATTATGTTGTTACATGTGTCAGACATGAAGTCTCAAAGTATTTTAAAATGTAATCCTGCTAATAATCCCCATTTTACTGAATGTGTCGATGATCTGACTACGTTTTTGTCCCTATAACTTTAATTATGTAACACCTACATATGTTCTGTTACTTCCCGAGCCTGAGAGAGAAACGTTTAGTATCGTAGTGCAGCGTTCAAGTGCTCTTGTTATGCAAGTGATCATATTATCCGTGGTCTGATGTCAGTTCATGTTATGCATGCTTATTATTAGAAATAAAAATTGAAACTGGAACAAAAAAGTAAGAAAAACTGATTAAAATAATAACATACTGCTTGCATCCACTGGATAGTACGTCACCAGACTCCAGCATTACGCACTGTGAAAAAAAATAAGAATACGGTAAAATGTTTGGCAGGAAAAGTAAAGTACGTACAGTAAACTACTACACATGATGTAACAATGAATGTGATATCACGCATTTTCCGCGTTTACATTTTCTTTTGTAATTTTATGGTCAAATTTTTGCAGAATTACACATTTTCACTGCATAAAAACACTGAAAGTCTACAACTTGAAGGCAGCTACCTTCTAAATAACAGCATAATTATGTAATATTACAGAATTATTCAATCAATCTACAACATGTACCTGTTACAGATGTTTTAAGTAAAATAAATGAAAGTTATTCAAAGTAACGTCTTTTTACAACTTTGCAACAGAGGCAGTAAAATATTCTTATCCTTTAAATTACAGTTAGTAGCTGATGTCATCTCTGGACTTCTTCATGATTAATACCAAAGGCATCAAAACTGTGTTACTTGAAGATCATTGTAAGAGGATTGATACTTGTTAATAGTCGATACTGCAGTCTCCTCTCCGTCACCATATGAGCTCAGACAACAGCGCTGTCACCACCCACAGTTAAAGACAGAGATTAACCATCACCTGGCTGCAAACATGTTCTATTTCTGATTTCTGATTTTTACTTCTGCATGAATGTTTTCACATATTTGGACAAACTTTTATTTATATATATATATATATATATAAAAAAATGTTTCTGAGCTCTGAGAAAAGTTCGAGTTAATAGGAAACGGCACACAGAGCTGCAACCACAGAGAAAAGGAGGAGGGAGGAGGCCCAACACATTTTTGATTGTGAATGGATGTCCTTCAGAGCGGCAGAGAGTATTCAGTCGGGCTGCATACAGAGCGAAGATCACTGAAATCACCCATCAGCTGCCTTTGTGACGCTCCGTGCAGCTGCTCTATGATTAGTTCTTATTATTTAAAACAGCCTGTAATGTCAGCCAACTTCTCAATTATGTGATTTGAGGTTTATTAAGTCAAATCATTTTTCAGTATTCTGGTATTAGTCTGCTTATTTATGGCAACATCTACCTCATATGAGAGGAGTATTGATTCTATAAAGTAAGGTTTGTTTGTGTTTTGTAACAGGTGCATCGTGGGACTTTAACTTTTTCGAGCAGAAGATCTGTTAGATGAGAGATGCTGTACCCAAAAATATGGTCAGTATTTACCAGAGCTAGCATAAAGCAGCTAGCCAACAGACTGTAACACCATGCTTCAGTAAAGCTGCTGGTCAGAGCAGCAGAGAAGAGAGAAGAGCAGCCTGTTTAATCAGCGATGTTTACCGGATTATGTGAAATAATCAGCCTTCAAAAAGGTGTCGCTGGACCCAGAATTGGAAAAAAAAGTGCAGTTTCTTGTTGCCGTTTCGCCTCCGAGCTGAAATAGGTTATATAAGTAGAAATATAATTGATGTAAAAACTGAAACTGAAATGAAATTGTGAAGGAAAAGTAGAAGTGATTTGAAAACGTGGAGCTAAAGTAACCTTGATGTGATTCCTCTCCTCGCTCGGCGCCGCTCTGTTGTATTGTGTTTGTGTTGTATTATACTCTCTGTTCATACATAGCTGAACTCTGCTTAATGGACTAACCTGCCAAACTCACAGCAGCACAAACACAAAGGCCCTGCTGTTTTTTAAAATGATTGAGCCATGACTTGTCAGCGAGAATCCACTTTCGCCCTTGAATACTAAATACGTGATGTTTATGCAAAGTCACGTACGCACTCCCGAAGGGATCTTAGCCCCGGATTTCCAAACTCTTAAAACAAATCTTAACATGTTGTCAGCATAACAATGTCAATAAAATGACACTTCACTTTTCTGTGTCAGCGACGTATTTTATTTTATTCCCCCCCAAAAAAGGAAAAAGCTTCAATAACACCCCCTCCTCCTCCTCCTCCCCCCTGCAGCACTGCACATTATCTAAATCTGTGACACAATTTCTACAATCAGCCTGACAGCTGCCCTAAAACAAATTAAAATGTATGAACTGAAAAATGCAAATGCAATCCAGCTCATTTCAAAAACTTTTCTGTTGTTTAAATGTTTGCTGTAATCACTGTTTCGCGCTGTGTAGGGCAAACCCAGAGGCATATTTTTATTAATATTTAAAAACTCTATTTTTATTGGCGAGTTTCCGGCATGAAAGTTGAGGGAAAAGTTTGAGAAATCGTCTGCACGGAGTCGAGTGTCTCACTTTTGTAGCTGGCAGAAAAGAGTCTTCGAGGCTTCTGAGTTTTTTTTTTTTTAGATTCTTTAAAGTCGAGTTTTTACGTGAGCTTTGAAAGACTTGATATGCAAATCATTTTTTTTATTTGAGGTATTGGCATTAACATTTTAGGTAAGGTTATATTGACATTGTTTTTGCAGACACATTTAATGTACTGCTGAAAGCTGAAAGACGCTGATAAAGCAGCTGGTTACCTGCATACTGATGCTTTTAATTTTTTAAGTCACTTCTTCGGGGTGTGAAAGAAAAGCAAGAGACTGCGGCAAGTTCAGGTTAATTACAGCAAAAAAAAAACACCTATAATAACCCCCGAAAAGTTATTTCATTAATTATTCAGCCTCATTTTGGTCAGGTTCTCATTCTCAGCTCAGGAATTGGGGAACCGCTGAGTTATTTATTACATGCAAGTCACAAAAATGAGCGACTGCCTCTGTCACAACATGCTGCAGGTAATCTAACAAAACTGATTTGCCAACAAGCCTGAAATCATTTAGTGTGTAGCTGAAAAATACTCTTTTTCAATGTTTTAACAACCGTCCACATGTAATGGCTTTATTTTAATTGAAAGCTGTACTTCAGCTCTTCAGTAAAGTTGGGGATCTCTCCCAAAGCATATTCTGTGTTTTGGATACTTTTGGCTGCATCCAAAAGACAGACGGATGCAGCAGCACTAAGATATCTTTTACTTTTTCTTTTTACTTTTACTTTGTGCAGCAGCTGCCCGTACAAAGTACATACTGTTGCAGTGCTGCCTAAAGTAGCAGTAGCAAAAAAATTATAATATGATGTGCAGGATGTCAATTAAGCAAACTTCCGAAAACTGAAGTCCTGAGAGTCGAGGCGGAAAAATGTAGGAACTTAAAAGATTATCCTGGCAAAAACCCTTTTCCTCACCTGTTCCTCAGTCATAAACACATGCGATTATTTTTTTTTACCTGTCTCTCTGGTGCTGCTGTCTTTTGACTTGTGGACCACCGTCAAGTTTCAGTTTTTGCCCTCCAAGATGAAACGTTTAGGCTCTCTATGCGACGATGTGGGTCAGAATAGCCAGAAGAACATGCTGGCTTACATCCTGGTAGTTTTGATGTTCTGGCATGTTACATAGTATGGGTAACACATCCTTACAAACACCCTGGATCCTACACTTCCCATAATGCATCTGAATAACGTCTCTTCGTCAGACCCTTCTTGCCTGGTAAACGCCCCCAGTTTGTAACGCAGACTTTCTGTTGTGACATCTTTCTAAACCCAAACCCAAACCAAGGTTACCCAGATGACATCATCCAGGTTTATAAACATGTTTCATGCATTACAATATATTTTTGTTTTCACCGACTGAAATCTCGATTGGAGATTTCTTTGCATCGTAGCTTTGGTTTTGTATTGACGGTAAACTGCTTGAAGATTTAAGATAACTTGAGGCCTTTACCTTGAACCTGGAAAATGAAAGTCAGGTGTTGAGAACTGTTCCTTAAAATCAAGAGGTCATTTGTCCGAGTGTCACCGAACCATCGATCCAAACCATCATCTATATAAAGCTTTTTCTGCAAATCAGAATTTCTTGTGTAAATCGTCTCGGCGTGTCAACATCTAATCAGCAGAATTTGAAATGAAGGGAAGACGAGGAGAGAAAAAAGAAAGCAGAGGAAAAAAAATGAAGCTGGAGGAGAGGGAGGGAGTCGGAGGGGGGAGCGAGTCACCGCCTGGCCCTGACACCTTGTGAAGAGTGCTCATTCATCACACGGCGCAGGGCTTGAGCCTCCGTAAATCACTGTGGATAAAGGACGCGCCATAAAGAATGGAATTGTGAAGGTAAGGGTTTTAAATCCCCCTAGATGATCCGAGATAAACACGGAGAGACTTTTGACAGTCCCTCGTTACCGCCACGAGCGAGAGGAGCTGTCACCGCTCCCTCCTTGCCTTTCATCTCTTGGTAACAGTCTGCCTGCTAATATCCTCAATTATCTCTGCAATATGTTGCGGGGAAAAAGGGAAAGTTCCGAGGAGGCATTCACACAATTTAAAAGTTTTAATTTGACAGCTTGTGGTGTAATGATGACTTGTGATGAGGGGGAGAGGGGGCCCTGCTGCTGCCCACACTCACTGTGTGACAAGTGATCGGGCCGGACCGGAGAATGGTTTGTGGATGTCAAGACTTTCTGGATCAGGTGTCAGGAAGCCAAATAGATGTTTCGCAGGTTGATGTGGGAGAAAAAAAAAAAAAGCTCCGAGCACCTTAATTGTAAATGGCAGTGGCATTTCATCTACTGGCTGGTTTTTTGGTAGGAAGGAAAATATTAGTTTCATTACCTTCAACTTAAGTTCCATTTCTTACAATAAAATTGAATCTTGTGGATGTCAACACGGACTGTGCCAAATTCATGGCAATTACTGTGAAAACACCTTCAATAGCCTGTAACGTGATTTAATCAGCCTAATATTGATCAGGTGCCGCTCATTGATTAGACTAGCCTGTTATAAAAACACACTGTTCAGCACAGATTATCTGGTCATGTGAGGGGTTTACAGATCCAGTCTTAAGCTTCCTGAACTGCTCGCAGACTTAATGGGCCGCCCCCGAACATGTTAGGTATAAAATCTGGAGCAGCTGACGGCGCCGCTAAGCTAAAGTTAGCCATCGTGCTATTGTTGACACACCTAAAATCTCACCTCCGCATCTCCCCACTCATCCAGACGTGTTTAACCTTCCGCATTTTTTAGTTGTTGCACCACGCCCATCTCCATCCAACTACGGTCCATCCAAATTACACCAAAGTCGACACTGCACTTCCTTGGATCCTCAGCAACAAACCTGCCAAGTCCGAAGTAGATCAGATGAACAGTTCTGGAGTTATGTGAATAACAAACAAACATACAGACAGAGACAAAGAGATTTCTTGCCTTATAGTTAGATGCAAGTCACAGAAATGAGCTGCACAACATGCTGCAGGTCATTTAACAAAACTGATGCGTCTACATTTTGCTGAAATCTTTAAGAAATGTCTCGTTTTTAGTTACGAAGAAGTTGTATAAAGAAGTAATAGTTTAGCTCGTCCATGAAGTTGAGAAACTGGATGCAGCAGAGGCTGATCTTGGTTTTCACACTGCCTTGTGAAGACTTTCCTGATCAGATGTCAGGAAGCTAAACACATGTTTTTGCAGGGCGATGTGACAAACCTCAAGCTCGTAACCGTCAATGGCTGTGGTATTTCAACTACGAGCTGTTTTGCCGTTGGACAGTAAATATTTGTGTCACTACCTTCACCCTAAATTCCTTCATTCCAACTAAATCAAATAGATAAAATTCTTCATTGATTACACGTGTGAATGCCGGGAACATTTCCCTGACATTTTCCCTGACAAAGAGATACAGTGCAGCGCTTGCCTCTTTTTTCCAACCTAATAGCCAGAAGAAATGTTGCCAGTGTATGTTTCTGCAAAACCACACTTATGCTGAAACTTCACATTTCTTCAGTTGCAACTTTTCGTTTCATGATGTTAAATTCTCAATCTTATGTTGTGACCACGCTGTGCTTGTGCTCTGGTTAGGTGTAGGCAGAAAAAAACACTTGGTTAGCGTGAGGAAAAGATCATGTTTTGGTTTAAAATAGTAGTTTTGGTCTCCACAAACACAGCTGGAGACGTCTCGACTTGCTCGACTTTGTTTGGTGCCCTGGTAGCTCACTCGGCAACCCTTTGCTTCATGTCTCCCCCCCCATTTCCTGTCTGACTCTCTCAGCCTTCCTGTCAAAATAAAAGCTAAAAGCCCAAAAAAATTAACTTGAAAAGAATATCCGGGTTTTGTCGCCACAAACTACTTGGACATTGTCACGAGGTCTTGTCAAAAATATAATTTTTTTGTCACTTAGAAATATTAAATATTGCTGTCTTGAACTGCAGTCAGCCAATCACTGGCCTTGTTACTCATAACTCCACCGCCGTCCCCTCTACCTCTTGATATGACAGTTAGGTCATAATTTGTATATATATTTTCTTTCTATTTATCCTTTATTTCAGCAGAAACCAATTGATAGTCAGAATCTGTTTTATAATAAAGTCCAGGCCAAGACAGCAGCACAAAACATTTAGCATAAAGGAACGAACAACAAACTTAGATCAAACATAAAAGAAACAAGCAATAAACTTAACAATATAGTAGCCTATGACACACACGGATATGAACGTATCAGTGGTTTGCAGGAACCATTTCCTCCTGGCGACCGGGCTCCTTTTTTTTCCTGAACTCACTTCTGTTCCTAAATCCATCCGAACGTGCCGGAGAAAGAGCAGAGAGCATTTTGCATAGACAGAGCAGCCGTCCGTCTGACGATGACAGTGAAGTGACAGTGCATGATGGAGACACAAAGGGCACGAGACGGTCGCATGAACTCTCAGGAAATATCCTCCCACCCAGGTACCTCGGCAGGTAATCGTCTTTTCCCTCATTTTTTTCTTTCTTCCTCTTTCTGATATATATACATGGCTTCAAGTTGGAGGATAAACCAATCGATCATTCCAAGTGTCTCAAGTAATAAGTGAAAGTGATAAATCACAGCTTTGCACTCAGGTTTATGAAATATTGTCCGTCCTGCAGGTGTGGATGCATTATCTAGCAGTCAGTATTCCCGGGGCTTAGGTGCCGGTGTCAGAGCACGTAGGCAGAGCTGTGCTGCGACTAATAGGAGGATCCGCCTACGGTGGAAGTGCCTACTCCATCAAGGGCTTTTGTGCTGCAGTGCAATTAGTACACAAAATATTAACATAAGGATCAGACGTGGCGTTTCCACCAGGGCGCAACTTAAAAGTTCAAGGTAGTTCACATCGGCGTAGTTGTGATCTTTTTTCACTTGAGTAATTGCCTCAGGTTCATTCAGTTTGAATCAGTATGAGGTGAAGTCAGTTGCCTCACTGGCATAATGACAGAGTACACACTTTCGTGCTCACATTAACAGCTTTTTCTTGATAGATAAAAGTCCCAAATAATGGCTTCTGTGATGGAGTGAAACCAGGATAACAAATTGGCCCTTTGTGATAACAACCCCCCTGTGAGCTTCCCGGCCGTGTGAGATAGACAGACAGCTTTGAGGAGACTCAGGTCTGCAGCAGCTTTTTGCGCCAGGGGAAAAGCTCCATGCCCTCCAGAAGGATGGATAGTGTAGATTTGTAATGGTTCCTCTGCTTTTGACGGAGTAACCCAACCTGCAACTTTCATCCTCATTGGCTGAGTGAAAGGGCATTGGCAGAGGAGCTGGCCTGAGATAAGTGAGGTCTGTCTCTGCAGCTGGTGCGTTATAAATCGCAGCTACCTCAATCATGTGCGTGAGACAAGCGAGCTGTCTCCCGTGACAACCTCCTTTTTGACGTGACATGCAAAAAAAACAAATTGATACAAGGCGGAGAAGGAGGGATCGAGAAGAATGAGGGCTGAGCAGATGTGGGAGGTGATGTCTTCCTCCACAACTTTGATTTCACATTGCATAATGTGAGAAATTAAAATTCTCTGCACACTTCTTCTTCTGCAAAAAAAAGGACATTAGAGTGTCCAACACGGGTTCATTAAACCCCCTCAGATTTGTCCAAAATTCAGAACAAGTGGTGTTTCTGCTCAATTTGCAGGAAATGGATCATAATGTAAGACTTTCTACTGTGGAAATCATTAAAGCGGAGGTTAAATAAAGGTTTAAGCCTCTGCACCTCCCACCAAGACTAAAAATGTTGATCCACTGTGTTTGCAGTTAACTGTACCGAGGTGCTAAAATCTTCTGAAGTGAAGTTTTCTCTGTATCGCACGGAGCTGCTGAAGGGTCATTTCACCCAAAACACAAACAACACATTTAATTTAACCCGAATGTCACCCATTTTGAAATATGCGGCTGCAAAAAATGTGCTGCATGTCTTGTAATATTTTTTTAAAAAATATATATGAATAAGTGCATAAAAAAGGATTTATTATCCATAATATGTCGGGATGTAATGATACCAAAGACTCACGGCTATGATGTCATCATGATAAATAGTCCAGGATGTGACATTTATCATGATAACAGATAAACAAAGAAAAAGACGACTTGAACAGCATATATTATATTATATATATAATATATATTATTCATATACAAGTAGGTTTTACTTTTTACTTCTGCTGTCCCTCTATAGTAAAGTAAAAGTAGCCTGCCACGACCCAAGCGTGTGCAAAAAGTAGCCATGAATCGTCTTCTGCAATGAATTATTGGACGCACAAGTGCAAAACAATCCAGCAGCCGGTCGCAGTCCCTCCCTCCCTCCCTCCCTCCCTCCCTCCCTCCCTCCCTCTGGTTGTGCAGCAGGACCACCAGGACACCCGGGGATGTGTGGACACTGGAGGACAGCCAAGAACAGGTCCCATCGATATCCCTCCCTCCAGTCCAGTGTGCCACCACGGCCACGGAAATCTCTGTCAGCATAACTGACACTGTTTGAAGCTGGAAAGGTGGCAGGGTCCGCCAAAGTAAAAGTATGAAATTGTGTCGTCCTTTAAGGTCAGATTGTTTTTTGTCTCCTGGTTGTTTGAAACAAACAGCCAAACTTGAATTCAGGAGGTGTGCGGTTATATTTTTGTGTTTAGTAAGAAAAAAATAGGAGTTTTTTTTACACTTGATGTTTTGGGAGTTGATTTTGTGTATTTATCACACCAACAGCTGGCACATGCTGTATATCTGTGGGGCTGATCAGACTAGAGACCAGGGGCCAGGGGTAGCTGGTTAGCATGCTAACTAAACTAAAATCTTGGCCGCATCTTTCAAATGAATCCTTTAAGATTTCACGAGGACCTCAAACTAAACGCTGTCACCTCCCCTGTGTTGAGGCAGCAGTTTTCTATCTCCAAACTTCTAGACAAAACAAAATCTGCATGACTCGATGCCTGTGCTTTGGGTGAACTCTTTAACGACACGCAGGTATTCACACTTTTCTGTCCAATTAGTCTCTAGTCACTGAGTGTGTGGGCGTGCACAGACTGCAGCTGATTGACGTCTCACTGAGTCTTTTGTTTGTGTTGAGCACCTGTTTAAATCACATTGAGTCGGATGTACAGGCATTTTTTACAAACGCATATTAAACATTCAGTAGTAATTAAAACAACAGTGAGGTATATTAAGCTTGAGAGACTGCCGTCAATTCCTGCAGGTCAGTACCATCAATGGACCTTTTTCTCTGTTGCTAAGTGCCGAAATTGGGGAAGAATCTTCTTGTGTTACATGTAATGCAAAAGAGATTACGCAACCTACCGACTGTGTGTTTTATGTGGGTGTTGCCATGGACAAGCACAGTACTTTGTTGATCAAAGTCTCTCTGAAATAGCGGAGATATTTGACAGAGGAGTTGGGCTGAGGAGAGAGATGTTTCCTTTTAACCCACACTCCAACCGAGTCTGTTCTCGCTGTGGAAAAGCCTCCGACTTTTTTTGTTCTTGTTTTTGACCGTATGCGCAACACATATCTCTTGTTATTGTAAGCCAAAAGCCAGGCATTAGCTCTTTGGCAAAGTCTCAGACAAGGGTATTAATCACATGACCACAGTTCACTGAACTCTGCCTTGAAATATGAGACTCATTTCTCCTTCCTGGATAATCAACTTAGGAAAAAGAAAGAAAAAAAAATCTGATATTTCACCTTGAAATGCTTCATAACTTGCTTGCGGGCTTCTAAACTCGTCATGCTCATGCCTGATTATACCAGACTGAAAGAAAACTAATGAAATAAAAGCTGGGATTCTGCAGCACAGCTTTCTCTTAACACATGCGCACCACTGTGTGCATGCCAACAAGCAAATGAATAAATCTTCATGAAAGCCCATATTAATTGAAACGTAGTTTTTTTTCCCTCACTTTTAGAGCCGACAGCAGATGCAAAAAAATTCTGGACTAAAGACTTTATTTTGGCCGGTTCTGGTGGGCTGTGAATATGTTTACCAGACCATTTACTAACAAGATCATCAGTCAATCACTGAGCATGTGGGATAACTTCAGAGGATACATGGGGACATGTTGTAGGCAGTCCTGTGCCTTTCTGTGTGCATATGGAAGAAAGTACAGTACGCATGTTAAACTGTGGTTTTACTTGAAGGGTAACTGCGTCTATTTTATGCATGTAAAATGTGAAACATGTAAAATGAAGCCTTTTATGGCTCCAGAGGAAGCTACATGTAATCTGATAAATTGCCCCCAGTGATGTCACTCAGTGGCTAAGGTGCATTGTGGGTAATGTACATTTAGGGCATTGAGCAGATGCTTTTGTCCAGAGCGTAATTCATTCATACACTGATGGTGGTGGCTGCCATGCAAGGTGCCGACCAGCACATCAGGAGCAGTTTGGGGTTCAGTATCTTGCCCAAGGACACTTCGGCATGCAGACCAGGGGAATCGAACCAGCAACCTTCCGATAACAAGATGCTGGCTCTACCCCTGAGCCACGGCCTCCTCATGTAGGTGTCAGGTTTCGAAAAAGGAAGAAGAATGTGTGGAAGACAAACGGGAGATATCTCAGCTTCTGCTGTATCAATTTTTTGCTCTTCAAAACCTGGCGCCTACATTACCCACAATGCAACTGAATGACATCACTGGTGGCAACTCATCACATTACATGCAGCTTTACTCTGGAGCCACAGAAGGCTTCGTACTACTTTTTTCCTCATGTGGAGTCGTGCTCCTAAATACCTGTCAACACACTTTAATGTGTGGCATTATTTTTCTTATTTTAGAAATATAATATGCAACATTTGTGCTTTAAAAACGACAAAACATTTGATGCGTATTGTATTGAGTTGCGTAGTTATAATATCCCAAAGGTTGCCAACGTGTTTGAATCAAGGTAATGAAGCGTTTTATTACGATCGCCTGTCGCTCGAACGTCCAGGGAAGCATCAGATGATACATTAGAGAGCGTGAGGAAGTTAATATTATTGTTATTATTATTGTTATTATTAATGATCTCATCTGTAACATTCATGCGTGAGTCACATCAGATATATTTTCATCTGCAGTTGCAGCTGTTTAACAATGAAAAACGACGACTCCCATGATCCCACGCTACTTCACAACATCATCAAACTCGTCTTTTGTTGTCATTGTTTTGATTGAAGGACACACAGCTGCAGAAATTACATACTGTGTGTTTAAAACAGTCAGACAACATTATGTAACCAACTCCTGAAGACACTGATGTCAGGGTGTTTTAGGCACACTACTATGCAAACGACCCACTTGTCAGAAGTTTTAACACGATAACACCCCGCAGAGCACAAACCGCTGTGAAAGGACAACTTTGTTGCTAATTAACTAAACATCCAATCTCAGCCAGAATCCCTGTGAGCTGTTTTTACTGTTCCAGCAATTGTTACAGAAAAATGTACTCCGTGAACTCAACTTCCTGTTGATGACTTTTTTTCTTTATCCTCAGTTTCTGTCGGTATTTTGTGTTTCTGATTCTACATCCGTCTACCTTCATCTCACTCTGGAATGACAGTAATCTTCATAATGAGGTCTGGATTTGGATTTTGTTGTAGCCTGGTTCAACATCTTTGAATCACATCTCTAGATTTTTTTCCTTCTGTGATTGAAATGAGTCTGGTGTTGTGTTCACTGACAGCTGAGACTGACGGCTGGTTTTATATCGAAGATTAAATTGGTGTCATTCTTGCCGTGCGTCCTCTCGCCCTCTGTGTTTTGGGTTTGTTATGTTTTATGACTTTCTCTGACAGTGAAGTAGTTTAAATTATCATCTGCATGTTGAAAAGAAATAATACAGGGTTTGCATGAGGTGCTTCAAGTGCTTGAACTCTGAGAGGAAGAAAATCAAGAAATGGAAAAATACCTTGAAAATATCTCCTTTTTTGACAAAGCGCTTAAAAAGTCCTTGAAATTCAAATGAACCATGCAAAGTTGTTTAAAGTTTTATACATCAAGTCATCATAATGAAATTGCTCTGAATCTTAGTGAAGGTTTATTTGCAAAAAAGCAATTGATTGATTATTGATATGATATTTAATTTAAAAAGTCTATTAGCTGGGCTTGCTTTCAGTAAACATTTGTAGAAATTAAGGTAAAACACAATCAAACAGCAACAGTAAAAGACAAAATCCAAAATAGTTTCTCACAGCAGTAAATCAAGAAACATTTTACTGTCATAATAAGTAGAAAACACACAATTTTACTGTGAAACAAAATCATTTTGGTAAAAAATCCATGGGAAAATAATGTAATTTCACAAGCGAGTAATCAAACCCGAGAATAAACTGCATTATTCTGTCTATGATACAGATTTTGCTGATGAGTACATTTAAATTTACAAGGTAAACAACAAAAAGTTCGATCTGCGACTGTTAAACGACATGTTTAAATACGATCTCCTGCCATTTTATGAAGTCAACACAGAATAATAGAATATAATATTATAAAACACATAAAAGGATCTTGTGGAGCCTCACAGCTGTATAGATTTTTACTATTTTGAGACATAAAGCTGCAGTTGTAGCCTGAAGGCTTGAGTTTACATTGTTTAGCCAAAGCTAATATATTATGTGGGACTAATTATCAGCAGCATAGCCAAAGTTCAGAGTTCATTTTTTTAATTCAATAAGAACATATGAACATAGTTATATACGCCTAGAAAACAGTGACCTGTATTGTGAATATATATATTAAAAACACCTGCAGGTTATATTTGAGCTTTTAAACTGAGGAAGTGAAAATGTACACGAGATGGAGATTGATCACATTTATTGTTTAATGAGATATTTGATTTGATTGATACTGATTGAAAAAGCACCTGAATGTCCTTGATTTTCATTTTGTAATGTTATAATTCTTATTTAAAGGTAGTTCTGCTACCAACCCCTCTTTATGTTTATGTGAGTGGCTGGAGGAGGTAAACTAGGCAGCTCAGTCTGGCCACATTTCAAGGTAGTGTGGACATTGTAGACATGCCTTAATCAATACCAATAAGGGTTGAAAATCAGAGCAGTGTTTCTTAAATGACAGGTTAACAAACCCTCCAGCAACAAATTTATTGCTTTTTTTTACACTCGGCCACAGTTACACACCCACACACACACACACACACACACACACACGCTGGCCTAACGAGATAAACAAATGCCAAACGTGGCCTCCCATTTTTAAAAAGTTTGGAAAACCCCAATTACTTGGAGGGACTTGGGGGAAAAATGACTATTCATGAAGGCAGTCAGATGTTAGAGGTCAAAGTGGTTCCCTGATGGTTCGGCGTCCTCGTGCTGAGCAAAGCCTCCTCTGTCACCTCCACTGCTGCTCTCCTCTCAAACAACGCTCTGCATTCAATCCTTTCAGGAGAAGCTGTGCCCTTCCTACCAACACGCTGATGTTTAATTCATTCCCGGACACCTGGGGGACGCTCATAACAACAACGGGGGAAAAAAAACAAAAGGAGAAGGCGAGAGGAAGAAGAAGAGGGTGCGGGAGGGGGGTTAGAAATGAGAAGGAGCTAAATGTTTGCTTTGTGTTTGCTATCGTTGGATGTTGGATGAATGAAGGGCCTGCAACAAGACCAGACTTAAGACATTTCTGAAGGAACATGGAGGACAAATAAATCCTTTCCTTTCCGTGTTGTTTGACTTCAGGAGAGGATGAGGGGCAGTGAAGATGTTGCTGGACACCTCGGCGTGCTCCCTCTTAATCAGAGGTTGATTAAGCGCACTTTCAGAGGCATGGATTAGGGGGCTCCCCTCGGACTCGGCTAAATTGGTCGGAAGGGAAGGAAGGCAGAGTGTTGAGCGCTGCTGAGGGAACTTTTGATGTGTCAGTCAGAGAGTCTGGCATGGTTTGCTTTTATTGACCTTCCCCATCCTTGATTTGTGACAGATCCCCTGGTGCTAGGTGTAGGTGGGGAAAGGTGCTTGGGAGAGGTGGGCGAAGGTTAGAGGAGATTCAGCTTTTGAAGAATTTCCCAAATTCTGCTGATCCGGTGGAGCTGCCACAAGCATTCCTGCAATTCATAACAACGAAGGGCATGGAGCTACTGAGCATCTGCAGCCTAGACGTTTTTTTGAAGATTATATTTCTGTCATCTTTATTTGACAACAACAGGAGAAGACGTGGCAGGAGTCCTGGGGCAGAGAGCCAATCACCAGGATCACTGTTGGTAATAAACCACAGATATGTTGAAACTTTAAGCTTCTTTAGGTTCAGCTTTCAATTTTATGTTGTGACAGTGCTGTGCTTGGGATCTGGTTAGGTTTAGACACAAAAACCACTTGGTTGGGGTTAGGAAACACGTCTGGAAATCGTCCCGAGGTCTCATTGAAAGCATTCGGTTTTGTTGCTATAACACGGCTGGACATGCTCCGACTTTTCATTATAAATATCAGTTTTTGTTGCTCCGACGTCGCTGGAAATCGTCTCAAGGTCTTGTTGAAAAGCACCTGATGTTGTCGCCACAATCACGTCTTGAGATGTCCCAACTTTCCATCAAAAATATCACTTTTTTGTTGCCCCAAGGTCGCCATTCAATTATCCAGTGGTTTCGCACTCGCAAATGTTGAAACTCATTCTTGAACAGTGGTTACTGGCTTGCCAACCTCGTCTAGCCTAGCATAACTTCATCACCATCCGCTCTACCTCCTGATACAAAGTCAGGTCAGCAACAAACGATATGACCGTTATATGACACGGATTGTACAAATGTAAACAAATCAAACATTTTATGCTGGTGACTCGGCTCGGGCAGATTCAAATCCAGGGTGCTGCAGCTACACGGTGAACGTCTTAGATAACTGATCTGCCAGGAAGTCCGGGCCTGCTCGTGTTTTATTATCTTCCATATGTCTTTAGTGAAATGTAAACAATGGGTTTTACTCCTATCATATTGTCTCCACCTTTAATGGATTCAACAGAGCACCACCGCTCAGCTCTAAATATATCTGTCCCCATGTATGGACAGTGTGTGTCATTTATGGATTTATGGTTAATAATAGCCGGATGCTTTCTCCGCTGTCAGACTGGTTTGTAACCCCTTCACAGAAGGAATGGCATTATTCATGTTGCGGCGGTGGCACCGCTATTAATGTAATGAGTCAGGCTGTTAATGTGATCCTGCTTCAGACACAAAGGGGATCTCTCAACCTGAGCTTCCTGCTGCAGACAGGAGACCTCTGCGCCCTACATAACAACGATGGGACGTGTCATCGCTGATTTATTTTGCCCTTGAACCTCCTAGTGATAGGACCTTGTGGGATAGCCTTTAAAAGAAGCGCCCAGAGATGAAATGAATGCTCTGTACCGAACTATTGAAAGACGTGCACTACAGCTGAAGGCTTTTAGAGGGAGTGCTGTAATCTAAAATGTGCTATTTCTCACACATCTCACACATTCTCACACAGCTCCGGGATGGGGCTGATCAGATAGCCTGAGATGAATCTGACTTGACCTGTGAGCAGCAGTCACCGCCTCCTGCATCGCCGGCCATGAGAGGAATGTGCAATGGATTCCAGATAGATAGAAATCAATTCAAATTCAGCTGAGGCACTATACCTCGATGAGGCGTTGCTACACCTATACTCACAAATTTCATAATGAATAGATAAGGATTAATGTAATTTCAAACTGTCAGCGGCTGCCAGATGGCACGTCATGAATGAGCTTATCATCGCGCCGTGATTTTTATTTACATCCACGAACGTAAACAGCCGCGCTCGCTCGCGTCTGATCCATCAACATGACTCCATGGTTACCGTCCACGGAGGTGCATCCTCCAGAAGTGTTTTAAACAGCCTTATTAACTCTGTCCTCTCGCTCATGTAATTAATGTCTGCTTACAATGCAGCTAATATCCGCTATGTAACCTGTGAAGACACACAATAATTATGTGACCGTTTGAGTGACAGAGATCAGGAAGGCAAATAGAGGAGGCCTGTCCTCCGCCTCATCACGGGGGGGAGCAGAGTGTTGGTCCAGGTTAATGGGCTTCCTCCAGGGAGGGATTAGCTGGAGTTAAAGAAAGTAAGGAGGGAGGCATTTGGATTCACTATAATAATGTCAAATACCCCCAAAAATCTCTCTTTTGTAATCTCATTGTCACGGGCCATTTGCGAGTTCTTGGTCCAAGTTTTATGAAGTTCCCCACGCAGGCATTAAAAGACACTAAGATCCTGTGAAAGAACACTTTATTTGAGCTGGACACTCTGTAGTACCCTCCAGAAATAGCCAGCCATCTGTTTCCTGCTTTTGCACCAGCCAAGCTTCGAAAAAAAACAAACTCTCAAACTGACTTGAGTTTTGAGTAAAGAAACAAAAGAGGAGGATGAAGATATTGCCGGACCCGAAGTCCGGGCAAGGTGTCTGGATCCTGAAAGTCAGCGCGGGCAGGAAGAATCTTACTTTTATAAGGGGAATGCCACTTGTAGTGGAGTGGACCTGTGATCGATTGGGATGTGAAGTGGCTTAGCCGTACCTCTGTGTGTCAATAGCTTCCCCCCCCTTCTCGCTCAACCTTGTGATAAAAAACAGAGGCGAATGGTGCTAAATCTCAGTCGGCGTACATCTGTGATAAAGCCCGTATGATTAAATTTTCATCTTATAACTTTATTCACTTGATCTGCAGCGAATTCCTCTGATCACAGGATCAAAAGTAGCCAAACTTTTACTTCAGTGAACTCTCAAAGCCAGGACAGGAGACGTAGAGGAGTTAAAGGTTGAATTGACAACAAATTAGGATGCGCTCCACGCTGCCATAGATTGAGACAAGGATTTAATTGGCTCCATATCAGGGTTAGATAGCACCAGTGTTGACTTTTGATTAGAAAAAAATAAAAGAACAAGGTGACTTGATATTGTGGTGATAAGCAAAAAAAAAAATCCCAACTCGATCACATCAATAAGTTGCTCGGGTGCACGTAGGTGGCTCACCTTGTAACCAATGACAGTGGCCGCAGTGGCTCGCAGGCAGATAGACATCAGAGGGGTTTTGTGGCGTGCGTGCGTGCATTGTCATACATTTATTGCTGTGTGTGCAGCGTCTTGTTTTCCTTACAATCGTCCCGGTTTGTTCTCGACATACTGTTGACTTTAGAGGTCAAGCCGCGCAAAGGCATAAATTTCAAGAGCGTTGATGTTGGCTAATTCACAGCATGTCACACAGCAGCTCTTCAAAATAAAGGTCACCTCTGGGCAGCACTTTTACGGCTTTATATCTGTTTTATAGGCGACCGTGCAGATCCAGCGCTGTACATTTACAGAATCTGAATCGCCTTTTGTGTGTTTCTGTACTTTCATATGGAGACTTTGTTTCAGTGGGCAGCAAACACACATGAGGTCAGTCAGTTCAGCGTATATGTTTTTTAAAAATATATCCAGATTAAGTTAATTTCACTTGCCATTAAAGTAAATGCAACTAAATATCAAGTAAATTTAAAGGAGACCTATTATGCTTTTCATTTTTTTCCTTTCCTTCAGTGTAAAAGGTCTTGAAAGTTAAAAAGCCTAAAGCCCAAAGCTCCTCTCTCCTGCAGAAAACACTGCTCCTGAAGTGTCTGAAACGCCTCGTCAGAAGTCCTCCCTTTTAATTCTGTGACTTTGTGACATCACACTATGTCACCGTGTCACACATTTGCATAATATATGCTTATATTCACGATGAAAGTGAAGCTAACCGGAAGCCGAAAACACGACAGAGCCGACCGGAGACGCGGTGAGCAGTGCTGGCTCAGGCGTGTGTGAGCTGACCAATCAGAGCAGACTTGGTATTGGAGGGAGGAGCCTTAAAGAGACAGGAGCGTCTCAGATGGAGGGGGGTATACAGAGCAGCTGAACTGGAAAGTATGAGCAAACTGATGTGTTTTTTGAGCGTTAAAGCATGTAAACATATTCTAGTAGAAACCCAAAATAAAACTATGGACCTAGTAGTTATATTTACACGTCTTTTTCAAGGCAATCAGTTTCCTAGATTTGTTTTTAAGTCGGATCAACTTGTCAGATTTTACGGTGCAGCTGAACAGACAGATTTCCTGCATTCACCAGCTTCATTAGGTATCAAAGTCCCACCCATTCACCTGCCAGACGAGTAGCGCTCAGCTGTCAATCATGACGTTTCACCCCCTTTATGTAGCTGAAATAACTCATTCAAACCAAAACTTAACCGAACACGTAAACGTAAGAACTACATAAAATGATCATTTTGATTCAGTCGACAGAAACCGTCTTTTGGAAAAATATATTTCAATCATTGTTGTGCTCAACAATGACAAGGACCGCCTGAAAATGTTGATAGGGTCGAGAAAAAGCCAGAATCCTTTTCTACAAATCATCCAAAGTCACCTGAAAATATTACAATATTATAATAATATTCGATTCTGAAGGCTGTGTGTTACTAAATGGGACTTTCACAGGTGATTTCTATTTTTCTTCTGGTTTTATCCTTTTTAATGCGTCTCCTGATTTTCTAAATTCAATATACCATATTGGCCGTGAGCACAGTGGAAGATCACCTCTTTTCTGCTCTTCTGGAAATTTAATTTCAAAAAGTGAAGGCCGTGATATATTCCAGAGACCATACAGAACAATTTTTCTACTTTCTACTTTTTAATTCAAAAGATGTTCAGTTTCAAAGCTGTTATCCTTAAATGGATTTTGCATAAGGGGGAAGTATATGCATCTTCAGGGTTGTACTGATCCCTTCGCATCGAGGATGTTATATATTTGAATTTTGCATACTTATATATTGAATTTCATCTGTAGTATTCTTTTATACGGCATTCAGAGCTCATTCTCTGCAGAACCAGTTGACACAAATGCCGTGTAGATCTAACGTGTCCGGCTCTTGGAGTTTTTTGTGTCAGAGTTTAATGTTTTCATTCACAGCGCCACTTAATTTCTATCTGACATTCACCTGTGTGCAAACGTCTGCCACCTTTCTGCAGCTACTGTACATGTTGATTCCAGGTTGAGCCCTCCGTATTAAAGAGCGTGTTGACATTACGTCTCTTCGCCTGCGCTTGTTATCTTTGTGCCCCACGGTTTTTGCTTCGCTCGGTCCAAAATGCCACTCTATGTGTCTTTAGTCGCAAAGCATATTAGTCTCCATGGAAACTCGTTTTGCCAATACTTCATCGGAGCCAAATGACCCTGTACTGTTACTTAGCTTCTCGCTGCTTTTGTGTGGAAGTGTTTTTTTTCTTTTTGGAGATTAAGCGTTCGAAGGCAAAAAAATTGAGGTCCTGCTGGTTTTATCGCCGGGATATTGAATAAGCATATGTGGAAAATACCAAAGCGTGGTACTGTAACACATCATTTGAAAAACAGATTATGATGCGTATTCTGTGCTTTCTCAGGGGCAGGGGGATAACAGCACGTGTAATGCCAGGGGTGCTGCACTGTTTTTATCAGGTAGAAACAGTGTGTGGAAGGCAGCACCGAACACAATCCCACTGCTTTGTGTGATATTTTACCAAACAAAAATACCCCTGACCCCTTTAATACGCCACATTTTGACAGCAGGAGATTTCTTCAGATTAGTTATCAGACATGAAAACAATGACTCTGCTTTGTTTTTTTTATGTAGCCATATTTTGCTTCCCGTGGTTCATGTATTGAACGGTATCTGTTCTGGGATTCCCTCTGGAATATTTACGCCGTCTCTCGTCTTCAAAATGTCCACAGATAATTGCTTGAAGGAAAGCGCCCAGGAAGGTCAGCCAAGTATCCCGCCGTAGGTGCCAAAGTGAAATCTACAGGACTACAATTACTCGGACAGACTGAGGCAGCGGAGCAAAGTGAATGACAGGTAGGAAATAATTCATATGAATCACCTGCTGTATTATGAATAACCACCTGCTGAGAGGACATAGCACGGTCAGTTATCCTCAGAATTGGTTCTGAATAGCCCTTTTTGTCATTTGTTGGTAATTGCCTTAATTCTCTTGGTAATATAGTGAAATTAACCTCCGAGAACATTTCTTCCTTATGGCATTTACGAGACAAGGTTGAAGTTGACATGCCAGCAGTCACACAATTATATTTAGATTATTCTACTCCGCTGCTATTTGGCTACCTCGTCTGATGTCGACACTTTAGAGGAGTCCCTTTTTTCACTGCGGCTCATAATTCATAATCTTTTTTACCAAAACATACAGTGTTGATTCTCTACACGAAGGGCGTCCTTTAAGAAATTCAGGATCACTCGCTCCTATTTTTCTATTTAGGGTACATCTGACCTTGTAGTGAACAGACATAAAAGGGCTGTCAGTCAAACCATCATGCCGTCTTTGTTTCTTTGTGGTTGTCATTCTCCAGAGGAGTCAAGCAGCCACTGACTTAAATCTAGTGATTCTGCGCTCCTGGCAAAATGCTTCTGTGTCCTTCTTTCTACCGAACTCAGCGACCGCCTCGGGGTAAGGTGGAAAGAAGGTGAAAAAATAAAAAAAAGTTTTAAAACAGCGTCGAGATGGTTACAGAATGTAATCAAGGCCTGTAGGTGGTTAAATAGTGCAGTTTCCCCCAACGTAACGCTCCGACCTTAAAGAGACTGTAACCTTTTCTGTCAAACCGTCGTAGCGAAGAATAAAAGATGATGAGTTGACACATCTGTTGTTAAAGTCAAGCCCAACTTTGAATCCTCCACACTTTATCCGTGTAAGGATATATGCATTTAAATAATATTGCAGCTACCGCACATTGTTCTCCCTTTCAAAAAGAAGATAAAACCATTTCGGGAAACAGCAGCGAAGCCTCAAATGAAGCTCTGTGATGTCTTCCTGTATGTGCTGCGAATGTTGATTATTAAAAAGCGTTTGTTTTCCTGAAGGAACCCACGTCATCAGCTACTGGTGATCTAAACTGTCCCGTCATGCTTTCAAGTTTATATTTCAGCCACCCGAGCCTCTCGTTCTTGTTCTCTGCCTAGGCTTAGGCACCAAAACCGCTCGGTTAGGGTTAGTAAAAACATCACGGTGAGGCTTGAAATACCTCTTTTGGTTGCCACAAACGCGGCTGTAAATGTCCCCAAGATCTTCTCAAAAACATCCAGTGGTTTCACACTTACAAATGCTTAAAACACAGACTGAAACTGCAGTCGCCTGCAGCCGTCCTGGCGACTGGGCGAGGTGACAGCTTGAGTTTACCTCAAACCAGCAGTTCATCGCTGTAGGATAGATCTGGTTTATTAAAGACGCTGGTGAGGCGCGTCTCAATCATTCAGCAGCTATAGATGCCTCTTTTAGTAGCAGACACACACATTTTAAAGCTATTGTCAGTCAGCTACATTACAATCAATGGAAGGTGAAAACATAAATATAGTCCAACAGTTACGGCACCTCGACGTGTCTTCTATGATATCTTTAACCTTTATAAAAGAGACTCTTTCTGACCACTCTCACAGTAACAGGTACTCCTGTGGCCTCCACACTCTGATGTTTGACTCCTGGATTCACACAGAGTACTGAGGCAAACAATGCTCGCTCTCCAGCTGTTAGGCTGTTAGAACTGAAGTATATCTTCAACTGGTCGGTGCCCACAAAGATGTTGTTGCACCGGCCGTATTATGGTACCGACATCCTCATTCACTGGTAGGAGGGTGCTGTCGTAGCAGTCAGAACGTTGTTTGCCAGAACAAATACTTTTTCCCGGCAAGATTTGACTTTAGTTTCAGTTTGATCCTGTGCAGCTTTAAAGGTGCCGTGTGCACGAATACATTACTGCTTCATTTTAAGAGATTTGTGTAAATTTTCCACATTTACGTGAATAAAATCTAAACAAAATTCAAACAACAGGGATGTGGCCCAATATCACCACCAAACTACTGCCGGCAACGAACTACTCTTGCAATAAATTTGTAAATGCAGCAGACAACATATCTATATTTCCATTAATATCATTTTAGATGCTAAAAATAATTATTTTTAATCAAAATCTGCAATTGTTTATGTGAATATACACTTGTACATGCATTTTTATGCTTAAGACCGCACTGTTAAGGCCCCAGATTTGACCGTGATGCCGTATGTTAACGGTTAAAAACTGAGATAAACATCATGTTGGTTTGTGTTTCACTGTGTTGGCATCTCATCCAGCCTTGTGTGTGTGTGTGTGTGTGTGTGTGTGTGTGTGTGTGTGTGTGTGCGCGTGTGTGCTGCCTCAGATGTCTCTGCGTGTTGTTGACCGCAGTGTTTAAGGGAATTTTTAGCCGTTTGTCCGTCTAACCACCAGCTGACCGACTGACTCAAACCCTCAGCAGAACATCAAACATCACAGTATCTCGCTGCTTGGCTCAGTTTCACATAAACAGATCAAGGCTACCACAATATTTTTATTCCAGTTGATATGGAAATGTCACATCATTTCAAAGAGAACCTCTGTTTTATTCATGTGTAATATCCTTTACTTCTGACTGCTTAATACGGACCTGGATGAGCTCGAACCGGGCTGCTGCAGGAGCAAAGGGAGCGTTACTGTAGGAGGTACAGTGCCCCGTGCGATTGTTCTGCTGCAGAAAACGTGGGATTTTGAAATATTTGTAAACACTTCTGAGGAGAATTATTACTCTTTTCTGTAAAGAGGGAATTTCTGTATAATGATTCAAAAGCAGATTCTTCTGTGAGTCTTATTTTCTTTCTGCATTTATGCCTTTCAGTTTGAAGTGATGATCAGGAGAGAGGGAAATTGGTCAGGATGAAGTTACCTTTTTCTTCTTAAAGGAAAAAAAACTGATATTATCTGCACATATTTATAAGCAGAACAAATCTGATATCTTTTTGCCCTTTCCTCTCTTTCTGTGATAAGAGCCGTTCTCTTGGTTTCACAATGGATTTGTTATTTTAACAGATGTTCTGAGGGCTCGTTTGAAAAATGAGAATATCAGACAGGAACATGTGTGGATGGTATACTTTAACGACACTGATTTTCAATTTCTGTTCTCATAAAATTAAACATTTATATTTTCCTTTTAATAATGCTGATGACACTCTAATTAGTTTCTGTGCTCAAGCAAAATATCGAGAAGCAATTAAGGCAGAGGGTGTAGTTAATTGCAATAATTTATCTAGGGCTAACAATTATTTTCATTATCATTAATCTGCCTATTGTTTCCAGCATTAATTGATGAACAGTATGGTCTATAAAATGTAACAAAATAATGAAGAATTGCCATTACAACTTTCCTAACCTAAGATGACTCCATCAGACTGCTTGTTTTTCCCAACCAACACACCAAAGACATTCAGGATACAGTTTAAGATACAGTTTATTATCATGTCAGACGAGGAAAAGCAGAACATCAGTGTAACAACTGAGTTTTTGGCTGAAAAAAACAACAACATATGACATATGACCGCTGGAGAGTACCAGCGACAGGAAAACAGGACCGGACCTTTGTCGTCACGTGGTTACCGCCATAAAATGTTTGCAGTTTGGGTCGATTTAGGCACAAAAACAGTTTTGTTAGGTTTAGGAAAGGGTCTTGGTTTGGGTTAAAATACGTAAGCTGCTTTAGGAACGTAAAAAGATGCAATGTGGCACTGTGGAGGTGACCTGCATTGCCTGGTGTTTATGGTGACTTGCGACTGGAGCTGGAGAGGAAATGAACTTTACTTCATGAGTGCAACGTTACAGAGAGAACCGGAGTCTCTGGTGAGTGCTGAGTTCACTGAGAGGCTCGACTAAATTCAAACACACACACTCGATGCGTGCTGTTGCTTGCTAGCTTACAGCTAATGCACAGTATAGTGCTCTGGCTACTGGACACATTTGTTTTCCCGGTGAGGCCTGGCAGATGAAGTTGAGTACTGTTTGGTAACACGAGAACACGTGTGAAGGAAAACTGGTGTTTCACTGGTAGAGAGGAGCGTCCAATGATGTTGGCAGCATCGAACAGTTTTGGTGACATCTGCACCAAAACATCACCGCTGACAGTTTGACTGCTAATCAATGAGACCTCCATCTGTTTGTCTTTTGTTTTTATGTTCTTGCTATCGCTGCTCACGCAAACAACATGTTTTTTTTTAGTATTTATCCAAAAACATGTGCGGCACTAATTAGTTAACACCAGAGGAAGTGACCAGGCGAGTGTTTAAAATGCTGGAGGAAGTGTAGAGGAATCAGTTTGGCAGCAGCAGTGCTCCACAGACTCGATAACGTCCTGCTAGCTACAAACTTTAATACCTTTAGCAATGTCATATTTGACCTCATCTGCATGTTATCTCAGCCCGTTCCAGTACCAGGACTGGCACCTTCCTCGAGGGGGTCCTGCTTAATGTTTCCACCAGTATGTCTGGTGCCACACCCTATATATCTCCATTCTCAATTATACATGGCTGGAATGGGAAATTAACATAGGGCACATCATAAAAAGCTTGATAACAGAGCTAATACAATTACATTAGAGTGATTAAAAAAGGTTAAATAGGTGATCTATTACATTGATCTTAAATGCATTCAGACTTAATTTAATTTAACAGTGCTATAATGCTGTAGTTAAAATATGTCCTATTAGTGTTTGGTGCCTGCATGTATAACGATTAATTATTGAATAATTGTTCATGCATTTCAACACTGGCAGGGCTCTGAAGGGTGATTTATTTTCTTCAGTGGCTGTACAGAGATAGGGCTTAATTACAGTGGATAGCCTTATCTCCCCTCTCTAATCCTCTCTTTGGAGTCTCCCGCGTTCACGCCATCTAGTCGTCGATATCATCAGACTGTTGGCAGAGCCAGACAGAGAAAGTGATCCCCAATTTCTCTGTCACATTAAGGCTCATTCATGAAGTCTCCGCTGTGGACCTGATTTAAGAACTCCAAAATGGTGAGGAAAGAAGAGTCGCTGAGTGCTGGAAAAAAAAAAAAAAACCTCTCCCCCCAGACTGAGGTCAGCGCCTGGTTGGCACATTACCCACTTTTGCTGTCTTTGTCAGCTGGATGGACTGAAGAATGTGTGGTCAAATCTGATCAGATAATGGGCTCAGTTTGTGCCAGCAGCAATTTGTTGCGGATATTATTGTACTAATGTCCTGCAATTTGATTGCTTACTGCCTCACTTGCGAGTCCAAAAAACTGTATCTGTGCTGTCCACGAGGATGCTGACCAAAATTAGACATTTTAACCCAAAAGTGCCAACAGACAAATATCTGTTTTGACTTTTTTTTAGTTGACCACCGGTTTGACTTGATGACTCACAGTAAAAAACATGCTGGATCTTAATCAGGGTGACTCACAGTTTAATTATTGCTGATTGATGGAAGATTTCCTCCACAGTTGGCACAAATAACTGCATAAATAAACCTTTAGATGAATGAAAATGCTGGCAGCCTGGAGTACACTGCATTTTGAAGTGCCAAACAGGAGGAGGGGATCAGCTGATCAGATTAGCATGATGTGGCTGAGCTACACAAATGTGATGCTGAAGATAAAACCACTGCAATTAAAAATGTAGAAACCCCTCACAGTGAATCAATAACATCAGTTAAGCATTAGAGTCATTTCCAGAGAGGTTTTTGTCATCTGGCTATAATTTAACGTGTATTTCAACAGAGAATCAAGCCTAAATGCAATATATGCTCTATATACTGACTATATACATCTAGTCTGGAGAGCTCATATTTTAGACACTTGTGTGCGTCCATCTTTGAGGCAACAGCTTGAAATAGTCCCTCTCCTGCCACAACATGAAGAGCTTTTTCCCAGTTTGGTGTGAAAGGACTTGACTGTCCAGCACAGAGCCCTGACGTCAACCCCATCCAGCACCTTTTGGCGAGCCAGGTCTTACCGCCCATCATTGTTGACCTCGTTAATGTCCTCTTGGCTGAACGGGAGCAAGCAGGTTCAACATCTGGTAGAAAGCCTGAAACTGAAAGTGAGTGGAGGCTGTGAAAGCAGCAGAAATATTCAACAATTACTAACCCCATCGCCAGAAGAGAAATATTGATATTGCATGATCCTGCAAAACCCAAGTGTAAACCACTGTGATGGCACCCCATTGGTTTGTTGACTGCCATTTGGCAGCCTCCAGTCTGGCATTACGGCTGTCGCCATCTTGGTTTTTTGGAGCCCGGCGTTGACCATATTTGGACAAGAGAGAAGGGAAGTGAAGAGGATATTTGGATCAGACGCCATGGTGACTATAATCTACATGATGCACGTCATCTTGTATCGAAGAATACTTGAAATATGAGTGATTGAGATCATAAACTCATTAGGAAGATGAGGCAATAAATCAAGTGAGGGTCATTTTCTCATAAGCTTACATACAATCAGATTATATTTTTGAAACCAGTGGAGTCACTTAACTTTAGGGAAGTACTACTACCACCACTACTACTACTACTCGTACTACTACTGTACTGTAACTACTACTTGTAATCAATAGAAGACGTTGCAGTTCTGGCTGGGAGTTTAAATTAGCTTCTCGTATGCCGCTGGCTAATTAAAGGGATCTTCAGGCGTAAATCACTCCAATTACAGTAAACATATGTAAGAGTATGAAACCTTAATTAAAATGGTCTCCTTCACATTTTAATGAGCATCACATTAACCTGCATATATATATTAGGAAGTGATGAACTACAAAATAATGTAGTAAAACGACATTAACAGGTCAGTCTGACATGTTGAATAAAGGTCCAAACATTTCCTCTCCCCAGTCTTAAGAGATAAAAAGAAAGAAAGCGGTCCGACACCAGTACCAGGAAGGCGACGTGCATGGCTGATGAAGTGGAATTATACACACTGACTGTCTTTGAGTTCTTCCCTGCCGTCCTGTTTTCCGGAGTGATGAAGACGAGCGCCGGAGATGCTCAGTATGCTGATTTCTCGGGGAGATGACAGGAGAGGCTGGATGTTTCTAGCTGTACTTTTCATTGGCTGACTGGGTTGATGTTTGTCAGAGCGGCAGGCGTTACGGCTCGCCGCTAGTTTGGGCTCATCCAAAAACACGGGAGCCGCCGCCGCCACAGTTTTCCAGTGACCGAGGAGGAAAAAAATGTCGAACTGAACGCGCCGACAGATTCACTCCTTAATCCGTCATTCCGGCGCGTTTCGGGCTCAGACAGCTCTACCTGAAACTGACACAACTCCCTGAGAGACGTGTGAGCTGAGTAATTATAGCAGAGATCCAACACAAATGTTTAATGAAGAGATTTGACATCTCCACACAGAAATCCTGAACCACTTTGTCATTTGTCATTTCTACCTTTCTCACTGTTACTCGCTTCAGGAAGTTTTTAATTCAAGTTATAGTGACTTTTTTAACTCTATTCTCAGCACAGTCTCATGATGAAGTACCCTTCGCTTGGATTTCATTTAGTTTCCGAAGATTAATCCATTTTAAGGCACATTAAGCTCATTCGCTTCCATTTATTTCCGACTGATGATTTTTGCATTTTTTTTTTCATCTTCTCTATATTCTCTAATCATTATTCTGCCATTAAGCTGCACGGAGACCTTGTTTTGTTTTCGATTTGATGTTTACGAAAAGAAACAACGCTTTTCTTACACATTTTCTTGTCACTACAGTGAAGTCTCAGCTTCCTACTCGACATCTCACACTTTTTAATTTCAGCATATTTTATTTTTGCCAAATTACAATCTTTTACGTCCCATCAGAGCGGATTCTTGTGATGAACGATGTATCTGCGGCTGCGAGCCTCCAATGGGAACACTTTATTCCTTCTTTATTACAGAAGCTGTGGTGAAAACCACATGTGTAATAATGCCACAGATTCATTTATATTGATTGCAATATGAAATGAAAATGATAAAGAAAGATGCTGCCTTTCTTATCCCAACTATAATTAGATCACAAGACTTGGATTGATAAAAGAAGGACCTCTACACATTTGTGTAATTAACCCTTTCATGCACGGCGTCCTTACAGTGGAAGGATATTCAAAAGCCATTTTTAACCGCTTCAGTTGGAGGACCATGTCCCGATCTCCAGGTGGTAGAGCCCTGGAGCTTCATCCTCACTTCCATTTGAGTATCATTTTTGTACCTCTTCGTCATTTTGAGATAAATGGCATAACATTTTCTATTTAAACCTCCTGTATCGTCTTATTAAGTAAAAACCAGACAGGTAGAACATATTTGTCAACTAAAGATGGTTGTTCAGAATACTTAAATCAGGTCTGGAGCCAATTTAGACCTTAGCTTTTGGTGTGGAGCCAGGAATTCATCTTCACACGTTCCTTAACATTGCGAGATTCGACATTGATGAAAAAATAGCTGGTATCTATGAGTGAGTACAAAAGGGAACTGTTGGGCCTTGGCGTGAGGCATGTGCTCGACTGAGTGCCAGTCTAGTCGCTCATGTTTTATTTTAAATTGTTATATAATTTAAAATAGTTTAATGAAACAAACAAAAAGAAAAGCCTTCAGATGTTATCTTCATATCTAAAGATTATACCCTTTGGTCCATAACATCCACCGCAGTGGATGTTATGGACCGCAGTCACTCTTTATATAGTCGATGCATGGTAAACATCTACGTAACTCCTTAAAAAACAACAAATATTGAAAATAATATTGATTTTTAAAAACTTTTTTAGAGTAAAAACAAACATAAAAGAAGTCTCTCATGAAAGAGGTTACGTTATCGTTATCTGCCCCGAAATTCAATATCAACATCTCTATTTATCCTCCTCAAAGATAAATATTTTAAACTGGTTCCACATGAAATAAATTTATAAATCATCCCGTATAAATAAAAAAACACATCTCAGCAGCCTGTCAGCTAATTATTCAATTATTGGTTTTGCTTCAGTAACTTTAATTCATACTCATCTTCTCTTTCTTGGCCCTATTTTATTGTAATTTTAGAGACAGAATAAAAATTCAAAAGAAGGTAATAAGACTAAGTCATCCTCTTGCCTGGGATGCAATCAATATTCAAACGAGGTAGCTGATTTCTGCTAACTGAATACCATATGCCAGCACCTGATGTTATAGTGATGGTAATAGCACTGTCAAGTTTGACAATGTGGAGAAAGCAATACTGTCATTCCCCATATTCACTTTTGAAAATCTCATTTTGCTTTCATCTCTTCACTAACACAGAGCTGTCAACATGTAATTCAATGAGTGTCACCACTGTGCTTGAACATTTTCTTCATCTCTCTCCGCCCGACGGTGCTCGCACCATCCGGCACGACTTTTTTTTTTTCTTCTTCTTCTGTTGTGTTTAAATCGTGCTGCGGCCACTTTGCTTGTGATTATAGTTAATTATAATATGAAACATCAGCATCACCTTTTGTGTTCTGCGCTGGGTTGTTGCTGAAGGTCTCGGGGTTTGTGGGGCCCATTTGATCTGAAAGTGATGTGTTGATGTTTACAGTAATGCCTCTGCACAATGGCCGCCTTTATTCAAAGTTGCGGATGAAATGGGCTGTCAGAATGGAGGAAATTGAAACCAGTCAATATCTGGGGCATTGTGGGAACACTATCTTCTGCTTTTCAAAAGCAGTCCGAGCACAAAACCCAAACACACACACACACACACACCTCCTTATAGACATATATAAAACATACTCTGCCCTCCCCCCAACCTTACATTGAGTGAAATGCACCTCAAGAGGGAGCATTAACAAGTGCGCTTCCACCAAGGCCGTTTAGACGTTTGAATCCAGGGGAATCAATGCATCGCTTTAAAGGACGAGGCCGTCTGTATTTTAGCATTTTTCTTGTATTCAACAAGTTCCAGAAAAAGACCAAAAAGCGACACTTGACGGAGTATTCACAGCTTGATACATCTTCCTCCTCTGTGATTTAGAGCTCCACTATCGTCCAAAAAACACATCAATGAGCCTCACTGTTGCACTGGGTGACGAGTTCCTGCATTACCATGAACCCATACACTGTTCATCTTAAATCAATCCGACGTACACACCATCCTGCTGCTGGAAATACTCATTAGAACATATAGGCCCAATCCCAATACACCTGTTGTTCCTACCACTTAGCCCCACCCCCATGGTTTTACACATTCATGCCTAGGGCTAGAGCGTCCTGAGGGGGTAGGGTGAAGGTTAGGTTATTTATTGATCTCAAAACAGGTGGAGAGGGTTGTTAGAACTCGTCGTTTCAATGTATTATGGTCCTTTTCTTTATAAGAAGCATAGAACGATCTGTACTTTTTTGGTCGTTAACTAGCTAACTAGCTAATGTTACACTGTTATTGCTAATTTGTGCATGACAGTCCCGTGTGTCGACGTAGTTCAATGTTGCATTCCCCCCCCCTTTTGATGGCATATGACACCAGAATTTAAGTTGCTGTATTTGGGACCGCTCCACTAATATCAGTGCAGACTGGCAGGGTAGCAGCATGGGTTGCTAATGTTAGCCTACAAAGCACCGCTAGTGGCCAGGTAACGAAGCAGTGTTCATTTTTTATTTGATAACTTGATTGATAGCCTGAAGTTGTGAATGATTTGCGAGCGTCAATGCTTCTCTATCTCCATCAGATGAATGGAAAATGGCATTGTGATGCTGCCGAAGTAACGCAAGAGATACCGCCACAGCTGAAGTCGCGTCATCGACAACTACTGATGATGTGTGAGGGTCTTGAAGGGTTGCCCATTTTATAAAGGGAGATGACCGTTGTTACACTGCACTGAGGGGACGAGGAGGCATTGGAAAACAAGGGGTTGGGGTAAAGATTGGTAATGGGCTCGGGTAAAATGTGGATTAAGGACAAGGATTCTTTTCTGTTTTAGTCATGTTTCTGTAAAATTAATGTGCAGCTGAATCCTTTTTAAAAAACATGAAAGAAATATTTTCTAAGCTTTTTTTTAGATGTTTAAGTCTTCAGCAGGAGCCGATGGGTTGAGAATATTGAGAAATGTTGGCAAAACTATCTCATCTCAAGGTAGCTCTTCTTTAGCTTTTGATCATCACATGTCATTCATGAGCAAAAACACTTTGCCCAGTTGTCATGGAAATCTTCATGCTCAAAATTCCTTCTTTTTTTTTCTCCGAGCTCTTTCACAGCTTTCTTATCCAACAGCTCCACAGCGGTGACCAAACGGACCTTTAAGGTCGGATTGTTGTGTCAACGTCAAGGTCGTGAACACATTCAAAATGACTGTTAAATCACCATTGATGAGACTTCATTCTTAAAACTGCTCAGAAAAAGGGGGGAGAAATATGTATTTCCATGACAACTAGGCTGAAGAGTTCAACAGTAACATCTACACGATCCATGGGGGGAGATTTAGTCCGCTGCTGTTTCCAACGACAGTATTGGTGACAGAGTTAATGAGTCTAATGTCTATTCAGGATCAAGGACCCAGACTTCGTCCAGGTTTGGGTGGAAATCCGCTCAGTAGTTTTTGTGTAATCCTGCCGAAGGTTAAACAAAGCAATAAAATGCAGGAAGTATTACTTGACACAAACTAAATTATCTGGCAACATAACAGAAAAATCTGTTTGTAACGAGTATAAATATCTAGTTTCAAATAACCCACAGATATCGTTAAACTAATGTACATTTGTCTTGATGCAAAGAAAAGATTTAAAAGTCAAAAAATGCTTAAATTTAGCAAATACTCGTATCATTGTCTTGACATAAAGCTGGATGTTTACGACTTGTGTCTTGATATAAACTGGTGACAATTACAAACACAGAAGAAGATAATAATGTGTTTCCTGAGCACAGTTGGAAAAAAAACATTTCCAGGCAGACATTTCCTTTTCCCCCAGACAGGATTTGAGGTTTAATCTGTTTCCTTGTTAAATGGCAAACACTTTTATCTCCTCCCTTTTCTTTACCCGAGATCCAAAGATTCAAACGGATCATTTACATACAAAGGGATGATCCCTCTTTCTCAGCCCTACAAGTGATGGGAATTATCCGCTGTAGTGCTACTTGTGTTGTTGGCTTGTTTCACCATAAGACGTGTGAACAACACTTCAGTTGTTTCCAAGCAGGGCCGACAACCACACTCATTTTCATCAGCACTTCTTGTTCAGGTAATGTTCCTTCAGGCTCGCTGATTTCAGGGCTTATCTTGTTAAGAGCCCCCTGCTTCGCCACAGATCTGCGCGGCTGTCAGCGGCGGGGCCCGGCAACATTTCCAGGACTATTATTGGTGATCGTAGAATGACACTAATTAAAGTCATTGATGTTTAAAATCAGGCGCCGCACGTCCCGCTTGTTTTGTCACAAAAAGCTGAGATAGCTCCTCAACCTGGCCCACGTCGTGTAGTTATCATGTCATTTGTTTTCAAGCCATGTGGAGAAACTAGCATGTGTGTGTCACTTCATTAAAACGGGGGAGAGCTCTGCTTGAGATATTTAGATTAATTTGCTTATGCGAGGTGTGATGCTATAGCTCACTGAGTCAATCTGTAAAGCTTTGAAGCTTAATGAAAATAGCAGACTCTCAGCTCACCGTGGTGACATTTAATGCAGGATTCGCTATGTGAAATACAAAACGATACAGCAAGTCAAATTCTTTATGTGCAAACAGTTTGTTATTGCTTTAAAGGAACAGTTCACCCAAAAATGAGAACTCAAAGATTGCCTTTTCATCCTCCATGCTGATGGAAAGTCAGGTGAAGTTTTGTAGTCCACAACACAAACAGCGTTGCAGCAGCAATTCTCTGGAAGCCCCCAGATCCCAATCTACTGTTGTTATTTACCTCCTTTTTAAGCCGCAATGTTTAATGTAGCTGCTAAGCTAAAAGTGTTAGCATGCACACAAATCAGTTTGGGATCTCGGGGCTTCCAGAGGCTTGGGTTATGCTGGATGAGCTGTACTTTGCTTGTTAAGATAAATGCTGCAACGCTGTTTTGCTGCGAAGCTCCAGAAATGTTTTGTAGACTACAAAACTCCACCTGACTGTCCATCAGCATGGAGGCGAGGAGGGTAATTTCTGTCTGGTTGCATCTATTGGTCTACTAGATGTACCTTTATTTTGTTTTCTGCGTTTGGTTGCATTCAAACTTGCAATTTGTGGTCACTCAGACACAACAGAAGCTACCTGTAAACACATTACAGACACTTAAGTTGCTTTTTGTCCAATATTTACTCTCAGTTGGACTCTTGGTCTACTTCTAAACAACATATCTGGCTGAGCTAGTAGCTAATTGTAGCATATTTAGAGCTCCTATTCCTGAAAACAGCTGACACAGCTAACACCAAAACAATCTAGATGGACAAATAGCACCACAGGTAAGAGGACAAATATATGTTTTTGATTTTAGGGTGAACTGTCCCTCATAAAAATAGAAATAATGATCAGTACAGCGACTGGTAACTGGTTTACTGTCAGATTTCTGCAGTAACCTTTCTTAAACGTAACATTAAGAGAAACCCAGTTTCAATAATCGGGTTAAGTCGTTGTCATGTTTCTTTTTCTGCTTTTTTTGCTTCTCTGGAAGAGCATGCTTCCTGACAGGGAAAACATCTGTGTGACAACAGAGTGGTGAGATGAGAGGGACGATCACGACATCAAGCCAAACATCTCTGTATTTAAAATAACTCCAAGTCCGACTCCAACTGAAACTGACAGTGAGCGTCTCCTTAAAGTCCAAACGAGTCTAAACAGTTAAAATCAGGCACATTCATCCTGCAACAGAACATGTGCTCTCACTGCACAGCCCGTTCTGTCCAAACGTGCCTCCGATGCTTAAAATAAATAACTCATCGTTTCCAAAATATGTTTGACGGTGGGTGTGAAATCTGATCTCTGACCTGCTGCATGTAAACATGGATTTCACAGGAAGCCGGTTACTCCGGTACATTTTTTTTCTCCCACTCGCTTTGCTTTCTCGTGTGCATGTAAACACAGAGAGTGCGCCGTGTCTGCTGCCATGTTCTGACGCCGGACGCCACAGGACTGATAACTACTGTAATACCCGATAATTTATTCCGCTATTGGTGGAAATGTACACAGGACGGACACATTTTATCCAATAAATTAGTCAATACTGTTTTCAATTAGCTGAATCGCTCAAAGGGCCTCTCTGAAATGACTTAAGGGCCCGATTCGACCCACGTACCACCATTTGAATAACCCTGCCTTAGGGTATAATGAATTGACAACCTTTGATTTGAGGCTTTCGCTTCAGTAGCTGCACATCAGCACCTCACCTCCCTGTTGTTGAAATGGCTTCACGGATGCTCGTTGCATGTTCCACCTTTTATTTATGGCCGGAGGAGCATCTGGCTGGCAGCCACAGCCGGCTGCCCTCCCCCCCTCCCCTGCTTAAGATGCAGTGGAGCCTCCATGGGTTAGGAGGGCCAGCTCTATCAATCTGCTCCCTTCCGGCCCCCACGTTCCCCAGTGCGGTTAATCACTGCCACTAATTAGTGCTAATTACTCATCGCTGCCCGGGAGAGCCCCCCTCGCTGGCTCACACTGATCTGAAGGTCCTCTGTGGCACCCTGCTGCTTGGCATTCCTCAGGTACGGGAGGAGGCGCGGGGACGTGGGAGGTGCTGAGGGGACGGAGGAGGCTACAGGGAAGCTCATCTTTTCTAATTTCCTTTATTTTTGGGCAACATTTTGTGCTGAATGAAACACATCCCTGGTGTTTAGCCCGCGGTGGCTGCAGGTAGAAGGCTGCGTCCCTGCGGTCCTGCAGCAGACTGGTTTGTGCTGGTCTGCTGTGGTCTGGCTGGTGGCCTTGTCTGCATGCACGGGCCTGGCCGGGCTTAATGAGCCAGCACCTTTTTGCTCCCCTCTGTCATTAATTGTCTGCGGCCACGACTCTGTGGGTTATGTTGCGTTTGGCTGCTTTTTTTTTTTTTTTTCTTCTACCCAGTAATTTTGCTTTAATAGATTCAATTTGCTTTCATTTGCTTTGTATTGATTTATTTGTCCTGCTTTGTCTTGTCAACCATAGAAACCTATAATTTCTCACAAAACTTTGCGAGGAAAAGGCCGAGAAAAAAAAGCTCATTTAATTTGCTAATATTGAGCGAGTTATTAAAAAAAAAGGAGAAATGACAAATGATGTTGATACGTTGTGCAAGTGAGGCTTGACTAAGGCTGAACTCATTTTCTTGAAGGCAGAAAAAGGAAACCACGTAGAAATATTAGAGTTTTTCAGATGAGGTGCAAACAGTGAAGCTTAATAACAGGTTGAGAGGTTGTTGAGTCTGACGGGCCGCGCTGCCAAAATGCTATCATTTGATCCGACAGGTTTGAACCCGTCCGAAAAAACCCAAAACATCTCTGTAATATTTGGTAATGGAAGGTGAGAATGTCATGTCAGGCCCGAAATAATTACACAATGACAGCTGATTGGGGGGAATGAGTAAATTGGTATTTCAGGAACAACAGTGGAGACAAAAGGGGGTTGAGGATGTGTCTGGAACAGATTGCTTTAGCCTCTGTCAGAGGGACACGGAGCGCCGCGCCGAGTGTCACCGCGAATCAACCAGAGGGTAAAGCCTTTACCTCTCGCTGACCTCCAAATGTGAAGTGTCCAGCTGTAGTAACTGTGACAGATGAACCAGCCACAATCATAACACACACACACACACACACACACACAGAGAGAGAGAGAGAGAGAGAGAGAGAAATATTCAGACAGAGAAAGTTTCAAAGAGAGAAAAGTAAAAGTGGAAAGTTCACTCTGACTGAAACAGTTATAGAAGAGTTACTCATGCATATTATAGGTATGTACTTTATTTAACTAATATTTCTTCTTCTTTTCTCAATATTGTAGTTTTTTAACAATTGTGTTTGCATGTGCACGAGTTAAAGGGATGGTCTGACCTCTTTCTTTTGTAAAATGAAAGTCAGATGACAGGACAATTTTATGATTCCTCTCTTTCTGGCCTATAAAAAGATGAACTTTAACTCCCTTGAAACGTCCATTATCAGGCCAAATTACAGCGGTAGTTCACTAAATAGTGATGTACATCATTATTTTCATAAATAGTTGGGGTGATTTAAAGTATAGATATACTTTTATTGAATCAGAATCAATGTGTCTGTCAGTGTCTGTATCTTTACAAACAAGAAAGAAAATAGCAAGTTGTTGCACACAAATTTAAAGGCCCAGTGTTATGCTCAGTTTCAGGTTCATAATTTTATAATATGCGCCTACTAGAATAAAGTTTACACGCTTTAATGTTGAAAAAACACATTATTTCTCTTACGCTGTCCGTTACAGCACCTCTATTCACCCCGCTGTTTTTTTAAGCACCTGTCTCTTTAATTCCCCACCTCCTGCTCTGATTGGTCAGCTCTCACAGGCCTGAGCAGGCACCGCCCACCGTGTTTCCTGACTGTACAAATCTTTGAAAAAAGCTGAGGCTCAAAGTTTATTTTGACAGCGGCCGAGAAAACGACGTCAGCACAAGGTGGATTTACTAGCTTCTCCAGACCTTTTCAATTCTATAATATTATCTTGATCAGCAGACGGAGTGAACGCGGTTGTAGTTGGTTATTGTGGAAAGTTCAGAAGTTCTTCTCTTCTGAACACTCAAAGGCCTTTTTCATCAGCGTCGGCTCAAAAAGCTGAGGTTCAAACTTCATTCTTGACCTTGAAAACAGCAGTTAACACAGTAATCTTTACAGGAGCACAAAGTCTGCTGAGTGGCTGTAAAAATCAATAATGACAGAAAGTTTTTTAAAAATTGGAAATTTCAACACAATTCCATGAAAACTGAGGTGTAGATTAAGACCATGTAATTATATGTTTTATTTGGTTTCAAGAAAATAAGACATTAGAGGTGCTGTTTGTAAGAAAAGCTGATTTTTGAGTCTCATACCCAACTCGTCGAAGGTCGACGAGTTGGGAATTAGACTCAAAAATCAGCTTTTCTTACAAATGGCACCTGTTTAAGGACAGTAATAATGAATACTACACACCATAAAGACTCCACGGTTTATTCTGTACGCAGAAAAAAAGGGAAGTAAACCCAGCAGCACTTAAATCATCCGGTCACATAAAAACATAACCAGGAGATTGACACAAACTGAATATTTTTGAGTTTGTTTTCCACTCTGCGTGCTGAACCGAGCTGACCAGGCGTCCTCATGTTGAAGCATTTCTTATCTTTGTGATATTCGCCACCAAGGCCAAATAAAAAAGAAAAAGCTATACGGGGCAGGTTAGACCATGAATAGAAAACACTCTCTGTTTATGTCGCTCTCTTGTCATTACTTTTTCGGGGGGAAGAATAGCAGCAGTTTTGAAAGCAATCTCAGTCGCAGCGTCTCAAAGAAAAAAAAAAAGAAGAAGAAGAAGAAGTGTCAGACTCAGCAGGACAGTAAACTTGAAAACTTTTTATACAAATGACAGGACGACGTTCTCTTTTCCACCCTGATGGAGTCTTATCTCGCCGCTGACGGGAAGGTGAAATTAAGTCATGGTTAATCACACTCCTCAGACGAGCTCAGACAAGTGTGTTGACAATGAAAGATGTCACACAGATATACATTTTTTTTTTAATGAGTTATGTGTGAGTCTGTGTTGGCTTGTTTGTGGTGTATCAGGAGCAGGATACATTAATGTAGTTGTCACTGTCATACAGCTATCAGATACATGTTTTCTCCCTTATTTTGGTCGCTGTAAATTGACTTTGTGTCTCAATTCAAACTGCTAGATTGCTAGGAGCACATTTTACTGCAGGTCCTCCAGATTAAACAACAACATGTCTTTTGTGCCCTTCAGGACGTCACACATCCGTTTTGTGATGTGACGACGCTCTGGTTAAGGTTTGGTTGGGTTGAAGACCAAAAACAACTTGGTTATGTTCAGGGACACATTGTGGTTTGTTAAGCCGAGGGGACGTTTGTCATCGTGGTGCAGATTAAGGAACAATAGTGGATGTTGTCAGAAGAAACCAGGTGGAAGTCCAGAGTTTTGTTAACCCAACCAGCCACCAAAACCTCCTCCCTTTAGTGAACTTTGTCCTCTTAAAACAACTTTACCAGACTTCCTCAATTGCTTCCGACAGATGATAGAGAGGATTCATAATGATTACAGTTACTGGAGGGCACTGTCGCCTGAATATAAACATATTACATTTCAACAATTTCGCTGTGGTTAAGGTATCGGGTGATGTTTTTTTTGTATCAAAGTTTAAAATTCTGGTATCGTGACGATCTGAAAAACACGTTGTTTTGGGTAATTTGCTGAAATAACTGTTGTTATTGTTCTTTTTGGAGTTGTTGAGTCTCTCCGGAGCCTGAATATAGTTTGAAGACAATCAACAATCACAGTGGGAACAAAGATGAGCAGCTGCAATTGAGTCAAAACCAGACCTGGATTATAAAGTAGAGAAGGTAGAAGATCTTATATTTCTACTCCACTACATCTCAGAGACAGAAATATTGCAGTTTATAGTCTTACAGTTTTGTTACTCTGCTGATAATGACAGTGAATACAAAGTATATTGCAGATTGCAACCAACTGAACATCCCTCGCCTCACTGTCCTTTATTGTGGCCTTGGTTTGTCCATTCTGGGCCACTGTAGAAATATTCTGGTGCAACATGGTGGACTGGAGGAGGACCTGCTCCCTCTGTAGACACAAAAGGCTCATTCTGAGGTAAAAACAATCATTGTCTCAGGTAATTATACACTAATGAAAACATAAATATGAATATTATATTACATTTTTGCCACTGGACCTTTTTTAAATGTGTGTTGTTGTAGTTTAAACTGCCCAGCTGTAGATAAAGTAGTTAGTTTTCTCCAGCTGCAACATTAAAAGAGTAATTTTACACTTACATTAGGAGAACTTACTTTATTGCACTCGTTTCTTGGCTGGTTAAAGGGCCAGTGTGTAGGATCTCGGGGGATTTGAGGGCAGAAAAATAAGATAATATTCATAGTTATGTTTTAATTTGTGTATAATCACCTGAGCTTTTTATATCTGCAGAGGGAGCAGGTCCTCTTTCACAGAGGCCCAGAGCGAACAAACCAAGCTCTGGCTCTACATCAAGCTTTTTGTGTTTTTTGGCATTTTTAGCCGCCACTGTAAAGGGGGAGGATGAGACGAGGGGTGTTTACTTGGTTGCAAATCCGCCACCTGACCACCAGATGCCACTAAATCCCACACTGGACCTTTTTTAAAAATGTAAATAGACAATCCAAGAGAAAAACAGTGTGTTTTCATACACAGATGCACATCCTGCTAGATGAAGTAACTCTGCAGTGCCCTTAAATGAGCCAAACAATACTTTATGCAGGCGTTGTTCCTCCTCTCCTCGAGTGTTTCTTGCGGTGGGACTTTAAACTGAGACACCAAAGCAATTCTTTTCTGAACGAATTTCTCTCAATGGAAGACATGAAGCCTCTTTACTGTTTGAAAATACATTTATATCTTGTCGGTATGCCTCCCTTGAAAGTGTATTCATCTTTTCCAATAAGATAAATTCCCTCTGCACAAACTTTGTTCATTAAACCTCCGAGATTCATTCAGGTTTATTTTTAGAGAGACGTTCACGGTTATAGCGGTGCTGATTCTCTACACAGTCTAGTGGGTTTTTATTCTGTTACTGCAGGTACTTCCAGCAATATGTTTCCACGGAGCAAACACGAGTGAGATGAGGTTGGAGGTGATCTCCTCCAATAGTGGATTTCAGTGCTTTTTAAAAAAAAATTCAGGTCCAGGGAACAGGAATGTTATCTCGGCACGACGTCTTTGTCAGGAGCCGTTTAAAGGTGTCGCTGGCATTCATACATCCAACCGTGTTCCCTGACAACATCATGCGTGTGAAGGTCAAGCTTTTCTTTGTGTTCACAAGCACTTCAAATAGATGTGTGCCTCTTTTATTGACTCAAATTTCTTTTAAATCAAAATTTAATTGGTATTTCATTATTTTTCACAGTCAAACTGAGTTTAAAATTCTAGGACGAACTGAAAACTGAACACAAAAGACAGGCAACAACACGAGGGATATTGCCTGCGTCAGTGTTTCCGTTGCAAAGGATCTTTTTTTTTTGCTCATTTGAAATAGTTATTGATAAACAAAAGCTCCCACTCGCCCTCATAATACACCCCAAATCTGTGCTTTGTTTATGGGAGTCGTCTGGAGGATTTGTCTGTATGATACTTTGTTTGCTTTGTGTGTGTTTTCACAAAATACTGTCACATAATTGAGGAGCAGCGGGTGTCCGATGAAGATTCTCCATCTGCAAACAATGTTTTTGTCGCTACATTTTTAACTTCTCCGGATGCAAATATATGCAGATGTCCCCCGGAAAGCACCTCCGTCTTAGAGTTAAGCCCGAAAGAGGGGGACAACATAACCTATTACCTCCCGCCCACCCTCCTGCCGCTTGCATTTGTAAATCGGAAATAATATATCCACACAAAATGGCTCAAATGTCACAGACGCGAGGGAAAACATCAAACAAACTGTAATCTGCTGCATTTCACCGACTCTTAATTGACCTTTTGTTCTCTCCCCTCTTTTCATTTTCTTCTTAATTCTCAATTCACGAGAAATACAGCCATAAACCTGCAGCAAAAACACCAGTAAAAGCCAAACCCAGAGGCCGATCTTATTCATTAGAGGAGCTCGCAGCGTTGTTGGCTGTCACTGCCACCGAGGGGCCTGTCCATGGCTGCAGCAGACATCTGTTGGCATAATGTAGCGTCCAGGGCTCTGATAGGCAACGGGAACTGATTTATAAGGTTCCCTGTTTAAGTGGGTGTCTTAAGGTAATTATGAACTAGTGGGGGGGTTGCTACTAATTGCACCTTCCCTGATCTGTAATGAAGGCCAAACAGCATGAACGAGCTCATCCTGCGCCGCGGTGGAGGAGCGAGGGCAGCTGAGCTTGACCAGTTACTGTTGGTTTAGCTCTGGGCTGGAGCTCCTCACCTGCTGTTATGCTGCGTCTTCAGCCAATTTCTCTTGAGTAATTAACTGTGATGCCACATATGGCGAAATGGTGGAAAGTCTGATCGCTGGCGGATGTAGAGGAGTCGAAGAGAGAGAAGCTAAACGCTGGGGAACCCTGCGGTGACCAAAAGCTCCGAACACCCCAGCGCGAGCATAAATGGGATGACTGGAAAATTCTTTTGACATGCACAATTAAAAACAAATGTTGTTTCCACATGACATAAATGAGTGTAATTAATCACCGAACAAATGAATTATTAGGAAGATTAGAAAATGAGCTAGATTAAGTACACCAATGAGGCTTGAATTATTAACAATATTTGTATCAGTTGATTAAGATGTTATAGGAAGAGAGCACATTCTGCCAACATACGACAAAGTAATTAGAGGTGGAGTCTCACATCCATTATACATCCAGAGGCTCATCAGCAGCGAGGAGCAAAGAAATACAAAGAGCTGCACTCACTGGAGCTCCTGCATACATGTATGGTGTCTCATATCCGTATGTTTTCACCCTTATAAGCATACTTTTGATTTGAGCTTTTGATTTTCCTTCATTTGCACGTATACACAAGATTAATATGCATATTAATGTGATGGAGAAGTGACTGAAGCCCTCAGAGAGGCACGCTTCAGTGCAAAAGCAACCATAGTCCATTAGAAAAGGAAATAGATAAAGAAAAACTATTAAAAGGATGTAAAAGAGAGAGAAAAGACAGCAGATAAGATTCCACACACTATTAGTTTGCATAGATAAACCATAACAATCAAATAACGATAAATCTTTCTTACTTTTTGCTTCATTTAAACTCAACCCAGTCTCCAGAATACATGTTGTACATGATGCATGTTTCTGTTAATCATTGATATGTTGAAACTTTACATTTCTTCTTCAATTTTATGTTGTGACAACACTGTGCTCATGGTCTGGTTAGGTTTAGGCACAAAAAAACACTTGGTTAGGGTTAGGAAAAGCTCATGTTTGGGCTTTAAATGCCTTGTTTGGTAAGCCAAAAGCACAGCTGTAGATATCCAGAGATCTTGTTAGAAACACCTGGATTTGTCGCCACAAACACGACTTATTTACAAATATAATTTTCAGCATATTTGTTATCAAATATGTTTTGGTGGAAACGTTGTTGTTAGCTGGATTATGTTAACAGACAACATTTGTTCCAGTCCAGGTTAAAGTTTTGTACAGAAACAGAGTCATAATGAGGTGGCTGAGGTCGACGCTGGACATACGAAGCACTCTGACTCCTGAGACTGTGATCAGGACCCGAGTCCTACACATGGTTGCTTGCTAGCACTCCAGCTAAGGTCAGGTTTGGTGTGTTTCACTATCAACATTTACTATATTTTACAAAGACAATCTTTCCTCATCTTAACCAAGCGCTTAAATCGCCAAAACATACAAACATACAAACATTAAACCATAAACATGTTAATAATTTAAAAAGAAAACCCAATGAGCTGGCTGTAGGAGATCGTTGCTTGCTTAAATCGATCTAAAACAAAAACTATGACAGCTCGAGCATTCGTTCTTTTAGCAGTGGAAAGCTAAGGCTTCTGTGTTTGTACGCTTGTGATGACGTCCTTTCGTTTATCTTACAGATTTTAGGGATATGAAGCGTACTCACAGAAGATACTCCGAGAAATTACTTCACAATAAGCATAAAATACAAATGTTGGCACTAGCGGACCATTTGTACTGCAGAGTTCACATGTTAAAGTATGCTATCAGTGAATATTTTATAGATGTATGAATAAAAACACAATATGTGAGGCATATTACATGTTACATTTCTGCCAAACGTCTATACAGGTGTTATACCTGGAGAAAAAACGATGGAGGTAAAAGTACATGTGCAGTATGTGAGGGGTAAAGTAATGACATATCTGAGATAAAGTATAAATGTGAATAGAGTGATTGTGTCTGAATAATACATGTTTTTAATCAAGTGTTAAATGAAATGAAAAGTAGAATATAGTGAAAATATATGTACGGGGCAGTAATTATATTTTTGAAATTGGCCAGAATGAATAATGGATGCGTCGGCCCCGCGCGGGAAACGACAATACATTTTACATTTCACATTTCTGAAATGTAAAAAAAAGGCTTCAGAAGTATATTTTATGAAATTTTTATAGAATACATTAAAACGTGGAGGGATTATTTTGGTAATAAATGGTTTGTCAAATGATCAAAAAATGCTGTACAGTGAGCGGCGGTTCAAGATCAGCGCGCCGTAAAACAGTGAGCACAATGAGGTATTAAAAACACGGAGGTGAAGCCGTGTTTAAGCACTGAGTTACAGAGGGAAGAGTTTCCGTCGAGTGACTGACACAAAAGCAAGATTAGGGGATCAAGTGCTGAAAGATGAGAGAGGAATTTAGTGGAATTGACAGCACATTCAAGGGTTTCCGAGAGGAAGAGGAAGACAAGAGACAGGGCGATAATTTTAGAGATTTGAAGGGTCAAGATTAAGCTGCCTGATAATAAGCAGAGTGAAATGAACCAATTTTGAAAATATATGCTGATGCAAGTGTGGACCGAGCGGAGGAGGGGGGGGCGAGAGAAGACAAAGCGGGTTGTCAGTGCTTCCACAAATGACTTGGTATCAGACAACAGGCTTTTGGAAATATTGGATTGTACAGTCAGACAGTTTCGCTGCCTGCCGCACTATATTTATGCACAGATCATATTCGAGGCTGCTCTCCTCCTGCAGGCTGCCATTTTCTTCACGCTAAATGTGAGAGACCAATAAAAGAATCCCAGATTTTTTTTCTTCTCGTGGATGTAATTAGCCAATCGTTTCTAATAGTGTCCATAGCAATGCATTTTCATGGCAGTGTCATTTTACCCCGGGCAGTGCGCCTCGAGGTGTAATTTCTGCCTGAGCGTTTAGACACAGAGCTATCGATTGCATTCAGTGAATGATCTGCTCAGAAACCCATCATCTACTTTAATAATGTCACTCACCGCCACATTCTCTCTGCTTGGTTTCCATTAATAGCCATCCTACGTGACATTGTCAACATTCACTGCTCAAACAACAGGGTCTCTGAAGCATGGCTGCTTCGCAATTGGGTCATTTAATCAATTTATACAATTGAACCTATTTAACATATTGATATGCAGTTACCCTGTAATGTGTGTGGCCTTTTTATCCCCTCGAGTGAAGGAAACTCCAAGGGAGCTTTTCAGATCTTCTGCCGTTATTTATCATGTGACATTTAGCTGGGCCCTGATGGCGGCAGCTCTCCACTTTAATTAAAGGTTCAACCTCTTCACTGGATGACAAATTGACTGGTTTGTGCCTCGGAAAAGTGGAGGAACATGTCTAGTCCGCCCGGCCCCTCGCTAACGGTGGGCTACCGTCGGGGAGAGAGGGAGGTGGAGCTGGCATTTTAGTCAAATCATCACTGAGCAAGGTCAGAGAATGAGCCGGATTATCTACTGCACAGCTCTCCTGGACTAAATAAAACCATTTCCATCTGTGGGTAATGCTTTATATTACGGCCCTTGTAATAAGTGTTAGTTAATATGTAATAAAGCCCCTATAAGTTCTTACAGGATGCTCGTTAGCACTAATGAGTGATAACCCTGCAGGGACGTGGCCACGTTTTTCAGTGTACCAGTGCCTCAGGTATGAACAGAACAAGTACAAAGTCAGATACAAGCAAGGAGCTGATATACTCAGCACAACCTGTTCTGTTTGAACGTAATGTAATCTATTTTTCAAGTGTTTTCAGTCTTCATCAATGTAGGTGTCAGGCAACAAAAGAAATGTCTCTTTTGCACACACACACGCAGAACTATTTACATTTGAGTCTTTCTAGAGTGAACTTTCTGTCACGTAATGCTTGCAAACGCACCAAAACACTTTCACTGTATGCAATCCACTCCAAGCTAGCCACTTATAGATGACTATCTTTGTAGATTTTTGCTTTCGTGCCACACCAGACACCACACTCAGCTGCACAGGAAATGAATGTTCGCTGCGTCAATGGGGGGGTCGACCAATATGGATCTTTCCGGGCAGATATTGATACCAATTATTAGAAATCAAGGAGACTGATAACCGATATCTGAAACTGATATTCATTTGCTGAAAAAAATTAAAATCTTGATTTTGATCCAGTGATGGAATGAAGTACAATTCTGAGGTACTTTACTTGAGTATTTCCACCTTCTGCTACTTTATACTTCCTCTCCGCTACATTCATCTGATAACTTTGATAAGCAGAGTTAGATAATTCAGTGGTTGTAGGATATTACTTGTGATGTGTTTCTGTTAGTAGTTCTGACAGAAAAATCACAGATGCCCATAATCGGGAGAAATGCTGAATATTGGTCCCGATACTCGTCCAGGCCGATAAGTCTGTTCCTCAACAACATGGCTGACGTTAACTTTATTCATCAGAAGATGGAAACAGTCTTCAGAAACACTGTCGAGGTGTAATATGTAATCCATCTTTTCCACTGATCATAAAAGAGATGTTTCTCTCTTGTTGTTTGTCCTTAACATTATTTCCTCCTCGTGTTGTCCTTTTTTTGTTAAGCTTTTCGTGACCTTCTGTTTTGTGCAGATGCGAGATCTGCAACTCGGTCGGTAGCAGCAAATGGCTAATGGTCCATCCCCCGGTTATTTTACGGCAGGCTGGAGAATATGTCCACTTTGCATGGTTCCCTTCTTCCATTTTTCAAACTTCGCCTGAGTTGGGGGGTGACACAGCTTGAAACGGGTTTCAGGAGAAGCAGCAACACAAATGGAAGAGTAGGCCCAGATGATACAATCACTTTGTTCAGCATGAACACTTCTGCAAACATGTTGGAGGGGGGTGGGGGGGTTCTGCAGGGGCAGGCGCCAAGGCTTCTGTGGTAAGATGAGATGGTGTAAACAGGCAGATTGGCTCTCTTCTCTACGTTAGCTCCTTGAGATTTCATGCTGGATGGATTTATAGAGAGAGTCACAGTGCATTGGAATGTGCCTTGGGCTCCTCTGGGGCCAGTATCACAGAGAGCACGGAGCTGTGAACTTCACATGATAGACTAAATATAAAGCTATAAAAAAAGAAATGAATATATTTTACTGTCTTTTAAAATAGACTCTCATCTTTTTGTTGTGACTTTCATATCGGAGTAATCCTCCCTGCTCGACCTTCATCTTCATATCTATACTTTACACTTTTTGTCCCCTTATTACATATTTTTATTGTGATTGTTTTAATGTTTGAAAATTACTTTTGGTAAATTCGTACTTTTTATTTTTGTTTTAGTTTCTAATCTTCATTTATGAAGGCATTTAGGCCGCATCTCCGCATAACAAGTGCTTCAAATATAAACTTCAAAACCCTTTTACTCAAGGACGGCTTATGAGACAACAGGTGCCTTGGTTCTGACCCATCTCCTGCTATATGTCCACCAAGAGACCAAGCCTAAAAGAGGTGTTTGTAGTCGTTCTGTGGCCATTTTATGTGTATTCGTTTACATTTTGTGTACATTTTTGGTTGTTTTGGGTCAGTCTGAGCTCATTCTGTGCCCTTTCATGGTTTATTTGTGTCTCTGTGGTCATTTTGTGTTTATTTCAGTGACATTTTGCAGCCGATGAACAGGGGCCACTGATCCCTTGGGCCCCTGTGCCTGTGCCCCATCCATGCTTTTACAATCTAGGTCATTTAGATGCAACAATTAATATAAAAAGCCTTAATACGGTGACCTGAGGATGTTTTTAACAACAGTCCCTTTATTGTAGTATCAATAAATTCTGGTCCCGGACTAAAAACCTGTGACTTCACTATATGTTCATTGTAAAGTAATGTGGGCCACGTGCCGTATCAAAATAGAGAAATAGAGAAATCAGCTCTCTGGTGTGAGGAGTTCAGCTTCATTGTTCTTGGCTGCCACAGATGATAAAATCCACATATTACATAATGTCATCCAGAATTCACGGCACTATAGTTACATATGGAGGTTGAATTTGCAAGTGGGCGTGCTCTATATATACATATATACATAATATACTGTGTATATATAGCTCACAATATTCTTAGTTTACAGCAGGTTCACATGTGAGTGCATAACACACAACTTTAGAGACAGGAAAGAGCACTGACATGCAAATAAAACTTAATTTGTTAATGAATCCACCAGAAATATGAACATTAACTTCAGATAGTAACAGATTTGAATGTAGTATCATCATACAAGTATATAGATATTATATCTATATATATATATCTATACTTAACTTCCTTAGAAACGTATCCTGTTTCTCCCTGCAGGCAGAGAAGCACTTGATTTCAACCACGTTTTTTTATGTACTTTAGACACAGAAGCAGACAGGCTGGTACAGCAGTGCCGTGACAAACCAACACTTTTTACAAAGAAAGAAATAACTTAATGTATTGCGTTTAATGCCGAATTAATAAGAAGGCATGAATGATTTATAATTTGTCGTAGTTGTTTCACAAAGTTTGTTAAGTTTCTGGTCACTCAACAACTCTTAAAATCACACGATTTTTAAAGGGAGTCAGGTGATGTTGTAGTTACTACAACAAGTTGTTACGCTCATGCTGCCCTCTTGTCCAGGTCGCTCTTGATTTTAACTCAATGAAGCTTTCACCTGGTTAAACAAATGAGACATATTTTCTCAGGTGTTATGTGTATTAACCCTTTCATGCACGGTGTCCACGACAGTAGACGGATATCTGGAAGCCATTTTTTAAAACATTTTAGTTGAACCATGTCCTGATCACCAGGTGGCAGATCTCAAAAGCCCTGTCCAGAATTCAATTTGTACTTTGTCAGAAAACCAGACAGGTAAAACAAATACTTTTTACTAAAGGTGTCAGTTTTCCTCTATATTTTCTTCTGTGGCTGAAAACACATCTGTTCCATCCAGCGGACATTGTCTGCCAAATTTTGTATCTTCCTTATTTTGTATGTTTATTTAAAAATATGACATACTTTACACTTGAATAGTTATATAAGAGCAATATTATATTAAGTCTTCAGATTTTATCTAAATATAGGCCGCAGAACGTCGTCTGGAGTGGACGGATGTATTTTCAGTCACATAAAAATGTACAACAAATATATTATTAAAATTAAAATATTTTTTTGCCTGTCTGGTTTTCTGAGAGTAAAAACAGTTAACATTTATTCCTGGATCACTTTTTATACTGTTGGTTATTACTGTTGCGTGGTGTCCGCTGCAGTGGATATTTACATAACTCCCTCAAAATATTTATTGACCTGTCATTTTACTTGTTTTAGTCAAAACAAACGTTAAAAAAAATATTACTTTCTGATTTAACATGGTTAAATAAACCCACACAAAGAATATGATATTTAAAAGTCAGGGATAAGGAGGGCAAGCATCTCATCGATCTGGACTTAAACCAGGTGTTAAGTCGGTCGTTCATGACGGTGTTTGTTAGTCGTGTTATCAATATATCACAGCAGTAAACTGACAGCAGAAGCAGTTCGTCCCTCGGCGCAGCAGAGTGGACGAGGACTGATCGAAGGGGCCGCCGCTCCCCCAACAACGGTCCTGTGCAGAAGGGACGGTCGTCTCAGCTAGAAGCCCTACTTCCTTGACAGCCCCTGGGATCCCTTTGTCCTGTTGTAAACTATTCTGAAGGAAGGACATTTAATTGCCCGGCACACACTAATGAGTTTGCAAACTAATTAAAGGGGGTATATTACGCCCTGTGGAGGCCCACATCACTAAGAAAGCCAGGGACATCTTTAATGAGGAGCCTTGATAACCCTTCAAAGGAGGAATGTGTAGTGTCTGTAATGATGCCCAGGGTAAAGCCGAGCTCAGCCAGGGAAAAGTGTATGTGTGTGTGTGTGTGTGTGTTGGTGTGTGTGTCCCTCACCTCGGGTGTGTGGAGACTTGCAAGCAGATGCCAAGTGTTTTCAGTCCATCGCCCACAGCTACCTACCTACATGTCCTAATCAAAGAGTTTCACTCTCGTTCCAATAGGTTCAAAGAGACCAGCTCCAACTCCTCTCTCAGTGGGTGGTACACAGAGATTTCTGGGTTGTTTCATTTTCCTGTATTGTATTATTCACTTCAGAATAATTTGCTTTATTAAGGAATCAGAGGAGGCATTTTAGGAGCATTTTCACGAGCAACTCGGTTGACCTATATCACACGTTAAGAATGAAAACACGAGATACAGAAGGAGGGAGATCTTGGCTGGGCGAGAAAGGCAGAGGCATGAGTCGGACAGATGGACCGAATACGCCATCAGAATCGATGAAGGTCATGATTAGTCTTCATTTTGGAATTCATTAAATCACCCAGGGCGTTTTGTGTTTTCAAACAAATTAAACTCTCTGACTGATGCCGCGGTTCAGCCGTCGCTCTCCGTCATATCTGCCCGAGCTCCTGCTGTGGCTCGATGCAGCCGGCAGCCCTTTTTTTTTTCTCCCCAGCAAAGTCACTCCCCCCTCCAGTAAACAAGTGCATTTTTTTTGTATGGTCACAATATTTTCCTCCCAGACAGTGACGGCTGTTATTTTGCCCGTGGCTCCTGTCAAAACTAACATGGCTTAATTGACTGCGAGCGAATGAGCTCCTGGATTGATCCTGTCAGGCTCCTCAGGAAGTGATGCTGCTCCATCTGTGAGGCGCAACTCCAGCGACAGCAGCAATCTGTTGCTTGGGACTGAGCCAAGGCTTTAAAAAAAAAAAAAAAAAAAAGTCAAAATTACAGAAAGTACCTCAGGCGCTGTGTGTATTCTGATCAGCTGTCAGTGATGACACACTCAGATGAACACGCACATGCAAAAGCAACTCAAGAGCGAGACAGACAGACATCCACATATACACACTGTAATTTTTGCATCATGGTTAGCAATGTCACATTCAAGGGGGCCCGTGTCTGTCCCCGAAGGTACGGCAGGAAATCAGAATGGTCTCGTCTGCCTTGTTAGACACTTGATGTCAGCCGAGCTTGTCCTCAGGGTATATCCAAAAACGCAGCCTGTCATCTCTTCCTGCACCGCTGTCATTTGTCCAAACAATTGTGGCATATACTGTCATCTTAGGTTTTTTACCTGTAACTCAGCTCAGCCCAGGCCCAGTCGTGACCCCGCCAGCCCTTCACCTCTTTCCTCGCTTTTCCCTCCTCCGTCCCTCTCCTTTTCATCTCTCACAGTCTATCTCGGAGACACTGTATTTCCCTGGCTAAAGTGTGCGGTGCAGCAGCGCCTTCTGGCACGATTAAATATTTAGACGGCTGTCTATGTAGATGGCGGCTCGGAGACGCGGAGGAATAATCTTGGAGACAGCTGCTGTAGCACATCTGGGTGTCACTGATAGCAGAGGAAGGTGTGCGGCTGGTGTTGCTATGGAGGGAGAGACTTGAGAGACACAGCTGTCAATCAGCCGGGTGGCATGGGTGCCGAGGCTTCGTAGCGTCCCGGCACGGTGGGCCGGCTCGCACAGACTGACGCCTGACAGACAGACTGAGGCTGCCACTGACACCTGAGCTGATGCACTTTTTGGGTGACTGTATGCCAACTTTGCCATCAGCTACACTTTGAATCAGCTCAGCCTGCCTGCACCCCGATCTGATCCAGTTAAAGTTCCCATGAATCTTGCTCTATATCTCCTCTGTACGCCGGTATCAGGCCCAACAGTGACAAACGTCGTTTTGTTGGTATTTTTAATTGTATTGTCGAGTTTGTAACGTCTGAAAACGATTATAAATATTGGCTGCTCATCCTGCACTCTGGGGCAAATAATAATTATGCCAACACATCCCGAAATGAACTAATTGGGTCACTTGCCAATGTCTTCCAAAACAACATATCAATATGACCAGTCCAAAAACAACATGGCTGTTGCAGCGTGCCAGCGGCAGGTGTAAAGGACCTGCTCTCGAGCTTTTAGGTTTAGGCAACAAGACTACGTTGGAAAAAAATGTGCTTTGGGTTTAAATGACTATAATGTTGGGTTAGAATAACTTAACCACGTTAGTAAGTTAAAGCAGCTCACTCTTGACTTTTGGTTTCTTACTGAACACGAAAAGCAGACTTGTCACTCTTTTTACGACTTCAACTGACTTCCTTCTTTACAGCTGTGATAATTATTACGGCCACTAGAGGTCACCACCTGACAAGAAACGTAAATATGGATGTTATAAGCTGCTCTCATAGTCGGCCTATATAGTTGTTTGGCTTGAATTTTGCGGCCAATAAGCGCTGTCTTAAATTTAATGGCTTTGGCTCAACTCTGAAGACATAGCTGTCCATGTTGCTGAAGTAACTTCTCAAACACCTGAGGACCGGAGCCGTACACAGCCTCCAAGAATGATAGAGGTCAAGTTACAGTACGGAAGGTGAATCATGGAGCGTCCTGGTGGATTTATAGCGGTAGCTTTGTTGCTAAAGTGACTGCTAACTGCTGCTAAATGTAGCTACAGTTTGCCAGTTTGGGTTTGCTAGAAGCCAAAGATAGCCACATCGGTTCTGGCCTTCGTCTTCTCTGAGATTGTTTCGTTGCGTCTCGTTCTGGCCGTGTTCACCGAGAGCTGCCAGTTCGGGGAGTCGGTGCACCAGTAGCTCCACATGGCAAGGGGCTTAATGTTCATTAAAACTTTAATCTCATGTAAGCACAATAAAAGCATCAGTTACTAACTCCCCCCTCCTTCAGTGAGTCGTCCTCCAGGAGACATTTTGGGTTTTTAAATGGTGCTGATCCTTGTTTAGGTTTGCTGGTAGCAGGGGGTGGCTGTAGGTGCAATGTGTCAGAACATTTGAAGAAGATTGAGTGTGAAAAGCCGCCCACTGCTTCCCCCCCTCCCCTCCCTCCCTGCACTCTTCATCCGCCAGCAGCCTGAACTTGGAGGCTGCACAGCGGCGCTACGAGGCCGGCTGGCCTGAAAATCACTTTGTGTTCCTCTCCCAGGCACATGCGATATGGATGCGTCTCCACTCGGCTCAGGCCCTCCCGACACCGTGATTAATGGCACTCGCTTCTCTCCCCATCTCATTCTGTTACTGTCAGAGTTAAGTGGGCCGAAGACAATAATAAACAGTCAGTCTTCTGTGAACCCCCTAACACGATCATTCCACCCCACCCGATTCCCCCCTTTCCAATGAGAAAAAGAGGAAGAGAGATGGAGTGAGAGATAGAGAGGAAGTGTGTGTGCATGTGTGTTTTGTGTGTGTGTGTGTGTGTGTGTGTGTGTGTGTGTGTGTGTGTGTGTACATGGTGCTGCACAAGACAGACAAATGCAGAGTTAAAGACACAGAAACAGGCCTCAGTAATGGAAATGGAGGCTGGGAGATGCGTCAGTGAATCAAATCGTCTCATGAGCATGTGAAGTTTACAGCACACACAGAGGAAACCACAGTGTGACTGCAGCTTTTTAGCTTTTAGCTACAAATGATGTCATTATTTATGTACTTAGATTATATATTTTTTTACACCTACAGTTTTAAATGCATATATATTCCCTCCATCTCCATACAGTATGAAAATCAATGAGCAGAGATGTGAAACGTGCATATATTTGCATTTTATACAGTCGCATGGTAATATTGATGTAAATCTGCATCACAATAACAATAATGCAACGCAGACAACTATGAATAAAGGCTTGATCTTCACATTAATCAGTGAACAACTGGCAAATTACATGTAAACGTACGAGGAATTATGCTTACTGCTTACTGTGTACATACAAGTACACAGATATACAGGTAGGTCGAGAGCAAATTAAAGAATGATAAAATAAAGAGTAAGACATGGATGCATGTGAAAATAAAGCTGTTGTGTGTACAGCATAATAAAAACACCATGGCAACACCATAAAAGAAGTATAGAAGTCTGAAAACAGGTTAACGGGTCAACCGCTCTGTCTTGTAAACAAAACAAGTAGCGCAAAGACATGGGGACAAAACACTGGATAAATATGTGTATACAGTGTGGACGGATATGTACATTATTTGCATGTATACATATAATATTACCTGATAACCTGTCAGCATAGAATCGACTTCTGTAAACAGGTGAAAACACAAAAATGAAGCAGTCAGTGGAGGAGGAAGTATTCAGATCATTTACAGCAGTGAAAGTAGAAATATTGTGCTGACAGCGCCTGTCAGTGTTTCTGCTGTTATATCTGATGTGTTTGGATTAATATTAATCCTGCATTAATGTGTATGTTGCATTTTAAAGGTTGAGCTCATCTTAACGACTGTTGGCTAGTTTAATTTACAGCAATGCATCATTTCACAAGTCAACTCTTCATGTTGTCAGAAAAACAGCCTGTTTTCAGCTTCAAATGCATTTTCCAACGAATCCAAGGTTTATTTAGGTTTAGACATATTTAGGAACAGAAATTCACATTCAAAATCACAGTGTTTGGAGATGCATGCAAGGGAGACGTGAAAAATTGTGATCTGAGAAGTAACTAAAGCTGTCAGACGTGTAGTAGAGTAAAAAAGTTTAATATCTGCCCCTGAGATGTCGTGAAGTTGATGGAAATACTCAGGACTTCATTCCAGACTGGAACCAGTATTATTCTAACTTATATTTGCATAGCAGGACAAAAAACATATTTCTGATTAAGACTTTGTTTTAATATTTGCTGGGTAATTTTATTTCCTCAGGACTTTAAACATTATTCAATTAAACCTTATGTAACTTGTGACGTTCTGTCTCAAGTAGATGTTTCTTTGTGTCTGAGGCTCACAGTGCTTTCACACTGTATAGGAAGAATTTGGTTTAGAAAATACTCTTCTCAGGGCCTTTAGAATAAACTCCAGAATTGCGACTGATTGAGAGAAAAAGAAGAAATTGAGATCGCTGCAGCCAGAAGAAGAAAAGAGAAGCGAACAGAGCGTGCGAAGACACTCTGTATCTCAGACCTGCCGTTTTAGTCACTAGTGAGCTGTCTCTTCCTGCAACTCCAGCCTCCTCCTCCCTCCCCGGGCCTGTCACTTCACTCTGCCATATCCTCTTCAGTGGAGCACTCCCTGCTTCTCTCTCCGTCTCTGCAAGACGCCGACCAAACCTGCCACACAAGCAACCCAGCACTCATCCTGCAGCAGCAGCAAGCAGCAGCAGCAAGCAGCAGCGGCGGCGGCAGCATCGCTCAATCCTCCGAGGGTTCCCGTACACAAGCAGGAATAAAGGGCTGGCGTTTGAGTTCCAGTCACCGACCTTGGTTTCAGGGCCTCAAATGCCTCCGCTGAGGCTGCGAGACCCTCCACCACCATTACATCTCCCCCCCTCTCCTGCTCCTCCTCCTCCTCTTCTTCTTCTCTTTCTTATTACTGGGGATGACCTGCCTCACAGCCCTGGGCTCAGTGACCGAGAAATCCTCCGTCCCTCACCGTCCCCATCCTCCTTCTTGCTGCTGCTGGATTGTCTTTGTGTCTACCGGAGTGGCCTCGGAGAAATGAAGTGCCATGATCTCATCACGCCGAGCCCATTGTTTTCACTCTCATGCACACTGTGTAATAGCCATGGAGATAAGGGGATGATTCAGGCCTTTCACGGAAGGAAATGTGAAAAGCCTGCCTGTGAAAAAGTGAAATTACTGTTTTGATGGCTTTTGATGGCGGGGGGCATAATTGCTGGATGGAAGGAAGGATGGAGGGTGAAATACACATAGGAGATTAGTATTTCTAATACTGGAGACGGTTGGTAGGAGGCCTGCGGAAGGTTATGCACGCAGTGGGTAGTTCTAATGAAGCTGCCATGTATGTAGAATAGCAGATTGACTAAAATAGCTCATTGTTCTTCTTTCCTCTGCAACCTTTGGCCCTCTGGATTGAAACTCCATTCTTGATGGCAGTGCCTGATTATGATATTGTTCGATGCTCATTGCCATAGTAACGGTGATTATTTTCACATTGTTTGTGCATGAAATAGTTGCCGAAGCCTTCAGGAATGTGGGGGGGAAACGAGCTTAAGTATTTTTGGCAACCGGCATAAGGCTCATCAACACATGCAGACAACACGGGTCGGAGGATTACAGCTTGTAGTAATGACAGGGGCAAAGCGTAAATAGTATAAATACTCCATGGGATTATAATTAGCCTTACTCTGCGCGTTTAGACACACTCAAGTGGAACTAAAACCTTATTGACTTCTGGAGACAATTTCATATTAATTGGATGCCTCTCCGTTCTCACTGTCTGTTTTCTCTGGTTTGTTTTTTTTCGAGCAGCTGACAAATGCGACGGAATAACAGAGAGCATAGCAGATTAGCATTAGCCACACAGCGCCGGCTCGGACGCCGAGGAGCCGCCGTCACCTGGGCCGCCGCCGACGAGGGCATGGATGAGAATCAAAAAGCCGCTCGCTTCAGCTTTGAAGACGTCAACTAAAAAGCGCCAAAGGTGGATCGATGCGAGAGGGAGGAGATAAGATGAAGCACGTGCCGGTAGGGCTGCGTCCCTCGGGTGGAGAGACGGTGGAAATGGAGGCGAGGAGGACGGGGTTTCCTGGTGATGCTGGGGGGCCAGGACACGAGGGGAATTCATGCGAATCCTGTCCTCTCAAACACAAACAGCCACACACTCTATTTCATCTTCCATCTCAGCATTCAGCATATGTCCTCGTCCCTCTCCCTCTCTCTCGTTCTGTCTGCACACCGGCCACAAATTTATCCCTTATTTTCCATCCAGAAGTGGGGGAAAGTTGTAAAGCTAATTAAGGAGCGGGGATGCGGCAGCTCGACAGATGTGCATTGGAGATGGGTGCTATTGAGTAGCGGGGATAATGGTGTGTGGACCTGGTGGGCAGCGGGGTTGTGTTGGAGGGAGCTCCTACCTGGGCGTGCATGTTAATCAGCGCGCCTGTCTGTTGAGAGCTGGGGAATTAAGGGGGAAGGGAAGCGTGTCGCCAGCCTCCAGTGAAGAGACAAGGCTGGCAAGCTGATTAAGAGCACAAATTCGCCAGTTTGGTCAGACAGGGAGATATGTGTACGAAGGAGGAAAAGGGCAAGAAAAGTGCGTATTGATTAACAGTGCAGGTGGTGGAGGAATCGAGGAAAAAAAGAGGTGGGTAGAAATCTACCTACCGTTGTCAAACTAAATATTTCACAGTACTTGAAGGCATCACAATACTTCAAAGGGGCGAAAATCACAAAATGGCCATCGCATATCTGCAGGGAGGCTGTTGATAAATGTTAATAACTTAATGATTTCTCGACCCCGGTGCTGAGATTTTTTTCTGCCTGTGAAAACTCACTTTGCCTTGCACTCGCAACACAAAAAAAAATTTGCAGCCTGATGAATTTCATGACATTCACAGTCTCCTTCACGTCCACACGCATTTACAGCTGCTCAGCAATGGAGGACGGAGCTCCAGTATGAGCGAGCAACATTCAGGGGGGATGAAAGGCTTGTTTTTCAGACCAAAAACAGCAAATGACAAAGAAACGTTCTTTGTGCCGTATTTTACATCAAAAGGCCGGCATGGAAAGACAGATACCCACAGAGATAACCCATAGATTACTTTATATTTTAGTCAAACGACTGCCTGGGGCCTTTTTAATACACACGGCCGGTCATTAAACTCCTCTCTTTCTTACATGCATGACGGTGTGGCACTTTTGGACTGTTGCTTAGATAAAAACACAAGATGGATCACTTGATAACGGAAATGATAATTAGTCTCGAAATAATAACTACTAACATGTGACCTGGTTGGATGCCAATTAGCAGCGTTTCTCGTGTATAAAAGAAGCAACAAAGAGAAGTCACACAAACACATAAGTCAAAAACTGTCGACTTTTAATGTTTAAATCAATAGAATTGAGCATGAATGCATCAACGAGCCAATAATAGTCTAACCAGCAGGGAGGTTATGGATATATATACATCATATATGGAGGGTTACACATTTGCATTCAGTTATTTGAAACATAAAGTCCTTTTTTATGAGGTATTGATGTCGTTTTATCCCACAATGGGAACTCAACACTCTCTGAATGGCAGTTTGAAGCAACAGTGGCTGATATTAAAACTGGGAGAAGAATAAAAAGACTTTAGTAACACCTTGTAAACGACAACAAAAGTTTTTCACACATGAGCGGAGAGTAATTCCCTCCCATAGAAAAGATGCACAGCTTTATGCTTTTCTTCTCCAGATATCTGCAGGTTTTTAATTAGAATTATCTCCCTTTTCACCAACACAGCCTGATCTAATTTCTCCCCTAATTGTTGTTATTTACACAGTAAAGGTTTACGGTTATTTATCGACATTTTCCCTCTCCCAGATCTCAGTGTCTGTTGTCGATAATGAGTAGGGGAAATTATTTTTAACACTCAGTCATTATCTCTGTGTTCAAGTAGTCTTCCTTTTAATATGCTAATGCGGCTGATATAATCAGCTGGTAATTGTAAAACACTTCAAGTACGACACATTTTCGTGGCACTCTCTCCTGAATGAAGAAATCACAGCCAGCCAGCGGTGGCGGCAGTGGCGGTGGCGGCGGCGGTGGCGGCTGGGAGCTGCGGTTGGATGCTGGGATGTGCCGACGATCTGTTTATGTTCTCGGGAGACGACGTTGTGGAGGGAACGCCCGCCATCCGATCCTGCGTGGCATGAATCCAAATCACACACACACACACACAGACTCCTATAGAAATGTGTAGGCTGGCGTGAAAGCCCCACTGCTGTGTTAGCGATGCTACTGCCACCACCACGTTCTCCTTCTCATCCAGCTTTTTATTCTGAAAAATCCACCTTTGATTACCACTGATCCCCCCCACCACACAGTTGGTTTATACCAGCTCTGCTATTAAAGTCACAACATCTTAAATGAATCTTTTTTTTATTGTGTGTTAACCAGACTGATGAAAGTAGTGTTCTTCCTCCGTCCTCCGGGAATGCTAGTGCTTTTCTGCGGGAGAGGATGGGATCCTGACTTTGTTTTTCTCCTTCGGCTGTTATTTCCCTGAAGAGAGGAGCAGGAGTGAGGAGAGCTATGAGTGATCGACTCTGCCTTTATTCTCCAGGTTTTCGGGGGATTTGAAGTTATTGAAAGTCTGGGGATGGGTGACAGCTCGGAGATGTCTGTGTGATGCCCATCAGGCGTTGCGCCGGGGGGCCGCCCGCCGTCGCGTGTTTGAGTCGCCGTGCACGACCGCCGTGTGTCCAGCCTCGAAAGGCGTCGAGACAGAGGGCACGGGGCTCCATGTTCTCAAATACATGTTATTCTTGCGGCCAATCATTTCTGCTCACACATGACATCTCTCCCAGATTGATTTCATTCAGCTGTAGAGGGCGGCAAGATCAAACAAATGTTGTCTGAAATAGCGGCGGCGGTGCGGCGAGGAGGAGGAGGGAGGGGGTCAGGGGTGGGAGGTTGCTTGCTTGAAAGATGAAGTGAGGGATGGAAATGGAGAGAAAGAGAATCAGTCATCCAGTCAGCAGCACTGTGCCATGTGGTGACACGGTATATAGCGGTGGAAGGTGTTACTCTATAAAGCACAACTGCTCCTCTTCACAGCGAGGTGGCTTTTTTTTTGTGTGTGTGTGTGTGTGGAGGTGGGTGGCGGGGCCCCTATTCCTTCACGATGCCTCTGAGTACCCATGCAAGGAATAATGGATGCGTAATATGGAACGACAGCTTGCAGAGCACTATCATTAATGTTGTAATTCACTTTTAGTGTTTCTACTATTGCGCTGCAACAGGAGGCACAGATGTCACCTGAATCTGCTCCTTCTAGCAGCCAGAGCACACCCGGTTTTCACCAGCTGTCTTGGAACGCACCCTGCCAGCCCCCCCTGTGTGGGCAAATGTGGGCATGTGTGTGTGTGTGTGTGTGTGTGTGTGTGTGTGTGTGTGTGTGTGTGTGTGTGTGTGTGTGTGTGTGCGGTACATGTGGTCCTGTTTTGCGAGCCTTTTGAATGCAAGAGGGGTTTTTGGACGGAGGGTTTTTAGTTTAGATTATATTTTATGTTTGTTATAATTGTGCATTTAAACTCTTAAAGGGATTCGTGTAGAGAAGGTTTGAGGATGAACTGTTATCATTTATGTTTCTAATCTTTGGTTATAAGATGCAAACAGTGAGGTTTTTTTTACTTTTCCTTTCTTTCCTCTTGTAAAGTTAATCCATCATTTTGAATGAAAGGCTGACAGCACTGCAGAACAAACAGACTTCACATTTTAACGTAAAATAAAGAGATGAGATGATCAACTGCTGACGATCACAGCCAACGTAAACCAAAGCAACACTGAACTACCTGACGTGTAAAACTACACATGAAACATTATTAAAGTGTTAAACGTGGTTGTTGCATTTTTCCATGTTTCTTTGTGTGTCTTTTTGTGGTTGTTTTGTTTCTTTGCTTTGCGTTCATATCATGTTTCATTGTGGCTAGTTTGTGTCTCATTGTGGATGTTTTACATGCATTTCTTGTTTCATTGTGGTGTTTTGCACCTTGTTGTGGTCGTCTGTTTTGTGTTTCTTTATGGCAGTTTGTTTTGTCTCTTTGTGGTTGTTTGTGTATTTCTGTTGTCGTTTCACATTTTTTTGCTGTTTTGTGTCTCTTTGTTGTTGATGTTTTGCACCTCTGTGTGGCTGTTTTGTTTTCATATTGTCGTTATGTGTCTCTTTGTTGTTGTTGTGTTTCATATATTTGTGGCTGTTTGTTGTTTGTGTCTCTTTGTTGTTGTTGTGTTTCATATTTTTGTGGCTGTTTTGTTTCCATATTGTCGTTATGTGTGTTTTTGTTGTTGTGTTGAATATATTTGTGGCTGTTTTGTGTCTATGTAGTTGTTTTGTGTCTCTTTCTTGTTGATGTTTGCATCTCTTTGTGGCTGTTTTTACCCTTTTTGTTGTTGTTTTGTTTCCGTATTGTCTTGTGTGTCTTTGTTGTTGTGTTGCATGTCTTTGTGGCTGTTTTGTGTCTCTGTAGTTGATTTGTTTCTGTGTTGTCGTTCAGAATTTCTTTTATGTTTCTTTCTGTCTGTTTTGTGTCTGTTTGTTGTCATTTCACATGTTATTGTGGTCATTCTGTGTTTTTTTGTCGTCATTTTGCATTTTTCTTTGAGGTTGTTTTGTGTATCTGTGTTGTTGTTCCACATATCGTTTGTTTGCTTGACTTTCTGATGAGAATTGCCAACAGCCACTTAAATACAGAGGCTCTGATACGAACGAGCCAGCTACCTGTTACATTCTGACTCTGGTGGGTTGTGGGTTCACTGGGCCGTCAGGTCCCCGGGGTGGCAGGAAGGCTTTGTGTGTTGAGGTTAAAGGAATGAAGATATTTTGTCACATTCCTTGCAGGCGCAGTATTTTTCCTTTCTTAGGCAAAATGCAAAACAATAAGTAAATAATGATATGGATTTAATGGATGATTGATGGATAATTGAAACAGGTGTGATTAGCATATTGTTTGTGTTTCATGCTGCACCGTAGGCCTGTTTGTGTACCTTTTATGGAAATGAGCACTTTGAGAGAAAAAAAAAAAAAAAGAAATCAACAGAAAATGTATCCTATTTCTTTAAAAGGGGCACAAATTTACTGTGAAGATCATCCTGGCAAAACCACAGAGGGAAATGTCAGGAAGGGAAAAAAAAAGGTTCAAAGAGAAAATAGCTGACTGACTCTGTAAGTGAAGCTAAGCTCAAAATGAAAAATGTTCATTATATGCCCGTCAAGGTGAAAGGAAGCCATCTCCTCGCTGCTGCAGTTAAAATGTCGACCTCTCCTTCTCCGAGGGCGAAAAGAGAGGAGAAATGTAAAAAGAGGAAGAAAATACTGCTTTGTGTGTGTGTGTGTGTGTGTGTGTGTGTGCGCGCATACATGTTTTGCACGTGTGTGTGTGTGTGTGTGTGTGTGTGTGTGTGTGTGTGTGAGTGACTGATCTGAGCTCCGGTTCAGACAAGGGCAGAGATGTTAATGGTTCTGCTCAGTAAAATGACCCTCACATCCGTTTCTTCATACATTTTACAGTGCTTCAGAAGTCCTCATATTTTCCCCTTTGTCAGCAGTGTTTGTGTATCACTGTTGTGTGTGTGTGTGTGTGTGTGTGACCTCTACAACGAGCGCGCTGCCCCCCTCGGACCTCTCGCTTGTCTCTTTGTATGTACCTGCTCATGTTAAGGCTGTTAAATCGCTCTCAGGATGCATTTTATTCAGCAGCGAAGCAGAATGTTACGGTCGACCTCTGCGGATCACAGATGCCGTCCCCGGTGCCTCATTACTGACAATTTATATAATCTAATGTTACTTGAAGCCCTCGCTGTGTTGGCAAATGTGTTTATTTTTAAAGCGGATCTCATTCGGCATGTTAACACTACAACCGCCACCACGCTATAAATCCTAGAAAAAATAAAGCAGCAGGTGGGAGTCGAGCAGCTGACCACGGCTTTTTTTTTTTGACAAAAAAATTTCGGAACAACCTTTTCATGGCCCGACTGCTAATGAGTGGAAGCCTCACAGTTTTTGATTTGTTGGATTCTGCGCTCGTGCCAAGGCCCGTTACAATTTTCATAAGGATCCGATGCCAGCGTGGCCGAGCTTAACTATCTGTTATGGATTATGAGCTGACCTTTCACCTCGCCATTTTATTTCTTACAGCAGCGTTGGATGTGAAAGAGTTTTTTTTGTGTGTGTGCGTGCAGCGACAGTACTGCTTCCAAACTCGGTGCAGATATTACATCCCATCATTAGAAACCTCTCCACGGCTGCAAAGTTTTTTGTCTTTTTGTAATGTTTCAGTCAGCAGGGGAAAGTTTGCCTGATGAAAATATTTCTTTTTGTAGGTAAAGACCAAAACTAACAGGGAATAAATCTACCAGCAGGTATTCTGTGTGAATATCTTCTTCCTCTGTGTCCAGAAACTATTAAAAACACATCACTGTTGTACCGGCTGACATGTGCCTTTATTACCACAAACACACACACACACACACACACACACGCACACACACACACACACACTGTAGTTTATCGTGACTCAATCCCACACAGCTTGTGACGACTTACCAAACATATATTACTCCACAGCTCAAAGTAGTCCCCAACAAATGCACTATTTCCTCCTGTTTGAGTGACATTTCTGAGAAAAACTACAGCGAGCAGCTCTTATTTTAGGTTTTTTAGGATTTTTTTTAATGATTTCAAGAGAGTACTGAGAGAGAGACTAACACATTGTTTGTTTTGGTTGTTTTATCAGTTGGTGATCATGATTAAAATACAGAATCAGCTTTAACCTTTTCATTGTTAACTATCTATCCAAAAAGCAGTTGTCCCACTATAAGATTCATTATGGCCCCCCAGATATTTGTAGCAGCTGTCCGTTAAGTCAGCTTCGTTTCCATTTCTGCATTATAACAATATAACACCAAACATGTTTGCTTTTGTCTCTTTGTCCACCATTAAGTTTCAGTTTTGTCCCTCAAGGGAAAACAGTTTTTCGTCTCTTACGCAGGACAACGTAAGATATTTATTTTCTCATCTCATTATTATATTATTACTGCACTTATCACTCTCAGGTGTAAATGATTGACACACAGTCCAATACTTTTAAACCAAGTCAGATTAAACAAATGACAAATTAATGGGACAATAAGTAAGAGGACATCACCAAGCCTTGGTCTTTAACAGGAGGTCCTCAGGGTTACTGCAGTGACGATGTTATACCCACGATATGTTTGTAACTTATCGAGCAGGAGACGTATCTTCCACACAAACCACTGGAGAGCCTGCAGAGAACGAGGCTAACGCTGCTGACTTGTTCACACATAACCCTGCACGTTATTGTTGTCCCAGTTTCATCTGCAACAACATTTTACACAGCACACGTATGTATCAGGGGGTTCCTGCTCTGAGTTTGGAGTTAAGGGTTCCTCGGCCTGAAAAACGTTGAAGACGCCGGCTGTAAAGAGAAAATAAAGATCAGAGACGGCTGAATATTTAAGTGCTTAACTTCGACCTTTTTACTGAAACTGAAATAATGATTTCTTGCCTGCTGTATAAAATAAACTGAACTGAGTAACAGCATTTATATTTCTGCTCTTTCTCTTTCAGAAACTGATTGGTATAGTCTGGCATTGACATCTGACTTCAGTCTCAGCTGCAGCAACAAGTGATTCTTCCCTCTTCCCGACACCTCCGACCTCTGACCTCCAACCTCTCACAGGTAGGATGACTCACCGTCACAAGACGTACATAACTGATGGATAATGGTGCAAATGTTCATGTAGTAGCAGTGAGCCTGGAGAGCATCTGCAGGCTGGATTTAAACTTTGCTAGAGAGGAGAAACATTTTTCATCAGTGACACTGTATATAATCCTAAGAAACGATTAGAGTAGAACATCCAGATCTTCACCTTTCTGAGATATAAATACAGTATCTTAAGACGGTTACAGTATAACATGACACCACCAAATATTCAATAGACCTCTCACTTACCAGGAACAATAATGAGAGGGAGGAAAAGTCAGCGGCAGAACAGTTTGTTCTCTCAAAATGTGCCGTCTAATGAAACAGAAATGAAAAATGCAGACTGCAATTTTTTTTTCTCACACAAGAAAAACAACAAACTGTTATTTCTGCTCAGAGAACAAAAAAAAGTATAAAAAGTAAGAGAGAAACTAATTTGCGAGGACTGAGGTGACCTAAAAGTAAAATTAATAAAACAAAGAAATCTTTTTCAGTACACTGCTTCCGTACTTTCTCATTATTTAGCACATCTTCTAATTAAAAGGAGGCTCAGCAGGTCTCTAAATGCCATATTGACTTAAGATGCAAACCACTGGACAACAAAGAAATACCATTTTTCTTCTTTTGCCATTTTGTGTAATGAGCCGCTGTTTCCTTGTGCCTCCGTGCGCTGTTGAAAAACGCTTTCTTCTTGTCAGCTCGGGCTATATGCAGCCGGTTAAAAGACATCAGAACAGACTCATTGGAATGATAATCTAGTACGTGTCTGCACTTACGGAGAATATCTCGAAGCATGTCAGACTTGCATCAAAGCCGCTGTTGCAATTTTCTTTTCAAGGGCAACTTGAAAGAGGAGTCAGGAAGAAAGTGGCATTAGTTTCTTGTTTTCTTCCTACAAGGCAGCCGGTTCAAAAGTAACCCGGCGCCTTCTGACGGGAGGGTGGGGATGATTCAGCAGGAACCCAGGAAACAGCCCATCTGACTGATTCACATTTAAACATAAACAGAAATATGGCTGCTCCGGGGAGCTCCGCAGAGGAATGGAAAGTAGCCCCAAATTTCACAGCAGCAAATCAAAACGTCTTTTTATTTAACTCTTCCTCTCTGTCCCCCCCCCCCCCCCGTTCTCTCTGTGGCTCCCTGTAGCATTGTGCACACATAACAGCGCCTACTGATTGGGCTTATTTGAAGCACGTAGCCTGACAAAAAAAAAAAAAAAAATGGAGAAGAGGAGATTTTCCCGTGTCACAACGGGATTGAATGTGGTTCTCCAGAAGAGGAGGGCCTGAGAGGATTATATGGCTCAGTGGGCGCTGTATTGTGTGGGGAGTGGATACAGCAGGTACCCACCGAATCCCAGCCAAGAGACAGACACAGTGTTGCTAGGGATAATGTTGCCTCCCAGCAATTAAACTCTGGAGGTTTTGGAGTGGTTTAGGAGGAAGCTTGTTAAATTATCCCATCGCTTCTTTTCCCCCCTTTTTCTCTCTCTGTCGCTCTGCCTCTCCGTCTCCTCCTTTTCTTTTTTTTATTTTAGTGTTTCTCTGGATGAGGACTACAGGGGGAGTCATTCGCCTTGAATATTCTGCTGCTTTTATTGAATCCTCCTCCTGTTGGTTTCTTTGCATCCTTCAATCTCATGCTTCTGTATGCACACACATCCAGCTACACTCTCAGTCTGTTGAGGTAAAGTGACAGTAAAAAATGCCAAAAGCTGCCAGCTGATGGCAGCTTTGAATTAGGAACATAAAGCATAAAGACACTAAAACTCTGAAATAATCTAAACTTAATGCAACATATTAAAGATTCAGACTTGGAGGATTCAGAGGCGGTATTAATATTTTAAATACACAGAGATCTGTAGGATCCTCACATATATGTGACATACATCTAGCAGTACAACACACCTCCTATTTACTTAATGAAACATGTTCATGTTATATTTGTCAGGTTCAAGGTTTGTCAGTGGTGTAAAGTGGCACATTTACTCATTTTCTTTGCAACTATGAGGTACTTGAACCTGATTTTTATATTTATGATCCATTAACTTCTACTCCACTTGTTTGACAGCTGTAGTCACTGGTTACAGCTGCAGATTCATTTAGTAAAAACCAATAATCGTGCAAGTGAGACAATTAAATGACCCCGTACAAGAGTTAAATGCTGCGTTCATGTACATCTACAATAATCCAGTAATATACAGTAAGTAGCTTTGCAGGGATGTAACGTCTTGAGGTCGACTGTGGTGTGAAAGGTGATGATTATCAGACCGTCTTTGGTTTCATCTCTGTCTCTTAATTATCTGCATAATTACTTCTTTTACTTTTTTACATTTTGCTCATAATAATTCTCCATGTGAAGACTTCTCAGTGTACTTGTATCAGGTGCTGCCACTTCCCGTTACAGTAATTATCCCTCAGATCTTCAGATCGGAGTTTGATTGGTCGGGCTGTGAACAGACTCACCAGCAGCCTGTTCTGTTTCATTTCTCTCAATTAGTGTTTGCTACCCCGAGGATTCTGGGAGCTGTAGTATTAAAACTGTACCTGCAGTTACCAGAAGTAACCAAGGGTGTCAGTGAATCAACCAGGAGTGAAATCTTTTATAAGCATCTTAATTCTTCCTCCGTCTCTGAGCAACACAACACAAGAAGTGATCTGCACTGAAGCACAGCTGCAGCCGCTGCATGATGCGTTCAGGTACCAGGGGTAAAAAAAAGGGAACTTACTCTGTTTCCTCTGAAACTTTTTGCTGAATTTACTTTGTTTTTTTGTTTTGCCTTTGATTTCAACCTCCATAAAAAGCTCTTGTCTTAGGTTTTGGTTTTTATGGGGGGGGGACGTGTCGCACGCTAACTTTGACCACTGTCCTCGTCCTCGGGCGAACAAACAGCCCATTTCAAAGGTGAAAGTCCAGCACGGCGTTCTTCTTGAAAAAACACATTCTCTCATTTATTTCCAAATGTGACACTGTGCCTCCTAATACCCTTGGGACTTCTGTGTCCGTAGTTCCAGGTCGGTTCCCAACAGCACAGCAGTGCTGCGCTAACCTCTTTTCCATACCCCTACACACACAGCATCACACACACACACACACACACACAAACACACATACCCCAAGGTAACTGTGGGTAGTAGAGCCCCAAAGCTTCGTCGTCCAGGACAAATTGGTAGCAAGCGGCTCATTTACTCGGAGCCGTCATGAATGGACTGTGCCGTGACTGTGTAAACAAGTGCAAAGACTCCCAAGGGCATTCCTGCATAAATAATGACTCCAAGAGATGTTTGCCATTTGTACCACTCACTGGTTGCAGACATGGGTCAGCTAGTCTCCTCTGTAGGGAGTCTTCAGTAAACAACAGCCGCCGTGTCCATTAACGACTGTGTGGAAAGTTTACCTGGTCACAGGTGCAAGGGCTGGTCTCCCAGGCTGCAGGATACTGGGAATTTATTTGGCTCCTTCGCTTGTTTACTTGAAAGCATTTGGTGTTTCAGAGACTAACCAACACATGTTCTGCTCTGGTCCGAACCAGAGAGGAACATTTACGTCATACTGTATGTTTGTGTTTGGTGGGTTGGTTTACGTTCTCGGTGGCAAGTTTAAAAATTGAGACAGAGCTCCTGAAAAACCAAAGTTTCCTGGACTCTCAAAAGAAGTTATTTTGTCATGTGGACGTTTGAGGGATTGTGTTTTGTCATCCTGCCAGAGTGGAGTTTTTTGGGGGTTAGATGAGGAGTCAAAACGCATCACATCTCCTGTCATTTTAGCCGAGCGCAGGACTGTCTACAGTCTCTACTCTGAGAGTCACGCATACAGAAGGAAAAGTTGAGTGCAAGCTTCTTTTTTGGTTTTTCGCTGGTCTTTGATAACCTGCAGGAGCTTCCTGTTGTCGATTTCTAACAAGTTTTTTCCAGAAGAGTATAATTATTCTAATTATTGGTACTCCTGCCTTTCAGTGGTGTTATTCTCACCTCCGCAAATTAACTGGACGGAAGAATCCAGCACTCTCCAGTTTGATTAAATTGCTCCTAACATGCTCGGTGTGAATGCACCTGGGGTTGACATTAGAGGAGGGGGAGCGCTGCAGCTGTAAACACTGCTTTTTTGTTATGGTCTCATTCTGATTAAGCTGTTCGGTGTTCGTCCCTGGTGTGTGACTGAACACTCCTGTTTCTATGACTAAGTCGTTACCAGAAGCTTCCTTTTATTTATTTTGAAGAAATCCTTGAAAGTAGAGAAAAAGGTCAAAAGTTTTTTTTTCTTTTTTTCCTGTGAAGAAATAAGCTGCTGTTAATATGGTAAGTAAGTCAAGGATCTTATCTGAGAGTCTGACTTTTTATTGTTGAGATGTTTTCACAGAAACAGGTTTGACAGATGGAGTTTTTAATTGTTTTTTATTTCTTAAAACTACTTTTCAGGCTGTATAAGTTAGCAGTAGCCCCGGTAGTGTTGCAACTTCATGACACCAAAACAACAGAGGCATAATGTCGCCCCGGTGTCTGATCTTGAAGCCCTTTTGACGACCGTAGTAATTATTACAGGCGGAAAGGAGGAAGTGAGGAGAAGCAGAATAAAGAGTGAAAAGTCCATACAGGGAGTATTTTAACTCCAACCATGATCTTTTCCTAAACTTAACCAAGTAGTTTTCTTGCCTAAACATTACCAAACTGCAAACTGTGACAGTCGACCTATTCAGTCATTATGTGTTGTGTTTTGGATAGACGCCATGGTTACGGCGAGAAAAAGAGACGTGACGTGGTACACAACAGCGTCGGCGTCTAGTTTGGCGCACAATATACGTGTCGGGGCAGCACTTTTAAACACTAACATGACAACAAGAGGTCAAAACTCCAACAACTATTGTAGTATATAGAACAACTTTAGTATGAGACTGTTCGGCTTGTGGCCTTCATCATGGACAGTTAAGTAGGGTTGGTATGAAGATAAAAAAAATATCATACACATCCAAACGCATATCAACCGAAAGAGCACAAGGTGAGTTGTTAATGTGGTCGTGTGTTTTCAGGTCAGTTGTTGTGAGAGGTGAGAGGAGTGACACCTCGGGTAACACCACATTTTGTCCACCGACTTGAAAAGAGCAACTCAGAGGTGGTACTTAAAACTGTAGAAGTTTTTATAAGGAGCTATATATAGAAAGAGTGGGCAGAGGAGCAAAGAAAATCATCATAAAAGCACACTACACACCACATAAATGAGAGATACTTAAGATCCACTATACCAACACTTTCCCTTCTGCATGCTCCTTAGAAGTTGGATGAAGTTGTGCAGTTACAATCATTTACTGTCCCTGTTGTTATATGATGGTTGATCTCAGCCTCTGCTCAAACGCCAAACAGCTCCAGGACTTTGTTGTCTCCTCAGTTCCGGTTGCTGTTAGCTGCTAACTGCTGCTAGCTGCTATTTAAAATCCCACCAGGTTGCACATTTCATATGTTATCAGAACATCATATCTCTGTCGGCACCAGCGAGGTGGAACAAAGACGCAACGTGTATCTCCGATGTTCAGTACAAACTGTAAAAGCCACATTTTTCTAAAGGATCTAAAGGAAGGACATGTTGTTCCCCAAATTCAAAGAGTTAATCCTCTTCACGGTGGCCATTTTCGGACATCCACACTCAGCTTGTCATACTCGGCTCGGCATTGTCAGGTTTTGGTTCAGCTTTCAGCGGTCTTACCTGTACTCTGTCAGCCTCAGTTTCACGGGGGCTAAGCTGTACTTTTGAGATGAATACGAACATTATGGTGCACTGACCTGATATCATCTCCAGCTCCGCGAGCATTATGTTTTCTTTTGACTGTTTGTTTGCTGCGCGTCAGTAGCTGCCGGTGAAAACTCTCCAGTCGGCGATGCTTTTTCGACGGCCACCCCGGGCTTCGCGAGCAGCGCTCCAAAATTGTGTTTCATAATTGTTTGGCATATAGGTTTTTCCACTCCAAGCGTGGGTTTGAGGGAGAATGGAAAGCAAGAGGATGTGTCAGTGGGAGAGAGGGGAAGAAATAAAGAGGAAGACAAAGCAACACCCACTCCTCATTAGCTTAAACATTGCGTGTATCCGTTATCCTGTAAGATAACATTTTGAAAGAAGGAGGAAGAAAAGAAAAGCGGAAGCCCACATCTACTGCGCCACAACATGGGATGGAGATATAAAACAAATCTCCACACTTAGACTCTGCCATCTGTTCATCTTGGAGAAGAGCACGCCTTTGCGACACTTTTTTTTTCTCCCCTCCCTTAGAAACCATCAAGCTCTCTCAGAAACCATACAGCATGACAAAGTGACACGCCTGGATGCCAACCCCGTGGCTGCGTGTTTTCTTTCTCCTCCCTCCCTTTTTTTTACAATTTCTACTTTTTTTTTTCTCCCCCCACATAGTTTGCATATCTAAATCCAGTTTTTGATAGCATATGCGGAAATACAATGTGACATAATACAATTTTGAGCTCCATGTGAGAAATGGAAATTATCTTTGGTCGTGATTGTCGGCGCCGTGTTACAGTAATCACTTTCTTCCTGGAGCGACGACGTGACTCACTCACAACTTGACCCGCTGTCATTATCTATTCACTCTGACAGTATTTATGCATTTGGCTTGATATTTTGTTTCCCTTCAGGTGAATTAGAAATGAATTTGGAAATAGAATAAATAAATAAAGGAATGATGAAAAAATGAGTAATCCTCTCGCAAATTGGAACAAGGAGTAAATCCCACCGGCAGTAAATCCCCCACTGTTTCTATCTCTCTCGTTCTTTTCTCTCTCTCTCTCTCTCTCTCTCTCTCAAAACGCTGTTTGGATGCTTCAGAGGAAGTGGTCGATCTTCACAGTGAAGACACGTCATGGGCTGCTTCTCTGTGATCTCCACAGCCAGACAAACTCCCCGGTGGTCTAATTGATACAGGATGTGTTTTTTCAGGTCTCCAGTGGAAGGTCACATCACATGACTCCGACACACTGTGGAGATACAGAAGAAGAGCAAAGACGCTATTAATACCACAAGTGGCTTGTTAGATGTTGCAGGGATCATTTATTTTTATTTTTTCCCTCCACGCTGAGACCGACTCTTCCCAATTCGGGCTTATTTACCAGCTGAATCACTGAATCGCCGTTTTAAATTTAAAGTTGGACCCGGAGTTATGTATTTTGGATCAAATGTTGCAGCCGTTTCTCCAAATGTTTGTTGAAGATAAACATTCATGAATCTGTTTGGAAATCACATTAAATAGACTCTTCTTATAACTTCAGTTAACCGAGCCAAGACCTGAATTTAGGCACCAATAACAAAAAACATTTTTATTCCAATACCATATTTTGAGGACCGTTTTTTTTCCATTTAGCCAAATATGCTAAACTTCTCTCTGTGTTTAATGTTTAAACTTACATTTTTTGTAGATTCTGGCGGTGGATGTTAGGAAACAGAGTAAACTGTGTTTTAGTGCCGTACCACCAGACTGCAGAGCAGCTTCTTCCTCAGCACTCCACCATGAGAAATAGTTTTCATTTCTGACTTGTCCAACCCAAGTCCGAATCCAACCAGGTGACCGGCATTATAAATAACTAGTACCCAATATTCTCGCTGATGGTGTCATTTGCTTATGTAGGTCAGATAGAGGCCTCAGTATTAAACTGAGACTGTTTCAGACGGACGGAAATATCAGCTAAGGAACAAAAAGTCTCCAGGTGAAGCCCACAGCCAGCTCAGTGACACACAATAACATTATCCTTCCTGTATGGTGACAACTGACGTACCAAACCTCGATCATCATCAGTATATTGAAAGTCGAATCTGTGGACATCAAGACAAAAATAAAACGGTTCCTCAGTCGCATAGAGATAAAAATATAAGTTGGTGCCAACTGTGTCCAAAAAGACATTTACCTCACAATACATGCATATGCGCTGACTTTGATGCCAGGATGTGATCACTGTTTGAGACTGTGTTTTCAACATTTATAAGCTTGGCACTACCTAATATGTTTTAATAGGATGTCGGGACATTTTCCAGCTGTGTTTGTGGTGACAAAACCAAAACATTTTCATCAAGTGTTTTTGTGCCTAACTCTAACCAGGCCGTACTCACAGTGATGTCAAAACATAAAATAGAAAAATGAACCTTTAAGAAACGTAGTTGCAACAAACATAAATGTAAAGTTAGTACATATCTGTGGTTCTCTGAAAAACGTACTTCGCCAAAATTATTGTGGCGTTCCAGGAAGCTTATCAGGAAATTGTTCAAAATAAAACAAAAGGCCTACAACATGCACAGTATAGCACCACTCTTTGTCTTATCCGTGTCCAGCTGAGACGTGTAATGATACTGCAGCGTGTCGGTAAATAAAGGATGTACAGACAGAACAGAGGCTGCTCACAGTGCTGATGCATTAATTGTTACCATGCAAATAAATCACCATCTTCCTGATTGCCACGGATTAAACCGGAGCACGTGTCTCTCCGTGATGTGGGCACTGGTATCTGGGCGCTGCACCCCCCTCCCACCCGCCCTCTGCCAGGCGGTGACACATGGCCGGCTATGCATCATTTTTTGGAGTGTTTGGTTGAAGCGGCGTCCTCTCTGCACGGCCTCTCAGCCCGCTTCCACAGCGCCGTAAAGAGGACATCCATCAGGACAGGTGTAATTTGCCATGCAGTCACGCTTCTCTGCTAATACAATTTGTTAACCAGTTGTTAAATGTGTATGTGAGCGTGTGTGTGTGTGTGTGTGTGTGTGAATGACCCTTGTGTTTTCAGGGATTTAGTTTTTGATTTATTTTTCTTTGAACTTTGAATAACTTTCTGGTTTCTCTTTCAGAATTCATTCAATTTTCCATTCGTGTCCTTTTGATTTCTCAGCTGTTTTTTGTTTTTTGTGCGAGGACACTGACGGTTGTAAATTGGCTGGTTGGCTAATTAACTTTTGTTTTATCAAAATAATTAAGAATTTGTTCAAAGAAAGGCAAACTTTCCCTTTTAATCCTGTCGAACATGGTCGAGATGAAACAGAGCCCCAGAGCTTTTCAACTCGCACAGATACAAAATGATAATTTGCAGGCTTTATCTGGAGTCCACCGGCTGAGCGTGACACGGTCGATGATGGTCGGCACTATGTACTCCACACTCCAAACTATTTGTTGCTCGGTGACATCGAGGTGACCCAGAAAATTCTATGTCATTAAATGCTTGGAGGATTTTTGGCGGCCGGCCTCGGTTCGTTCTCAGCTCGACGACACGCCGCTTGTTTCTCTCGCCTCAGTTCTGAGTGTCATCTTTTTGTCCGTCCCGCTGTAATGAAATTCTACAATTACTCGGCTCTTCAGGCTTATTTGATTTTTGTTTTTCCTCCTGCTTCCCCCCCCACTCTTGCATCACAGTCACAGCTTTACACTGAATGCTACCAAATGGGTTTCCCAGATAGCCTCACACAATGCAGTTTAATTCTGGTTACACAACACTAGATGTCACTCCAATGTTCTGAGATTAGTTTGATGTGACTGCATTTGCCCACAACCTAGGTGGACATCCCCATTCGCCTTTTAGTGCATTTCCACACATCGGCTTGCATGCTTTCACATCACATTACATCACATATCCCCATAGTTAACCACGGATCAAATGCTCGTGTCACCCAAGTCGGAGATGCTGTCTCAGATAAGCAGATTTAAAGTGTGTGTTATTTGAGCAGAAAAACTGAAGAGGGGTTAGCACTGTGGTGTGATCCCGGGTCTCAAGGGGAGGCTCCCGCTTGTCAGAATGTGCTGTTGCAGGATCTTCCTGATGAAGTCATTAAGAAGTCATTAAGAAACCATTAAGAATCATTAAGTCGGCGAGGTGGCACTCCAATGCGCGCACAGCGAAGCGCCAGGCATCAGGAAAACTTGTTAATCACGCAGTTTATTTGTTTCCCCAGTGTGAGACTGTAAATACTATGACAGTGTGTTGAAGTGTGCATCCTAATGAAAGTCTGTATTAGCTCCTTTGCCAGTGTGTGAACGCCCGTCTCCAGAGGCGCCACTCTCATCATCACACAATGGCTGCCTCCTCGCCAGCTTACTCTCTAAAGCAATAAACAAGACCACGCGTTTCTGATTCCGTTCACTCATTTTCCCCTTAATCGGCCAGGTGGCTGATTTATAAAATGGCAGAGGTATCGAGGAGCACTGTGCTTTTGTTTTTGTCCTCGCCGCTCCGATTTGTGGTCTTTTGGGCTGCGCGCTCTTGTTAAATGCACGGGTATGTGTGTCGGCGAGTGCCTGCACTTGTCGGGCATATAGGCGCGCCCTCGGTGTTTTTCTAGCTGATTGTCTGCGACCACTAGAAGCCCCATACTGTGACAGGTCGGGAGGAGGAGGGCGCTGCTTGAAAAGCCACTGAAGGGCTCTTATCTTACTCATTAGGCCTGAGCGAGACGTTGCCTTCCCCCATAATTATCTCCATACAGTAAATCTCTCATTAGGAGGTCCCTCTAAACCAAACCCTCAGAGACACGGGGCTATCTGCAGGATGAAGAGGGAGGGACGGAGGCTCAGGTGGCGCCTGATGCTGCTATCAGACAGGTTTAGGCTCCGTGGGGGCGAGGACTGGCGGAGGTGACGGTTACAACCTGTGTGCCATTTATTTATAGATTTTTTAAACATTAAAATACATTTTTAAAAAAGTAAACGTAGTTCAGGATAAAAGTACCCTGATGTGACTAATGATTTAAAGAAGGACAAACTTGAAATACTCTTGTCAGGGAGACCCTTATCTGCCAAACAGCTCGTAAAAAATCACAGAAAAGAGCTCAAAGGCTGCGAGGTGTGTGATGGTGGCTGACAAACTAACCCGAAGGCTCACAGAGTAAAGGCTTTAGCTTCCAGCTTCATTTTTCTGTTTTTGTGCTTATTTCATTTTCTTCCACTTGTGGTGGCTTCAGCCGCTGCCATGAAGGTAATTAAGTGGCTGTGTTAGCTATCACACTGTGTGATAAAACACTTCCTGCAATTAGCTGTTTTGGCTTTGCTCAGGTTGCTAAAAACAAAGGAGGCATGTAGCTGTTTATATTTTTCTGTGAGCGGCTGCTCGCTGTTTTCTTTTTATCCTTGACGGAAATCTTTTTTCCTTTAACTTTAACCATTTAGTTTCTGTGTGTTTGATCAGAAAGCAGCTTCATGGTTCATTTTTGTAACGCAGACAGACGATGTTTTCCTGCTTACAGCAGCATTATATCAGAAAACAGTCGGGGGTCGAGCATAAAAGTTCATTCTTGAACTTCAGCAAAAAGGGTTTGTTTAAATGAACCTTCATCTTTCTCGACAGGAAACACTACAGGTAAAAAACAAAACTCTTTCCTGCACTGGATCCTCAACATGTCTGCTTTCAGTCCAGTGGAAAGAAAATAGACAGAAATACATGAGAAGTGTTTATTTTAGTTCAGACTTCTGTTCTGGACATTTATGCAAATGAGTGCATAGATAATTAGATAACATTATTTGCATAATTAAAGATGAAATATCAGAAAACTTGCGATATAAAAGATAAGTCGTCCACTTCAGCAGCTCTAACATGCAAAATACTTTACAGTTTTATTCTTATCTATATTCTGAAGGCAGTGACGGTTTATAAATGAGTACATTTACTCAAGTACTGTACTTAATTACAATTTTTGAGGTACTTGTACTTCCTCCCCCACTCCATTCCTCCCCATTTCGGAGGCGGATATTTACTTTTACTCCACTGCATTCATTTGATTACTTTAATGACTTGTTAGTTCATTATCATTTTGTATTAATTTATTTTATCGGCAGTTGGAAAACTACTGGATCTGATAATCAGCCAGGTTGATGATCGGTCGAACCATATTATAAAGTATAAATGTGAACATGTGTCATTTTACTTTTACTTGTACTTTTTATACTTAAGTGTATTGTCAGTTTTGATACTTAAGTACATTTAATATAGAAATATAAGACTTTTACTCAAGTACGTGTGTATATGTAAAAAGTATGTATGTATAAAGTCACTCATATGAGTGACTTTCACTTAAGTAATATTTATTATTTATTTAATATCTTTACTTTCATTCAACTATGACCTTTAGTTACTTTTTATGACACTGTGAAGCTTTTCTTGTTCATTAATCATTCACAGCCTGATTTAGAGCATTTTATCCCTAAACACAAGACAAAATGATTTTTTTATGGCTGTTGACATTTATTTTTTTTTAATTATGGAGAGATAAAAAGAGATATATCCAAAATCCCTTCTGTAAAAACCTTTGACTCCAATAAGTCAACAAAATGAGACAAGAATTTTGAACATGGCTTTATGCAAACTAGTGCATTTTTATTAGATAATGCTTCCTTTGCATATTTAAACATTGATATTCATAAAACTTAATGAACAATTGCAATAACAGCAGGCAGAGTTTAGTCTTCTGTCAGACGTATTGGAAACAAAATGACAAATTGAATGTTTTGTTGTTTAGTTCTTCTGTTCATTGGATTTACTCCGTTTTCTGAGGCTTATTTTGTTATCTGTACCAGTGTACATCTTTACCTGAGCTTGCACAGTCTTGTCCACATGTCAGACATCGCCGTCCCCCTGAACACACCTCAGCAGCAGCTCTGGCACATATATACCTGTCATCCTTTGACATGTTCCAGGGCTTCTGTCCAGCTCGGGGTCCCTAAATCATTTAAGCCCCGCGTGCTGCGTCCAAACATCCAAAATAAACAATAAAAAATGCAGGTGTGTTCAACAAAGCGTCTCGTGTGATCACAGCCCAGTAAATCCCCGCATGAACTTTTACTGCCACTCAGCTGTTTTGCAGCCATCGAAGGATATATTGACATAAAGTGCTGTCAAAATACCCGAAAAGGCTACATGACAGATGGCCTTCGGCTGCATTATTCAGCTTACGGATGCGCCTTTTGTCCACACATTTGGCTTGACACCTCTCCCCGCTGCTTTCCTAGCCGGAAAAACACAACCCTCCTGCTGACCGTATGACCCGGGTCAACCAACTTCTCTCAGGGATTAATCCGTGCTGTGTGTAAACACATTAACTGGCAATTAATATGGTGATTCTGCTCCAGATGTGCTTGTAAAAGTGGAGTTTGGACTTGGCAAGCAGCTTTTCGGATCCATATGGGTTAGCTGCCGAAGCAATATTCCACCTGCTCCTGCCGCCATTATTTTTCACACAGCAAACAAATGCCCCAAATGAGAGCCACAGCATTTGGTTTAGCGGCGCTGATGAGGGAGGGAGGGATGGCGAGGGGGGGTTGCGACTGCCTCATTCTTGCAGCATTCATATACACCTGGTTAGTACGTGTCGAGACGTGGCACAGAATCAGTTTCTGCTCTTCCGTTATGTTAATTTCCGTCCTCCCACACTTGGAACATGATGATGTGAGGGTTTCATCAACAGCTGCAACTGTCTGTCGAGTGATACAACATTACTGCAGTATCAGTAGTTTTCTGTCAACTAGTTAAAGTCGACAAACTCTCACCTTCGGATTGCATTGATAACGCGGGAGGAAAATGATGTAAAACGCAGAAATAGTGAACGCCTGTAGCGGTGGCTCAATCCCCCGTCTGTGGCATTTCACCTCACCTGCTAACTCAGACACACGAGCGGCCCAGGACTCCTCAAACAAATTGAACCGAATTGTGCTAAATTACTTTTTTTATCGATCCGGGCTTATTTTCGAGCCGTGTAATTTAATCCTCCTATTACTAGGCCTATATATCATCTTTGTTTATAAAGAAAAGGCCGATCGATAAAAAATAATACCGACTCTCTTTTTGAAAATGAATCAACGTGAAACATGATGCCGCAGGATTATCATTCAAAAGCGGTGTGGCAACCCGATCTGCCTCAGATGTACTGTCACAGCTTCAGTGGCAAAAGGTCTTATCTGACTGGCAGCGTGGAGGCATTAAAATAAAACAAACAGGGAAAGTAACACACTGAAACAGATAAAACTTGCGCTGCGTGTCAACCAGAAAGTTACATTTTTTGATGTCGCGCTCGCCTGTTGCCGTGCAGTCCTCCGGTTCCTCTCAGCTCTCCGTCAGGTGCATGCAGGTCACAGCTGAGATTATTGTGTAACGCCCGCTGAGATGATCAGTCGCATCAACCAGCTGCAGGAAGAGTGATTGCGTCCCGGCTCTGTTAAGTCATCAGGATTTCCTCAAAAAAAACGCCCACTAATTCAGAATTCAGAGCAGCAGCCGAACAAACGGATAGTTTTCATGTCACACATCCTCTCGCTTGTTTTTTTTATGCCTCTGCCACAAGAATCGCAGCACTCTCATCATCTGAAAGATAGACTCCATGATAGAAATATAAATGTATGCATATTTTAAAAGGCGTCCTCGGTAGAAAACACCCACATTTGAATGTATTTGTACTGAGCGAGTCGCTGGATTCCCCAGCTGGCTGCCTCAGTTCCTTCTTCTCTCCCTGCCTGCACCTCAGTGTGATTAAAAAAGCAGGTGTACAGCAAGACATTGATCATATTTTTTAAATGACATGTGACTCCTGTGTATTGAAACTCATTAAATGTTCATCTTGCATTAAGAGAAAACCTCCCATGCAGCTGTTAACCTTGATAGTTGTGTGCATTTATTCTAATGGTCTTAGAGGCATTAGAAGGAAACCTGAAACAAAGACATAAAAGATATATATATATATATGTATATGTATGAAAATATCGAGTTAGATTCTTATTCTTTACATAATATCCAACTTTTGGAGCACTATCTTATGCTCCCTTTTCTAGATTGGAAAATTTAACTTTGCTTTTCAAAAAAAAGGGACCATAAAGACACTTATTTTGTAATACCACCAGGGATTATCAAAAGATAAAGGTTTTAACAAACATTTCTGCTCGTAAAGCGACAGGATGAGTCTCTGAATGTGTGCATATTGAAAAGCTTTGTATGTTTGTATCTGCCAGTTGGCCATCATGATAGGAGTAGTCATGATGAGAGACTTGATGTTTTCTGCATGTTTTCTGCACAAAAGAAGGCTGTTTATGTGTCACAGAAAGGGGCTCGGGGGTTCAGTCGGCTTTAAAATAACTGGTGGAAATAAACAAAATGGGGAATGAATGAATGATGAAATGAATCTTACGAGGTGTTCGTGGTGTTGCAATTGTTTGTGCAAGTGTAGGGGAAGTTACTATCAACCCAGTCACCAAAATACAACCACAGATGTGTCAAAGCTTTACATATATTTATGTTGGACTTTTAATTTTATGCTCTGGTTAGGTTAAGGCACAAAACCCACCTGGTTAGGGTTAGAAAAACATCATGTTTTGACTAAAAATACCTGGTTCTGTCACCACAAACATGCCTGGAAAATGTTTCAACATCTCTTCAGTGGTTTCACGCGTGCACAGGTTGAAACTATGTCGTGGTTTCATGTTTAAAACTGTTGGAGCTATCCGTTGGCTTCTCACTCTAAAATGCTGAAACGCCGTCTCAAACAGTGGTCACCCAGCCACAGCTCATACACCTATAATGTGAAGGCGATATGCGTCTTGTAGAAAAGTTGATGTGATACTTATGAAACATATAAGACTGAACATATCCATGGTTTATTAGAAACATTAATAATAATGTCTTTAACATTCAATGTCTTGCTGGGAAATGTACACATGTAAACATCTTGTGTGAAGGAAAAGGTAAAAGAAAACACTTCCACGACAAGATGACTTTTTTTTTTTTACTAATATCCGCCATGTGATAGGAAATAATAGGAAGTATGACCTTAATTTATACTACCACCTATATCACCGCTGGGCTACAAAAGAATCATAATTAACTGCACCATATTACAGTAAATTCATGTTAAAAAATGCTTTACGTGGCATTTTTTAAAGGCGGCAGGGAAGCTTTGGCTTAAATTAGACATCACCAGTAAGAAAGTAAAACAGGATGCAGTGCTGCTGGCTGTTTTTCGAGTAACAGCCACAAACCTCCCACTCGCCGCCACACGGGGTCTGTCCTCCAGCTCGGCCCGGATGGACTACTGCTCCCCTGATGGTTGCATCCTTTCCCCTGAGGTCCGCCGTGTGCCGGCGGGTAAAGGGGAGCGATGCACTAGCAGACGCTGGCCACAGTTGCTCTGCCTGGCATGAGCATCGTGTTGGCTCCGACCAGGCCCGAGTCTTCCAAGAGCTCTGTCTTTTCCGGCCGGCCTGAGCGTCCGCATGGGGCCTGGCATGCTGTGCTTGAGCTTGGCATCCCGGACAAACAACAGGAGGTGGAGGCATCCTCGCTCTTTCTCTCTCCTGATGATCTGCTCCAAGGACGATTTCCCTTCTCTCAAAACTGGCTGCGGTTTACGCAACACAACAGCAGCAGCCGCAGCAGCAGCAGCAGCAGCGTTTAAAGACCTTCAAAAGGAAGAGAATAGAACAAAAAGGGACTGAGGGAAAAGGGGCTGGTTTGCTTGAGTTGTGTTGTATAGAAATCTCATCCAGGCTAATTAAATTGCATTCATGTTGGATACAGATATATTGACATGCAGAATCTGTGTCAGGGCCTCAGCCTCTGTGCTTGACAGAAGATATTTGCCAATTTTTTTCCATATCAGCCAAAAGTGGAATATAAACAAATGACATGTTTGTTACTGCGGGGATGACAGGATCGTGATAATCAGGTTGAATCTGCAGCCTGTTCATGTTCATGCCATTTTCTATGTTATTTAGCTGTAACCAATCAGTAGTGACTAACGTATCAGTCTCATCATTGAGAGCTGTGACCATCCCAATCGCCAGAATAAATATCGGAAAAATTACATTTCTGATAATCACGAAAAATGTTTGTATTTTCAATTGTATGTTGTGGAGACACTGTGCTTATTGTCTGGTTGGGTTTAGGGTTAGAAACAGATCATGTTTCCTTTTAAAATATCCAGTTTTGTTGCCACACACGCGTCTCTAACTGTGGTCTGGCAGCCTTCTGGTCCAGCTTTAAAGTCACCACCACCCCCTCAACTTCCGGATACTAAAGTCAGCTCTATTGTAGAAATGTTGATATGACAGGCATGCCACGTACGACACATTCAATTTTGAACATATCCGTGGTTTCCATCTGACAGGGCTGATCATGATAGAGGTGGTTAGCTATGGTTAATATTTTTCATTTCCTTTGTAGTTGAACGCTGTTTTACAAGTTGTTTCTGTGAGTGTTTCCATAACTTACATCAAAATGCATAGCTGTGTCAATCTCATTCATACCTTATTCATTTATGACTATTTTTACTTTGCCATTTTTCTAGCTGTCGCACAAGAGGCTGACATCCGTAACCCTTCATCTAGCCAACAAAACTCTGAGTTATTTCATTATTTTCAAACCTTGGAAACGGTGTCAAAGAACCCGACACTAGACTTACATTGTTTAAGTCTCACAGAGAATTGGAAATGTGAAAAATTCAGACACAAAACCTGCCAAGGACGACAGCAATTTGTGGATCAGATTTTAAAATCAACCAACAAACAGGCGAAGATGTGGCCAGCTTCAACAACAGTTAAAATGCTTCCAACTGTAATGTCAAAAACTTTAAAATCACCACAACCAGCTGACAAACAGTTGAAGTCCGAACTATCTGATAATGTAATTGTAACAAAACCAACATCTTGGGTGAGGCTTAAAACATGGACATTTTAAAAGATTTGTCATTTCAGACACATCATCGTCATTAACACGTTTACTTTAGTGTCATATAGACAACAACACAACAGCTGCTTCACTAATGTAACCAATTATGACGACTTTAACATAAATATTGATGATGTGTGTCATGCATCAACAGTATGCATCGATGCATTTGGTCACGACAAAAACAGCTGGAAATGTCCGCACGTCTCCCTAAAAAAACGCCTACTTTTGACGGCACATAAACGTTTGAAATAGCCTCAGGTGTTCTTCAAAGCCATTTGGCAGCCTTGTTGCCTCTAACGACAGAATAGACTGTGGATATGAGATACCACATTTACTACAAATGTCAACCTTGGATGTATCTGTGGTTTGCAGAAATGTTAAGTGCTAACATTATATCCTGGAGACTTGGCTGCAGAAAAAATAACCATCTCTGCTAATATCTTGATTCCAAAATATTATATATAACCAACATCCAAAAGTTCAAGAAAAAGTAGATAAAAATTTAAATAATCCACCCACTAACCGACATGTTTTAAACATTACACATTGAATTATTAATTTTGTGATTAATAGTTGCACCTTCAGAAGCATTAATACTGTCTAGTAAACATGCACATTGTAATGTAGTACTTGTTAGTCATTTAAAAAAATGCTCTGCTGCATTAATATAAATAAATGTTTCACATTTTTACATAAAAGTCATAATTTAATGAATTGCAAAGGGAGTTTGGCGGGCTGTGCCAAAGGCTGTGTGTTTTCTCCACATTTTAACACTTGTGCAGCAATTTTCTAGTTTTATTGTTGTATTCACAGCACAACATCTCAACTAACAAGTCCACTAAACGCCTCGGAGAGGAAGTCAAACAAACTAAAAACACTGTTTAACAAACTTCCTGCTACAAAAGCTGCCAAGTGAAATCCAGACAGGCGTAGAAATCCTCGCTGCCAGCTGTATTGTCTCTGCAGCCTGGAGGTGTACACTGTATGTTACTGACATCGATACAAAACTCCTTCTACAACTATCTGACTGTGTTCTGCTCGTTCCACTGTATCAGATTTTGAAAGTTAGAAGCTGCAATAGGTCGAGAAGGGACCAGTGATGTGAAGAGAAACCATCCGAACCTTCTGCTTATTATTCACAAAAACGCACATGCAACTCTTTTATTTTGAATTACATCTCTATCACTGTTCCCTCAGCATTATCATATTGATCTCGTACTGTGGCTAATGAGCTGGAAGCTATACTCTCTCTTCCCTTTCTCCCACCACACCGACTGACTGACTGACTGACCACCAGGAGATTTGAATCCTAACAACGTCCTTCAGGCATCACGTGACCGAAAAAAGGGAGCATCTCATTTCCATACGGAGCTCTGCGGATGGCTAGTTTTCTGACCGCCCCAGCTGATGAAAATAAAGGAAACTGTATTTTAAAGCAGCGCCCTTCCCACAACCCCCATAATTCATGCTGTTTATGATGTAAATATTTCAGAGAGGTGAGATGACCCCACAGCATGGCAAAGGCCATTAATAATCATAAAAAATATGAACCGCCCTCTCGGTGATTAATTGCATGCGTTTTGCATAATGCTTTGTTTGCGGTGAGCTTTAAGCAATTTACTATCAGCCGACCGAACTGTCAAAGTAACCAAGGCTACTTCAAAGTGATTTTTGTGCCTGTATCACTAGTTACGCTGCAGTTATCTCCAGAAAGGCTCAAAGGTTGAGTCAGCCTGTTGTGAAACCAACAACTGTGTGACTATAAACAAGCATGACTGCAAAGAGTGAGTCCTAAAAGTTTCACCAGTTATAGCTCCTCCGAGGTCGTATTTTCTATAATAGATTAAGAGTTGTTATGGAAAACTGTCAACATTTTTTGTCTTTGATTAATTTATACTCAAATAAACTCAAATAAAATTTCCTATAATACGATATACTATACTATACTGTAAATGTTTCATTAGATCTTTAATGAATAAACTTTCTGAGTTAAAGATTGGAAAGATAAAGTTAAATCAAAATGCTACAATATCACTTTGTGATGACGTCTAACTTTTGTCGGTGTGTCTGAAGGTTAAATGAGCTTTTTGTAAGTGTTTTTTTTAAAAACGGTCAGCCAAGTGGGTTCAATGTTATGTTATGAAACAAGGCAATACAAAAGGAGCACAAGACATTAAAAAAAACATAAAAAATAAAATGTGTAGCAGAAAATCAAAGCAACAATGGTTGATATATCTACATCTCATAAGCCTTGCCAGTGCACTGTTCCTTTAAGGTTCCATGGAGATATTTATATTTTGACTGCATCTCGGTGATATATTGATTTTACTGGCAGGAGTATTCAGTATTGACTCGAGTGAGCTGAGGGCAAAAAATATCTGCCAAACGTTGTGAACCGTGGTGCCTTGGCAAGTTCAACACGTCCTACTGGCTCGGCTGAGAACAGTTTGTCAACTGGATCATTCACATTTATTTATTTGAACATTTTTTATTTTACGTAGAACAGAGTTCAGTACTTCCTCCTCCGCTGTACTATAAAAATAACTTGTTTTATCATTTATTGACGTAGTTTTTGTGAGTTAATTGGGTTGATTCCTCTGCAACAGAATTATGAGTTAGACAAAGATAAAAATGAAGTTCAGTCGACAGCTGTTATATTTTCAGTGGGTTCTAATTAGGCACGAGGACTAGTTCATCACGCCGACCCCTTTAATTACATTTATTTATATATGAATCATTTGTAACAGCTCACGCAAATTGGAAATGAATACAATTAGGTCAAAATAATTAGTGGAATTGCAAAGCTGTGGGTAGATAGTTATATAGCTGCAAAACTTCTACTGTCAACATATATTTTATTTATCTTCAAAATCTTGTGTAAAAACACAAAAACCATAATATCATTTTGTCTTTTAATTAGAAAAGGAGACTTTCTGGAGAATTTCAAATTGAATGTGATGTGTGCAGGGGAGCTTACAACAGCTGTGGTTACAAGGACGATACGTCTTCAATCCGATTTGAATCAGTTTGATGAGAGACTCCAACTTAACTTTACATCGACAATAAAAAACAAAGTGATCAGAGAAGATAAAGTGGTTCAACCCGCTGTGAAGCGTCTAATCTGCCGGAAATATAACAGAAGAAGAATAAGATGGTATGAGATGCTATACCAAAAACGCAGTTTCAAACACTTGTTAGAACAACAACTCCAATTAAAATTAAAAAATAATCAAGCCGTCTTCCATTTTTCTATCTTGGCATCGTCATAGTAATCGGTGGTTATGCACCTTAACGGCGGCCGCAAAATGTAGAAAAAAAGATGCAGTTACTAGCATGTTAGCTACGACCACAGTGTGTGGCTACTACTGTTGGATAAAACCATGTTGCAGGAGATGACAGACGAGCTCGAGCTGCTCGACCAACAGTGTGTTTATTGTGATAATATCGTTACTGTGAATTCTTCTGGCCACAATAATTGTGTAGTGAAAATCTGACAGTGTGAGAGAACTGATCAGATTAAATGTTTACATGGTTATTGGGTGTTAATATGTTCCTATTAAACTGATTTTTTAATGTTTACACCCCTCTTATTTTTATTCTGCTTGTTAGTGGAATATTAGGGTCCATGTAGCAGCAGCTAGTGTTTCTACGCAGATGATATAGTGTTGTTACGTAGTTAAATGTATGATCGGTTGGCTGTTTAATCAACTCATCTTTTAAAGTTCCAAGACTTTATGAACTGAAAATCATAATTCAAGACGACGTGACTTGAAACTGACACATCCAGTTACATGTAATTAACGACAGACCTGATTTAAAGTGATAGCACAATGTTACAGTGCACTTAAATCTCCTCAGACGTGGATGCTTTCACTTGTTGCGTACAGTACACACAGTGGAATTATGCTGTGCTGTATTTTTTTACGGCGGACTCTGCTGTCATAAAATCCAGCTCAGCGGCGCACAGTTACATTTGGTGGTAAATCTGCTGGATTGTTTTATGGCACAAAGACAGATCGCTTCACAGCCCAGAACAGGAAGCAGGTATTGTTCTCTGGGTGTATTCAGAGGGTGAGCATCAAACACGAGAAAAAGCCAAGTCGCTGTTTGTTTGTGTCCTTGTGGCAAACGATCCTTCCAACTTCTCTTGGAGAAAATTGAACAGAGACAAGCTTCCTTACAGTTTTTAGATGGGCTGTGTGCTTGATATAGCATGTGTGACCAATTAAAACACACAGCTGTTCTTTCTCCCATCTGTTTGAAGCAGCTCTGTATTATAGACTGTTGCGGTGTTTGGATGTGATGTGTCATTCTCACAATGAATCACCGGGCTCCTCATTTGTTCTCATCAGCCGAGCTGCTGTCTGATTTGTCCTCATCTGTCTCCCGTCCTCATGTTGTTTCGCTGGAGTGTCTTAAACTTGGACGATTAGACGACAGAAACTAGTTTTTGGAAAGACAGGTTTTTACTGGAAATGAGATCCTGAAGCAAGAATGTGTGACTTCTTAAAGTAGAAATAAAACAACCTGTTACAGATGAAAAACTACAAATTCATGAGTGAACACTCAGGGCCTCACGTGGTTTCGGGTGACTAGTGGCTTATGCTGGCTGCTGTTCACAGCTCTTAGCTAGATATTGCTGTTTCACTGATAATAGTAGATCTATTACTTAAAAAAGACAAGTGTGTGCTAATGTTATGCTAGCACTGTAGGCTAGATAGTCATTCCACTCGTTCTCAGTCAGTCATGTGGTGGTGCCTTTAACACAGCCTGTTCAAGGTGGCACCATTAATCTGCACCGCCATTTTGTATAGAAGGTACAAAGTCAGAATGGAAGGTCATTGTTCAAGGTTGTGATCTTTTAATGATGTGTTATGTGTGCAAATCCACAAACAGGAGATGTACAAAGCATTTAGCAGCTAACTCAAAGAAGTGTCTGCAAAGCAGGGAAACATCGAGGTCTGGTCACTGCGTACCCTTTGAGCAGCTCTATAATGTTTAAGTTTTCAACGAGACGACGTCACTAACGAGACTGTTGGCTGTGACGTCTTTATATTTTCACAGTCTTATATTTCATTAGTTTGATGGGAAAATGAGACTTTCTCAAATTGAAAAATTATCTTTTAAATTGACAAACCTCATATGTGTGATTCATGGAACAATTCAAATGGGATAAAAAAAAAATATTTGTCTTTCTCCATTGATGACCAAAAAAGAAAAGTTTTTCCAAAATATGGTCCCATGGTGGTCCACTGGAAGGGGCGGGACTTTGAGTCCTTCAAGGAGAAAACTAACAAATTGCAGGGATGATACCAATCCTGTAGAAGCTACAGCACCAATGATCTTGAAAATTGTGTGTTTTCTTTAAATTTTTTATTAGTGCTGAAACAATTAGTCAATATTATTTTGTTTACTGACATTTAACATAAACTCAACTTTAGGATTTTTTATGCTTTTCTCAGTTTTACGAAGCATTAAGGTTGACCATCTGTTTTGAAACTGTCCCTCAGGCTCTTGGAAAGATTTTCTGACTTCACATTCTTAGTAGAGCAAACAATCGGTCACAAACAATTGACAGATCATGCAGATTGAGCCCCCTGCAGCGCTAGTTACTATACCAATGAATCACATTTCATAGCGACATGTCGATGGGCTGAGCCTCAGGTTGACTGAGTCACCAGCGTGTTGGATCAGGCCGGAGACAGACAAAACTGACCAAACAAAGGGCTCCTCTCGTGGAACATTGCGAGCGCTGGCAGTCAATAGTCTTATTTGATGTAGATTCCTGAGAGGCTGAACTAACCCGCAGTCTGAGTGAAGGTTGGCCCTGGATACAAACCACCGCCGCCGCCCCCCTCCTCCTCTCTTTGGACCAAGACAATACATCTCGTGGCCTTGTGAAACAGGTGCTGGCAATTTAGCCTCGACCAGCGAGACATAATGTTTGATTGGAGTGGAGCCGGATCAGATTGTTCCCTTCCAATTGAGCCACAACCAGCTGACATTTTCACAGTATTTAATAAAAGCCACTCTTGATTAGTGAGGCCTTACCACGATCTTTTTATTTATTCTCGGCGGCAGAAAAGCATTAATTCACAGTAATTAATGAACAAGTGGTGGAGGGCCTCGGAACAGCTGCCTCCTCTGGGAGGCTGGAGGAAGGGACTCTTCCCTTTGCCCTGATTAGATGCACTCCATTTCCAAGCTCCCCATGACACTTTTACTGTCTAATGATAGCTGCTGCTGCTGTGGTGCTGTACCTGGGTTTTATATCACACAACATATTGGAAAAAGCCAGAGCTGTTTTTGGCCTCTGATTACGGCTACTCTGCAACATATTCTTCTTTCTTTGGGAACACATACCAGAATGTGGGGCCCCAGACATTTCTTATTGCAGTCCAGCACAGGATACTGACCAATTTCTGGATAATCACATACCTAAATACCACTTTGCATGCTCTGTCCTGCAGCGACAGCGTTAAAAATAAGTGAAATCCAAACCAACTTATTAGCATCAAAACTGAGATGAAAGTGTTAAAAAAATCCATTTTCAGAATTTGATTTTGCGCAGCAGCTACAGCAGACGTGTTATGAGTCCATTTGGAGTCGTTCAATTCGCCATCCATCTTATAATGTGCTCGTTCCTGCATTGAGATTTTTTTTTTTTTATTTAGTTCAGAGTCATTTTGTTGTCTTCCAGCCGTTCCCTTCTCATATCCTCTGTCTTTGGCTGTCACTCGATTTTAGTCAGACGGATAAGCTGATCTCTTTTATCCACACTTGATCTTTTTTCTCTTTTATCACCACGTCTTGATTTTTTTTTTTCTTCCCCCTGACATCCTTCTTCCTTCCAGTTGGCTGGCCATAGAGCTCCGCTTTATGAAAACAGTTTAGACTTGAAAGGCAGGAGCGAGGTGGCGTTAGAGGGGGGGGTGGAGGATGAGTCGGAGGAGATGGGGAGGGGGAGTCGGCCAGCCCACGGGTCAGACTTTCATTCGTGTTTTGTCTGTCACTGTGAGAGCCAGGCATCAGCGCTTGGCATCCCATCAGCTGCTAATTGTCTGCTTCCTTCTTATAGATACTGGCTAAAGACCTGGGCTTAAATTTAGACTTGCTTACTTGCCAAAAAACTAAGTTTTTCCTCCCACATGGAAGTGTTGGTGTGAAGGCAGAAGAAATCATTATAGTTCCTGTCACTTACTGGCTGAGACAGGTGGAAGTCACTGCTTCACTGCTGACATGAACCACAGTTAGACAGTGGAGGATTCGATATGTCCATCTACTGCTTATCTCTCTGCAACACTAAAATACTGAAAATTACAACATAACATGTTTTTGTATAAATCAATGGATTAAATAGTCTGTGAACAGTAACAAATATTCAGTGTCATCATTACTTTTTCAAGCAGACAAACAAAATGCCATCTGTAAGAAGATAATACACATTCATTTATATACATAAGAGAGTAAAATCTTATATTTCCTTCTCAAATATAAATGTCATTTGAGATGGTCTTATTCTTGTAATACGAGTACGTATATCAAGCATGCTAGATCGATTAATCACAATCGTTACTCATAAGTTCATTATTAGTTTTCTGGATATTTAATCATGGTTGAATATTTTAAATGTAGTCCCACAGTTTGACTCCACATATAGTAATTAATTGATAAGTCTGGTGATATTCTATATTTTTCTTATTGTCAGTAAATCCCATGAAAAGAACAAAACCAGCAACACATTGATCCTATTACAACTACAACTGGTATATCTTCCAACACCGTGCCATCAGGCTCAATTCATGTCCAGAAACTTAAAAACATGCCAATGTTGCGTCACTACCTTGAGCTCACACCCTCAATCCGACATAACTGAGCCTGAAATACAAAAGCAACAAACATGTTTCTACGTGTGGAAATACTAATCCACATGTGAACAAAGCTAATCTGAGTAACTGGTAATCTGGTTACCAGTCAGAAGAATCCCCAACAAACGCACTATTTAGTCGAGTCTGAGTAACAGTTGCAAAACAAACTGTTGCATTATGAAACTAGATATTTGTGAAACATTTATAAAGATTTATGTTGTTCAGTTGGAGCCAGTGGGCCTGCAGACAGGGTACGGAGGTCAAGGTATTAAAAGATGGACTAGAACATTGTTTGTTCTGCTTTTTTATGGACTTATTGACAATAACAAAACTAAGCAATATCTTCAGCTGCATCGCTGAAATTTTGTGATTTAATTTATTGATCTGACTCATTGTCAATTTCTCCAACTTTACCTTTTAACACTGTTAACATCCATTTTCACTTCCTGTAACGGTACCGCCTGGCTTTCTTGATGATTTTAGTAGTATCTGTTTATATCTCGGCACCGTTTGAAAGTGTGTCAGTGTTCTCCCCTAACGATTTAATAAATGAAATGATGATCTTTTAATAACAGTTTATAATTTAAAGGATTTAAAGGAAAAACTCCATATATCCACATTGGAGAAGCTGGAGCCTGCAGGTGTTTTGTCAGTGTTTATGTAATCATTTAAAACAATAATCCATTATTAAACCTGTTGCCAGTTATCATTCTATTGTATTCTGTGGTTAACCAGTTGACTCACAGAAACCAACTGCTGAAAAACAAAAGTTTTTTCAAAGCATGTTCCTTTGCCAGATCTAAACCTGCACCAACCAGTTTTAACAAGCTCTGAAGCTCTCTCTCTTTTTTGATCATCTCTAAAATCAATAAAGACAAACTCAGTGAGCATCACCCAACAATGCCAAAACAACAATCATCTAAACTTTTATTTTGGAGTGTTTATTTCTCTCCACTCTCTAACTGTCCCTCTGTGAGCCATCACCGGAAATCAAACTGAGCAGGTAAATAAAAAACAAACACTTTGATTTCTAAAAATCGGGGGAGGTAAAGTTATTTGTGAAAACTGAGACTGACACCGGTGAACCTGTACGTTGTATTATCAAAACTTCATTGACATATCATACCTGGTGATTTAGTGCTTATAGCGACATTACACCTTCATTATATGATTGAAGGAGGAGCAGCCGGACCAATTCTCACCTCGATAATCAGTCGAGACTATTCTGGTGACATTACAAATGATTAGTACACGTGTAGCCGCGCTATGCGCAAGTTTTAGATATTACATTTCATAGTATGCCGCCGATTAGATTGTATGCATGATCAAGTTCTGATGGTGTCACGTTGGAAATGGACAGCATATTTTATTCAACCTTCTGTTCTAATTTGTTTGAATGTATGAATAATGAGGAGAGCAGAGCGGCTGTCTATTGAACCTTGTATTTATGGGCCCAATGCATTAGAAAGTGCAATTCCTGAATGATAGAGAAACCCATTAAAGTAGTAATAAAATTGCAAATGTCTCCCCTTCTCTGTTTTCCTGCCTTTCAATATGGGCAGCGGAAACACGTTGCTCTCACCAACTGTGCGCGAGCCGCTGGCGAACACATACATAGCAATATGATACAGAACACATTTCCCCAATCCAATTCCTCCCCGTTGCGTCGGTGAAACACTTGGTGAGATCCATCTTTTTCAATTACGCCGAGAGAGGACACACATTCCTTTAAGCCCGGAGGGAGAGAGAGGTTTTAAGGACAGGTCTCATCCCCAGATCTCAGGCTACATTAAAATGTATTGGTGCCATTGGATATTGAAGGAGAATCTGCCGGATTAATCGCAGGACGCTGGCTTGAGGAAGCGTCGTCCAGAGACACACACACACTTACTTACAGGAAAAGACTGCTATGATAACAGATTCATGAAACATCAGCAACATGGCAGGGCATGTTAGATGGCATGGTGATGATTTGTTACGTTGATGGTACTCACCAAAATTAATGCTGCCACCTGAGAGACAACAAATCCTTCAAACTAAATGACAAAATATGTCACATTTTCAACGCCGTCCAAACCAAAACAACGTTACTGACTCTGATTTGACACTGCTATGGTTTGGATTTGCCGATTTTTTGCACAAGGTAGCAGATAGCAGCAAAAGAAACCAATGTTAAATATCAGTATAAAATGGGAAGTTGGCAGTCTGAGGAGTCAAAGTCTCATGATTTGTTGATGGTGCAAAGTCAACTCTAGAGAAAGATAATTGATCGTTGAGTCTCAAATATTGACTCCTTTGGATCGGTAGGTCGGGCCACCACCAACCCAAAGCATCACTATTTGACCACCTGGGAAGGGTTTCCTCCATGTTTTATTTAAACAAATGACACATTTTGGCCTTGCTCTCGTGTCTTCTGAGAACATGGCCAAATTGTGACAAACAAGTCCAACGGGTCAAGAAAACTTCAGCATTCAATTACACAGGTTGTAAACAGACCAACAGACCTTATTTGGAGGCCAAACTGAATGTAAGCACACCCAAATAGTTCGAAATAATAATCCCTAACTGCACAGGAAAAATTGTCTTGGTACAATAGGTCAAAGCTTAACCAGAGAGTCTAAACTGCAAATGATGTTTACAGGTGGACGGTTTGGGTCGTGATTTTCTCCAATGTTTGGTTTGTTTGCTAAATCTAGGAGGTCGTTTAAAACTCAACAGACTACATCCAGAAGAAGTTAAACTTGTTCTGAAAAGTTTTACTCAATAAAATTCTGAATTAGACGAATCGTTTCTTTCTAGAGTTGATGATAGTTATAAGTAAGTAAGTAGTACTGATCAGGCAGCTGGCAAGGCTCGGGTAGTGCCGCAGAAGACACGAATATCGGTGGTCACTTTAATATCTTTTACTTCAGCTTCTCTTTCAAACTCAGCGTCGATTGAACAATGATCGAGTGCCACCTGAACAGAGACAGATGGAAAAATATTAACAAACCAGCGGCCTTAACATCAAAACATGTCATAGCACCGTGCCGGTAAAGGTGGTGAAAATTGGCATGTTCATCCAGCCGAACAGAGCTGAACTACTGCAGAGTCATTTGACACCAGATTGAATGCCAATTGTTCCCATTTCTATTGAAGACAAAGGCCAGATGTTAGTGTGTCCCGGTGTGAAAGAGGTATTAGTTCTCAGATTAAACCAAATAACTCCAAAAAATGTGCAGTCCACAGATCTGTCCATCTTTTTTCCACCACTTATCTGGGTTTGGGTCACGGTAGCAGCAGGCTAAGCGAGGTAGACAAGACCTCCTTCCCAGCCACTTCATCCAGCAGTTCCTGTGGGACTTCGAGGTATTCAAGGCCAGATGGGATATGTAATACCTGCAGAGGTTTATGGGCCTGCCTCAGGGTCTCCTCCCAGTTGGATGCATCCAGGAGGCATCCTAATCAGATGCTCAAACCACCTCAAGTGGCTCCTTTCAATGCAGAGGCGCACTTGTTATACTCCGAGCTCCTTCCAGATGTCTGACCTCCCAACCCTATGTTAGAGCGACTCTAGCCACCCTGTGAAAGGAAACAGATTTTGGCCACTTGGATTTGCAATCTCAGATACTATCCAAAGCCAAGGAATTAGGTAAGGGAATGCGGCAATGCACAATGTTATTATAAGCAATGGGAGGGATGATGGCAGAAACTATGAAAATAACACCCAAGTTGATTACAACAAAAATTGTAATTATCTTTAAAGCAATAAGCAAGCAGGGAACAACAGAGGGGACTGTGAAAATGCCAACACACTCACCTGAAGGCGTCGGCAAAGATTCACAAGTCACCCCACTAATGGCGTCGTCCAGCTGCAGTGTGAAGGAGCAGGAGCTGTGCACTGAAAGGTTACAGGAGCCGAGTTTGCCCCCAGCCAGGCCCCCCTCGCAGCGCACTATAATCAGTTCAGTATGTGATCATGGTGTTTGGTGTGTGATCACTCAAAAACCCTATTGTGAATGGGGATTGAAAACACCAGGACGCTTATGAGTAATGGACAGAGAGGGGTCCCTGTTCCCTAACCCACCTTCTCCATCATACACTGCCACTGCCCTGCAGGCAGGCGCAGGGGAGGGTGGGTGAACCGCACCAGCGGGTGGGGAGGCAGTGGCAGGGCTGCGAGCGTTTGATGCTCGCCCCACCTTACCCCTGATTCACAGCTGGTCATTTGTTTTGCTTTATGTAGCGCGGCGTGAGCACTACAGCAGCCTTTCTGATCACCTTAAACATGCACGGGGGTGTGTGAAAACACGCCGGCAACAAGCCAGTCACATCCTCAGCTCCTAATCAGGGAGCCAGGCAGCATCCCTCCTCCTCCTCCTCCTCACTCCCCTGACCGACCAGAGGAAGGGAATTACATTTCCCCTGGGTGGCCTAGCACTGAGAAACAAGCCCCCACTGGCCTCGTGTTGGGGGAAGATGAAGATAGCCTGTGGGGTAGATTGAAAAAGTGACAAAATCTTCCCCAAATCAGAGAGGTGACCTAGCCCAGATTGTTTGGCAGATTAAAAGTCTAAGTTTGTGATACTTTTCATTTGTCAGACTACGGTGATTGATTTGTGCTCTAAACCCTTTTTAAGTGCAGTGGCATCACGGCAGTCACAGGGGGCCGTGTCTCTGCCGATGACATTAAGAGCACTGAGGTAGAGATATAGAGAGGCTCTCACCTCTATCTACACAGTAGGATTATTCGTTCCATCCCACCATCGAGTAATGAAAAGATAGTCTATTAGTCGATGTTGTCAGTTGACAGAAAATCTCTTGACAACAATAAGTCATTTATCGTGCAGGAATACCAAACCTTTACAGGTTCTGACGTCTCTAATGTGAAGCTTTGCTTTATTTCTTTTGTATTTAATATTTTTGGTTGCACAAAGCAAGACGAGTGAAGACTTGACTTTTGACTCTCCCAAATTATAACGGTATTTCAACAATTTTATTGACTAGACAGTCAGTTGTTAGTTAAATGAATATCTCCAAATATTTCCATTTTTATTTTGATTGCGAAAAGCTTTAGAAACAAGGTATTCGGCGACGCCAAAATACATGTTCAGATACATATGTTGAACTTACCAGTCTTGAACATTGGTGTCTGGCTTGGCCGCATTTTGTTCTGGTTGTAACGATGCCACCATCCCCTCCACATCCCCTCCATACATATAATGTTAACATCATATGACAGGTCTTGGGGAGATGTCAGTATGGTTCATATAACACGTACACTTATAAACTTTGTGTAAACATTTTATTCTGGCCTTTGAGCTGTTTTCCACGACTCCTGTGACACTTTTTTTCTGTTCTCGTACTGTTTAGATGCAAAGACTCTGACTTAGCTGCAAATTGGCTCCGAAATTGTTTCCCTGCAAGTTTGCCGCTGTACAAAAACACTTGCAAGATAAATCGTGATTAACATTGACTTTTAACACGACTGCATTAGTAAAGAACTAGTTTCAAGCTTGACATTGTGTTCGTGCGGTAACATTGACATAGCTCATCTCTATCAACATTATTATCTAAATCATGTTATTCCACTAAATCTTCTCTGAAGGCTCCATAAAGAGCCTGTGTCGTTTTAAATAGGCACTGGATGCCTCTTGCCGGATTCTCTGACCCCGTGAAGGTCACTGTCAGTCTTTGTAGTAAAACTTTATGAGATGAAAGAATCCCCAACTGAGTGGAGACCTTGGTCTGTAATTGCTTGATACCCTTCTGCTTAATACAAGAGGAAGAGAAAGAGAGAGACACTGAGGCTCAGACAGCGAGAGAGTCTCATCTGTGATGTGCACAGATGAGATTGAGTGACATGGGGTTGAATATTCCGGATGATTCAGTTGGACGCAGCGATCGGGCTCATCCTCCATTGTTTTGTTTTTTTCTGTATCGCCACAGATGGGATAAGAGTGTGAGGGGCTTTTGTTGTCTCCATGCTCATCGCTGCTCTGTTCTTTATGATCCCGATGTCCCCAGTCTATTCTACACAGAACCGGCGATTGTCTGCACAAACAAAACCTCAATCCCAAGCGATCACTTTCATTGAGCCACAGACACTGTATGAAAATATGTACTCCGCTATTCAGGCACGGGAAAGGGCAGCCGTCAACAATACCTTTTGCCTTTTTCAATTCGCGGCGCACATCAAAAGACGACACTGGAAAAAATGCGGCGGAGTTGCCAAGGACTTCACCGTGATTCCACTTTTTTTTTTCTTTTATTGTGGCTTTTTGTGTCCTCTTCATAAAGAATAACAATGGCTTATTGTCTCTGTCTCTCGCTGCGAGCCAGGCAGGGACTATCAGAGGAAGAGTAATAGGACGCACAGGTTGGGGCATATGCTGGCGCAGACATGGCCCCTAAACTTCCTCTCCATCATTCTCTCCATTTACCCACCGCTGAGGCACATCTGGGTCCAGGTGGCATCTGAACATGTTGTCAGCATGTTGTGGTAACTGCCTTAATGGCTTGAGTCATTCTAACTGACAAGATGGGAAAACAGACATGGCAGAGCCTCACTCAGCCTCTTTATCTTGTGTTTACCCACCACTGTTCCACTGATAACAAAGAGCCTTGTACCTCCATGGCCCTGCAGAAGCCCCGACCAGGTTAGAGCCTACTGGGTTTTTGATAAAACAGATTAAATAGATCTGTTTCCCGCTCTGCAGTGGTGGACCCGTGCAAACACACAACAGAAAAATTAAAAGCAAACAAGACTGAGTGGCACTAACTGCTGTTATTTTAAATAAAACAGCAACGGACCCGCCTAAGATTTACATTTCTGTGAAACATGACACATTATTTTCTTTCATCGAGGCCGAGACGACAGCATCAGGTGTTACTGTCTGTTCCCGTAAGAAAATCTAGTCTCTAATACTGCAAATTCAAAGTATCATTGTGCATAGAGCAGTTAAGTAATCGGGGTTAAATCGTTTCAAAAAGTAAAACTTTTATTCAGTTTTGAATAGACGGTGCGAGGCGACGGTAGGGACATTTCTATTGCTGGGATGTACACCGAGCTCTCTTTGAACCATCAGTTCAAACTGTGACCGACTGAGTTCAAAGAATTTCTTCATGGGTGATAAAAGTGTGAGGGACAAGTGGAAGTCAAGTCCAAGCATTCTTAATTATGAAGCAAGCATTCTTAAACTGGCAATAGAGAGGTTTTTTGCTTTGACATTATAAATTAAATGTTGAGTTCACAATTTAAAGACTATAAGGTCGTCATGACTCTGAATCGATCAAAACTAGCTTTCAGTTTTGTTCGCCGAATTCAAAGGAAGTGTCTGTGATCAGGGCATAAACACAATGATCTGTTGATCTTTACAAAACGAGACGCGATCTAACGATAGCATGGCCGTCAGTGCTGGAAAAGGATAATTATATCAACGGTGTTTAGATTGACCTACAATAAACTGCCACCCGGCATGAAATCCCCCAGAAAAACAAAAGCTGACTGGCGACTCAGTCAGTTTCTATCTGCTTTCATGTCTCCATTACAGATGAAATGAATGAATAAGCTCACGTTTTGTCCTGTGTTGTCGGTAGTTGCCACCAGGGCTCAATATCAGGTTGCTGGTTGATACTCTGAGGAAAACGGAAAGCGATCTTGTTGTCTTTTTGACTGTGGCATCAACAATAATACCACTTGGGCAACACTGAAAAACCAAAAATGAAATGTTTCTTAATCAGACTGGTGAGCAACATGTTTTTAAAGCCATATTTTATGTTGGCATTTAAATAAAGAGTCAGAGCGATCAGTAGATTTGCTAAACTCGTGTGAGATTTGCTTGGGTTGTTTCTTCATTGTGCACTTTTTACAAACTAATTTTGTTTTTATATGTTTTTAAAGATCACGTTAGGTGTAGGCGCAAACACCCTTGGTTAGGGTGAAGGGTAAAGATCAAGGTTTGGGTTGACATGATTGCTCTTGGTCGATCTGGTGTTACCATCTTGACACGACGATCACGAAGCCCAGTCCGCTCTTTGTCCGGCTGTGATAACCTCCTCGAGGCTGTCTGCAGCTGAATTTCTTTAGAACAGCTGAGCCAAAGACTTGACTTACATCTGTGCATGCTACAGGATATACGCACACACACCGAGTCGATATATTCAGCATACAGAGCTCTGTAAAGCCTGTATGTATGCACCAGTTCAAGATGCACCTCGATTTTTGCCCACACACATGCAGCTTAATACCTAAAATGTCTAAAATAAAGGATAAAAGTTAGCTCTGGATGAATCCTAATGAGCTGAACTCCCAAGATGAGCTCGAGGATTTTTAATTGACAGCACAGTCAGCTTGTTGCCTGCACACACACACACACATGCACACACACACATCAAATAAATTGGCCCCGGCCTCCGTCGAGCTTCGAGTGTTGCATAAGAGCTTCCAGGTACATTTTATAAAAACAACAGCGTGCCTTTTTCCGAATAAAAACTCGGAGATTAGTCCTTGTTTGTGATGACATGTGGAGATGTGATGACCCGGAGGAGTTAAGGATATTATCTGGATAGAGGAGGGACTGTGAACCGCCATAAGTTATACTGAGACGTGCACTTATGTTTAATTAACGCAGAGTTCAAGAACTGCTGGCTTCATCCGTTACAGAGACGGGCAGACGGAAGCTCCTTTAATTGGGGATGAGGGAAAAAAGAAGGAAAAAAAAAACAATTGAGCTGAGCAGATGGGTCATGCATTTAAGGTCAACATTTTTCATAGAAACCTCCAATCCTCTCTCCCTTCCAGCCTGACTAACTTTGTCACAGCTTTATTTTCTATTTGTGTGCAGCGAGATAATGAGTTTAGAGTTGAAGCTATAATTCATATATTTTTCATTTCCGCCTCAGTGGAAAAACAAGTTATTTTTACAATTTGTTAGTGCTGGAAATCAGGCCAGTGATGTGACCTGAGGATGGACGGGGGTGACTCAGGTAATCAGGGAGCCCATAGTGTGAATTTCTTTTATTTCATCAGAGCAGTTGGTAGAATTACATTGTCACGGAGGTGGTTTCAATTTACGCAAATACAGATTAATGCCGAGTACTGTGGCACTCATTTCTTTATTGAGATCATTTCCCTTTGTACACTGCTTCATTTGCTATTAGTGTTAATTTTGTCGATGACACCGATGACAAACAAAACAAGACTAAAACTAAATAGAAAGAACATGTTTGACGGACAGTGTGATGTAAAAGACAGCTAAAAAATCTGATCATTAGAAGCTGCTTCACCTGGTGCACTAATAAGCTGCATTTTGCACTTACGCAACATTACGTCTGTGCAGGTAATGTTAGTTATTCTTGGCTGTTACTGGAAGGAAAAAAACATGTATGGTATCAATACACCTGCTGTTCCACTGAGAATTAGACAACGAGAAGCAAAACAAAGCAGCTGAGACAAACCAGGAGAACGTGCAGACCATCACGCCAACATCAACTAACGTCAACGTAACATTATCAGGCGCTGTGGATGTGCAGGTAATGTTAACATTACTGTCAGTCATGATTAATGTTGTCTGTCAACCCTCTGAATCTCGCTCTTGAAGCATCTCACAGTGTTTTGGGGAGCAAGTATGTGAATGCAGTCTCTCCTCTGCAGTGAATAACACAGGTAGGGTGTTGACTCTTTTGCATGCCATCCAAATGGGGCGGCATTGTACCAGCGTTGTTTGGTTCAGCATAAAAAAGCAAAGCTGGCGTCATGATGGGTCATCTTCATGGCACTATTGTGGGTTTAAAAGGATGTGTGTGTGAACTATTACAGTCTCCTTATCCCCTAGCCTTGCAGCATCCTTCTTCTTCTGCTGTATAATAGCGGTTGCAAACAGCTTTTGGGGGCATCGCCGCCACCTTCTGCACCAAACGTGGCCTATCAAGCTCACAGTAAAATGCTTGTTAGCCAACTCTGACATCAAAAGGTGGAGGGGATGGTGGAGCCGTTATTAAAGGTGGCAAGGCTGCCAAAACCACAGCTCGAGTCACACCACTGGATATTTTTAAGGACACCTGGGGATATTTCCATCCATTCTTGTCGTGTCAAAAAGTTAGTGTTATTTTATTGAGACCTGCAGAAAATTTCCAGCAGTTTAAGTGGTGACCAAAACAGTCAGACCATCTCCATCTGTGATCGTAGAGATCAAAACAAGTATTTCAAGCCAAACCATGATCTTTTGCTAACCCTAACCAAAGTGGTATTCATGCCTCAAACCTAAGCAGAGCATGCAGTAAACAGAAGAAAGAGAAACGGTCAGTCGTAACTCATCTGTGGTTTTGCAGAAACGTACGTAGCCAATATTTATTTTGGTGATTGGGTTGGACGAATACATTGCCGCCGCTTTAACTCAACTAAAAGTAACGATAATCAATGCTTACAATAATAAAATGACTAAATTGTGGCATAAACTAACGTACTAACTGTTTACAATGAATTCCCACATCAATAATCTTGTGTCGTTCATCGAGTTCTTCTGCAGAAATGGTAGAAAACATATTTCAGCTTATTTCCTGAGGTCAGTCGCTAAAGAAATGTAAAATCATAGCCTCAAATGAAAAGATATGTCAGTCATTTTCATGAGGATTTTGGTACAAATGTATGTTACCCTGAAAACTGGAGATTAAGTAAAATCGTGCGGCCCCTGCACAGCCCTTGTTTTAACTTGTCATCTCTGATTTACTCTCGCAGATGGAATATTAAGTATGTTCTTTTAAACACAAGAGGGAGGGGAGAAGGAAAAAAAAAACAGCAGAGAAAGGGAATTAATCCGCTTGGCTTTATTTTGATAATGTTTTAGAGCTACGCCTGCCCAAATCCATCGGCAGAGCTGTTCCACTTTCTCTTTCCACAGACAAGCCAATTCTTAATCCCAATTCATCTAATTGTACCTCAGAGTGCTAATAAATATTGTTATGAATTATTCAGGCTCTGAGTGGGCTGATGACACAGAAACGGGTGCAGTGAGCAGAATTCAAAGCACTTCAAATTGGAAATGGGAAAGTGCACTAAATTCTCTCAGAATTTGAATTAATGAAAGTTACATGGAAAAATGAATAGTGTAGGGACCTTCTCCACACGATTATTGTTCTAATGGGGATGTTAGTGCATCTGTCCGAGGCAAAAATACCGCTAGTTCATGGAATGCAAGCAGATATAAAAAGGTAAGTGGCATTAAAGCGTAATGTTGTCAGTGATAATAAACACTCCTGCATTAATATGCCAATTATACACAGAAGTTTGTGCACTCAACAACTAACTGACATCGCCTGAACCCACGTTTTTTACCTGGGTGCTTATGTCACAAGGAAATGGTTCAATAATCTATTCGCGCCGCACCTGGCAGTCATTTTCATGTCGTTTAAGTGCTGCTTTTTAATGCATTCATCTCTTTAATTTGCCGCCCAGATACTGTATGTTTTCAAATGTCATCCATGTTCGGCACAGCTGGGGGTTTTTACAACTTGCTTCATGACTGCAGGTCCACAGGGAGCAACCGGGGGATTAGGCTCTGTGGCAGCATTGTGCCGAGGCCTGTCTCGTCGCGGTACTGTTCCACTACTGAGCTCCACTAATGGCCACGGCTCAGACCAGGCCTCATTAAGGCAAACTGACACCAGGAAACGGGGGCTTGCGGTAGGCGTGATTAGATTAAAAGTTCAGACAAGCCTTTGGTCTGTGTAATTTGTGGGGCTCCGGTGATACACAAATAAACAAAACGCAAGAGCACTTTAGAAACAGCCCCCTTAATTAGCTCATTGGGACTTGGGTAAGCAATATCAACACCGTGGCCTTGGGCTCGGGAAGTAGCTGCTGGAATATGGGGGGAAGGGGGGAGCTGAGAGACGAGGGGTGGGGTGGGCTTAAAGCTGAGGGGAAATGAGGGACAGAGGAATTATTCACTGTATAGTCATGTGTTATTTTTCTTCAGCGGAAGCAGGCGGGAGGTCATTGGAAGCAGCAGCACAGGTCCAAGCTGCTGATTTGGGGCTGGAATTAAAATGTTCCACAGATGTTTGGCTGGTCTCTGTACCTTGACTAATGAGTTGTGGAACAGGCTGATATCACGCCAGTCGGTGACATCCTCGCTCCGACCAGTCAACTGTTTCAAAGTGTTTTCTGACTAAAATACCACCTGCCCCGCTCAGCTGTTGCTACAAACAGCTGCCTGCCCAACATGTGGACCGCGGTGCACTGCATGCGAACGTAACTTTTCATCAGACCTACCAGCACAATTACCAGACATTTCATTTACTGACACCAGATTCTCTTTACTTTGCTGTTTTTATTTTCACATGCCAATTCTGCCACGAGGAGAAGAAAAGATAATTTAGCACTACTGTTGCTCCTGCAGATGAAATGTCACCTGAAATGTCCTTGCAGGGTCTTTGATAAGCTTATTAAAGCTAATATTATTATTTTTTTTATTATTCTCAATAACACAGCTCTTAATAAGCTGTCTCTGTACCTAACAAGCGACTGTTGTGACCCCGTTTGTTCCATCTTTGTTTTTTTTACACCGGTGGAGGAGTTGAAAGGTTTAATTGATAAGCAGTGACAGGAAGTGTTATTGTAGTCTGTTGAATCTCAGACCTTCTGAATCCAAAACCAAATAACACAAAACTGCAGCTCTAATTGGAGCGGATGAGAAAACTGAGCTTGCTGTCAGCAGTGTTCCTGATTTCCGATGAAGATTAGTAGGTGCTCATCCAAAGACAGGATGAAACGCTAAAGAATGACAAAATACCTCGTCCTTTATGACAACCCTGCTCCTGAAGAATACATTTCTGTACTACTGAATGGTTTTGTCTTATAAGTTTTGAGGAAAAACATAATAATTGATGATCCTTGTTCATAATTAGGTTGTTAAGGCTACAAAAACACTTCAATTTGGGTGAAGATCAATCCCTGCAGACCTTTACAGCAGAAATTAACATGTTTACAGCCTGGCACAAAAAAGTTTTTAGTCTTTATAGCCATATCACAGACGTCCGTGTACTGTGTTTGAGAGATGTCTACTGTAGTTAGCATGCTAACCAGCTATCTCCGGTGCATCCCATCTCGTTATACCACTTTGTGCCACAAGAGCTGATAGTCTGATAGCCCCCGTAGTTTCAGCTGGAAGATGTATAAGCAGCGAGTTCTCTATTAATCTCATAAGTCAACAAAATAAACCCACAAACTACAACCGTACAAAGTCTGAATTAAAGTTTCTCTGAGACGAGCTTAATCGCCTCGTTAAATCACATTCAAACTTGACATAAACTAAATAAAACTCACCAAGACAGTCTTGGTTTGGTCCAAATTCAATAAATCTTCAATTCACACAGTAAGATGGAAAATACTACTGGCTACATGCTAATGAAGGAATATATTGAGCAGCAGTTAGCGGTATGCTACCCCCTACCATCGAATTATGGCCATTTCTTACAAATTACACCTTTTTAAAGTTATACATAATTAAGGACATGGCTGTTGTGAGTGACAGCTAGCTGCTAGCTGTTTAGCTTCTTTCTCCCACCTGAGCTGCACCTCTTTGCTCATATTTGAATTATCCGTAGTATTTCTTTCTGAAGGTCTCGCCCCAGACTTTGTGACTTTATGCACATAATTCTCCAGTGTCTCTCTCCACTAACAGAGAGCAACAGAAGCTATTGTTGGAGTCCACTAACATAAACTAATGACCGTCTTCCGGCACAACACAGAAGCTCCACAGAGCCCAGTAATAGCATACAGATGTAATTTTCCAGGAGAAAAAGTTGCCTTAATTCAAGCTAAGTTTACTTTATAAAAAATAGTTTTGGCTTCAACATATTTACAGTTTTTCTGGCAAAAAATAAAAATAGGAATCAGATCCAGCGATCGATGAGCTCAGGAACTGAGGTTGCACAATCAGCATCGAAATTCAGATAACATGACCCCACGAAGGCCAAATAAACACTGTGCAACTTGTCTGTCGGATGCTGATGCAGAGCTGCCCTCTGCATTACTCCCATCAGCGGTGGCCTGAATATCATCCTGACAATCCCACGTTATCAGAGGAATTTATAAAAATTAAAGTAGGCACCATCATTTAAATTTATAAAAAAGGCCTACGAGGCATCGCAGCTCTTCTGCTGCCTTTTGGATACTGAGGAAAGAACGATATGAAAAACACAACAAATTAAACAAAAAAGAAACAACCTTGACTGTCAGGGGCAGTCAAACGCCCGTCCAATTAATTGTGTCTGGTGCCAGCACTGATTGGACCCCTGTCTGATGGTCTGAAGTGGTTTTTGAGCGCTGTTGCCTGTCCTGGATGTTTTGATGCCAGTTTTGTTGGTAATTGATGACAGCGATCCTTGTCAAGTGACTAAAACAAGCATAAAAGTGTCTCCAATACAAAGTGAGCTGCTCGTCACTGTGTTTGCATTTCCTCCTTTTTCTGCAGCATCTGTACTTTTAACACCTTTTGATAAAGTATAGTAATATATATATTTTTTTCTGTTGGGCGCAGCATCAGTAAACATTATTATAGAAGCAGCATGATAGCTAATCTGATTGATGGATCATGCATGAGTAATGGTGACACATAAGTGATGGATAGTGTTAATATCTTTGAAAACATTTTTTTTCCCTCTAAAAAAGACAGCAGCAGGCAGCGGCACTCCTACACTTATTTTTCCGTCCACCAGTTAACTTCCATTTATCATCACATTTGTCAAAATATGTGCGCTAGATGTATTTTTACTTCTTTTCTCACTCTCCGCGGTCGATAAAGTTTCCCGCGTGGTGATTTGCAGCTGATAGGTAATCAGATTTAAGTGATTTTCCAAATCTTTAACATTTAGGCTTTAAAATTGTCATTTCAGGCCAGCTGTCAGAGGGAAGGAAGGGAAGGGAGGCTGTGTGTGTGTGTGTGTGTGTGTGTGTGGGTGTGTGTGTGTGTGTGTTGTTATGGCTGCACCACTGCAGTATATTTAATAGGCCCGTGTCAGGTGATAGAGAAAGTTCTTAATAGGAGATGTGCTTCTTCTGTTTCCTCATTGGCTTTTTAAATGGTCAAGTTGGAAACCAAGAGCCAACTGGTTGTTAATTAAAAATTTCCCATAATGCCCGGCCACTGTAACCTAATATGATGTTAATGACTTGTTATGGTAATGATCAATACTGTTTCCTCAACTGTTAGAGATGCACACTTTGGATTTATTCAGCCAATACTGATTCTCTGCTTCACATGGATGAGATGACAGATGATTTAAAGGTGCAGTGTAGTTTCAAATTATCAACAGATAACCAGCTAGCCCCGGGTCTGAAACCGCTTTCTCCCAGCGGCCCAAAGCTCCTGTGCCAGCAGTCCCCTGGTAGTCCAGCTCGCTGCACAGCTAACTGGGCTAACAAGCTAACAGTCATGGATGTATAAAATAGGTGTATACCAGCAGTTAGCAGTTACTCTGGTGATATGCTGCCCTTATTTTGGAGGTGTTCAAATGAACACATTGAATATTCCCTCGCTCTAATCAGATTTGTTGTGTTAAAAGACTTTATCCCTTCTCCTCCTCCTCCTCCTTCTCCTCCACCTCCTTCTTCTTCTCCTCCTCCTCCTACTTCTTCCTCTTCCTTCTTCTTCTTCTTCTCCTTCTCCTCCTCCTCCTACTTCTTCCTCTTCCTCCTTCTTCTTCTCCTCCTCCTCCTCCTTCTCCTCCACCTCCTTCTTCTTCTCCTCCTCCTCCTACTTCTTCCTCCTCCTACTTCTTCCTCTTCCTTCTTCTTCTTCTTCTTCTCCTCCTCCTCCTTCTCCTCCACCTCCTTCTTCTTCTTCTCCTCCTACTTCTTCCTCTTCCTTCTTCTTCTTCTTCTTCTCCTCCTCCTCCTTCTTCTCCTCCTCCTCCTCCTTCTCCTCCTCCTCCTCCTCCTTCTCCTTCTTCTCCTTCTCCTCCTCCAGTATTAAGTGGAGGAGATGCTGCACTTGTTGAAAGTCCACTTTGTAAGAGAACTGATTATTGAGTCTCATTCCTGATGCTTTGGGATTGTACTTCAGGTCGGTCGCCATCACAAAGCGTCAGTGTTTGAGGAGTTGGGAATGAGATTCAGCGGTCGATAGCTGATGATTTACTTTTCTCAACATTGCCCATTGAATATCATGTATACCTTGTCATTTTTTTAAAATGTCGTTAACGGTAAAGGATGAAATCTTGTGCGTAGAAAACCTCAATAAGTAAATTTTGTAGCTTAATATTATTTGAACCCGTACGATCTTTTCCTGAACCTAACCAGGTGTTTTTGGTGTCATATTTTTAAAACTGGATGTTGCCTATGTTTTATTGCTAACTCGACTGGGGAGCCCTTCACATGATAAACCAAGGTTAGAGGGGTTGACAGACATTCAGTGGAAGTCACAAAATTACAATATATAAAAATTATGATGCCAGAATTTCTGATGCATGATCACATATGGACTCAAACACTAGAGGCACGACATTCATTGTGAATGGAAACCTGCAATAAGCAGTCTGAGCTGCCCCTGCTGATGCAAGATTCAAAAGCCAGCCAGCGGCGCGACTTGAGAAAAGGTTCAACTTTCTGCACATTTCCTCTGATGTGCGAGAGCATCAACCCGGAGACAACCAATCAGTCCTGTTTTTGATTCCCTTGAGAAACAGAAGCTCAGCTGTTAGCGGCTGAAAACCGTTAGCTCCAACTCAACTATGTAAAAGAGCTTCAAACAAAATGTGGGAGAAGCCGATCGTCATGGTAAACGACTTCCCCATTCACTGTGATATAACTTTAATGAGCTACTGGGACTTGAAGACGATGCAGAGAAATGAGATTCTTCTTCTTTGTGCCTCCACTGTAGCGGCAAAGAGGAGAAAAATAAGTGTCCATCTAGGCTGAGGATGTAAATTACATGCTCAACACTAAACACATCCAAAAGCTGCAGGCCTGAGAGAAGCCTGCTGTGTGACTCCTTTGTTGTGATGTAGTATTGTGCAACAGTGCGATGTGAAGCTGTACTGCACACTTTGAACGAACAGTTCAAGTGTTCTTGCACCAGAGTTTAGTTTCAGAGGCTTTCACACTCTGACAGGAAACGCAATTATTACTGTAGTAAGTAAAAGGTTATGAGTCGGGGTAATATTAAAACATCTGATAGCAAAATTTATGAATAAAGGAACGGTAAACAAAAAAATCTTTGTGCCAATAATCTCATTGTTAGCAGAGAATATGAGCCGTCTGCAGCAACCTGATCAGGCCTCAAAGCCAAGTCGATCCCTTGTGGAAACAAAACCATCTCTGCTCTCAGGAGACTGACCCACATGTAAATAGCAACATTATGTAAATCATGAGTCATTTTTGAACTTTGTTTCAAAAACACATCTTCTAGTCAAAACACCACAGACGACACAATATAAAGACTGTAGTCCTCTTTAAAAATGACCACAACTACAATGTACCCACTGCAACATGTATCGAAAATTGGCTAAAAGTTTGTAAAAAGTTTAAAAGTTTGGCTGTGGCTCAGGGGTAGAGCCAGCGTCCAAGTGTAAATGTAAATCATGAAGTGTTAACAAATGTAGAGAAAAGGGAATTTTGGCATTGTAATGAAACTCGAGTGTCACGATGGCATTGGATTTTTTTTTTTGAAAAGATATCCAGCAGAAGTCTGAAAATGCAAAGCTTTCATACCCAGCGTCAGTCAAGGGTACGAGATATTAAAAACAAGTGTGTGGCAGAGAAACGACAGACGAGTCAGGTCATTTTCTTCTCCTTTTTAGATTCCTGTCTTCTGGCTCCTGCCACCCACAGTGCTAAATCAAGGGGCCAAGTCGAGCTCACTTCTACTATAACTGTGTGCATGTGTGTGTGTTGGGGGGGTGGGGTGGTCACAGGGAGCTGTGAAGTGCATCAGTCCCATGCCTGTCAGCAGGCCTACACTGCACGCCCGGTCCAAAGGCCAGGCCTTGAGCCGCGGAGAACGCCGTGGTCGCCTCCACACCGCTCTGCTCCCAAAACGTCCACACCAACCCAGAGACGAGCAAACAAGCCTCAAAGTGATATTACACAACATATACACACAGTGTGTTTGCACAGGGGCGCTCTGTTTACAGTAGACGTATACAGTATACATATATAAATATATACACACCGCCTCACACAAGGTGTTAGCACACACACAGCAGCACACACTCATCTCAGGAAGTACAGAGTAGGAGGACAGGCTCTTCCCCTCTTCCTGTCACTGTGCGGTGGTGTGGTGGATTCAGGCCTTGTGTTTGGCACAAAGGCCTCCTACATGCCCGGAGGCCGACTCCTACAGGCCGGATTTACCCAGCAGGTTCCCTCCCACCAGGATCCCGCTCTGAATCATTAACTCTTACTGAGGCTTTCCCACAGTGTCAGCCTTTTGACAGAGCTAAACCCGGCTAACGCAGAACGCCGAGGTCACTGTCATTTTGTGTCAGGGTTTTTGCATTACTCCTACGTTACTCAGATTGTTCTTCTTCTGACAGAAAATAGCCTCACTTTTTTTTTTTTTCAATAAGCACCTTTTCTGCTCCTCTAAAGCAATCGGATGGATTCCTTTTTCTACCTGCAGAGTAATCAACTGGAAATATAAATATATATATATATTTCTGTGAAGGCAGAGAGACTCTACAGGCAGGAATAAAATCACTAGTTCAGGTAAACTTTAATGGGCAGAGCCTAATAACCACCATTTCTACTGAGTGCATTTAACTAAAGTGCTGAAGATATAAAACTGCTTCATTAAATTATCTCCTCTCTTCCTACATTTCACATGGGTATGAGAGCATTTCTTTTTTTTTCAGCTTCTGCCTCTGTGATTTCCGTCCTCAACTAATGAGATTATTTCTTTGCCTGCCTCTAACCTCTGAACTATCGTCCACATCTTTTTCAGCAATTGAAATAAGGTTTGGTGTTTTGCTCGCAGGCCTTTTTTTTTCTCTACAGCATTTTCACTTGTCATCGTAGGGAAAAGAACAGGTGTTACAACTTTGAGCGGCGCTGGCTTTTTCTCCGTCATCCTGACACAAACTAGAAGCAGACGAGGATACGATTTTGGGCTATTTTTCATCTTTCATAGTCATCTTTAAGATTAGTGGAAAGAAAACACCCAGAATCCACATGTAGGTGTTTATTTGAGCTAATTTGCATATTTAAACATCACATATCTGAAACCTTGTTACACAAAAAATAACTGCCTCACTGTAAGTAATCAACGAGGGAAGTTTCATTTGTGAATATATGAATTTTATATATAATCGTGTCTTTAAAAGGCCGTTTCCTCATAATCTGAGCCAGAAATCTCCACTTCAGCAGCACTTACACTTACACCAGACTTCCCAGTTTTACTCCAATCTATATTCTGAAAGTTTTCACCGACGGGTTTGTTCTTAGATCCTTCACAGCCTGATTTATAGAACATTTTATTACTGAAAACATGGCGGAATGTTTATTTATTTATTTACTTTTTGGCTGTTGACACTATTTTCTGATTTATGGGGTGACTTTTGAATGTGACGTCTTGAATATGTGAACGAAATGAAATCCAAAAATATGTCTTTAGATGTTGGCAGAATTGTGCATAGTTAATTAGATAATGCCCATTTTGAGGTCTTAATGTTAGTAATTAACTGGGAAAGTTTAATCCCTTCACCTGTAGTATCTTCCATCTTAAAGTGGTGTCTTGTGTTTCTTCAATCGATGTGTCAAACGTTGATTTAACTGCTGCTCGCTCCTGTGATCACATCTTCTGTGGTGACTAAAAATATAACATCGTCGTGACAGATGTGTCAATCACTGATTGGTTTGGGAGACAGGAAATATGAGCATATATAACACACGTCAAAACAAAAGCCTGATTATCAGGCTGATTATTTCTTCTTGCTGCCTCTCCGTGAGGTGTTGCTGTTGATAATCGAAACTCCAGTGTGCCGTCTCACCCGGGAGACGACGAGATGACCTTCAGAGGAAAGCCGGTGACGAGAAGAGAGTAGTACGGTTAAATGACAGGTGGTTTCAGGGGTCAGGGATGTGTCAAGGATAAGAAATTAGAGAGTGAAAGAAGTGTCACACCCTCCGGCTCCATGTGCAGTTTTCTTTAATTAGATGACGTTTCGGAAGAAGAAATGAACATCACTGGAAGAATACAGGTACAGTTTGTCGGTCTGCTGTTTTATTGTTTTTGTTGTATTATAATAATACAGTAGAAAGTACAGATTGATTTTTTAAAAACAATAATGGTCATGATGTATGTAATGTTTAAGAAGAGCTGTACAGGGTGAAAGGAACTAAAACACATTAAATTAAATATCTGTGTAGTTTTATTATAATCTACATCATTACATCATAATTTATTTGCTGATTATAGTTTGAATTAAACTTTAATCTGCAAAGTAACCAGTTACTACTGTCGTCAAATAAATGTAGTTTAGTAAAAGGTACAATATTTGTCTCTGAATTGTCATGAAGTGGAGATATAAAGTAGCAAAAAATGGAAATACTCAAGTACCTCAATATTAGCTAAGTACAGTACTTGTTGCATTGTGGGTAATGTAGGCGGCAGGTTTGAAAAACGAAGCCAAATGTGTGGAATAAAAAAAAGTGGTCAAAATGAGTAAAATAGCGTTACAGGAGTGCAATTAAGACCAGTGGAATACATTACCCACAATGCAATGCAGCCACTGAGTGACATCACTAGATGCAATTTATCAGATAACGTGCAGCTTTCCCTGGATGCACAGCACTACTTCTTTCACATATGCAGTAGTAATACTCCCTGCATACACACTTAAATGTGTAAAATTGGTGGAATTACCCTTTAAAGTTGACCCCAGGAAATTGATAATGCTATAGACAAAGCAAAGGCAGCAGGTACAGGTAAAAACACAGCCCCAAAGTCTCTCAGGTACACGCTCTGTAAATAAATATGCTAATCAATACAGTAAGACGCTCGCTGCAATGTATTTGCATTAATTGGCTGAATAATAAAGAAGTTGAGTTCTGCCAACGTGGCTTTTTGACCAGAAAACCTCCCAACACGTGTTTATCAGAGCATCACACATCTGTGCGTCCCCCAACAACACCGGCGTTAAAGACACATGTTGGAAGGCGAGGCGTCTCTCGGATGTCATAATGAGTCCGGACAGAATCAATACACATCGACGCTATGATTGATGACGACCCAGAGCTCCGCGCGCTCCGTCTCAGTTGTGATCCACTTATAGTAAGATGCACATTAGCATGTCTTCTTTAACGAAGGATCAAAAAAAAAGAAAACAAGGCGCGGTTCTCAGGGGGGATTGTGTTGTCTAATTTTTTCCGTCGCGCTTGATCGGGCTCGGTGGCGTCCTAGTAGCCCATTCCAGTCACCATCAACTAACTGCTGTACTCTGGGGCCTCCAGACCTGACTTAATCAGACCAGCTATACATAAATAGCAGGCCAGCCATATGGTTCCACCATGACGGCTAGTTCCTCATTACATCGAATCTAGTGAGCAGCTATCTTCAGTCCTTCTCCTGCAGGGCGTGAAATAAATAATAAACAGCTGCGTGACGAGTATAGGTAGATCCGGCTGTATAGTTAGTTCATATATGCTGTATACAAGGTGCAGCAGCCTCAGGCAACGCAGCAGTTACCATATGCACTAGCCTCCAGGTCAGAGCCGAGCTGAATCCACAACATGTAATTTAGTCGTACCAACACTCTGGTTGTCAAGCAGGTTGCTGTTGGAGAAAGAAAAAAAAAAAAAGCATGTATCGGAGCTGCTGGCTGTGGAGTTGGTGGGAGGGGAAATCTATAAATGTTTGCCGTATATTGTGTCAGAAGCAGTGTAATTGTAGCCCATTAAATCAGCACGGTGTCCGGTGGGCTAGCTCTGATGAAACACCTCTCGGCTGCTGCCTCCACCATCCAGCAGCAGGGTCAGCAGCCTGGGGATCACCGAGATGATTTAAGGCCTGAGTTGCTGGTTAATAGTTAATGAGAGTGAGTCGTTCAGAGGCTCTTGATGGTTTCCAAGGTCCGGCCGGGGCTCAGCGGCAGCAAGCAAGCCTCATAGCCACTCGGCGGCGGGATTGAGAGGCAACAGAGAGGTCTAATCACTTTGTTAAATACAGCTGGCCTTCTCTTCACCCCTCTGCAGATAACACACACATTAAGATAGAAAACAAACACAACAGCCACACCTACACCGCTCCCGCCGCTCGCGCTCCCCCGCCTCATCTCCTGCCCTGTCCCGCGACCAGATTTACAGCTGTCCCCGTCGCCTCTGCAACTTGTTCCCTCTGAATTTCTTTTTTTTTTTTTTTGTCCCGTTGTTCATCATTTTTCCATTTTTCAGGCCCGCACGCGTCAGGCCATAATTCAGGATCGCCAGGATACCTTGTCATTCAGCCATTTCCTGAGGAAAAAAAATAAAGGGCTGTTTTTTTTTAAACCCCGAGGCTTTTTTACACGCAGACGCTTACAAGGGTACCTCCGTCGTGCCCCGCCATCCACGACTACAGCTGGGAGGAGTGATAAGTGAGAGACAATCAAGGGCACATTAGTCTGCAGAGAGAGAGGGGGAGAAAATGTGGACCTACAGTAGGAGGCCATTATTACTACAGGTGTTTTTGCTAATGCATAAAGTGGCCATTATCTGAGCACCGCTGCCACACTTCTCCCTTTGGTTCAGAGGTGTTTATTGGTTTATTAGAATCCACACTGACTTCACTCGAACAATTTAACGCAGTGGAATTGAAACTGAGCAAGATATTAGTGCAGGAGGAGACAGAAGTGTGTCATGTATCCTGCTAATGTTGTTTCATTACGAGAGGCGGCTGAGGTTGAAGATGAATTCTTACCGGACAGATTCGGTCGCACCGCCGGGTCCTGATTGTTCGTATGTTTGTCTTTTCTTTATGTTTCTGTATGAATCTCGTGCATACGGCATCGTGAAACCAGCTCTGTGTGTCTGTTCTTCGTCGGGCTGTGAGAAAAGACAGAGATTGGGTGAGAGCTGCAGAGAGACTCTCCAGGGTTTAGAGAAAATGCTCATTAAGGCCTCCTATAGCACAGCCAGCTCATTCCTCACAGTCCCAGCGGCCGGCTCTACTACGCTCTGCTTCCTCACCACATCCTCTCCCCTCTATTTATCTGCTCTCCTCTATTTCTGTCTCCTTCTCTCGCATGTCTTCCCTCCCCGTCTGCGTCTCACCTGCTTTCCCTTCGCTCGGTCTTCCACCTGCCATGTGGAAGCTCAAGCAGCAGATGTTTTGAACGCGGACTAGACGGGCGATGTGACGGCTCGCATTAACGTCGACTACCTTTAGCAAATTAGAAATATAGCAAAAACAGCCTGGCTTCAGTTCAACCTGTAACAACGTGTGCAGTTGTTTGTTACCTGCTATTTGCATTCTTTTGTATAATTGGGCTGCACGTGTCTTTTGAACATGTTGACAACAACAAATAGCAGCTGGCTGATAATTTTAGATATTTTTTAACGCATAAAAAAAACTTCCTATCAGTATTTGCGCGGAGGTGGGCGGAGGACTTGAACAGGTGGAGCCATCACCGGTGAGCCCGGCTCTGAATCTGTGAAAGCTGGCTGCTGTTTTCGAGACAGTTTTATATTTAACTCGTCCCGTTTTTGAATCTTCACTCCGCAGCTCAGCTCACAATTAGGAGCAGAAGAGTCTTCTTTGTTTCTGCCTCATTTCCTAGTTTGAAGTTAATGAGGTTACTGTATTATTGCAGGAATATCTCATACAGAAGTGTTTTTTATTTTTTTATTTTATAAATAAATCCCCTGAAGAGACCAAAACCAACACTGAGTTTATCTGAGAATAATGTCTCCATGCTGCTGAGAGTCTTTCAGCCCAGTCACTGAAATAAAATGTTGGCAGCTTAAGTTTTGGCAAACAAACGGATATGTTCAGATTGGTACGTGTCATACCGACCATTGTTGCATTTCTACAATTCACGTCATATCACGTTGACATCACGTGTATGAGAAGAGATGATTGTGGCTTTACAGTTATGTGACTATAAGACTGTCAAACAGGTGACTACAGGTAGAGAACGAGACGTGGACATTTCCAGCCACGTTTGGCACATTTGGCAATGGAACAATTTTGACAAGACATCGGGACATTTGTAGCCGTGTTTTTGGCGACAAAACCAAATACTTCTGATCAGACATCGGGACATTTCGGGAGGTGTTTGTGGCAACAAAACCTCGTGTTTTTAACAAGATGTCGTGTCATTTCAGGTCACGTTTGTGGCAACAGACCAGGTGATTTTAACGAATTATCAAGTCATTTCTAGCCGTGTTTGTGGCGACAAAACCAGGTATTTTAAGCCATTTTTTAGCCTCCTCCTAACCCGAACCAAGTTATTTTGTGCTCAGCCTAACCAGAACACGTCATTGCCAACATTTACTTGGATGGATTTTTATCTAAAATAGCACAAAGCAGCCAAAGAACTGCACTTGAAAACATATTAATTCTTAATGAACATGGACAGTGTTTTTATTCTGGATCAACTGAAACAGTATTTCTGGAAAGTAAGTCTGTGTTTGGGAAATGTCACCGAGCCGGCAAAGTGTTTACTAGGATGACAAGTTCAGAGAAACAAATTACACGTCTTCCACTTAATGAAGGAATATCTCATGTTAATGCGACTCATTGTTGGTTTAGTCTTTAATGAAAAATACAGCGGGTTGTATTCTTCAGTATCTGTTTCTGTGATGACATCATTTACCTCGAAATTCTGTTGGTTAATCGTCAACATGGCTTCCTCCTGCTTATGCCTCGTTTTTGCATCACAGAAGCAAACCAGCAGACCGGGTGTGTGCGTGTGTGTGTGTGTGTGTGTGTGTGTGTGTGTGTGTGCGTGGGCGGGTTGGGGTTGTATTTGCGTGCTGGTGTGTACAGATGAGTGTTAGTGACGTTATCTGTCACGCAGACAGGCAGCCCGCTGTCGGCTTGATTACCGCTGGCCAGCCAAACGCTTGACCCGCGAGCGGTCGAGGCCCCGGCGGTGGCAGCGGTGGGAGCATTATCCACCTCCACCCCTGCCTGTGTATAATGGCCGCACCGTGTGATCGATGGCCTGTGTACCTGTGGAGCCCAGCAGCTACAAAGCCAGACACACACACACACACACTTATACAACCAAGCGGCTCTCATAAAGGCCAGGAGACACACAGCGCTCCTCAGGAAACACCTCCAAGTCACACCCTGACACATGGATCCATTATACAGGCTTGACTAGATGTATGGTATATTCATCATCTTGTCCAAATACACTGCAGTCTCGGTGCTGGATTGCCTGAATGCCGAATTGTTCACCGTAGTAGTTTTTTTTCTTCATGTTGACAAAGGCTTTCACATAAACAACAGTGTAGGCAGATTATAAAGGAATCCTTGTATTATCAAACCTACGTAACAACATATGCTTTATGGTACCACGGACTGGTACTGAATTGGTACCAGTTCCTGTTTGGCCTGCCCGAGGGAGCAGTGGGGACCAACTCCAGATCTTAGCCAGTGTCTTTTGCTTCAGGGCTGCTATCGATAATAACGTAACATTAATTAATTCTAACAAACCGTAGTTGGTACTTTTATAAATATCTAACTGTCTGCTGTTGATGATGAAGCTGCCAGCATCAGGTGACAGCGTCTGACATGACATTAACTGTGTGTTTACATTTGTATAACATGAATTAGCAGTAGTAGGCTAATGAGGCTACCTGTTCCTGTGGACCAACATGGCAATCAACCAATCACAGCCCTGTGACATCATCAGTGAGCTGCTCCAGGGCTTCTTTTAACATTATTTCCAAATTGAACTGAACAAAATTCCCGACTTCATGTCTTTAAGTTTATAAATATGTAATCATTATACTCGCTACTACCTACCTAGAACTGTACATACAGACGTAACGTAGGTGCTGCAAACAAAACTCATGACGTCACAACAACGTTACGTGTTGAAAGTAAACACGTATGTAACGCTGTGATCCTTCACAGTGCAGAAACACGTGTCAGAGACACCATTCAACCTGTTAGAAGACACTGTACCATCATTTTGAAGCTGTTATTTTTTTTAAAAGTTACATAATGTAGCTTTAAAATACATATAAAAATACACCAAACTCCTTCAGTGCTGACTTGTTTACCCGTGTGAGTCACACAAAGATCTGTAACGAGCACATTTTCCCTCCTTTTTCATCGCCCATTCAAAACATTTCTTTTGGCAAGACTGCGGCGCCAGTGTTGATCCAGGACCGTTTACATTCTGCTCTGCTGTCCCAGGGCAGAGTGGTCAAAAGCGTGGGCGTGAGTTTCTTCTGAATTTAATCAAAATGCAGCTAAATGGAATGAATACAGTATATATGTTATAACCTCAGGAAACACAACATCGTAAAAAATATCTGAGTGTAGTGCAGCAGTGCAGCGTGATCGACTGTTACGTCTTCAGGGCAGCCTCCCGACTCGGTCCAGTCGAGGTAACACTCGTTGTAAAAGTAGGTTATGTAGATATTAACTCAGGGTACGGTCAGCATCAGTTTTAAGCATTTTGAATAGACAGTTTCCAGCCTCAGAGATTCAAGTCCAACTCATTCTATATCGCTAAGATGAGATGAGGCTCCACTTTGTTTATTAGTAAATATTATATATACAAAAGTACAAGTAGGAAAAACAAACAAACAATTCTACTTTTTAATCTAAGAGGTAGCCTGATTCCCTCTACTTTAACATACTGAGTTAAAAACATTTAATTAAATAAATTAGTATTTTTGTGATCGCTGACTGACGTAACCACTGAATGGGCTAATTATCGTACTAAGAAAATTATAAAAGGAACGGAAATTAGGGTTGTTAAATGGCTGCATTCAGTCCAAGGTCCAACAGGTGAGTCAGTGTAAAATAAGTAGAAAATAAATGTTCTGTTACTTTATGCAATATTTAATCATTTTGCACTAAATTATGGCAGCGGCAGCATCGATATCGGTATCGATTAAGGACGCTGCACCCTCAATGCCAAACAGAGCGCTCGGCTTTGCTTGTATTGCTTTTGTAAATATTGAGCGAGGCTTTCAGAAACATTCCTAAACTGCTCAAATCTATTATACAGGTTTGACTACGTGCCCACTGAATTCACTTCGATGCTGAACTGCTCGAACCTCCGATGATCACTCGTCAACAGGTGCTTTGTGCGTTCCTGTTTCTTCAGAGAATTTCATACAAACATCCCAAATTCACTGCACCCTCGACGCTGAATCGCCTGAATGCTGCTGAATTTAGTTGGTAAATTTTTTTTCTCTCACCTCAGCAGAATGCACCGACTTCTAAAAAAGGATTCCTGTGTTATCAAGCATCCTTGTTTGACTACAGGAGCATGTTGTGCCTGAATTTATGAATGCAGCAGAGGAATAAAAGCAACACTTTTTGAATGAAGTTTGAAGTTGTGCTCCACACGTTGAGGAACTTTTCTTTCTGATTTGAATTCCCGTTAAAATGAAAGAGAGTCTATGGACGCCTCTTCAGCTTGATCACGCCTCCCTAAGTAGGACAGGAATCCTAGTAAGCCCCTATATATATATATATATTCCCCATGTGCACCTGTCTTCCCTGTGCCGTCCTGTTCCTGTCCGTCTCCTCCATAAACAAAATCCCCTCCTGCTTGATCTTTTCAAAACTCTCCGTTTGTCCTTTGGAGAGCCAAGGTTACCATGTCCATGTCTCCCTCCCGCCGCAGCAGAGATCTGTCAACAAACTTCTGAAGACTTTCTCACTTGGCAAACTTAAAGAGGAGCGGGGTTGTCCCAGGAGGTAATCAAGCTCCTTCTCCCGCAACCGGTATCTTTAAACAGAATAGATAAAGGAGGAGCGGGTCATGCAGGAGAGCTCAGGTACTCTGCAGGAAAAGTTCAGTGTATTGATGTGCTGCAAAGGGCTGCCGCTTCACAGAGAGAGGAGCCCGTCAGACCCCAGGCTTGATACCTGCACAGGTAGCCCAAAGGGAGCTAGGTTAGTGCCCAGAGAAATTGACTTGCTGAAAAAAAGATTACTCCCTCTTTCTATCTTCTTCCTTTTTATTTTTTTGCACCTTACCCACAAGAACCCTCTTTCACGCTCAACTTTTGTGGAAAAAGAAGAAGAAGAAGAAGAAGAAAAAAAAAAAAGGCACACGGATAAATGACTGTCTTCTTCACTGGAGACTAATGATCCACTGGTGTCTTTCAGTCTTGGCACTGAAAGTGGAGAAGAGCTTTGATGATGGAGGATTGCGGCTGACAGATAAAAGCTGGATGCCCCCACCCTCCACCACCATCCCCGCCCGAGATGCTCCCCATCTCTCATACTACTTAGTTATGTGCTCCACTGTTATTGCTATGGTAACCCATTGTTATTTTATTTCATCTTTGGCACGAAAGTTCAATCTGAATGCAGAGGAACCCTGCGTGAATCGAGGTTGCCTCTTCCTCTGTATCTGTTCGTCTGCCTCCCTCGTCTGCCTTTGTCTCCGTCCCGCTCGCTCTCTGTCTGGTTCTGTTCATCATTCAGAATGCACTTTTGTAACAAGGTGGCGTGTCATTGAAGGACATATTTCTTTCTATTCACAGCTTTCTAGGTGTTTCTATAGCATGCGGTTAAGGTTCTTTTTGTTCGTCTTCCTATTCAGGTCTTCAAGTAAACACTTGTGTAATTCTAACTTTCCTTACATCAGACGTCGGTGACACGATTATATAAAGAAAGGTCAACGTACTGAGCTTTAAAACTCTCAGGGTTTTTTTGGATTCCCTCCGCACTGACTTCTGTACCTTCCCCTATGCGCAACCGTCTTCAGTAAAGCTGTTGCCGCTTTAAAGCTCTGTGCAAATTCAAATGCATTATTTACTAAATTGCTGCTCTGAGCTATTTAAGGATAGAAAGAACGTGAACTCCCCGAGAAAATGCGACTGTTTTCGAGCCCTTTTCCCTTTCTCCTTCCCCACTCCTCACTTTTTCATCCAAGCACAATTTGATTTGACTTGATTTGATTTGAGCCCTGCCACTTTCAGTTTGAATAAGGTAACCAAGAGTTATTTGCCAGGAGAGACAAGGGCCTCACCGGCTGGAAGGTTTGATGAATTTTTCGCACTGCTTAAAAATTCTAACTTTGCTTTATTCAAATGTAACACATGACTACAAAGACCCGGTGTTTGATGAGGTGTATGAGATGTAAATGTCGAACGGAGCCTCTCCACTTATCTGCCCCGCCGAGGAAGGTGCCCGGCATCGTAATCATCTGATCTGAATGGATTCAAAGTGTGCTCCTTTATGTGAATGAGTGCTGCTCCATTGCTTTGACGGGGGGGAGCCGTACAGTAACATCCCCCGGGGGCTCGGTGGATCAGATGGAGCAGGCTAGGAGATGTGTGCTGCAGCTTCTCAGGGATCTGAGATGTGGAGTACAGTTATTTTCAGGGCATCCATTTTTTCCTCAAGGAGGAACACTTCAAATCCCAGACTCCTGCTGCATTCATGCTACATTTGTACCTGATTTCTTCCCCAAAAAAATCAACTTTGCTCATGTTTCCGTCTCCTGCCACATCTCTTTTACACACAATGGCTTTTTCATTTCCTTCTGTAATCCAACCTCTCGTATTTCTAACCTTTGCACACCTGACAGTCAGCAGCTTGAAGTGTTTGCAGTTCAGTCATGTAGAATAACTCCACTCTTGTATGTATAGTAAGCCACTCTGGATGAGAGTGTCAGCTAAATGTCTAAGATGTAAATGTATGTAAATGTGAGACCTCCTGTGTAGAACTGCATGTCTGTGACTGTGCATAACCATCAGTGGCTCTCGTAAAGGAAACCACATCTACTCCTTTAATTCAGTCTACAAAGTGGCCCGCTCTGTGTCAGTCACTCTACAGTAACATTCGGGGTGAGGCTGGCAGGGATCTACATGATTCTCATCTGGCCTAATGAAAAAAAAAAAACAGTAAACATAAAATATCAGAGCTTAGATCAGAGCTATTGAAGAGCAGATGTTTAGCAGCACAGCAGATGTTCTCGTATCATCAGCAGTGAGAGGCTACATACAGTAGCTCCTCTGCCTGTACAGTGGCTAATGTGTGAGCTGCTGGATAAGTGACTGTCTACCTCCGCCTGCAGCCGAGCCTCTGGATGGCCATGCATCTGTCTGGGGGGCAAGCTAAGCTCAACCTTTTGCTCACTTTGTGCGCCTGTGACAAACAGAATGTGCAGTGCATGAGCATGCATAGGCTGCTCTTTGTTTGTGTGTATTTGTGTGTGAGCCCGGGAATCAAGCTGCTCACTGCCTGCCTGTCTCTCGTCCCCTCCAGAGGGTCATTCAGCCTCTCTCCCAGCTTCTAATCCCGTCTGTCCGGGGGAGATAGAGGGGAGCGGACGGCCGCGGCGCACCCGGGGCGCCGCAAACACAATCACCAGCCTTTCACAGACACTTAACGGGGCTTTGCGCTTGTTCAACAAGGCAAAGCGCGGCAGGAGGGATCAATTTAATACAAGGCCTGACTCAAATGGAAAGAGGGTAAATAAATAAGCAATGACAGCGAGGACTGTCGCACAATTTGTGTAGTGGCTGTCCACTTTCTCTCAGTCTCTCCTCGGTTGCCTTTCTCAGCAGCACCTATAGGATTCCATTTCCTCCCTCGGCGGCGTGTGAGGACGAGCTGAGAAAGAGCAACCCTGGCTCCTCTCTCTCATCAGGGTGTGTTATTTTAATAAATCACTTCTGCCATTGCTTGGTACATTAATTCCCCGGGCCCAGAGGGCTGTGTTGCCACTAGCAGCGATCTGCATGAGGCGCTAAATGATGTGGGGGATCCCCCGGTGAGAGAACAGAGGCTCTCTGAATCTTCCCTCCATCTCAGCCTTGTCGGTTTGGCTCTCACCCTGGGCTGGCCCAGCTCTCAGCAGACATCATAATCAGAAGAGAGCCAAGGCCTCATCGCGTTGCACATACCAATGAGTCGCACATATAGCCAGAAGGGAAGTCACCTGACACCTCGCTCTGCAGACACTAGCCCCTCGCGTGGCTTCATTAAGCTTTTTCACTCCGGGGCTTTATGATACGATGCATGTATACTATGCAAACTATATGCACACATGCAGCGTGCGCCCTCCCTAAACAGATTTTTAGAGAATTGTGTGTATTCTCTTGGGCAGTTTTTTCTGTTTACTCGTAATCCAAAGACAATAAGTCTCACAGCAGTTTAACCTACGTCTTCCTTTAACCTCTCAGCTTGCGTAAATGTTGCACTTGTCAAATGAAATTCCATCACGTTGTTGTTGTGTTACCGAGACGATCATAGCTCTCGAAACGAGCCACGTGTCTGCAGGTGGCGGCATGCATAAACACTACGTAGATGTGGCTGTTTTACATGGCTGCTTGATTGAATCCAGCACAGTGTGACTGCACAGAGGCAGGTGGGAGTAGCAAAGTGGTAACACCGGCGCCGGTATGTGTTGATGGGAGTGATGTGAATGTATTTCTCCACTGGGGGTTTCCAGACACCCCGTTTCCCCCTGCAACATCTTGACGCACCGTGGACCTGGCTTGCAGTTTTTTTTCTTTATACATCATAACTCCTTAGACAGAGGTGAGGTTGCCATTGGTATGCACAGACAACACCGGCAGATTCACCACCCAGAATACCGCTGGGAGATTATACCCTTCCCGCTCCACGCAGCAGGGATTCGGCCACCGTAAATAGAGCGCTTGGGAGTTTGCCGTGTGCCCGGAATGACAGAGCACCACAGCGGCTGAACACGCCATTCAGTCGCCGAGCACAAACTCAAGGACTGCCGCAAAATACAGTAATCTCTCATGCTTTCGGTTGCGGTTTTTCCCCCTTTTCCTACGGGGACTCAGAATTCGGCGCACTGGAGATCCGTCTGGCTGATTGTCAGTGTGCAACCGCTGGGGCGTGCAGGACATAAGCTACAAACGAAACTTCAGAAAAGATATATCATGAGATGACAGAGAGAAAATGACTTTAGTGCAGAGTTGTTCACACAGAAACTCTTGTCTCTACATGTGTCATCCTTTATGTGAAAGCTACTCAGTCACAGCAAGAATTCGGCACTAATCGGAGTTTACAGAAGAGAAAATTGTCCCCATTTATTAGCTTTTTGCTCAAACATTAAACTAGTTTATGGATAAATTATTCATTGTGTGTTTGTATCAAATCTTCTAAGAGACGAGGGCACCAATTGTAGCCGTGGTTCAGCGTGCAGATCGAATCATAAATGAAAAGCAGGAGTTCTTCTGAAGGGCTTCTGTAGTATCGGAGACAAAAACTGAATGGCAGCAGGAGAGGTAATTTGAACGAGTATAACGACTCGCTGTTGCCATGGTGTGCGATGACACACAGTGGAAACACAGACGCAGCACACTGAAATTCTAGATGAGAAGTGCTTCGACATGTTTTAACAACAAGCCGACCCGTCACACCATGAAGGGGGTAAATAATGCAAGTGTACACCCGAATGTTTTCAAGATATTTCAAGTTTAATTCAAACATTTCATGGTCATTTTCCATTTTCATCATTCGCCGTTATCAGCGTCTATTTTTGGACATACTGATTTCCGCTACTTGTGCACACTCTGACCCATTAAAACTGCATCTGTGCATTTGACTTAATATGGGCACGGAGGGCTGTCTTAATTAATAAGCAGGCATCCACCAAACTAATCTGCCTGTGTTGTGAAGTCTGTCCTTTCCATTAAGTGGGACTCACATTATCTCCTAATCAAATTAGTCACTTAATTGTGGCCCTCCCTTGATGGATCCCATGAAAAAAGGAGCGCCGTGTTTGCTGGAGGGGGATGTGTGAAGATGGAACACGGCTGTTTCATTACGATATGAATTTTTTAATAACCAAAGCGTTCGCTGTCATCTCCTTGCTTTGAACCTTTGCAAAGGGTGAAGTTGAATTTGACATTTTACCCACTCACACAGTTGAGTGTCTAGCTGGTGTGTTGGGGCTAAGTACCTAGCCCAAGGCCACTACCCAATTGCCCGACAGGGGATTGACCCCTGTCATCCACTGATCACTAGTCTGCTTTCTTAATCACTCCCCCACACCGCCTGCTGCACTACCTGATCTTAGTCAATACATTAGCTCCTTCAGCGCTGATAGAACTGCTATTCCCCGAGTCATGATTAAGGAGGGGAACCTTATGTGACCGAAAGATGCCACTCTGTCCATCCTCGCCTGTGTAGATTGGCCCCCGGGAGCTCACATTTTCAGGGAGAACGAAGGCTACCCCTGCGGCGTTCGAGAGGTTTTGCAGTGGCCTGCGTCCACGGGGGGAAACCCCGGGTGTCTGATGAATGGCGGCATGTGTGGTCGTTTGTCCTGCTGATGGAGTTTTATCCCCTGCCCTTTCAGAGCCGCCAGACAATAAAGAGAGCCACAGCCAAGCGTGACAGGTTAACCCAACAGTAATAGAATACTCTTAATAGTCTGGCTTGAGCCAAAGTCGGTGGCGGCGGGGGCCGGCCAAATCGCCGGGCTACCTCGGCGGTGAGAGTGCAGGAGGACGCGACACGAGCTCTCGCTGTTGTTGTCAGACAGGGGAGCAAGGACAAAGAGGGCAGCGTGATGGCTTAATGGGCGGTTTGATGGCTTCATAGGGTGAAATTGAAGTTGGTGAGGGCAACCAAACGGATGAAAGAGGGCACGGGGGGCATTATACAAAACGGAAATTAGCCATATATAAGCGTGACGTCAACCAACTGTATCAATTATAGATTTTATAGGAATCCTTGAGCTTTAGCGAGGTGGCATTGTCTCTCTCCGCCTCTCCTTCGTATGGAAAATGATTTATAGAGGATGCTCTGACAGTGCGGTGATGTCTATACATAAGGGAGAAAATAAACACGATCAAACCGAGCAAACAGTCAAAAGAGATTTAGATGATGTTGTCATGACGTTGACGTGAACGTGCCTGTTTTCTGGCAGATAATCCTCACAAAGAGAATCCTCCGGGCTACATGCACCCGCGCAAGGCAACGCTTCTGTCGGTGTTTGTTTCTGTAGCACCTCCGCTCGCAGTTTGTCATGTCTGACTTGGGCTTTAATTAGGCCTGCGAATTGAAGCAGCGGCAGCAGGGCTGGGAGCCCTCTGTCCACAGCTCAGCCGTCCTCCACGGCGTCTCCTCGGAGGACCTCTCTGCTCTGTGTGGTTAAGATAATAGAGGCTCGCTCAGAAGATGTTAATTGAGGGGAGATAAAGTGCAGTAGTGGCTGGAGGGATGCAATGTGCGGGGGTGGAGGGGAAGGGAGGGAGGGCTACCTGATTAGAGGCTGAGGTGTTTGACTTACAGCTCTTTTTGGTGATATATGTACTGCTAGATTTTCAAAAAAAAAAAAAAAAGAGAAAGAAAGAAAATACAGGAGCAGCATGCATCAAAAAGCCAGACCTGAAAGACAGTTATTAAAGTTCCTCCTGAATCATTTGTGTTGTTCGGCGCTGTGCCGTGCCATGCCGCACTAGCCTTGCAAGACCTGATAAGGCCAGGAGGATTAATATATTTTACCTCTCGGCAGCTGCTGGAGCTGAATGGTGCTGTCAAATTGTGCAAGGTGGAGCTGAGAGTTTAGGTTTTTGTGGAGCTGTTTCGGGGGCCGTGCAGGCAGGCAGGCAGGCAGGCAGGCAGGCAGGTAGGGAAGGATTCAGCCCTCTACGTGGGCCGTGAAGGTGGAAAGCAGAGGCAGAAGTGATCTGACCAAAACAGCTGAAGTGACAGAAGCTACATTAATAGTGGCATATGTCTGGAGCACGGAGAAACTGAAAGAGAGAGAAAACAGACCCTCCACCAGCCCGACAGAGGACGGAGGGAACGAGAAAGAGGAGGGGAGGACGAAAAAGGCAGAAAACAGTGCCAGCAGCCTCTATAATTGCCTCAATGCCACTGGGATTGCTTTCATTCAATTGAAGCATTCTCTTTTCTCTGTACATTTCGAGGTGGAAAGCGTTCGCACGGTGAAGGAGGAGGAGGAGGAGGGGAGGGAGTGTTGGGCCGGGTGGCGTGGGCGGGCGGGAGATCCGACGGTACCCTCCCTCTTTCGGTAACATACAGCGATGAGGGCGATAGCTCCCATGTAGCAGCTGAATCTCTGGCATCAGTGTGAGCAACAGAGAGAGAGAGCAATAGAGAGAGCAAGCGAGTGAGAGATACCGTGAGTGAGAGAGAGAGAGAGAGAGAGAGAGAGAGAGAGAGAGAGAGAGAGAGAGAGAGAGCACAGTGCTGTGGAAGAGTGAGGTAGCGATAAGGAGGTAGGTGGACCGCAGATCAGACCTGTCAGATGTGATTGCGCACCCAAGTGCAACCCCGCATGTGAGCGAGTGTGTGTGTGTGTGTTTTATATTTCCCAAAGACAACCTACCTCCTCACCCCCCTCATAGCAACACACACACACACACACACATTACACACAAACAGCCCATCGCTGCCCAAACACACTCGCATTCCTCGAGGAATCCTTTATTTCTTTATTTGGGCTCCTGTTGGTGCGTGCATTGGATGCTCTGCTCCCTCCTCCTCCCTCTTCTTCTTCTTCTCCTCCTCCTCCGTGTCCTGCTCTTCTCTCCTCCTCCTCCTCCTCCTCCTCCTCTCCCCTCTTTGCCGCTCTCACAGCCTAGTTTTCTTTTTTTTTCCTCTTCAATCTTGTGTGTGCAGGTTGTATCTGACGGAGGGACCGGTGCCGCGCTCCCATCCCCGCGCTCCTTCAACAACAACACTGTGAGTATTCTCATGCTAATTTGGCGTCTCCAGCCTTTTCCCAACGTCGGTTTGTCTCTTTCTCCCTCTCCTCTCTCTCTCTCTCTGTCTGTCTCTCTCTCTCTTTTTATTCTCTGCCTCTTTTATGTTTTCATCCACCGCGCCAAACGCAGCGGCGGCGGCAGCGCGGGAAGGGGGAGAAAGAAGTGGAGACAAAAAAAGGCAACGGGAGAAGGATGATGCACAGAAATAGAGAGAGAGGAGAGGGAAAAGGGAATCAGGGGAGGGGAGAAAGAGAGCGACAAGGGGGGGAAAGAGATTGCTGCTGCTGCTGCTGCCGCTGCTTACCGCTGCTTCTGCTGCGAGCGACCCGTTCTGCTTTCGGAGGTGTTTCTCTTGGAGGATGGTGGAATTGCCGAAGGGATGAAGGGGGCGGGTCTTTGGGTTTTGTGAGTAGATAGTTGTGCGAGAATGATAGGGGATGTTGTTGACAAGCATAGAGTGGCTCATCAGACAGCCGGGCAGCTGGAACCAAGGTTTTCTCTGTTGACTAAACTTCTGATTCATCCGTCACTTTCTATATTTGCACACACAGAGGCAACCCTCTCGCTCTCGCTCTGCCTTCTTTCACTCACTCTTCTATTATTTTAGAAAACGAGGACCCTTCGATCATGATGATGTTGAGCGGTAGCGGTCTGTGCAGATGGGAGCTGAATTGTAGATTGTGTGTTCGTCTCGGTTGCATACCTGTGCCAAGATGTGCCGAGCATCAGCCATTCATAATTTGCACTTAGTTTTTAATGACCAACAGCAGCAGCTGCAAAAAAAATGAGCTTTTCTCACTCAACATTTGTTCCCCACATGTGTGAGTTTCAGTTTGTGTTTATTTACGTGTCATCTGAGAAATCATCGTCAGAGTCGACTTATCATGCACTCACAGTAATGAGCACACAGTGCATGAATATATGATATATATAGATGTGTTTGTAGTGTGTGTGTGTGTGTGTGAGGTCAGAAAGTCAGTGTCCATTCCCACACGCTGCCCTTTGATCAAAGGGCCACATTTAGTCCGCCCACGGCATGTGTCTGAGCCATATGAAGAGTGGGTGTACTCTGTGCATGTGTGTGGTGGTGGTGGTGGTGGTGGTGGGGGGGGTAAGATGGATAGGCCCTGTACCCTCACTGCAACTCCATGGCTAATGGGCACGCAGGTCAGCAGGGGTGGACGCGCATCCGGCTGTGCGGATATGTCATCGAGACCAAAAACCTCTCTCAGGCCTTCGCGGGGAGTCACGAAAACACAAATCTTTGCAAGAGAAAAAGCATATTGGGCCAACAAAACGCTCGGAACACACTTTGGCAGATTCATTTGGCAGAGTAAAAGGGATTGATCTGAGCGTGGCAATTAGGCAAATTTCAGAACTAAGCATCTGGCGAGGCGAGAACGCTTCGCCTGGCAGAGGATTACCATTTTAGTTCCATTTTGAGACGACGCAGCCCAGAATGTGTTATTTCACAGCACTCCTGCAGGCAGCACGGCGGCTCAGGCGAAAAAAAAAAAAAAAAAACGGCACATGAGGGATCTTTGTGCAGCGTTTATGTTGTGTATGTTGATTTCCACGACCTGCGAAGTAAAAGTGGTGCTTTGATTAATGATGATTAGGTTTAATATGTGTGTTCGTAGCCGTGGCGGCCCGACCTCCCTTTCCCCGGCCTTTATGAAAATGAATTGTCAGAGTAAAATGCCTGGGATGATAGCAGCCTGCCGATGAGCTTGCTTTCTAAAGTAGGCTGATATAAATGAGAACCATTCCCCCAATTACGGAAGATTAGGTTACCCTCCACCAATCTGAATCCTTAAATCCCTTCTGTTTTTACAGCTCTGTCTGCCGAATGTAATTCAGCTTCGAGACCTGGGCAGAATAGCAATAAAAGAAGGTAGAAACTTTAGCAGTGAAACCAAGGCAGTAAAAATATCCATTGGGAGAGAGCTAAAGCACATGATAATTGACACAGCGCTGTGTTGCAGTTGGCTGTAATTAACTGTGTAACAGAGGTTGTCAGTTGGAAAGAGAGAAAGCCCAGACTATCTTAGTGCATTTAACACACTTGAAAGTGCAACATTTATCGTGTCTTTCCAGGCTTCACCGAGGGTTGCGTTTCACGTTAGCGTGGGCCTCCTAGCTGCGTTTATCCAGATCTTTTTTACTACAGGCCCCAGTCAGACATTATACACTACTTCCTCTGTCCTTTTGTTCCACAGTTTGAACACATGAAAAATCAAAAGGAGCCATTGTTTTCTGGGGCGAGCGCAAAAAAGCTTATCATCTATTTTTAGTGCACTTTTCCTCATTGTTGCCTGGGCCACGATTCATGCTTACGTCTGGCGGTTGTGTGCCATAAACTATGTTGTGCTTCGCAGCCAAGCGCTGGCTGGTGACAACTCTCACCCACACATAAGTGATCTATGAGCCATATACCACAGGCCCCCTGCTGCCTCGCCAGCCGCTTTCAAATGCACAGGACCACAACAATGTCATTCTCCCTGTGTGATAGCACCCATATGCGCCGAGAGCACCTGTATTAGCGTAATGTGCCAACCCTTTATTTCTCATCACTTATCACAACCCGCTACATGCTGTACCGAAAAGGGGGAAAAAAAAGCTCATAAAGATAAAAATCACATTTCACTAGAGGGTGCTTGTGTGACAGTGATATATGCTGTGAGCATCCTGCCACCTCATTGAGATGGGAGTGAGTTCTGGGTGGCTAAATCAATTTGTGCAAAGGCTGTTGGCGCTCGTATTGGTGTCGTGATATGATCTTTGTTGTCCATTTTTAGAGGTCAGCGCGAGCGCAACGACAAGGGCAAAAGAACCTGACCGCTTTCTCTCTTGTTTCTAGGCTGGTAAACGATCTCCCCCAAGAGGATTGTGGGTAAAGTCAGTCTTGATCAAAAAGGTATATGTTTAGGTTTTTTTTTTTTTTTTCCTGTCCCTAGGTTTAGACACTATGGATTCTCTATTAAGAATGTACTTTCATCCATTACCGCACGCTGTCTTGATAGAGTGTCGAGAGCCAGAGGCGAGCTCTGTCCGTGCATTAATCGCTGTAATTACTCAGCGAGGGTGACAGTGATTCTGGAGGTGCGTCTGAGTACATATACCAGTAGAGGACTGGGGGGGGGTGTTAGACCAGTCGATAGGTGAACCTGACTCCGTCTAATGTTAGAGATCTCCGGTCAGGAAGGAATGAAAAGAACGCTTCAAGATGTGTCAGCGAGTTAAGCAATTTCCTCCAATGAGTCATAATCTGGGGCACGTCGCTGAAAACTACACAGCTTTTACAAATGCATCGTCGGAGTGATGTGTTTCATGCTTCCAGTGCACGTGAATGAGTTTAGCTTTGTTCATTTACTTGGCACGGACCAACTAACTGGAGCCTGACCCATATCGGCCTATTTGTTGTCCAATATGATACAAAAACTCTTATTTTCAGGTATAATAATGCAAAAAAACATGTGTTTGATAACCACATGTTAAGGATCATTGCAAAACATGTGTGTATATTAGCTGATGTATCGATATCGAATTATTTTACTCCCTAATATCGTTATCAGCCCTAAAATCTGAGTATCAGATAACATAACAGTAACAGTGCCGCAACTTCATATCATGCACAAGCACTGACATCGGCCTATGTGTTGTCCAATATGATACAAAAACTGAGATAGTAATGTAAAAAAGAGATGATTCTCATTAAATTCCCAGTGAAGTTTACCATTTCTTTGCACTGGTGTCATTTAAGACAACAGTGTTTAATGTTAAACTGTAAAACCTCCAGCATCTGTTACATATCTTTGTCACAAGTGTTTGATATCCACAATCATTGCAGAAAATGTGCATCTATCAACCAATATATTGATATCAGACGTTTTTACTTCATCACTTTGGCTCTAAACACAACAGTAACATTGATGCTGCAACATCATAACATGCACAAGCACCAGCTGCACTGTTTATAGCAAGATGCTAATTTACAACACCTCTCCTCAGGAGGCTTTCTGAGGCGGCACGATGTCGTTGTGGAGAAGGAATTCAAACTCTTTGAATAGGGTCCCCAGAACGACTGTTTGAAGCTAGAAACGTGGCAGGGTCCGCCAAATATAAACAAAATAAAACAGTATGAAACTGTGTTGTCCTTCTAGGTCAGTTTGTTTATTCAGGCATGAAGAGGAAGAGAGTTTGTTTATTTAGTTTGTTTAGGCAGAAAAAAAGATCTTTCTCTTCTGATTAAGATTTTCTGAGTGCTCCTTTTAACAATAAAAGTATAAAGAAGAAAAGAAAAGAAAACAGAAGTGAGAGTACAAATAATAAAGTACAACAATACAGTACTATAAAGGGAGAGATGTGTGCAGGCAGGTGTGTCTTTGAGCAGTGATTTAAAAACATAACATCTGTATTTTAAACATAAAAACATAACTGGGTGTAATTAATTCAAATTGCATTGAAAAAAGGGAAGTCGGAGGCGGAGGAAAGACCTCGCAGCACCAACCACACTTTTTGACTAACTTGTGATCTCTGGGAAGTGCAGTGCAAAATCACCACAGCAACGACTGCTTAGCAACAAAGATGTTGCCAACATAAAAAACACAAAAAAAAAAAGAGGGAAAAAAAAACAACAACAAAAAAAAAGAGGAAGATCTCAGAATTATCTAGTACGTACGTAATTTTTTTAGTTTTTTACAGCGAGGGACCGCCGTGACGTTGACCGCCTGTACGAGACGCTCGTTGTGAGAGACGCTCGTAAAAAGAAAAGGAGGCGAGTGGTCAAATCAAGGCTGTCCAGTCAGGGAAATAAAAGCGGAGGAGGGAGAGCTGAACACGCTGCAGCACTGAGGACTCCTCATTGTCTGTACAAGGGCAGCAGAGTTCCTCTTTGTGTTACGCTTCTGGAATGTGTCTTTTAACGATGTCAATGTGCCAGTTAATCAGAGCGGCATTGTTGGTCATAATAAGTGAATGGAGTTTAATAGGTGAACGTCTGCCACTTCCCTTCTTATCTCACAGTGACTTTCACTTTTCCTCGCAGCGCCTTGAGCGAGTAATCACGGGAAATATACGACTCAGAGACACCGTTTTTAATTAAGGACAGTTTTCAGCATCGTTGGGAGGAGAGGAAAAAAAAAAAGTGTTCTCCTGAGCACACACACACACACACACACACACACACACACACACACACACATGCATGTGGAGCCCATTTTTTGGGGGGTTTGGTTTTCTCATTAATCACAGCAGAACCATGTCTGATACTCGCGTACAGGAGATGAAACCAGGCTGGAACGACGGAGTTGAATATTTGAACATCTCAGTTGCTGATGTGTGCAAAGCAGAGTGTGTGTCTGCAGGGGAGGCTTTGAAATTTCATCCACTCCATCCCTTTTAACTCTGCGGATAGGATGTGTGTGTCTCGCTCCAGTCGGCCAATGGCTGTTAGGAAGCTCCTGAGCACCCCCACCAACCCCCTCCAACCATTCACACGCATGCACCACGCGCTTCCTCGCTATCTGCCGCCCTGCTCCCCCCCGCCCCCCGCCCCCTCTCTTCCACTCCACAGACCTGCATTGTGTCAGATAGTTTAATGTGAAATTGCTTTTCTTTCAAATTTCCCCCTGGAAACGCAGGTCGTCGCAAAATGTTACATCTCATAATGGCGTGTTATTGTTGTTCTTTCATACGAGTTCTTGGCTTCTGAGCGCAGGATTTGTCAGCGCCGAGCTGAGGTCACACCCGGCTATTTTTCCCCCCCTTACGCTGCTGCCGCTTCTCCTCTCTTTGTCATCTCGGATTCTACACCGAGCTCTTCCTCCGCTGCGCCCATGGTAACCCCGCTGAAAAATTTATCACCACCTCACTCTATGATTACGCTATGCATTAGCAGGGCTTAAATTTAATTTGTCGGCGGGCCCTCGCGGCAGTGCTACGGGCCTGGCCTATCAGAGACACTTTGTAAAGGCCCTGGAAGAGCCTCCCGGGGTGATCCTATCAGTCAGACACACTGTCAGCAGACACACTCAGTTAGTCAGCATTGAGTCAGAAATGTGGCCCAGCCAAGCCACACGCCACCGTTGGCTGCTCCGCTGGGCCGCTGCTGTGGGCATCAAGCTCCCCCGCCTGCCAATCAAAGCTCCAGCAAGGATGCTGACCTTTGTTCCCCTGTTGAAATGAATGCTCTTCAACAGGTGATCCAACCGACATCCCTGCCTCGGCACCCTCAAGTTTAAATATAGCATACTTCTCTGTTTTTTTGTTTTTTTTTATGTTTTCCGCCCTCCCTTCACATTAGCTGTTACAGGGCTGCTGTGTGTTTATGTCAGCAGCTCTGTAGGATGTACTCACATTATTTCATGTATTTTAAGACTTTATTCAGTACACAATGTCAATCCCCTGACGATCGCCTCAATAATAATCACCTGTCGTAAAGTGGCTATTAGCGTCTTCCACTCCTGTGATTTACATTAATACCTGGTGGTTAATGTCATGTTTCTGTACCGGGAGTATGTGGAACATTTAAGTGCGAGGCTACCTCCGCAATAATACGCCGTGTGATTATGTTCCCTTTTTTTGCTCAGCCTTATTTTTACTTTCACATTTTCATCCCTGCACACGACTATCAAAATAGCCTGATCTGAGGCCACTCAAGGCTGCTTTTATCGCCGCTCGCGGAATGAGAAGGTCAATTTTCAAGGCAGTTCGTGGGGGAAAATGTTTAAACCAGCTAGTTACTAAGAGAACCAAAAGGGCCTTATGCTTCCTGCGGCTCTAATTGGGATCCATTTTCATTTTCATATGGTTTTAAATGTCAAGAACAGAGCGCACGCAAAGTGTTTTGAATTTGCTCAGGAAAGGCCTTAGTCCCCGGGTCACACAGGTTTGAAAGCATATTGGTTTATTATGAAAAGAAAGACACGCTGTAACAAGGCGCTCTGCAGCCGAGGTTTTTACCATCGGAAGAGAAAAGAGAAAAAAGATGATATACTGCTTCTGACCTCATCCTTGGTCCGCTGAGAACATAGTGTCAAAAGTTGCCAGCGCCTTTCTTCATTTGACAGAAACAAATCCTCAGGAAGGACTCGGTGGCCCTCCCTCCCCCCGTGTGGAGCCTGTACACTCTCCTCGCCTGTGTGGGTTTCCCCTGGGGCTCCAGCCTCCCCTCACGGTTCAAAGATATACAAGTTAGGTGGACCAGAGACTCGTAGCTCCCCAAATTCATGAATGGAAATGTGTATTTTATAGTGCTTGGTCACACCAGAAAAGTAGCCCCACTGAATTTATTTAGGCATCCTCGTGAAATACTGGAGGAGGCTCGGCGGCGTACAATACAGGTAGTTCTCGTTGTATTTTATTCCTCCTCTGTGCTGTGCATTTTTTTGTTGTGACAACACTGTGCTCGTCATCTGGTTAGGTTTCAGCACAAAAAGAAAAGATCTTGTTTTAGCTTAAAATAACCTGCTTCTGTCGCCACTAACACAGCTGGAAAATGTCCTGACGTCTGTCCGGATATTTCACGCTTACAGATGTTGAAACGTAGTCTCGAACGGTGGTCCCAACATGACAGTCAGCTCATGTTTATGTAATTTGGACACGTAGAAATGTTTATATAACATATCTGTGGTTTGGAGACGAACATTTTATTCTGGCGACCGGGCTGGAATAAAATTAAAACATGATTTTGATTAATTTGGGATGCAAACTTGAGTTTTTGGTGTTGCTTCCCTTTCTTCAGATCATGGTTTTATAAAGGCATCATCAGCAGATAACGACATGTTTATGTTTAAGGGACAAAGCCCTCTAGTGGTCGTATGAAATATGATTTTTTTTCTGTCAGGAGCAAGAAAAGCAGTGGGAGCAGTGGTTGGAGTGGTTGGATTGGTAAATAAAAGTTGGACACAGGAATTATTGTTGGATTCCTGTTTGAGCACAGTCAACATCGGGTCTTTTAACAATAAGATTGTTCCTTAATGTCAACCAAGTAGTTATTTTAACACAAACTACAGTCGTCCTTGAGCTGAAAAATTCGTTTTTTGTGCATAACTTGAAGAAAACATTGTGTATCAGATCAGAAAACAAGTACATGTGTCGCTCTGGAGGGCAGTTTTTCCTGTTTTATTTGCCCAGTCGCACGGCAAAGCGTGCCTAGGCACGAAAAGTGCACTCGTATATGGCGGTGCAGTGCCAACAGGGGGCGATAATGGCAGGAACAACAGAGGAAGAGCCAGAAAGCCTGTGATTTGAGGAGGATGGCTGGTTTGTTCAAATATCTTTTCCTAAACCTAACAAAGTAGTTTTGGTGCCTTTATTTTGAAAATGTAACAGGATGTAGCATATTTGTTGTTGGTAAAACTTGACCAAGGTAAACCACAGTTTGGAGTACGGCGATGTCAGAAGTGCCAACTGGTTTGAAGCTGAATTCACACAATACAACTCGCCCGCTGCACAAAGACGTGTCATATTTTTCAAAAATTGTGTGACAGCAAAGCAAACGAACCGTTTGCAACAGTGTTTGCAACAGTTCCAGTGGAAATGATTAAGATAGCTCGCTGACAGTTATAAATTCTGGTGTTCAGTGGTTTGTGCAGAAACTTTCCTCAGCACGTGGAGTAAACGTGACCATGAACAGCTGTTAGGACAATGCATTAGTGAAACACCCTGGAGCCTGGATTTTTGTATCTGAGGTTCAAATGCAATTTTTCATCTCGTAACAATGCATAATCCCTCGTCCAAGCAGGCCTGTATTTCTACCTTAAACATCCCTTTCATTCCTTCATTTAATAAATGACACCCAGAGGACGAAACGGGGACAAGTCCCCGCTGACACCTGTGAAATATAGACTGATAATGCTCCTGCCACTCGCTTAATGCCGCTCCCTTCCACCTCCTCCTTGTCTGACAGGCCGGCCCGATGCATGTATCATAATGAGCGGATCTCCGCGCCGTCAATTAGGAGCACCTTAAGCATGTGACTGAACTTGTGTGATTCCTGAGAATAAAAGGAAACAGATGAAGGATCTCTGCCGGCTCATGGGAGCGAGCGCCATTTCTCCTCCCCGGGTGCACGTAGCATCCCCTCACTGTTAGCTTTGTCTGCCAGACGATTACAAGCACGGTGTGTGTTGCTGCTTTATTTTGTGTATGTGTGCGCTGTGAATGTGCGGTGGCGGTCCCAGGGGTGGTGTGACGGAGAGGAGCAAAGCGTACCAGCTCATCCATGCCCCCCTACCCAACCATCCACCCACCCTCCCTCTCGCAGATGTGAAAAACTCAGTCAGTCATTGTCTGCATGGCTCACTTTGAATGATTTAATTACTTGCTTTAGACTTGAGCAATTATAGCTGAGCAGCACATATGTTAATTATATCTGACCTCACATTTTTGCTGCTCTGTTAATTGTTCGCTTAGATGACATTCCGAGATGACTGTCATTGGTGCCTGCGTATCGGGCAATTTAAGAAAAAAAACACACAGCGAAATGGCCGTGTGACAGATTTCGGTCGATGGAAAAGTTTAAGCTGCGCCGTTCGGTCCCAGATGGAGGAGGGGGGGTCATCGCATTTAGGTCTCATGACTCGTCCTTCTAACAACCCCCCCGTTTGTCTTTCTCTGTTTTCAACTGTTCCAACACTACAGCCCAGGGACTATTTTCTCTACTACAGAGCACATATAGGTGGCGTACGCAGTCGCCAGAATAAAAGTTGGGGTTGTACGTTTCTGCAAACCACGGATATGTTGCAGCTTTCCATGTCTTTGTGTTGCAGCTTTATGTTGCAACACTGTGTGCTTATGGTCTGGTTAGGTTTAGGCACAAAACCCACTCGGTCAGGGTTAGGAAAAGATCATGTGGTGGCTTTAAAATACCAGGTTTTGTCGGCGCTGACATGGCTGCAGAAGTCCTGACGTCTCGTTAAAAATACCCACGATTGTCTCCATAAACAGGGCTCGAAATGTCCTAACATCTTGTCACTAGCTTGGCAGCCTTGCCATTGTAGAAATGTTATTAATGGCACACATGACATAAACACCCTAGAGCCACCCCAGTTCATGTCAGGGATTTTCCCTGAAAATAATTCACGTTAAGACTAAATTCATGGGAATCCTAAAGCTGGACTCCAAATACATTTTTAGTTCTCAATTTTTTTTTTTAAGTTTTGGCCCTCAGAGCTAAATTTACAGCATGTTAGTGATTCTTTGTGTCTATTCTGAGACTCACCAACTGCTTATTTTTCACTGGATTGGGTTGAAATTCATCCAACAGACCCTGAAGAAACTTGGCAACATGTTCTCATTTAAAAAAAAAAAGATGTTGCTGAATGGTTTCAGTAATCGATAACAGGAGGTTAAAGAATCTGTCATCTTCAAAGATTCATATCTCTACTAGTTCTCCTCTTTCCTGACACCAATTTTTTGGTTCTGTTGTATTAATGTCGTTCTATCACATCTGGAAGTTATTTGGTCCTGCATTAAAAATATAGAGATAGATTTAGAGCAGTAGTAGTAAAAGTTTTCCCAAGAAGGATTACTTTTTAAATTGCAGCCTGTGAAACATAACAAAAAAATAGCTAAAGTTACATTAATTGGTTTATTTCATCGGTAGTTTCTTCTACTGTGTTGACTTCAAGGTTTTCTGTCTGTCTGATTCCTACTGAGGCTGTTTTTCATTCTGGTTCTGGAAATCTGCAGGTTACAGCTCGTAATGGTTTGGTTTGTTGCAGACTACATTTTAGTGTCATCTTTTTTCTTCAGTGTTGCATGTTGACGTAGTCGCAGTCGGTGTTTAATGACAGCTGCGTCGTCTCGTCATCGTCTCAGCTTAGTCGTGGAAAAAGAGGATGTGGATGAACGTGTATCGTCACAGTGGTTTCCCCCCCAAGTCCTGTGAGGTGATTAATCTTTACACAACACCTATGTTTAGGAAAATACTTTCACACAAATAAAATAAATGGACATGTCACGCTGAAGACGAAGGGGCTGGTGACCCCGGCTTTTTCTTCGGATGCAGAGCTCACTTCCTGTTGTTTATGAGATGATGCATTTTGTTCTCTCTCTCCCCCATTATAACCCAGGAAACATCTAAACCCACTTACGTCCCGACTCCAAAAGCTCATACTGTCTGTTTCTAATGCACATTCGCCTTCCCCTTCCGGAAGTCCTCGGCTCCCCAAAAATCCATTAAAAACAGCTTGCGGAGACAAATTGCTACCTGAACTAATACATCTTGTTGAACGACACATGTATTGCAATTTTTTTTTCCCGAACATGGTTTTATCACACAGCTTATTATCACATTTAATGGGGACTGCTTTCACTTTTGCCATTACTGCACACTGTGGTTTAATTCTCCTGGCAGCAGAGGAGGCAGAACAGAAGTTAAGGCAGCGTGGAAGGCAGAGACACACAGCGAGCTCTTCAAATTCATTTTGTCTTGTGATATGATTGCAGCTGCGTGACTGTGGCCTTATAAAGCAACGGCAGGAGAAATGAAAAATACATGTGCCGCTCAACACAATTACATTTGTTAATGCAGCAGTATGTCTCCTGCATGCTGTTTCTAATGGACTGTGCTTTTTGTTTGTCACCTTAAGTGAGCAGAGACGTTTTCTTGTTTCACTTCGCTACACTGGAGTGGGATCTGGTAAAAATAGGACGAGTCTGTGCCGCTGTAGTCGGGGAGGAATGGATTCTTTCCTGTGTTACGTTACGATTTAAGATACACGCTACGGATAGTGCGAGAGCAGCTGCTTGTAATTGTCTTTTTTCTATATATACTCCAACATGACTGTGTTGTTTCTCACTGCTCAGCCTTGAGTTAAGCTACAAATGAAAAATACTGAACTTTTATCATCACAAACAAGCTGCTGTTGTGATATGAGACTATATACAGCCTTTGACTTTGCTTTATATTGTGATATGGCTCAGTGTTGTGGTTTTAAAGGCTGCATTACAGTGAAGTGATGTCATTTTCTGAACTTAGCAGACTTGTTCTCATACTTGTCTCCACCCACGTAGTCTTTATATCCACATTACTGATGATTATCAATAATTTCTGCCAGTTACAGAAAAAAAATATAATGATAACTAAACTTATTTTGACTTTTTATCTCACCGTGTGAATATTTTTTCATCAGGTTCAGATTTCATCTTCATTTTTTTATTTAATCGGCAGAAACGTGCTTCAGTAACCCTCCAATATTCTCTCAATATTGATATTGACGTATTTGGTCAAGAATATTGTGATAGAAGATGATTTTGTCATCCAGTCTGAGTATTTATGAAGAATTGAGATATACATCATGTGTCGCAATATAGCCTAGAATTATTTTAAGGTCATATCACTCTAACAGTCCTGACAACGAACCACGTGCATGATTATTAGCAAACTGTCATGTAATTTCTTCCCGTTCCACAAATATCAACATAACCTTCTGGATCAGGATCATTTCTGGTTACTGCAAATGACTTTTTGGTTATATTTGAAATGAGACGTGGAAAAAAAATCAATTTGATGAAATTTCACTATTTTAAGCTTAGATTTTAGTGTTTTTTCCCGACAAAGACGTACATTGCACCATGATTTACTCAACATCATATGTGAGGATCTGACAGTAATTTCTTGTTTCTGGCTGTGATATGGTTTTATTTTGGTGATGCTTTCAAGACAACATGCCTTCCAGCCTGTTGGCGTGTTGTGAGGTTATCTTGTGTCTATTAGAGTAACATTTTACAGGTGACTCAGACCTCTCAAGGGGCCACTGTTGTGGTTTAAAAAAAAAATGCATTTGGTCTTTGAGTATTGCATTCATGTAGAGTCGGGTCCCACCAAAGACAGGTTTCTGAAAATTGAAGGTTATCGAACTGTGAACATTTGCTTATCTACACTATTGAATTTTAAGTTTGTATCAAGTCATATATCAGTCAGTGTTTTCCTCTAAGGGACATGGTAACTGATGATAATCATAATAATGGTGCCGTATCGTATATCATGAAACCGTGATATTTCCTGAGATGGTTATCGTTCTGTGAAAACCTCCATACTGTTGTGACCGAGCTGCCTCCTGACACAACAGATCCATCCTGACACTCTTTGTTTTTAATATTCAAGAAAATATTACTGGACACACAAAACATAATGGAAAACTGCAAAAGCAGGCTAATTCAATCTTTGTAACATTTTCCACCTGTGAAAAATATCAATTCAATGCACGTCCACCTTTATCAATCGTTTCTGTGCAGCTGTAGAACAATATCTGCAAACATTTCTGTACAACATTGTCATTCCAGTTAGCACCTTTTAATAGCCGACAGGTGTTCAGTTTTTACTCGACACTGTTTCCACGTCCCTGTTAGTTTTCAGCTTGTGTCTGATTCAGTTTGTGTTCTGCAGATGTTTCCCAGCCTCGTCCCCCCCGAGATATTAAATCCTTGTGCGTTTTATTTTGTGTGTGACTGATGTAAGTGTAATGTGGGCACAGACGAGTTGTCCTCTTTGGAAACTGATATGTTGCTTTGAAAAAGTCACATAAGTGCCGGTTGCCAGACTTCTTTTTGTAGATGACAATGCAGCTCGCCGGCATTCAACCTAATGTGACTCACCACTGTGTTTGTAATTGTGATTAAGTCCCTTTCGAAGAACTCCTTTTCTATTAGGTTATATTTTACATTTTTTGCTAATGTTGCGGTACAGTTCATGCTGTGTGTGTGTGTTGGAGTATGTGTGTGTGTGTGCGTCTGCTTTCCCTGAGACTCGGAGCTGATGGCAGCACACATTCATTAAGCGCGGTGGCTCCGGCTTCTCCCCACCAGGATTCACAGACAGCTGTCAGTTCAGTGAGGGACTCCTGCACTGATTGTACATCAACATTCACTCCGTCTCGCACATTCCACTGCACATCTACTTACCTTCGACATTTACATACCCATCAACACAGGGCCACTGCAGTGTGTGAGCGCTGGGTGACTGTCAGGATCGATTGCACAGCGACGACCTCTGCTCCCCCCGTGTATCCAAATGTGCAAGCTGACGGTTATGTTAAAGTGGATGCTCGCGCACGGCGGTGTATGGATCGAGTTTTTAACCGTTTGATGGCAGAAGAAGTCCAACGACAGACCCCCTCATTTAAAAGTCCAGCATGCACAGAGCAGCAGCATCGTCCTCCCGTTGATGAATTTAAGGTCGATATTTGCTCGACTTTTAGCTCCTTTTGGGCTCCTTAGCTGCTGAGTGTTCCTCTCTCTTCACCAGCCGTGCTCACTTAGTTTAGTCCGTCTCGTGTTTGGCAAATGTTTTGGTGCACAGTGTGTTTATCAGAGCTTCTTTGCTGAAAGCAGATGGCTGCTGCTGCTGCTGCTGCTGCTGCTGCTGCTTAAAGCTAAGTTGTGTTGGTAGCAACAGATCAAATGTCATATTACAAAAAAATAAGTAACTATTATCATCCCAGATTACATTTGGATTACATCCTAGTTATATTGTCAAGATCACTTGATTTTATTTTTGATTGCACCTTTTCAAATCTGGGAATTTTAAAGTTATTTGACTTTTTCTATGATAACCAGCGCTCTGTTAACTCGAGAGTGCAAGAAAGAAGAATATTACAAGAGTGAAGTCCTCCATGTTGATTAAAAAGAATAGCAAATGTCATCCCACCTGTTTTACAACACGCACAGTACATCCGTAGTTTGTGCCAGAAGTCGTTACGTAAGGGTCGTTTGATTTGTCCAGCTGCAGCTGCTGAATATTTAAAACGCATTTTATTTGCATTAAAAATGTGTCGAGACGCTTAAAGAGAAAAAAGGAATATAAATTATCCAAAAGTATTTAGATTAGATTGCAATCTGTTTTTGTAATCCGATGGATCACGTGCACGACAAAATCATACATTAAATACGTACGTTCTTGCATTTGGTTTGACTGTTCTGGGCTACCGTAGAAAGATGGCAGTGCAACATGGTGGACTCGAAAGAGGACCTGCTCCCTCAGGCTCATTTGAAGGTAACAAAAACACAACAATTGTTAGTTTCAGCAGATTATAAACTAATGAAAACATGATTATGAGTGTTATATTCCATTACTGCCAATAGATCCTACACACTGAATCCTTAAATGTGCTGTAAAACCAAAACATTGAGCTAAAAGAGGCTAAAAAGCAATCGGTTCGTGAGAAGGTTCACCATTACAAGTGACCACAAATATGAAGATACAGCAGCTTGTCTGTGTTTTATCAAGTGTCATTAAAAACTATCCAGAAGTCACACTTAATAAAAGTAAAAGTAAAGATATCATGTTGAAATATTACTTTGATAAAAGTGAAATTCACCCATAAGAATAGTACTTCAGTAAAAGTCTGTAACTATCTGATATTAAATGTATTTAAGTATCAATAAATGTAAAGAATATGAATAAAAAGTATATTTATTATGATTTGCACTACGTTGGCTCTGATGCAGCATGTAATCTGCAAAGTAACTAGTAACTAGGTCACCAAACGGAGTAAAAGTACAAAAGTACAGTACTTGAGTAAAAAAGGACTCAGTTACCTTCCATCACTGGTTTTATGTAATATGAACCAGAATATCTTTGGTTCTGGACAAAACAAGATGTTTGGGCTGAAAAAAATCCCGTACAGGATAATCAGTGATGACAATAATCTATTGTTGCAGCCACATTTGGATCATTTCCAGCAGAACAGATATTGATCGGTGGAGCTTTAGGTAAAATTGAGCCTTCACATAATACTCTGTGGAAACATTTTACACCCTGACCTTGTGCCATAAGAAAGTTTTACTCAATGTTCTTTTCAGTGTTTGTTCTAATGTCTCTTTATTTTACCTTGCTGTTCCTGTCCGTCGCTGCAGCGAGGAGTTTTTTTTTTTCAGTCATTGGTATTCAGATATGCTGGCCCGAGGTGGCAATCTGTTAAAGAACGTGGAGGGGGGTGTCACCTCTCAGTTAAGGCGGCGCTGCCATCCTCGAGGCCTGGTGTGCTTGGACAGCTGGCCTCAGAGTTAGCGAGTGTGACTGTGGAGGAATGGACGCTAAATAACAGAGCCTACAGCTCTGCCCTCCCGCCTGGCCGGCTGGCTGGCTGGCTAGCAGGCGTGACGCGACAGGACGGAGGCCAGAGCCAGCTACAATCCATTACTTTTACCTGAGGAAGAGGGGAGGCAGAGCGAGAGAGAGGGAGAGATTGAGTTAAGGGCCAGAGCACCTTTTCAGCTCTCTCTTCTGCATGCTAATTCCACCAGCGCTTCGAAAGGGATCAAAATCTGCTGGCTGAGAAACGTGGCCTCTCAACTCACTAAAGGAAGGGAAAAATCCTGCTGCCTGCTTGACGCTTCACCAGTAACCAGTTTGCAGACATATGCATATTAACACACAGCTGCACACACTGTTTAAATAAGGTAGTTTTAGAGTGCAAGTCGGGTTTTTCCTCGAGTGTTGCATCAGCTGGCACAAAAAAGACCCTCAATAAATATGGAGATTGAACCTGGAAATTGGAGATTGGATGTTTTCTTTTATTTATACATATCTGATGCATTAAGATTGCAAAAACAAACAAACTACCTCTTCAATTTATGAAGAAGTCAGCGTTTTCTTTCCTGTTTAAATCCTTTCGGATTTGAATGAAAGAAATGATAAGAAAATGACTTTAAAAGACGAGAGGGAAGGTATTACATGCCTACCTGTCACATGTTGCTCAATGATGTCACGACACACATCCAACACCATCGCAAATCCCCTCCGCCCCCTCTAAAAAAATTTCCCATGCACGCCAGACAGAGAGCGGCGATGAGCATTTGTGCAGAGACCATGAAGCAGAGGGTGATTTTTGAGGCGCTGCTTAAAGCTATCACTATCGGAGTGGAAAGTACACATGACAACTGGTTTGCAGGTTCCAAATGAGAAACCACCACAAACAGTGTAGGTGGGGGCGACGGGAAGAGAAGAAGAAGAAAAAAAAGAAAAAAGAAAACGCAGCCTGGATTGGCACCCAGTGACAGTGATAAATTTCACCAATCGTCCAGTGTGAAGATCTGTCTAATCTTAGCGGTGGCTCGCAGCAGGGTAGGACCCCATCACTCTCCCATTATTTGACAACAAAACATCCGCGGAGAGCAGTGAGCCAGGTTCAGTTAGCTACAATACACTCCCCGCATACACAAATACCCAGTGAGGGGGATTATAAAGTGGCTCTGTAGCCGGCCGTTAAAGGGGCAGGCCATTAAAATGCAGCCGCAACCACCTATCCTCACTCTAACGGTGGAGTGGTTGAAAGAGAACAAAACAAAGCCGTCTGTCAATAGCCTTTAATTTTGAATAGAGAGCAAATAAAATTCAATGCCTATAATGGCCTTCATTTTCCTGCCGACTCTTGAAATTGATTCGATGGCTTAATTTGGCAACTGGCAGGTGGGATGCGATTGGCAAACATATACGGTCTTGCATGCGGTTCACCCCAGATGACTCAATAAACAAGCATTTTGCAGCAGTTTAGCAACAAAACATTTTTCCGAGGCCATGCATCACGGTCCATATGCATCCATCACGGCCATGTGGTGTTGTGTTGGCAGTTACAAGCTCGGCGTTTACACCCAAAATGTTATTTTGATTTCACTGACACAGAGATAATGTTTCATAACACACAGTCAGTCACGAATTAGCCCATCTGTCTGTTTGAGCTTCCCCGTGCTGATGGAGTCTCTCTGTGTTTGTGTTTGTGTGTGTGTGTGTGTGTGTGTGTGTGTGTGTGTGTGTGTGTGTGTGTGTGTGTGTTTGACCACAGTGGCTCAGCCCTCTCCCCACCAGGATTCACTGACGGCTGTCAGCTCATTGAGTGACTCCTCCACAGATTGTATTTGAGCCAAAATCCTGATCCCTCGTCTCGCTGCTCCTCTCGTAGCTTTGCTTTCGCACACTCCTCGCAGGCTTGTCGACATGCATATGCTGACACACTCCCGCATGTATATACAAGCGCTCGCACACGCGGGACAGTATGTTGTGTTGCAGATTGTGGTGTTCGACAGGAGAACGCTGGCGACTGTGTGAAACTGAATGTGAAAGTGAATCTTGTCTGTGTAATTCAGATCCAGCTCCACATCTGCGGCTCTACTGGGCTCCAGTTTCTCTCAGCAGGGCCGGTGGTGGGAAGTCGGCGTTGTTCTGTTTGGCTAGAGAAGATATTTACTGCAGTTCAAGCTTCATAATTAAGTGTCTTAATTGCCTGATGTTTTATAGAGATTCTCTTTCTTTGCCAAGTCAAAGTTCAGGGCTGCTTGTATTTTATATTTATGATCAAATCCAGTGAAAAGACGAAATGTAGCCAAAGCTAGCAGACGAGCAGTGTGAGTGCAGGTTTATATGGTGAAAGATGTGTGAATATTTTGCGACGGTAGCTCTTAATCTCTCTATACATCCGATTTCATTTGGCATTTTGCACCACGATTCATCCGTTTTTCCTGCATTATATAATAATATAAGCATCCCATTTCATTGTGTGGAAACATAACCCACACTGCATCAGTTGAGAAACACCAGTAGCTAATAGTACTATATCATAATATACATTAAAGCTACCACAGAGAGCTTTTGTTTGTTGATTCTGGCGCCCCCTGTGGTCAAAAGAAGACGATCGTGAAGCAAAGTAAACGTGCTGTACCACCAGCACCACCCCAACTCATCCTCAGCTCTCTGCAATAAAAAGAAATGTTTTAGTTTTTATTAGGGTTGTACCGATCCGATCACGTGACTCGGAAATCGGGGCCGATCACGCCACTGAAGACTCGATCGGGACTCGGACGTTACGACCCGATCAGAGATCGGTTTTATATATATTTATTTAGTCATTATTTGTATTAGATTGTTGATATATGGGCTATTGGTGATTCAAAATAAAAAAAATAAAATGAGTATTTACTACCACCGTTTACGACATGCGCATGCGCAGAAGACCAGCACGCCAGTTTGTTTTGAAGCGGAGTGGCGAGTTGTGGCGCACCATGTCTGCTGTGTGGAAGTATTTTAAAGTGAGTGACGAGAACGATGCAGTTGCAAACTGTCAGATATGTAAATTTGGGATATCGAGGGGTGGTAAAATATAATAAAAAATAAGGGACACCTTGGATAGTTTTCTTCGATCTTTTTAATTTTTTAAATGTATTATAAGAGTATCGGATCGGGACTCGGTATCGGCAGATACTCAAAAATCAAAGGACTCGGACTCGTATCGGGGGCAAAAAACCCTGATCGGAGCATCCCTAGTTTTTATGACTTATCCATCCCTGATAGGTCAGAATCTGCTGACAGGCGTTAAGAATAATGATTTTAATAATATAGAGGTAGCCGGTCCTGAGACTGTTTCATAACCAGTTAAAAACTCTTTGTAGTGCGATTACATTACATTTTCAAGATTCATTTATTCTTTATCCTGTAACAACAGGGTTGTATAACGAGATGAAGTTTGTTTGTCCCTTTTGGCTGCTCACATAAACAGATATTATTGGTGGATTAGTAAATAATAATTCATGACAGTTAATGATTTCGTAGAGAATAGAGTTCTCATATTTGTTTTCACGTAATAACAATGATCACAAAAGTCTCAAATACAACCAGTGAAGGGTTAACTAACGTAGGGCAGGTGAAGCAGCAGAGGTCCTCGATTGGCTCCGAGAGGCTGTTTACAAATGAGCTGTGATCTGATTGGACTAAAACACCCAGCAAGCTTCTCTGAGCTGCAGGTACGGTTGGATTGTAACAACACAGCTTTCTCGCAGGGATACAAGGAATCTTTCCTTCTCTAAAGACCTTAAATTGTGTTTTGTAACATGGCATGACATAGAAAATGATTTAATTCTGTGCTGACGTACTCGTTGTTAGGACGCCATCTCAAAGCTCTTGTGATGCATTATGATGTCACTTAGTACTGCAGATCTCAGATGAACGATCACTCCACAACAATGCACAGTGTAGACTATCAAATGTACTGTGAAACCCCTATTTCTGTATTATATGTTATTATACGAGCTCCATCACATTCACTCCCTGGTAGCGGCTATGATATCTGGTGTGTAGCGCTCTGACGTGACGCTACATGGTCAGTGTGTGCAGCACTTAAAACATCCATCAGTCTGAAGGACTCACAGATCTGCAGCTGTTTGATAAGAGACAGGATTTTTTACATCTCTGCAAAGATCACGTCTCTGTGATCCCGATGATCACTAATGAAGCAGGATTTTAGCAGAATGCTTGCATCCTTGTGACTGATCAGCGCGGCGCGTTGGTGGATGTCACCGCATTGCTTCCATGTTTTTTAAGGAGGCCACCTTATTAGATACATCGCTGATGTCTGACTGAATGCAGCATAAGTGGAATAAATTCGTTGTTGATTTTTTTGTCTCTTCTTCTGCGACAATAAGACGATTGTAATCCTTTAACACCCTTTTTGTACGATCCTGACAGCTTTAAAACATCTTTCTTCGATGGCACTCACTGTTCCTTTCTGCAGTTTTCAGACTCGATGAGCGTCTGATCTTCACATTTGTATTCTTGAAGACAAGCTGAGAGAATTGCAGTATAGACTGTGATTATGGTGGGATTAGTTTCCTTAATTGAATATTTTTTCAAAAGTACAAAAAAAAAAACTGTTGATCGTGGTCGGAAAAGTTTTTTTGGTGCCGCACTCTGATGAAAACGTTGCTCGAGGTGTTTTTCCTCCTGTACGTTGCTCTGTGGCCTCGTAGCCGCTCTGTTGTGAACAAAAGCTCACAAACCTCTACTGTACTTGTTCATCCCTCCTGTCTCATCACACTCCTTCTCTCCATCCTCTCCATCCTCCTCATCAAAGAAGAGGCGGAAAAGCCTTTGCGCTGGAAGTCTTGCATTGCTGAACAATTTTGATCATGGTATGAATTTTTAAATCTAAATCCAACAGGAAAAAAATGAGTTCAGTCCTGAATAAGGAATCAAAGCTTCTTTTTTTTGAGTGTTTTTCATATCCTCCTCCTTCCTGTCAAACTCATCTTTTATTGTCTTTTTCTCCCCCTTGTGCTCTCTCTCTCGCTCTCTCTCTCATGCTCTCTCTCGCTCTCTCTCTCCCCCCTCTAAACCTCACCCATCGCCTCCACACACCATTTTCTAAACAAGTACAAAGAAACGATGATGCCCAGATTGAGAACCGGTGCGATTTACATGACTGATTACAGTGTAATTTCACACTTATTTGCATGGATCTCCTCAACATCCTCGCCGAGCTAATGGATTGTTAGGGCTCTGCAGCCCAGGCCATGTAAATGAGGATGAGCAAGATGGAGCGAACGACGGAGAAAAAAAGAAAGACAGGAACGAGACGGAGAGGCAGACAAAGTTCAAGTTAAAGTTCAAGGTCATTTATCTCCATAGTCCTTTATCACGGCACGTCTCCGAGGGACTTTAAAGGGACAGACGGGAAAAAAAAGAAAGAGAAAAGACAGGAGTGAAAAAAATAAAAAGAAAAAAATCCAATTACATCCAGCTAATCAGCAACCAATCACAAAACAAAATGAAACAGTGTGTTGAAAGGACGTGGCTGCTTACCAAACCTTCTAATCAGCCTGAGAAAAAAGACAGACTGATGCTTTATTAGCTCTGGAAAAGTCTGCTCAATAAAATAGCTCCACACTTCTCTGCAGGCGCAGTTTATTTCATTAATTATACAATAAATAGCTGTTACCTACTGCGTGAAATCAAACTGAGGCTGGTGAGAACTTGGAGTGTTTTACTGGGTGGACTTTTAACGCGTTATACATTTAAAACAGGTTGCACCAAATCTAAGGATTAGTAAATATTTACACCTGCTAACTTACAGCTATAATGGCGTTATTTTTGATCACACTACTTCTTTTCTTGCGTAGATCCGCCCCACTCTGCCTCTGATTGGTTGCTTTCATTGGTTGTATTAGTCATGAGCAGTTAAGTTGAATCTATTGCATATTAAAACAGGTATTTTCTGAGTTATGTTATGGTTTGTTATCGTACCCTAGACTTCCTGTTTCATTATTGATTGCCTTTATTACCAACCACCGTATACGTAACTGAAGTCTTGACTAGCTGAGTCATTTGTTAAGTTTTAATGAAGTGACCTCTTTGAGTAAATCACCATCGAAAGAGCCTTTAAGACTTTTGGAAAGGCTGTGAACTCAAACTAATAGATGTATGAAGAAGAGGGTCAGCTCCATTTAGATCTGCATCAGATGCAGTCCTCAAAAAGACATCACAAATGTCAAAGTTTAAGGGGGATAAAGATACGAGGAGGATGCATTGATTGGACGTGCATTATTCTGATGTTCAAGGCTGAAGAGGATTTTGTGTTGCTGCTATTAGATTATCAGATGCGTGTCGCAGGGTCTACATATCCGACTGTAAAACTGCACTAAAGCAGTCCGGCTCTGCTCTATAAAGTGCAGTATTTTATTTTTTGCTCTACAGATGCCATTTATAGTTTTGTCTGAGAATTTCATCAGTGCTTTTATGAGAGGTTGGCCGTATTTGACACCGCTTTTATGAGGCCAGTTACATTTTATGTGAAGCCTTCAGTGGAAATGTTGATGCGGTATGATTGCTGGATTGGGAAGTTTATGGGGGATCAGTGGTTCCTGTACAATACACACGGCAAAGAAGTAGTTGTCTCTTTTTTAACTTTCACTTTCAAAATACATGGATATCTAATCTCATTTTCTTCAGGATAAAACTCCTGCAAATATTTTGTTTTATTCCCTTTTTATTTTGTGATTTTAGGACTTATATTTCCATATCTTCTTTCAGAGTCTCCTGGCCCTAACTCTTTTTTTTTTCTTGCAACAAGTAATTAATTTCCACTTGTTGTCATTAGTTAAACCAGTTAAAAAAAAAGAATTATGGCCAACTCCATGCAAATAGTGATTAATTGTCGCTGGCTTTAGTCCATTTGTTCTCATGGAAGCTGTACAGGGAAGCTCCCCGGGTGATTCATTTCTCCTGCTTCCAGAGATACGTAGCTCGTCTGCCTTTTCATCCCCCTTTTTGTTTCTCATTGTTTCCCTTCACTTTCATCATAAGCCGCATGCTAATGTACAGTGCGGCTAGGGTAGAGGCTGGAATATATCATTTTCTGATTACATTCTATAAATGGATTTGTGGCTATTTGCACAGAGGAAGTGTCGCCGCGACATTAGATATGAAAAGCTGACTTTTTCTGTGCAGGTACAGCCGCAGCAGGTTGTCAGAACGTCCGTCTGCTCTGCAGCAGCTCGCCGTTCTGACGGCGAACGCTGCTGAGGGAATTACCGGCCGTCAAGGGGGAAGCTCTATTAGAATATCTGTGATGGATCCCAGAGTGAGAGTTGACGTTGAAGCTTTTTTTTCCAAGTGATTTTTTAGGTACCTTATGCATAAATGGTGCAATTCAGGCTGCTACTTAAGCCCTCTGCAGAGGTGCTTAAGTCTTCTCTCTCACACAATTTCCTCCCCGCTCATTCTGACATTGAACTGAAGTGCAAAGCCATGCTGCTCCCAGCGAGTTGCACTCTCACAATGGTCATTTGCATTATTTAAAGGTTTCCTATGAAGTCGAATACGGTTTCTGACCCATATTTATATAATCTGAGAACACAATGCATCTATAAGAGGGAACAACGAGACATTTCAGCAACCACAGCAGTCCTCACACACACACACACACACACACCTCAGGAAGGGATTGTGTGTCTTCAGAGCTTTAATCTCACTGGAGCACCTTTGAATCCAGGGCCGTAACCGTGGAGTAAACACTGCGGGGGACTAAATCCATCAGGGGGGCCCTAAAAAAGAAAAATCATTGTATGTCGGTCATTGTATAATAATTAAAAATGTCTCAACACATGGGATGAACTTGCTATTTAATTTTTCTACGTTACACTTTAAGATGTGTCTGATGTCAGTGTGTTGGTCCCTGGAACATCATCATGTTGTTTTAGGACCTTCAGGACTGAGAACAGGACTCTCACTCAGGAGACCAGGTTCAGTGCCCTGTGGGACATGATATTATTCTGTTCACACTTTTCTGTTGATGTTACTGGTTAGGTTTAGGGAACAAAAACACTTTGTTAGGTTTAGGAAAACATGGTTTGGGTTGAAACAGACTCTCTCACAATGTTGAAGACGTGTTTGAAAGGATAACTTTTCTCGTGCATATTTTTCCAGGCTCAGCTCTGACATTACAGAGTCATCAGTGGTCAGTTTCGATGATAGCCCTGGCGCAAGATTAATTATGACGATATCAGATGGTGCTGCACTATTACATATCTTTTCTTTTTCAGCTGATCGACGGCTCAACTTTCACTGTTTTCATCTCAAACATTTTTCTTTACTGGAAAATCTAATTTAACTTATTTATTAAGCCTCGCCGAGTTCAAGGTATGGTTCTGAATTGCTGTTTAAATTTTCATTTCACTTAATATGTTAAAGGTGGAATTATGCACAGTAGTTAATACATTTTTGAGAAAGAAATAAGAACAATTAAATTCCGAAAATTAAGAGGAATGTGCTTCAAGTCCTTGACGCGTCCTTCGATGCCTCCATGAAGGAGGTCTTCACAGTGTTTACCACCGTTCAGCATTTTTTAGCAGGAAACAAGCAGCGTGATCTTCCTGCGTTTACTTTACAAAACATCAGAAAGTCAACCCAGTTCAAAAGAAACTCGATAACAAGATACAAAAAAAGATTTTTGTTATCAGTGACCAGAGGGAGTTGAGCGAACCCCCTTCGACACTTAAAAACATCTCGTTGCGCTCGCTGAATCACCAGCAGGTCGAACCTGCTGTACTGCAGCTCCAACGCCTCTCCACCACTTACTGTACCATACCTCGGTCCAGTCTGCACTAAACCCCCACACTGCCACCCCCTCCTTGCTCTGTACTGTACTCTTTATCTCTCCCTCTTTGTCTTCCTCTCTCTCTCTGTGTCTTCCTCCCTCCTCCTCACCACGGTGGGGCTCTGCCAGGGGCTTGTGATCGGATTTAGCGCCGCGTTCTCACTCCGTCTCCCAGAGATGAGTGACAGATGGTGGCCATTAGTGTATATTCCATGCATCTGTTGCAAGGCGCTAATTTATCTCATTAGGGGAACGTGTGGAGGGTGGGGGGGGGGCGAGGTGTGTGTGTGTAGGAGCGGGATGGAGCATTTTATTACGAGTGTAAAACACAAGGAAAGAAGCACCGAGCTGCCTGATGCAGAGAGAGCGAGAGGAAGGAAGGAAGGGGGGCGGAGCATCAGTCACGAGGTCACGGAGCACGCTAACTAGTCTTCAAGATAGCTCTGCACATGTGTGTGTAGAGGAATGAGTGTGTGTTTGTATTGTAATGTGGGGTGAACCAGACAAACCCACTCACATATGTGCACCCCACCCACAGACACACTCGCATAAGCAGCCACGCCCCCACACACACCTCCGTCGTACTGTGTATTTACATTAAGGAAAAGGCGGCGGTTGCACACGCTCGCGCTTAATTAATGTTCCACACTGCCAAAGGCTGCTGGATAACTCATTAGCAGACTGACGTGTGCGGCTGATAATCTTTTGTGTGTCAGAGTAAGAATAATAATAATATACAACACAAATAAAACAGAATGTGATAATGTGCTAATCCTTTTTTGACATATACTCAATAAAAGAACAGTACAAAGACAATTTATATCATGCTTTACTTCTCCAACCTCATTGATTTCTATAAATACATGCTTATTGTGTGTTTGACGGCGGCAACACGTTTTAAACACCTTACGACAGGGGAAACAAAAGACTGTGAAAGGTGTGGAAATCTACAAAAACACCTGGCAAACAGGTTCATTGGTAAAAAGATGATAGTATCATGATCGGGTATGAAAGGGGCATCCTCCAAAGGCTCAGACGTTCAACAGGCGAGGTTCAACACCTCCTCAAACACATGCTTGTAGAAGGAAAACACTTTATAGTTCAAGTTCGTTTGCTGCTAAAGCTGCAAACATTGATTATTTGTGGCCACTGGGGGCAGCAGAACATGCTGAAAACACAACATCACACACATCATGGCCCTGTGAAGTAAATGTGCTGGATGTGTTGGTAAATTATATTCTATTAACACATCCAGCAGACACAGAGCAACATATGCATCCCCCCTCAGAGGTGCATTTCTGACGGCTCATTCTAATTTTAGCTTCGACATTTTCTGAGATAAATCCCCCATCTTGTTCACCAGCTAGTCGCTAACCTTTCCACGTCTGCTGTTCGGTGCTGGGGAGGGATGGGAACTAGTTGACTTGTCTTAAAGTCAGAAAACAGTCAAAACTGATCACAATTTAATAAAAATATCTATAAGGTTAAAAGGTTGCAGGTTTACTGGAGTGTTAACCTCAATAATAAGAGACTGAACCATCATGCAGATCTCCACTACGAGCGATTCCCTTTCACATTCCAGTCATCTGTCTGTATTTTTACTATAACAATAATAATAATGATCAGTGCAGCTTTAAATTAAATTGCAGTCATTGTGACGCTGTCACGAGGATATTTCCGTCTCGCACACACCACAGATAACTTGTCAGTCAATCAGTCTGCGTCGTGTTTCCCCTGGATTTTCTCTTAATGAAGGGCTGATTGTTACTTCAGCGGTGGCTGGATCTATTTCTTACCTTTACTTCCTTTCCTTACCTTTCCCAGGCTTGATTCAGGTAACGATGACAGCTCCGTATTTGATTTAATGGCAATAATGGAGCTCTAATGAAACACAAGCCTGTCGTGTGAGAATGATTAGTCTGATTAGGAATAAGAAACACACTAAAAAGATGATTCATGCATTATTTTGGCATTAATTCTCATTACTGAATGAGTTGTGACACACTGTTGTAATTAAACAAAGGAAAAAGAGGAGAATTACTGAGAGGATTGGCAGCCGCCTCCGCATTTTACATTGTGCCGGTGTTACTGAAGTGAGCCTGAAGTTTGCCACACTGGATTTCAGTTCTGAAAACACCAGCTGAGAATCAATTTGGGCCCAAACAGCTGGAAGCTGGACGATGGCAGAAAAATGAGCGGTGCTGTATTTTAAAGTCAACTCGGTCTGAAAGAGAGAAAAGTTCAGATTCCCTGGCATGGACGGAGCTGGAGCTGCAAAATTAAATATGTTTACTTTAAAATTAATACTATTAAACACAGTCTGAAATAGCTTCATTAGCCATAGCAAGAATGTTTATAGGAAATGAGGTCTGGAGAAAAAAAAAAAAAAAAAACAAAGCGCTCACAATAACAGAGTTAGAGGCGCCTAATCATTACCACCACGGCCTCATTTGTTTGCAGTAATTATACCTACAGTAGGTAGCCTAATTACTCCAACAATAACACACGGATGATTAAAAAAGTAAAAATGTCGCCTCCACAGCCAGACCAGCCAGAGGTGGCACATCATTTATCCTCCTTATGGACTTAAAGTGCAGTAGTGAGCATGTTTAAATTTCTGTCCAAAGTGTTAACTAAAGTGGATTAGAGAGGCCTGTACTCTGTTCACAAACTCCCTAATACCTTCCAAAAGATTGTTTCAGCACATATTCATGAATAAAGAGCGAGTTTAAGGAGATTTGGCATCAGGGCTCTTATTGACCCGTCTTCTGTGTATGGTTTTGCAGGGCTATCTGCGAGCCCAGGGGAAGGATTTAGCCTGCCCAGGAAAAATCTAATATTTCTCCACATTAAAGTCAAATAAAAGCCACCTGGCAGCCCCTGTGTGTGTGCGGTGGGGAGATGATACAGTGGTGACCTACAGCCATTCACCGGAGCCCGAGTTAAACACTCTGGTTTGGCCTCCTGCTATCTGCTCCGGGTGCCACAAGAGGTGACACATTCTCATAAGCAGGCGGGAGGCCACAGTGGGTGTTGATATGCTGTCGATTGATGTGTGTGTCTGAGTGGGTGTGTGTCTGTTTGTGTGTGTGTGTGTGTGTGTGCGTGTGTACGTGAGGTGAGGCCGGGTGAGCTGTTCCTGCAGTTATACATGTTATATTTAGGATTCAGCCTCTGAATGTGCTGTAAGAAGACGCAGCAGCATTTTTGCTGTTTATTATTTCATGCATGGGGAGCCGCCACTGAGGAGACAGTGAATGCACCGTGAATGTAAAGGGAAATATGATATTTTGTCTGATTTATAATTCAGGTATTGTGCTTTTTTTTTTTAGTAGAGTGCATCTCGGGAATTTTATGAGTTATTGTTTGCATGGGGCTCATTAAAACATGGGAAGAAATTGAATTTAAAATAATCCAGGATACAGAAGCACAGGTGAAAATCACATAATAAAGATTCCACTTGCAGCACAAACGCTCCATAATGTCTCTCTTTATTGTTGGTTATATTCTTACCAAGGAGTTTAGTGGATAATGTGCAAACCATCCATTCTTCTCTTCAATTTCTCTGAGCCAAGGACAACATTTACTGTTAGAAGTAACTCATCTTTTCAAACCGTTCTGCCTCATTCTTTTTTTTTAAATCGGTGATTCAAGCGCTGGCAGCGATGTAGAATCCCTATTATTCTTTAAGATTTGCACACACTTGATGGAAGCAGGAGGAACTTGTCCAATAATAGTAATTATTATATAATCTGCACCAGCATGCATGAATCAGACACCCAAAACAAAAGAAACAGAAACAGACAGACAGACAGATTGATTGATTGATTCATTAGGAGAACTGAACAAACAAAAATATGAACATATGCACTAATTAAAGTCACGATGGTGCCTGTAGCTTTGCATTAATTTGACGGAAAAAATACAGTTCCAGTATCTGTCCAATTGCAAAATATTGCATGGAGCGGTAACATCATTAACTTACGAACATGAACACACATGAATGTCTCATCCTGCACTTAACTTGTTAAATGAGCCAGCAAATAAACAGAAGATAAGATAAGATAATACAGAAGTTTATTAATCCCAAGGGACTTCTTGTGCCAGAGATAGAAATAGAAGAAAGAGTAACAACCGGTAGCGTCCCCGGGTCAGGGTCTCACACTGGGCCCAGTGTAAAGACAGTAACAGTACTAAATATTAGTAAAAATGTACAAATATAAAGTGTTTAAGGTGTAAATGCAAAAGAAAAAAGAGGAAAGAAACCAGAAAATATTCACACTGAATTCAACTTTTTCAGATTAACTGATCATCAAAATAGTTTACGGTTAATTTAATAAATGGTTCGACTCTTCTGTACCAGTAGCAGCACGTTGTCTGTCCATGACGAGTCTGTCCACTCTCATGTTTGTTTACTCTCAAGCATGTCAGATATTTCTCCTGGAGCTATTTTTTCTTTTAATAATCAAAACCTGTTAACAATAAAAATATCTTAACCACAAAAATGGATTGACTAAATGATTTCACTGATGGTCGAGGCCACCCACATTCACACAGAGGAGGCTGGTTGATTTCTGCTGTTTGACTATCACTCTCCTGCTGATCAAGTGTCTCCAGTCTGAATCCAACTGGCATCACCGGGCGCTAAATGTTTAAGCGGAGATGGATCACCTCTCACATGCAGGCTGCTGCTTTAGTATGGATGTTGTGAACCTGTAATCCTCCGGACACCATCACCGAACACTCCCACGGGTGATGTGTGCAGCCCTCAGAGCACCTGCAGCATCTGGAGTTTGATCCGCCTTGTCTTAAAACACAAGAACGGCTTGTTTTGCTGCGTGACGTTGGGTTAAAAAGTCAATCTTGTACTTCTTTTTCTCCATTCATTGTGAAGCTTTGTGGCTGATCTAGAAAGGTGCATGAACTGAACTGTAACGTTTGAAGGTGTCAAGGACCAAACTGCTGCATAGCAGTATAAAAATTAATAAAACGGAGCAAGAAAATAAAAAGTTTGATCAAACCTCAAAGGAAACTCTGAGAGTTTGGATATTGCAGGAGACTTAAACAGAGTGTAATCTCGATTTTTGAAATGTAACTGTGTGATTCAGCTCCGGCAGCCTCCTCTGGTGGGTTGCTTCGAGTTGCTCCTTTTTGCTTCTTCTGTGCATCATGAATGGCGTTATCAAGAGATTTCATCATTTCCTGTGTAGTAGCTCATTTGGGAAAATAAGTTGTTACAAAGCAGAGAGGAAATAATGCACCACGCCGGCCTCGTTACATCAAACCCAACACCTTACGGGATAAAAAAAAAACCCTGAGATTTTGTTGCAGGTTCGGGGGGAGATTTATTGCAGAATAGCAGGATCTTTATCTCGGTTTATGCTGCCATGGCCGCCGCGGAAAGTGTGTTTTGTTCGTATCTGTGTGTACTTGTCTCCGTCTGCAGTCACATGTCTCTGTGAAGCCGCTGTACTGTTTGTTCCCCGCTGCCTGCAGCCATGCTGGATGAAAGCTTGCGTTGGTGGCAGATGAGGCTCAGATGCAGGCGGCTTGTGGTGAATCGGTGAACAGCGACTTGTCTTTACGGGGGCCAGGTCACCGGGAGGTCTCCTTTCATGAAGGTGACAGATGTAC